>NC_071500.1:45000000-45625000 GCF_028408465.1 Anastrepha ludens | reverse complement strand
TTAGTTTCGGGCGCGGAGAAGCCACGCGCCATCGGTGTATTGCAGTCATCTAGAGCATCGTAGTCGCTAGTGGTGGTGGTAACATTAGTCAGCTCTCCGCCAATTTCATTCATGGTCATGGCCGCGGGCCAACTCGTGGTTGTAGCTACATTCGGTATAATGGCGACGCTAAAAGATTCTAGAGCCGCATTGACCGATGATATATTGGCGCTGTTATTGTGCACATTTGTCAATGTTTGTTGCGACGCACCAGTGCCAACAGTGCAGACGTTGGCGCGCGTCTCGCGGGAGCTATCGGTGACATGCGCTAATTTATTTTTCACAGTTTTTTGCAGTTTTTGCTTTTGCAGCTGCATTTGCTCCATTTTGTTGCGTTGCCGCAACTCGGCGGGCGTCGGTTCAATTATTCGCGTGGGACTATTGAATTTCTCGCGTATCGCATCAATGCCGTGCCGCTTACAAACGCTCTCCGCAAAGTGTACTGCATTGTTGTTACAGCTACTGCAGCTGCTACTTCTGCTGTTCGTCTGTTGCTGATGATGATGTTGCTGGTGTTGGCGTTGTTCTTTTGAAGAACTGCGCGAATGCGTGAGTGACTGCGTTCCACCACGACCTACCTCCACTGCGTCAGCTCCCCCAGCAACTGCTTCGCCATCCATTGCGTAATCACTATTCGGTGGCGGCCAGCTGTGGTCGCGTTTATGCAAATTCTTGCGTGTGGCAAGGCGATTTATCTTCAATACCGTATCACGGTCGATTGTGATGTTGTGCTGATGGCACAGGTATTGCGTTTTGATTTGTTCCAACTGTTGTTGGTGCACTGGTGTGTGCATGGCTTGTTCGTAGTACTCCTCATAGTATTTAGGAGTTGGAGGGTGTTGCCGGCGTTGCCGGGAGCGACTCTGTCGTCCACACGCTAAATCTATTGGGAATGCGCATGTCGCAAATTCACATAGATATTTTGTGTTGTTGTTGTTTGTACACCATTGTCAATTGTCCGCCATTATAGTAGGTCATTTGTAGTTGATTGTTAATGTTAGATTGCAACATTCGTGATATTTTAGTTAAGTTGTTGGTGTTGTGATTTTTCAGTTATCGATGTGGTTGTTTGTTGTTGAGAGACAATCACGCACACGTAAAAAAATAGACTTGTATTAATTTTTATACTTTCTATTATGCAGAGTATTTTACGTTTTCATTGTGAAAAATTATACAATTAACATTAAAAATTGCTTGGGGAAATTTCCACTCGGAATTGATGGGGCAGTATGAACACCTGGAATTTTTAGTTAAACGATATGTACTTACACATACATATACATGTATAATAGATGACAGTAAAATGACTAATACTTGTTATAGCTGGAAAATTGTGTTGGATAACAAAGCTCATCTAGAAAAATAGTTTATGGGGCGTTCCATGAAAGTAGTACCAGTTGGTCCGTAAATTTTCTTTATACTTTGGAATTTTGTTGTGTTTGTGACTCTTTGGAAGCATGCCAAAGGGTTTTGCAAAATTTCAATTATTTTGCAAGTTATTGTTTATTGAATTTTTATGCTAAATTTTTTTCGATAATTTTTATCTTGAAATATATTAGTGATACAAAAAAAAGTTATTTATAAAAATTATAGGGAAAATTTCATAATATATTTTTAAAAAATAAAAAAAATGATTTTTAGCTAATTTGTTTAAACAATAATTTTTTATTGTTGGTTTTTTACTCGAAGTACACTGTGGAATTTTGTAAAAAAGAATTTTTATCAAAGTTTGAACCCTTCTTAAAAGATACTGCAAATTATAGAGATGGGTTTTTTTTTGTTCTCGAGAAATTAATTTTTGAATTTTACAATGCATGACTCGGACTAATAGCCGCGCGCGGCAGCTCCCGCAGCATGCTTTATTCTTTACCAATACAGTATAAAGAACACAGTTTTACATCATATAATATTATTCCAACTTAATAAATTAACATTTTTTATTATTGTAATATTACTGTTAATTTTTATTAATAGAATCTTAGAAGTTTCCGAAATAAGAAAGGTCATATTGTTTGAATTTAGTTTGCCGTACGAGTAATAGTTTTTCATCGCCATAATGGGTAGTAATTTATGTAAGGTTATTGTATATAGGTTCTTTGACAACAATTATTTTATAATTTAGGAAAATTGTGGAATAAGTATAATTTATGGTCCTTTTATATTCGTATCCCATTTGATTAATGGGTCCGGACCCCCCGCAGCCCACTAGGAATAAGTTTTTAAAATTGTCACTCCGCACTGTGTTAATGAGCTTTTAACTGATGCTTTCCATTTCAATTCAACCGGGCTATTCGGGTCATGTTCTTCGATTTCGATGTAACTGAAATATGTTGCTCTCTGGTCAAAATAATGAGACACGTATTTTTTTGTTCGCCCGAAAAAAATTTTTTTCAAGAGTTATCGGCAATTTTGTTTTTCGCCTCAAACTCGATTTTTTTTAATTATATAAGAAAAAATTTTTTTTAAATGCCCATAACTTAGTCAAAAATGAACCGATTTTAATAATTCTGGGTTCAAAATGATCGTAATTACTTACACAAGCGACTTCATGTAGAAACAATTGCAAAAAAGTAGTTGAAAATTTTTTATTTAGCAAAAAAGAAAAAAAATTTAAATTTTTTCAAAATTCAATATTTCAAAAAGTGTATTTTTTTTTTTTATAACTTTTTCCAAATCAAAAAAACATCTCAAACTTTAATTGAGCTGCATGCCTAGTAGCTAAAATGAGTTGTTTTTGAGTAATGAATTTTTGAGTAAACACCCTGTTTCGCACTTTTTGTTTTTTGCAAAATAAAAAATTTTCAACTACTTTTTTGCAACTATTTCTACATGAAATCACTCGTGTAAGTAATGACGATCATTTTGAACCCAAAATTATTAAAATCGGTTCATTTTTGACTAAGTTATGGGCATTTAAAAAAAATTTTTTCTTATATAATTAAAAAAAATCGAGTTTGAGGCGAAAAACAAAATTGCCTATAACTCTTGAAAAAAAATTTTTTCGGGCGAACAAAAAAATACGTGTCTCATTATTTTGACCAGAGAGCAACATATTTGAGTTACATCGAAATCGAAGAACATGTCCCGAATAGCCCTTTTGAATTGAAATGGAAAGAATCTATATAAGAAAATTTTTTTTAATTGCTCATAACTTAGTCAAAAATAAGCCGATTTGAATGATTCTGGGTTCAAAATAATCGTAATTACTTACACGAGCGACTTCATTTAGAAATAGTTGCAAAAAAGTAGTTGAAAATTTTTTATTTTGCAAAAAACAAAAAGTGCGAAACAGGGTGTTTACTCAAAAATTCATTACTCAAAAACAACTCGTTTTAGCTACTAGGCATGCAGCTCAATTAAAGTTTGAGATGTTTTTTTGATTTGGAAAAAGTTATAAAAAAAAAAAAAATACACTTTTTGAAATATTGAATTTTGAAAAAATTTAAATTTTTTTTCTTTTTTGCTAAATAAAAAATTTTCAACTACTTTTTTGCAATTGTTTCTACATGAAGTCGCTTGTGCAAGTAATTACGATCATTTTGAACCCGGGATTATTAAAATCGGTTCATTTTTGACTAAGTTATGGGCATTTAAAAAAAAATTTTTCTTATATAATTAAAAAAAATCGAGTTTGATGCGAAAAACAAAATTGCCGATAACTCTTGAAAAAAAATTTTTTCGGGCGAACAAAAAAATACGTGTCTCATTATTTCGACCAGAGAGCAACATATTTAAGTTACATCGAAATCGAAGAACATGACCCGAATAGCCCGGTTGAATTGAAATGGAAAGCATCAACTATAATTACATTTGATTCAATTACATTTGACTTTTGTTCCAATGAAGCTCTTGAAGATATAAAAAAGTTCTTAAGTAAACGATTTTTAACATGCAAAACAATCAGTGGCACACGTGGTTTTCATTCGTTTATTCCAGTTGAAAATGAAAAAATTAAACGTAAAAAATTTCTAACTTCAATGATAGTTTATCTTCCGTATTTAATATTTCATAATAATTCTTATCAATTCTAAAATTCTAAATAGAACACAAAAAATATTTTGATTATATTGAAAAAATGTATACAACTTATGTTATGTATTATTCTCCTGTAATTTTGTTCTAATTAAGTTAAACATTTCTCAAGCCACTAAGCGATTAAAGAATGGCAGTCGATGTAGTTGAGTGAAGAACATCAGCTTTCACCAAAGTGAAAACTAAGATGTGCACTAGACCGTACAGAAAATAAGCTCGCCATACACTCCTCAGTCTAAAGTATTTTTGCAGGGTAATTTAATTTTTCGTCATATCTTAAGTATTTACAATCAGATCTTAGAGTATCAAGGATGATATAGTATGATGCTTGCCATTTTGTACTTAAGATTCGGGTTGGTACGAATTTTTTTCTTCCTTTAAGGTGGAACTGCACATTGTGCACATTTCGGCCTTGAAATAGTCTCCCTAACCAGAAAATGCCCATTGAAAGCAGAATACAATTGAGAGGGAAGAATCTGCATTTATATTTATTTTGGAAGTCCCCATTTACGTTTTTCTTCTTTTTAACATAAAACGTTTTACAAAGGTAGTATTTTTATTCTCAGAAGTATTTTTGTATAGTTAAAAACTGCGGTGGGCTGGCTCGACAGGGGACCCTGGAGACGGCTTCATCGCAGAATGAGAGGATTGGAGTTCCCTTGAGATCCTGTGGTCTGCTACTTAAAAGATGGGCCTCGCGCCAACTCAGCAAGCGCTAGACTAGTGCGCAAACGTGCAAAGTCGCGAGATCCTTCTGGCCACGTGTAGATCGGGGTTAATACAAACGTAAGTCGCCACTTTTGGTCGTCGTCCTCTAGTCCAAGCCCCTTCTTTCTTTTTTCTTTCACCTGTCTGTTCAGTTCTCCATTTCCCTTCACCCCTGCAACGGACAAATTTTAAATTATTTTGTCCAATTGGGCCCCTAGCAGGACAGCTTTTTAACCTAACCTAACCTAACCTAACCTAACATAAACTTCCGATATTCCGAAACAATATTGGCTTTACTTTTTATTTCCTGGCATTCCTATTACTATGCCTTAATTAATAATACAAATGTATAATATTTCCGACTGGGCTGGTTTCGTTCTCTTTGGTATTGGCTACTTCGATGCTCAGTATTTCTATGTATTGTATATGTATATGCAAATATGCATAGAATAGATGTGTATGAATGCAAATGTAGATATCTATGTACTTTCAGACTGTTTTATAGCACACTACTTCGCCCCATCCATCGCTTGCTAATTTGCTTTAGTTATAAACATATAAACTATGTATGTGTACGTATACATATGTATGTGTACTGTATGCTGCCTATATTATATAGTGCAAGGTGAGTATCTCAAAATAGCTGCCAAATTATTTTATTTCTTTACTTTATAGTCACTGATTACACAGTTCTACCATATGTTTTGATAAACAAATGCAAATAAAATATAAACGAAATAAAATGATAAAAATATACGGGTGAACGATATGAAGTGTTACCAACTTCCCACTGCTTGTATCTGTAAAACAGCCCATGACATCAACGTCAAAATTGTTCTAATGACAGTTCAAAATATTGTTTACAAGCCATCAAAAGCATTTGCGCCTCAGTTTTGTTGAATTTTTTTTCTGTGATGGAATTCAAACGTAATAGTGTGTTTGTGTTATATTTGGCTGGAAAATCACAACCAGCCATTGTTCGTGGGCTCAGTCACCTTAAAATGAATAAAATGTTTGCAATGATACTGGTAGCATTGCTAAACGCTATGGAAGTGGACCGAAAAAAACCACAACAACGCCAGAAATAGTTAGGAAAGTGAAGGCTCGACTTGAAAGAAATCCACGTCGAAGTGGGAGAAAAATGGCCAAAGAACTGAAAATATTGCAAGACAGCATTCGACGCATATTGAAAAATGAGCTCAAGGTCAAAGCTTACATGTTCCAAAAAGCACACGATCTTTCACCCCAGCAAAAAAAAAATTCGGTGCGAAAGAGCAAAGGAGTTGTTGCGCTTGCACGAACGTGGAGAATTTCGCAACGTTGTGTTTTCTGAAGAAAAAAAAAATTCCCAATTGAGCAGTTCATCAACACTCAAAACGATCGTATTTACTTGACCGAACGCTCATACGAGAATTTCAGTCTACGTATGGCCACTCGAAGAAATTTCCCATCGGAAGTAATGGTTTGGGCCGCAGTGACCGCTGATGGATGCTCTCCAATCGTTTTTATCGAACCTGGTGTCAAAGTGAATGCGACTTATTATCGGGAAAATGTTTTAGAAGCTGCTTTAGAGCCGTGGACCTGCAAAAATTTCGGTCGTAGACCATGGACGTTCCAACAGGACTCGGTGCCGTCTCATAAAGCTCGTGTGAACCAAGATTGGCTAAAAAACACGTTCCGAACTTCATAACGTCCACCCGATGGCTCTTATATTCACCAGACGCGAGTCCGATGGATTATTCCATCTGGTCCATTTTAGAGAGCAAGGTGAGGACTAAAAAATATGCCAGTATGGATGCGCTGAAAAAAGCGATTATACGAGAATGGGCCAAAATACCTCAAGATCACATTCGTGCAGTATGCAACTCATTTTTTGACCGTTTGAAGGCTATAGTCAAGGCAAAAGGTGGTAATATCGAGCTAAAATGGATATACATATGTTACAATTGTAATCATTTTTGAACAATTTTGTCTTTGAAATCAATAAAAACTAATTTCACACGGAAAAGTTATGGTGTTTTGAATAGGTAACATTTCATATAGTTCACCCGTAATTCAATTAAACAAGTAAGGAACTGCTAAATTCGGCTCGAACCGAACTCTGTATACCAACGCACAATTGAGTTTAAAATTTAATTTGAGCTGGCTGTCAATTTTCGGAGTCAAACAACCTAATAGACAATGAGATATGGGTTAGATGGTCGTACAGAAATTTAGACCTAACATTTAAAAACTGGGCGTGGCTTTCATCCAATGTCAATATTATTTAAGGGGTTATACGCAGTTATGACTTTCAAGGAAATCGATTTTTTTTATTGCATTTTTGTAATGTACATATATTCAAAAGTATACGCACGAAATTTGAAGTAGATCTAAGCAATACTTTCGGAGTTATACCTAAATATGTAGAGATGCCTCGGCACGTTTTAAGGTAGGTATTGAAACTTTAAACGTGTTTTTTTCAAAACGGCATTTTTCAAGTCGGTGTACACGATATCTCGAAAACGGCTTGTTTGATCGGTCAACCGTTTTAACTCAATCTTTAAAGATACATTTTCTAGTAATTAATCGTTCCTTTTGTAAATCTGATACTTATTTTCCATTTTATAATCAATTTACGGCCAAATTTTAACGTAAAAATCAAAATCATTTCTTTTAAAAGCTGCCATTTTGTGAAAATTCACTGTTTGGATTAGCCGAACGATTAATTACTAGATAATCTAATATATTAACAAAATTTGTTTGGTTTTTTGATTTCAGATAATCCAATCCTGAGTTACGATGTACACCGTAAATCGTCTTTTTTTAAAGGAGGTTCCAGAAATCGCCTGCAGCGCGCTCTATAATCAACATTTTCATAAATAAAAAATTTTGTGACGTTCTTGAAGGATGCTTTTATAACCGCCAAAAATTTTCAAATTAAAATATTCTGAAGTTTCTTCAGGATAAATCCTTGACAACCCGTCTTTTATTTGCTTCATAACTGCGTATAACCCCTTAAGTCGGTTCTAAACGAGATGGTGAGCAATACAAGTATCAAGTTTGGGTGAGTTTTATTACGTCGGAATCGAGATACACGCATTTACCCAAAGTAGGCCTATTTTTTCAAAATTTTACTCCCGTCAATTTTTTTTTTAGTTCAAATGTAAATAATTATTAATTTTTTCTATGTTTTGCTGCGGCCGGCGGGTGCCTACCATTCTGAGTACATAGGTTTTAAACTCCATGCATGAAACACTAAAAATTAAGAAAAAGTAATTTCCAATAGGGTACGCCCCTTAGCAGGCTATGGAAAATCTTCGAGTGTTTTTCTGCCACGGAAAAGCTCCTCATACAAAAATATCTGCCTTTCGGCGTCGGTCTCTGTAGGCCCCTCCATTTGCGGAACAACATCAAGACGCACATCACAAATAGGACATGGCTTAAACGACCCCTCTCATTATTCTGAGTATTTTGGTGAGAATATGTCTCTAACTATCTCATCGCGCAGGCATACAAATTAAATAAATGGATTGCCATGTATTTTGACACACCCTTTCTTGTACTACAAGTAGGTAATAATTAAGAATAATAGAGGGGTCGTAACTATGGTGAAAAGATTTTTAGTCGGGTGCTCTTTAATAAACCGTTTTTCGGATATCAGCGGATTTCGCAGAATCAGCTTATGAGATGACGTCACTTGGGTTGTGTTTACAAAAACACTGAGATTGTGTTGATTATATACGAAAAATATCAACCAATGACACTTCTTTGCCGTCAGAACAACAACTGATTGGACGAGTGTGTGAAATGATTGTGCTAATTTCGGCTAGCGATAAGATTGTGTTAGTGATATACGACAAAAATCAACACAGTTTTCGGTCATGTTACTTCGTTGCTATCTGTACAACGACTGATTGGACGAGTGTGTGAGTGCATGTGAAATAATCGTGTAGAATTCGGCTGCCAAATCCCGAAGTGACGTGGTAGCCAAAGTCCAAATACAAATTTCTTTTCCACCATAGTTAAAAAGCAAACCTGGTAAATGTATCATCCTTGTGTCGTGAAGTCACTACAGAAAACAAACAAAAAGAAGCGGAAGAAGGAGAGGCAAAAGAGAGTACAAAGCCATGAATATATATCGAATAAATTGTGGATACATATATTATATACTACATCTGCACATGCATACAATTGTACCCAAAGGTTCGTTTATTTTCTATACTGATATCACTTGCTACATTCACCAGAAATAAAGTAGCGCTTTTCGAAAGGTGCCAGAGTACAGAAATTCTCTACATCAGCGGTGGTAATGATCACTTATTTGCAGCTTAATTTCACATTTCCACATCACTATTTTATTCCAAATACAACGTGATCATTTGTTGTACTACCTGGCTTTTAGTAGCGCTTCATTTCGCTTTTGTATAGCCTTCGTGGTATGCACGATACATATATGAATACATACTAGGGTTGTTAGTTTTTTTTGACGCCTTGATATCGGGATTTCGATATTCATTATTTTGGCATAATGTAAGTGGAAAAAAATTGCATCAGCATTGTTTGAACTCTTATACTTTATATTAAACAATAAATAATACATTTAGGATATTAAATGTACTTCTTTATTTCAAGTGAAAATTATTTCATTCATAACAAATCCAATGACATCAGTAAAATTTAAACGTATTTGAAAATACTTTAGGGTGTACATAACTGTTAAAGCAACTTCACATATGTCGAAAACAGATGAACGCAAAATAACTAAAAAAAAAACAAATAACTTTTTGGTGACAAAACTTTTCTGTGACAAAACTTCGTAGTTGAAAGAAGTTCATATATTTTATAATCTCCTACAATTTAAACAGGGTAAACGGGAAGTAGTAGGCTTAATACATATTGATTCACATATTTTATATTAAATAAAAAAATCAAATAAGTCAAGGTAACTTTTTACAACAGATAAAAAAACCTAAAAACAAATTCAAATTCATATCCATTTTTTCTAAAATGTTAAATCCAATGTTGCCTTTTCTGCTATTTTGATTTTTCTGTCTCCATTTCATAAGCCTCATAAAAAATTACAAGTACTGTAAAGCTCGCAGTTGTATGCGAATAATCCCTGAATTTTCGGAGCTTAAAAAGTCCGTGTTCCCGGAATGCCAGAATTGACATCTCTAGCACATACACACTTCCATATTCGATTTTCTGTCTAAAATGTTTTCTTTTTTGTACACCAAAGGAGATTAAAAAAAATTATGATACTGAAACTAATAATTTCAAAAATATTTTTAGACTATGACTCAGCAAACAAGATGGCTTATTTATAAATAGACACAGACACACATAAAAAATATGTATTCTGATTTTCTAATGGAAGAATATTTTTTAGAGTGTGAATTGATGCAAGGCAATTTGGTGTCATACCTATATGATACAATACATATGTGAGTAGAAGGGAATAAAAATAGTCAATACATACATATTTGGGCGCTGAACATGTGCAGATATCTTATTTCATAATAATAAGAAGTAATATAATGCAATATATTATTATGACAATCTTTTATTTTCCTGTGCTGCTTCTGTGAACCTAGAAACAGAATATGTGGACTCTATACTGCGAATAGGTAGAATGAAGTGAATCGATCTGTATTTTTTAGAACTCCAAATTTATGTGTAATTATATAATCTCTACAAAACTGGAGCATTAAGTTGGGTGAAATGGCCACATATTTTTTTATAAATTAAGAAATCGATTACAAAAATATATAATATTATGATAATTGTAGAAAAATATATATCAAAATGTATATAAAAAAGTATCTATATTAATGAAATTTTATTTAAGGTTAGGATATGGCTATGGCCTTATAAATATATTTTTATAAATTTTATAAACTATTCTATAAATTATATTAACTACCATATATCCATATGAGCCGATAACAGGGTGCATTAGGCGAAAGCCACTATCGACTGTAGAAATGTGTTTTATAAGGCAATTTCAATACTAATATGAATTAAAAAGTAGTTGACAACGCCATACTAAAAAAATGTTTATTGTTTTAAACACGCTTTTAATTATCTTCTCTACGGAAATCCTGCGATTTATCTCGTTGTGTTCGCTATCTATGCCGGCGAATACTTAATTCATCTTTGCCTTAAGTGCTAGGTGGCAACGCTAATTTTATTTAAAGTTTTGCTTATTCTTTAGAACACATTTTGTTTGTTACACTGAAATCTAAGAGAGTACCAGCACAACAAATAACATAAAAAATGGAACGATTTAGAAATTTAAAATCTCTTAGGCTCGACAACGACAAATGTTTGAGAATTAAAGAACTACAAAAGGATTTTATTGAAATAACCATTTTAGCCCTGCGAACTCCAATTATTTGAACAAATTATTCATTCAAGTTGAAGCGACTTCAATTTCAAATAATTAATTTTGCATTTTTAAATTACCGCTAATAAGGCGCGGGAACAGGCATTTAAAAAATCAGGTATTGATGCTGACTGCTCTTTCCACGGCCAATAATATATTTGTTATTTCAAGATAATGAAAGTAAATCTGTTGTGTAAAGAGAAGTACTATAGTATATCTAATGCAATTTAAAATGAAAAAAAAAAAATCATAGAAATGTTTGCGTTTTCGCGAAGCCGCAGTAACCATAAAATAATAATAATTCATAAAATAATTTGAAAAGCTAAATGAAATATAGTATGTTAAGAGCACAAAAAGCACAACATAACTAATTTATTATTATTTTGCCGCATACCGGAATGTCAGATCTGTATGCATCTGCTCTTCATTAAGGCATCTGTGCTACTTTTCCAATCACATCATAGAACTTGGTATAGCTTTTGTGCCCCATGAAAAGTTATTAGTTAACTAGACGGCGTCAAAAATACTTTTAAAAATCGATTTCTTCTCGAAAAACATTTGAAAACTTTAATATAGATCTGTTAATTTCACAAAATTATTTTTTTTTAGACTAAAGCAATTTTCTGGAGCAAAAAAATTTTAATAAATTGAATTTTCAAATAAAAGAAATATTTTTTTAATACAACTCAAAATTTTTCATAAAAAACTGATTCTTTAGCATTATATCTATGACGAACCATTGAGTGTACTAAATTGTACAATACTAAATTCGATAGGAAAAAAAGGACCATTTTTGTATGGAGGAAGTGAGACTTTATTGTTTATATATGAGCTTTTTTTTATTCATTTCGTGAAAAGCAATATGCTTATAATTGTTATTATTCCGACCGAAGCAATAATTGTAATAATGGAATAATAAAAATGCGACCCGCGTAGATGAATGGGTTGGCGCGTGATT
Source organism: Anastrepha ludens (assembly GCF_028408465.1). Lineage (NCBI taxonomy): Eukaryota > Metazoa > Arthropoda > Insecta > Diptera > Tephritidae > Anastrepha > Anastrepha ludens. The sequence continues at coordinate 45,612,896 of NC_071500.1, read as the reverse complement.
ACCATTCGGAATGTGGAGGTTCGAATCTCCGTGAAACACCAAAATGAAGAAAAAGTTTTTTCGAAAAGCGGACGCGGCAATGGCAAGCCTCCGAGTGCATTTTTGCAACGAAAAGGCTCCTCATAAAAATATCTGCATCAAGACGCACGACACAAATAGGAGGAGCCAATTATATATGTATGTTTGTATTCCGACAGATTCCGTTATGTTCCGAAATCCAGAATGAGTTTACAAATGCAGCGCAGAACTTCTTTCATTTCTGAAGCACTCCATGCTTTTATTTGTATGCAGAATTTAAGAAGTATACATAAATTTCCCTTCACATAGAGAAACTGAATTTTATTTTATAATCAGATTTAAAAATTCGGGGAAAAATTTGCGATTTCAGATGAATAAGGAGAAGCAAGAAAACTGTAAAGGCTTAATGGAATTTAAAACCAGTAGCCGGGGTTGGTGCGCTACTACCATTCGGAATTCACAGAGAGAACGTTGGTTCGAATCTCGGCGAAAACACCAAAATTAAGAAAAACATTTTTCTAATAGCGGTCGCCCCTCGGCAGGCAAACCTCCGAGTGCATTTCTGCCATGAAAAAGCTCCTCACAAAAATATCTGCCGTTCGGAGTCGGCTTAAAACTGTAGGCCCCTCCATTTTTGGAACAACATCAAGACGCACACCACAAATAGGAGGAGGAGCTCGGCGAAGCACCCAAAAAGGGTGTACGTGCCAATTATATTATATATATATAATTACTAGCAACCCGCCCTGCTTCGCACGGGTATAAAATATATACCTATGTCACTCACTGAAAAAATGATTAAAATCGATCCAGTAGTTTTGGCTTATTCATTACTGCCCGTGGCCCGCACGCGTTAAATTTGGAGTAAAACAATTCCCCTTTCTTTATAGCATGAAGATTTCCTGCTATCTTTGGGATATCTAAATTCATACCCTACATTTTTGCATATTCACTTTTTGCATTTTTACATATGTATTTATTTTATTTTTACAACAATTACTATATTACAGAATGTCTTTATATACAACGTTCATAGCCTTCTTGCCATTAGACAATACAAACATGTTTTCTCTAGAGGTTACTCTTGAAAGAGCGACATACAGTTGGCCATGTGAAAAACAGTCAACACTCAAATCTAAGAGATTTATTAATGGTCATTGCAAAAGATGTCTTTACCGGAAATTGTAAGCGTTTAAATTGGAATGGTAGATCCGATGGTATCAGAGGGATTCGGGGAATCAATACATCTTCTCCGGTACCACATCCTGTGAGTATTGTGCACTCTATTATGAAAGTTTTCAGTGATTTTACCATCAAACGCGTGCCATTGCAAAGTTTAGGTGGACTTAGGTTTCTTAATAAAATAACAGGACAACCTATTTTCAGCTCCATTTTGTGAGGAGGGAGTCCAGACGGGTTCAAAGAATTTGGAAATTCTGTAGGAAATTGAACAGCTTCTTCCAAATCGAGAACAGTATCGACCGAGTAGTATATTTTCGTCGGCGCATCAATCTTTGAAATAATCAAGTTATTTACTTTATCTACTTGTTCGTTAGTTGGTGACAGAATAGCTCTTTCTTTAAACCAAGATATTGTCTTATAACTTATGTTATCAATGTCTGGATAGACATTGTTGACTAACTCTTGGATGTTGTCTATCAAAACACAAAGGTTTTCTAGGTTAATCCTTCCCTCACTTTGTGTTAATTCTCCATTGCCAACTTTTAGCAGCATCTCTGGAAATAGCCTGTTCTCACGTGAAGATGACGAAATCCTCATATTAGTTTTAAGCTCTAATTTATTGACATACGACTAAAGGTGGGATCTTTTTAGCGAAGCATTTATTTCGTCAGCACGTGTTCCTCGAGTCACAACTGGTAGGATTTGACGGAAATCTCCTGAGAACAGAATTGTACATCCACCCATAGGTGAATTTTTGTTGTGCAAATCGCGTGTTGTCCTATCCAATGCTTCCACAGACGTCTTGTTTGACATGATAGCTTCGTCCCAGACTATTAATGAGCAGTCACGCATCAATTTTCCTGTATTGCTCTGTCCAGAAACACTACAGACGCTGTTATCATCATCGGTGGCGATTTTCAGCGGGTGCTTCATTGTAGAGTGTGTGGTTCGGCCTCTTTCCAAAAGAGTAGCGGCAATGCCGGATGACGCAACAGCTAACGCAATTTTTCCGGTAGATCTCAATTACTAATTACTGTTGTAATATCTTGAAAAATATTGTTTTTAATTATATGCTGTAAAGAGCCATATACATAGATCTATATGAAAACAACAATGTATTTAAGGTATTTAATTGGATAAGGATTAATGTTGTACCTATTTGTTGAAATCGCTTCGAAAATAAGCTATTAGTTGTCGTAAAAAGTAAATGACAAAAAATGTTATTGTATGGAATCGATAGCAAGCTAAACGCGCTCCGAATCAATAAAAACTATTCAAAAACTGTATTTTAATTACAGTATGCAAAATTCGTATTAGTACACCCCCTAATAAATAAAAAAACCACGTATATTTTCAAATTAATTTTAAAACAAATGCTTGAAACCGTTTTATTTTATAGATAATTAACTAAAATAAGGCCAAATAAAAAAACCGCTCACAAAGTGTATTGAAATGCAAAAAAAAAAATAAGAAAGAAAAAAATGAACACTTTTCACAGAAGCAAAATTCGTATTAGTACACATGTATTTTTAATGATTTAAAGAGTAAATAAAAAATAGTTCAGAAAATTAATATTTTGTAGGATACCCTCTTTGCCTTAGAACAGCAGACAATCTCTTCGGCATAGATTCCACCAATTTTTTTGTGAGATTTGGAGAAATCTTCTTCCACTCTGATTTGAAGACTTTTTTTATATGTTCTCGGTTCCTTATTTGATGATGTTCCAGCTGCTTTTTGAAAATCGACCATACATTTTCTATGGGATTAATATCCGGGCTTTGTGGTGGTGTTTTGAGATAATTTGGACAGTTATAAAGCATCCATAACCTTGTATCCAACGCCGTGTGCTTAGGGTCGTTATCTTGTTGGAATATACATTTTTTTTTGCAACCCAATTTTTTGGCACCTTTGCGTAGATTCTTTTTTAAAATATCAATATATTGCCTCGCAGTCATAATTCCATCAATAAAATGCAACTTTCCTACTCCGTTTGCCCCGAAACATCCCCATACCATCAGAGAACCACCACCGTGCTTGAAAGAAGGCTGCAGATTTCGTTTTTGAAGGCCAGTATTACACTCTCTCCAAATTTTTATGCGTCCATCGGACATTTTTATATTAAATTTACACTCGTCTGAAAAAATTACCCTTTTCCAAAACCGCATATTTTTATTTAAATATTGCCTGGCGAATATAACACGCTTTCTTCTATTGACTGAGCTTACATACGGTTTTCTAACCGCAGTTCTGCTTCTAAATCCCAATTTTTTTACATAATTGCGCACTGTTTGAGGTGTAACTTTGATAGAAAAGTATTTTTCTAGTTCTGCAGCTAGTGAAACTCCACTGACGGTGGGGTCTTTTCTCATAAGGCGTTTCAAATAAGTCTTGTGCCTCTGCCCAAGCTTTGCCCTGTTCACATTTCGAAGCTTTTTGTCAATCCTTCCACTGTCTCTAAAAATTTTGACTAAGTTTTGTATTGTAGACACACTTTTCTGCAATGTTCTCGCAATTTCGCGTCAAGACTTTCCGTTTTTGTTCATATTTATTATTAATCTCCTAGTTTCGTTTGACTTTGGCGACATTGCAAGCTAACTCCGCGAACTTGAACAAATGGCTACTAAAACGCAACTGCCCAAGGTTAAACATTGAATCGTTTCGAAAATAAAGGTAAATACCAACAAATTGTTTACAAATTCAACGCATACTAAGTGTACTAATACGAATTTTGCCTGCAGTAGAAATAGCTACACTGCTACTAAAGCTATTTTTTTCAATTCTATGCAAATGTTTCGGAGTTTTTGTTATTATTCTATTTTTTTATGAATTTTACAATACCGCACTACGATTGAAATCAATTGCTTTAAAGTAAATTTGAAAATATATGTGGTATTTTTATTTGTAAGAGGGTGTACTAATACGAACTTTGCATACTGTATGTGCGATTTACTAATATAGAACGTGAAAATAGCGTTTTATTTCGCTGTAAAATTGTATGTGCATATAATTACATGGAATTCAGTACATACATAGATACATATGTACATACGTCCGAAATGAAATAATGCGAGCGATTCGTAAATACATACACATACGTCACCATACGATGTAATTCAACATTAATGAGGTGTGGTGAGATTATCGCTTAACGCCTGTTGCTTCATTCGGTTGACAGCGAACAAACACTCAAACAGCTTTTTTTGGAAAAAGAGCTGCTTTTGTTTAAACAATTTTGGTTAAATAACAAATATATCAATTTTTTTTTGATGCAGAACGAAAGTAAATATTTCAAAGTTAAACTCTAAGAAAGTTTCATTTTAATTGGTTGATTCGTTTATGATTTATGGCCGTGAAAACAAAAAAATTATGTTTTTTTGCCACATTTTGACCGATTGCCACGCCCCCTTTATATATTTCTTCACATTATATAGATATAAACCTTCCTCTTCAATCAATCTATCTTTAAAAGAAACCGCATCAAAATCCGTTGCGTAGTTTTAAAGATTTAAGCGTATACGGGGACATAGGGACAGAAAAAGCGACTTTGTTTTATAATATGTAGTGATATCAAACACGCTCGACTTTAAAAGCCTCGTTTATGTTATACACGTACATATGTAGGTAGAAACTCATCAAAGGGAAGTCTTTATCAGGAGCGAAATAATTGGGTTCAAAATCAATAGAATTTACGATTCGAAGCGATACAAAGTAACGCTACTTAAGCATTGGAAAACTGTGCTTCACCACCAGAGTTTGTTTTCCAAGTCCAGAGAAGGGAGAGCTCGATACCGATACCACTTACAGTTTAAACCTATTTTATACTTCCTTAGAATACCCAATCTGAGTGGTTCAGTTCTTAAACTTAACTCTTTTACAATATTAGATTAAAGAAATCACTTGGCAGAAGATCGACTTTAATAAGTTTTGCTTAGTTTGAAATCTATTCGAATATTTTCCTCTTATTTCTGGCGGGGATGTGCATTAATATTACTTATAAATACCAAAATGATACACAGCGAGAATGGTTTGCAAAAGTCGATGATTTTGTTTTTTACTTATATTTTCGCTGAGAGATATAACAAACAACAGTGCTACCTACAAATTAAGTTTTATAGCAGTTTTTTCTTGAAAGAATATCACCTCCTCATATTTACAACAACAGTATGAAAATTTTATCATATGAAAAGAAGAGTCCCACTCTTCCACAAATTATTAATATTATTATTATTTATTTATTAAATTATAATTAAAATTATTAAGTAATATGTTTACAGCACTAGCTGCCAGGGCTATCGGCTATTCCACAAATTATTAATGTATAGTGAATCTATTAAAATTCAGCGCCTAACTTCTACATGTGGATATACATACCTCATTAATTGGTCCGTTTTGGTCCAAAGCTATCGCTATAACCTAAGTTAACTTTCAGTATTCCTTTTAATATATCTTTAAATTCTCGCACTTTGGGTAAATTTCTCAGAAATACAAACAAACAAAATAGTTTTGCTTACTGGATTATTTTTACAAACCTATTTATATTTTTTATTATCGCCCATAATAAATTTATTGTGCCCAAACCTCTATAGACTTCAGTATTTACGAGAAAATTTCCACACACATGCATAGAAACTTATTTGGCAGCGAGAAATTTATCTCACTGAGTTTGCGAAACAGCCATCAAACTGACTAATGTTGCGGCAATTTGCAATGTCAATATTTGTTGTGAAGGTTGGTGAAATCGAATTACATTTAAATAAAATTACTGCTGGGAATGAGAGAATTTTCATAGTAACCGTAGTAATAGTTGCCGCCAGCAACAATGATACTGGTGGTTCCATAATTATGTCCGCAACATTCCCATGCCAACCTGGTAATAAACGTCTCAGTGCTTGGTACCGAAAACACTCCATAAGTATGTAAGTGTAAGCGTACCTTTATGTATGTGGGTAGATGCGTACGTATGCATGACTGCGCCTGAGCTGCCATAAGGGACGGTTGCGGTGTCATAATTTAAGTTATTGGTACTGTTATTACTTTAGAGCATTAAACTTGCGGCGACTAAAACGCCGAAGCCAATTATTTTCAAATCGTTATGGGAGCAAGTGGATCAGCCCTAAACGTGCCGATACATACATAGGTATACTCCCAAGCTCCCAAATTCAATTCAATTGCAACATAAATTTGATAATGTGCTCACTTTTTGGCAGTTTTACGATCATAATTTGTATATGTATTAGTGCTTTGGATTATGTACTTTTTTACAGCATTTTCAGATTATTTGAAAAATTCAAATTCACTTTTTGATCGCTGTAATGATTGGGAGTTAGGTTAGGTTAGGTTGAAGCGGTTGTCCTGTGGGACACAATCAGGCTCATAGCCCATTGTGATGTCGCGTGGGGAGCTTGTCCCTATCTCTCCTAAAACCAGTGTGTGTTTTTCAAAAATTTTAAAATATCTCTGATTTCTATAGAACTGAGGTCTTCTAACTCATTAAAAAATTGTCTACCCAGAATAGTAAACCTGTACCAGTAGGTGCGAGATTGTCTCTTCCTCGTCCTCATCTAAACAACTTCTACAGAAGCCATGTGTTTGCACACCCATCCTTTGGGCGTGTCTACCTATTAGGCAGTGCCCCGTTATGACTGAGATCAATGTGCTAAGGCTGTGTTTATTTTGGCTTAGCAGAGATTCTGTGCGTTTAGCATTTAGAGTCGGCCATAGTTGACGGGCGATTTTGCAGGTTGCTTCATTTCGCCATCTTTCGTTTGCTTTCTTTACAATTTCTTCAAGGATGTGTAGCTTACATGTTTGTAAGGGTATACCTATGTCATTATCTATGTGCTCGTCAGACAATTTAGTGCCGAGTCTTGCTAGTTCATCGGCTCTACAGTTACCCTCAATGTCGCGATGGCCAGGAACCCATATTACCATAAGGTGAAATGGCTCAGCCATCTCGTTAAGAGATGTCCGGCATTTCATGGCTACCTTGGAGGTTGTCGACTATTTTGTGAGGGATTTTATCGCCGCTTGGCTATCAGGGAAAATGTAGATATCATTTCCGGATATCGCATCACACCAGTGGCACGGCTTTCATTATTGCCATCAGTTCAGCAAAGACACTATAGTAGTCTGGGAGCCGAAAACTGAAGGAGATCCCCAGATATTCAGAATATACACCTCCGCCCACCCTGCCCTCGAGCTTTGAGCCATCTGTGTATACATGGATGGACTCGCCCTGTCCCACGTCGTCCCGTTCCCACTCTTCCCTTGAGGGTAGGAGGGTCGTAAACGATGTAATGGCAAGTATAGGCGGGAGTGCATAGTCCACCAGTCCGGGAAGCCCCAAAGTGCCAGCCAGGATTTTACCGTGGCCATAATCCGTGTTTAACCACTTGTTTAGAGTGTTCAGCCTTATTGCCGCACTGCGTGCGTTATACATATATTGCCTGCAGATCTACCGGAAGGAGGTTTAATGTCGCATATAATGCTTTCGATGGTGTGGTTGACATGGCGCCGGTTATCAGAACAGATGCTAGTCTTTGCACCTTGTCAAGTTTCTTGATGTTCACACCCTTCTGAAGGGCATCCCACCATATTACAATACCGTAGTAGAGAATTGGCCTAACCACTGCTGTGTAGAGCCAATGTATCATTCTGGGTTCCAATCCCCATTTCTTCCCAATAAGCCTTCCGCAGGAGTGCATTGTGGTCATAGCTTTACGTGCTCTGTCTGCGACTGTGAGCCCCCAATTTAGCTTCCTATCTAGTATAAGTCCTAGATATTTTTCCCTTTCTATTACTCTAAGTGGTTTCCCTCCTAGGAATATTTGTTGAATAGTAGGTGTTTTGTGTTTCCTACTAAAAAGTATCAGAACCGTTTTTTCCGGATTTACCTCTAGTCCTCGACTTTTACACCAAAGTGATAGTCTGTTGAGAGATCTTTGTTGGAGGTCACATAATGTTGGAAGGTGTTTCCCCGAGATTGCTATTACAATATCATCGGCATATGATATTATTTTACCTCCAATTTTTTTAAGTTCTTGTAGAAGATTATTGACAGTTAGGTTCCACAGAAGTGGAGAAATTACCCCACCTTAGGGTGTACCCCTGATCGGAAATTTTTTAACAAATGTGTCACCCAAATTTGCGCTTATCGTTCGCCCAGTTAGCAAAATGATTGGGGGACTTTACTACGATTTTTTTTCGATAACTGTTATCAATGTTAAATTGAGGTGTTCAGTTTCAGCGTGTAAAAATGTATTCTTAGTGGTGGGAATTTATGTATTTTAGACAACCTTAAAAATGCTATCTTTCCAATGGATGAGTTGATTTGACATCAAGGCTGATGTAGTTTATTTATCACTGTTTAATTGAACTCTCCTTCCCACCTGGAATAAGCAACAAGTTACCCCTTTGCTTATCATTTCACTTGCCGAGCTGGTCGTTGCACCTCTCAAAGGACTGAAGAGACTGTAAATTTAAGCCAGAATGTTAGGCATCACTACCCCTTAAGCTATACAATCACTTCAATACATTCCATATGATCGAAAAAATTAAAAAAAAAAAGACCTTAAAATGTTTTTAAGTTCTCTAAACGTACACACTTATGTATTTATAAAGCGCGCATAATATGCAACCATGACTCTAATCTGAAGGTGGATAAAAAATTTGATAACACAAAAACAACAAAATGGTACAGAGAGACGGGATTGAAAAAAAGGAAGCCACCGGCAGAATGAACCGCAGTTTGAAAAATTTAAACCCATGATCTCGCTTCCTGTTGCCAGCAGAGTCAAGTTCCAAGGTAAGTGAATGGAACATTAGTCCTCCTACAGTACTCAGAAGATTGGAATCTGCAGTTTTACGTGCGCGTAAGCCGTGGGAAAAACCAATTTTAAGCACGAAAGTGTGTACTACTGGGGTCGATTTTTCAAAATAACATCAAAACTGGGCTCAAAATCATTGGAAAAGAGTAATTTACATTAATCTTTCAAGCAAATAGTAAATCTTTGGGATGCATTCCTCTTATGAAAAATCTGCCCATAAAAGCTCCCTGTCATTTAAAGTCGGCATAAAACTGTAGGTTTCTTAATTTTTGTGAAACCATATCAAGGCGCACTGGATAAATTGGAGGCGAATCTCGGTTAATCATTCCTACAATACGCTCGTTGGCAATTGTCTCTTCGTAAATACAATTTAGTATGTGCTGGGGTAATCGCCACCGCAGCAGTACTTTAAAAATAGAAAAATGCTTACTATGGATAAGCGTCCTTTCTGAATGCCATTTCGCCTGTCCCTAGCTGTGTTTTGTTTGTTTTTCTTATAAAATGGACCAGTAGCATTAAAATTTTGTAAACCTAGCGGATTTCGTTTTAGCGCTAAGAATAACCTTTTCCTTACCTTCCTTCCAGAACTTTAAGCCCCCTAGACCTGACGGAATATATTCATTAATGCCTGAAAAAAGGAGCAGACATGCGATTAAGGCCCTGAAAAGGATCTTCACAGTCTGTCTTGCGCTTGCTTACATACCACTCTAATAAAATTAAGGGGTCAGATACCTGTAAAACTTCGATGATGTTCTAAGGTGTATTTCTTCAAGAAAAAATAGTAAATCATAGGAAAGAAGAAAAGTCCCTGGCCTAATACACAGATGACACTAGTTTCATTGTATTCACCTCTCCTTCAGTTAGTACTAACCTTAAAAAGACAGCTGAAGTTGCGTGAGTTACCTGACATCGTAAAGATATCAAAAGAACGTGATAGCTTTATACTGCTTATACAAGCCAAACAAAACAATGGAAAAACTAAATGAATTGAACTTCGATTTGCTCTCACTTCCAGCGTATTTGCCAGATTTGGTTCTTAGCGACTATTGGCTGTTCGCAGACCTAAAAAAAATGCTCGCCGGTAAGAAATTTCGCTCGAATGAAGAGGTTATCGCTAAAACTGAGGCCACTTTGAGGCAGAAGATAAATCGTTCTACATACAAAAGTCGTACGTAAAAGAGTATTTAAAGTGCCGCTGCTCTTGATGGAATTACGATGATAAATTATTAATGAAAAAAGGTATAATTTTGAACAAACGTGTTTTCTTTGTTAGGCCCGGGACTTTTCAGCCCATGTCTTATTTTCCTATCTTCATTGAAAATGAATCATTGTAAAGCTGCGGTGGCCATAGCCTGCTGCCTCGGATATGTAAACGTAAAACGTTTATTGAAAACATTTCGAGTAGATTGGGTTGGAACTACTGGTGTGTGTTGACAATTCGTCAGCCCATCTGGCATTGCCGGGAGCTAACAAAGGATACATGCACCAATTTTGTCCAATGCATGTATGTTAAAACATCTAAATATTTACTTGCAAAGTTGTAGTGATAATTTCTAAATGTCTGCTTTAAATATGTGTATATAGTCTACGGAAGTGCACTTTCTTCTCATTGTTTATGTTTCAACAACAACAATACAAATAACCTTAATATATAAATAGAGTGCCTTTTGTTTATTAAAGATACAATTCATAACACCGAAAGCTCGTTACATGCCAAATAATGTAATAATAATAATAAACACACACACATACACACAAACTTGTGCTAATATGGAAGAAAGTGCGACATGAACTTGCAACTACGAACAAGGCGTTGCATCAATACATATACATAGCCGTGGTCACATGAACTAACCGCCTAAGTCGATATACGGAAGAATTCAGTTATCTATGCTACTGTGTTCTCTTCACAAAACTCTATGCTTATCGGAAACTATTACCTACTCAGTGTTGCTTTTTAAAAGATTATTGAAAAAAGCATATCAGCTAGTTTAAAGTATTGGCTTCAATTTATGTTATATTATACTTGTGTGTATTATTAAATATGCATGATTTTCTACTTAGGTGGTTACTGTTTGTGATGTATATGCATTCATATACAATGCGTCTATGTATATATGTACGCATGCCAATGCATAGATAACAAACACATACAAATGAATATAGTTTTAAGACAATAAAGCTAAACTTGCTTAAAATTACATGAAACCAATGTGAGTATTTTCCTAAATGAAGCGAACCATAAATAGGATAGCTAATAAGATCCTGCTGTAGGACAAAAATTTCCCACTGAACCTCACTGACCGTTAAAGAAGAGAGTAAAGGTATAGCTTTTCCAAACGTAGTATCACGACGACCTGAAATGGTAGAAAGGATTGTAACCTAAAGGAACTTAACCTTAAGACCGCAGAATAACCGTCGTTTGAGTTAGTGCTGCAGTTTAATTTTAGCTCAAAAAGTAAGGCATTCGGTAACCCTATTTGAGAGACCTTTTCAATGCTGTTAAGAAAGGCGCATCCGAGCGTGGAAAGCTTTTTTCCGAATAGGTGTTTCATAGTATCCTCTTCTTCAATATCTTGAAAGCTTCGACAGAAGTATCCCCAGATATCCCCAACCTATTTGCATACTTTCCAATTAGAAAGTGCCCTTCCTAAGATTTAGTTAGTCCCTGTATCATATTTCTCATATTCGGTCTTCTAAGATTCAGAAGCGATTTTGTGCGGCTGTGATTACATTCTGGCCAAGTTTGCTCGGTTCTATCTATTTATGCATAATTTGCTAAGAGGATCGATATTAGTACATTATTTGGGTGAATATTTCGTGTTGTGCCTTCCCTCATCCACTTTGGAATTTATATCCAGCCCATAGAAGATCAAATATATTTCAAAATATTGCAATATTTCGCATAATTATTCTGCCGGTTTCGACGAATGTTTTATGGGCTCTAATGATTTCAAAGGTCCTTGACTATCCGAGTAGACATATACTCTCCTCATAGTTAGAGCAACAAGCCCTCTATTATGGCGATAACTTTCGCTTGAAAGATACTTCAGTGATTAGGCAAGCGAATGGATGCACTGATGCCCAGCGTTTCAGTGTGAGCTCCTCCACCTCTCTGTCCATCAAGCTTAGACCCGTCATTAAATACACTGACTCTAGTTTCATTATCTACCGTACCAGTGTCCCAGTCCTCTTTTGAAGGGAAAATTGTCGTAAAAAGTTATCAGCTCTACACTGTTACAGAAATCTGTAGTAGTTGTAATGGTGGAAAAGTTTTCTAATATAGTTGAATGATTTTTATTGATTGTTTTTAGGAGGGCGAGTTCCCTGAGACTCAATGCTGACTTGGAAACTCGTTGCTTACCATATGGGAATGGTTCTAAGAGCTCCTATACACAATAATATTTTTATTAAGTGCCGGCCTAAGGCTTAAAGGAAGGAAACCCCATAATTTCCTGGAGTAAACAACTTCTCTGCAATTCTGCCGAGCATCCATAAAATTATTTGAATTAGATAAAACTCAACGCGTATTGCTCATTAGTTAAAGCATGTGTAATTAGTTGCAATGTTATTAATAAAAAAGTGGCTGCCACTATGCTAATATTCCGCTGAACAAATCAGTGTACTATTTGCAGAGTTAAGGGCGGTTGAAGCTTTATTGATTTTTCTTTCTACATTTAAATTCCAATTTAACTTTCTATCTAAAACCAATCCTATGTAACGCGCACTTTCGCTGAACGTCAAGGTGATTCCATTCAATGCCAGAGGTTTTACATACGGTAAATGATGTTTCCTATTAAATGATACCAGTTCAGTTTTGGTAACGTTTACGCCTAGTCCATATGACGTCGACCATTTGCCTACCTCACTTAATAAGCTCTGCAAAATTTCACAGTTTGTGTTCGGAAATTTCCCTCTTACAGCTAAAGCAACATCGTTTGATTACTTGATTTGATTAACGATTGATCTATCTGGATTAAAAAAAAAAACCTACTGGTCGTCGTAGCCGAATGGGCTTGTGATCAATCTTGGAGGTCCCAGGTTCGAATCCCATTATAGGTAGGATGAAGCACCAAGTGATAGAAAAGGGGTTTTCTAGTAGCGGTTGCCCCTCGGCAGGTAATGACGAGCCTCAGTTTGTAATTCAGACAAGAAAAAGCTACTCATAAGAAACATCTGCCATTCGGAGTCGGCTTGAAGCTATAGGTCCCTCTATTTGTGGAACAATACCAAGGCGCACACCACAAATATGGGGAGGAGCTCATCACACATAACAAAAATACTTTTTTTATACATTTGTTATTAAATTGTATGATGTTAATATCAATGCAGAGTTTTGTTTTTTTAAATATATAAATTAAATAAATAACAAGAATTAAACCATGCACTTTAGAAGTAAGAGTCCCAATTTCTGAAATCTTTTGAAAAAACTTGGCAAGTAAAGAGTTTTCCAATAAGAGGTGTTCTTTTGATATTCAAAGAAAAATGCAATTTTTTAATACAAATAATCGGATGTTTATTTCATTATAAAGAGGAAGGTATGCCGTTAATAGTGGAAAATAACATCAGGCAAATGACCACCACGACCACGCTTACAGGGCAATATCCCTTCATGAAATTTTCCATAACCTCTATGTCCTCGGTAGCCTCATGAATTCCATCTTGGAGGTTTTGAATCGACCCTGGACTGTTGGCGTAGACCTTCTCTTTCACGTGACCCCAAAGAAAAAAGTCCCAAATTGTTAAATCACAAGATCTCGGTGGCCAACTCTTCGAGAGATACCACAATCCGGAAACTTTTCCCGTAAAATATCAATGGTTTCGTTGCTTGTGTGGCACGTAGCGCCGGTTTGTTAAAAATAAACGTTATCCAGATCAATACCATCCAATTCCGGCCTTAAAAAATCGATAATCATCTCTCGATAGCCTTTTATATATTTAAATAATACCTGTTATTGGAAAACTCTTTATAAATTTTCCATTTCCTATTGGTTTGCTGGGTTATAAACCGCTGCCACTAATAGTCTGGGTCAAACTATTTGCTGCATGCTAAGACAATGTATGTATATGAATGATGAGTTGGTCGAACATTAGCCATATTCTATGTGACTATGCCATATTTGGTCTAGATACTTACATTATACGAGGCTGTGTGAACGAGTATATGTATCATTGCTTAACCAAACTGCAGATATTGAGTGCACTTATTTGAGTTAGTGTTTGTCGGCAACAATAACAATCAACAAAGTCATATCGGCTTCTCGAAGAGTCAAGCGTATTTTAATAAGCTACTCTGCCATTTAAGCTATCAGCACGATACGCATATACAAATATGTACGAGCATAAATGAAACGGGTGTGCTACAGAGCGTAAAAGACTAACATAAGGACCAGACAGCTAAAGACTTATACATATGCACATATGCATGTAGCTAGAGGATAATACAAATGTGGTTAAAGTTCGTAGTGCACTGTGGTTAAGTGAAAATGTTATAGTTGCACATATGTACATATATAGTTACATGCATATACATGCCTTCCTGTGGCAGAGTGTTACGAGATATCGAACAGTACGAGCGATTTTTCAAGCATAGCATTCTTATATTGTGAAATGTGGCGGCAGAAAAATATATGAAACTTCCATTCGGGAGATGCAAGCATATTTATATATTTTATCTTAGAAATGATCATACACGCACGCAGGCAAAAGGGGAAGTTTTGAGAATCAAAGCCAATGGAAAGACCTGGACATTTTGTTCAGAAATTTAGGCTCACCCTCTCCGCTGGCAATATCGCGTCGTGGACATAAATGCAATGGCTCCGAAAGTATTCGAAATGATGAACGAGTGTGGTAGCAGAGCAAGGGGAAGGCCCCACTGTTTGGAAGAAAAAAATTGAGGAGGACTGGGTCTTACTTCGGCGCGTTTTAGTAAATTCGCCAAATTGTTTAGACGGTTACAGCGCCAATAAAAAAGAAGAGAAATAAAAATAAAATTAAGGTTTTATATGGTAACTTAGAAAAAGATCTTGATTGCCGAATATATTTAAATTATTATCTATTCTAGCTACTCTTTCCATAACAACTTGAGAGAACGAAAAAAAGTGTATGTTGGATCATCCTAATGGCATTCGTAACGAATATTAAAATACTCAAACAATCACTCATAATGTAAACTGAAACAGTATTGGGTTTGATTGAAAAGTAATGAGCCTTATGTTTTTTAAGCAGTTTTATTAAACCTTTTGGCTTATACAACTAATATTCTTCAAAATAGTACCCTCGAGCGTCAATACACCGCTGGTAGCGGTCCTCCCACTGCAGGAAACATTTTTTAAACTCATCCGCCGGAATCGCGTTCAATTCGACTGTCACAGTTTTTTGGATCGCCTCGATGGAGTCGTGTGCCACTCTGCACTCTCTCTCTGGCCCTCAGGATCGTACTCAAAGCACCAGGTCTCATCTCCTGTGATACAATTGTCTAAAGTATTATCCTGTTCGTCACTTTCCAATACTTTTAGACACGCAATTGCTTTTGATCATCAGTCAAAACCTTTGGAACGAATTTGGCACACACTTTGCGCATTTCAAGTTTTCCGGTCAGAGATTGGTCCCCGTAAGCCTCCTTGAATAGCCCAATGGTTTCGGTACTCGTTTTGTTTAGCTTTACGCAAAATTTGATCGAGTAACGTTGCTCCAACGATCGCTGCATTTTCGCCTCTGCAAAATCCTTACACACTTTTAAAACAGCTTTCACGCGCGGAGCGATGTTGACTGCACCGCTGTTGCCAGCGAACTGGGACCGGTTTCTAGTGGAAGGGGAAGGTCCAACGATCATTTTCCCCCAACCAGCCGATTCGGTTGATCGCTTGGCAGAAGCTCCGCGCGGGAAGGCTCATTACTTTTCAGTCAAACCCTGTATATGACATTTGTTAGTTATACACTTTAAGGTTTATCAGCACTTGTTATTTGTGAAAATAAGTAGGTTCTATTTTTCTGTGAAAATAATTATGCTATGTTTGAAATATTTTTAGTATATAAAGGGAAAATTTTTGAAAATATATTGTAAATTGTAAATCGTAATTTGGAGTGCTGAAAAAAATAACTGATATTTTTTGTACGCATTTCTTCTCAGGCTATAGGGTTTTGTCGTCATTTCGTCGCGAACAACAGGATTTTGGTTCAACAGCCGGATTGTGACTTCCTTACCGCATAATTGTCGCTTTTCTGGTCAACATTTGTGCACCCCCACTACCTAAGTTTTGTGCTGCCTTGAAAAAGAATCCGTGGTTCAACATAAGCATAAGCATAAAAAACAATTTGCGATTAAAGCAGTCGCGACTTTTTTAAACTACGTACTTAATAACTACATTCAAAATCGAGATTTTTAAGTAATTGTAAAGAATGTTGGTCAGACGCATTATCAAATAAAATCAATATAGTTTTGAAACCAATTTTTATTTTATTTTAAAATTATCCTAGGTTGATAATTCAAGCGAATCAAAAAGTATCAATTTTGGTGCCAAAGTATGTTTTAATTTTCAACTACCCTCAAGAGAAAAGGATTTTTAAGCAATACATTTTTTAGAGCATAAATAATTTAATTGTTGCCAAACATTTTTTGACGACTCAGAAGAGAAATTTGATACGAGAAATATTGCAAAATATGTGGCCATAATCCGAAGCGGTTGAATAGGACGGAGCATCTACATATATATCTGTAGACATTCAAACTCCCATTGTGAAAAGAGTTTTAGTATTTTTACGGTGGAAAGAGTTTTACAAATTTTTTATTTATTCCGTTGTGGTTTGTATTTTAATAAAGGGTGGTTAACTTTTAAGGGCCGGTGTTGATCTCGAATAGAGCACAATTTTTAAAGAAATTATTGTCATTTCTCTTTATTATGATAATATTAGTATGGCTCAATTACTCTTGAATCAAAATATTGGCCACCTGGTCGCCGCGGCCTTGGCGGCACACCTCTATCCGATGGTCCAAATTTTCGATGACGTTGAGGCCTAATTGAGGTTCTATGCCGTTAATGTGCCGAATTATCTCCTCCTTTAGCTTTTGAGTTGTTGCTGGCTTATCGACGTACATCTTTTATTTCAAATAACTCTAAAGAAAGAAGTCCAACGGTGTCAAATTAGATGATCTTGGCGGCCAATTGACATCGCCGCGACGTGAGATTATTCGGCCATCAAAGTTTTCGCGCAAAAGAGCCATTGTTTCGTTAGCTGTGTGACAAGTGGCACCGACTTGTTGAAACCACATACCGTCCACAACCATATCTTCGAATTCAGACCATAAAAAGTTCGTTATCATCTCACGATAGCGAACACTATTCACAGTAACTGCCTGACCGGCCTCATTTTGGAAAAAATACGACCCAATGATGCCGCCGGCCCATGAACCGCACCAAACAGCCACTCTTTGTGGGTGCATTGGTTTTTTGGCAATCACTCTTGGATTATCATTCGCCCAAATGCGGCAATTCTGCTATTGACGAATCCACTGAGGTGAAAATGTGCCTCATCACTGAAGATGAAGTGCACGATATGCATTTTGATTTGGACGCCCGTTTTCATAATAAGACTGAAAAACTTTAACGCGTTGTTCGATTGTGCATCTTCAAACGTTCAAATTGAATTAGTCTGAAATTGAAAAATGTGAAATGAAATGTACAAAAAAGCTTCACGTTTAGGTGTGGTTTACATTCAATATCGGCCCTTAAGATTTAACCACCCTTTAGTTTTCATTAACAAATTGTTTTTTTGTGTTATTATATATTTTTAATTTGAAATATTGAGAGAATTTTATCCGAAATTGTAGATTTTTGCATCTGCGTCGGTTGATTTCATTCACATAAAGCTTCTTTCGCATTTCGATTTTTTCTATTAATTTATATTATATTTTCAGCATTGATATTCAACATCCTGCAGAACGCTACTAATGGTTTGAGGATTGCAGTCAATTCTAAATTCACTTCAACCTCGGTTTTTATTTTGGCAATATATTTTTTTTTATTCTTTATATATTTTACCAATATTTAGTAGTTTTTGGTATTAAAAAAAGCTTTTAGACTAAAGCGAACATTTTTCATGCTTGCATATTTTTTGAACAGAGTAACTTTTTGGACGATTTTTCCAATTTCCCTTTCCTTGAGATAGTTCAAAATAAGTTCCTTGATATTTAATGAAATGAACAATTACTTATTTGTGTGGAAATAACTATGCTTGCAGATTGGTTAATTACTATTGTATAATTGCGGCAAAATGCAGACAGTCAATCAAGTAAATCATTCGCGTTGCATTAAAATTGCTGAGCTAAATGATGCCTGCCGAAATAGAAAATATAAGCAGCCTCACTGCAATTAATTATGAAAACTGTTTGAGCTTCCCTGAATGCAGGAGACCATTTAATTAAATTTACAAAACTAATTTGCTATTTGGTAGTTATATTCTATGTAAAAGCCGCTCAATGTTTCATTCAATCAATCAAAATGATATAACAACCAACGAACGAGGTGTGAAAATTGCATTTGTATTGCCATTTACATGTGCATATCCTTTGCATGTATTCAGGCTAAAAAATTCAGGGAATTGATTAATAAAATTCGAAGTTTGTAGCCTTCAAAGTAGACCACTTTAAAATAATACAATTGTACCTATAAATAATCCAGTCATGAAAACATTTTTCAAATGGATTTTCAGAAATCGTATGCAGTTCTCAACGTGAATTCTTGAATTGTATGTCTTCTGTTGGCTAAAAACGGAGTGTCGAAATGATAATACAGTACAATAACATGAAATTAAAATTTAATTGTATTAAAATTCTATTAAAATTAAAATCTCTTTTTATATGAAGATATTATGGCAAGAACCAAAACTTCGTTCAAAAATTATTTCAAATATTTAGAGGTCTTACATGCACAATGTTGCTTATATTTTTGTATTTAATATATAATAATATGAGCAATAGACCTTGAGAGGTAGTATATACTTTATTTCATAAATATTATTTTCTTGTTTGTAGTCTCGAATTTTAAATCTAATAATTAAATTTTTTTGTTCCTTGTACACTCTCCTCGGGAGCAAAGGGGCTCGATTATGTTGTTTAGGAACAACGCCTTCTTATTGCTTGGAGCGCCATCTGTGTTTCACATTTTTCTGACAGAAGGATCGCACAGATGGTTGAAGACTCCGCTAAATGTGGTGTGTCTGCACTGTTTCCGCGGGCCGATGCAGTATGTAAATGTGTGTGTTTTTCGATATTGTTGCTTGTTTTAGCAGCCACAATGCAAATAATGCGCTGACTATTGTGCGGGAGTAAGGATGGAAAAAATAAGTTTTTAGGTTTGGGAAATGAGTTTTGTTTTGTTTGTAGACTACCGAGGGTAATTAATATATATTTATTTTAACTAATCAATTTTCTTAACGCTTATTGTATTTTGTTCACCACTAATTTTAATTGGCATGTGCCACCTTAGTATTTGTGGCTTAAACTACTGAAGTGGATGGATATAAATTGCTATTATTTAATAATACTGATTTCAACCCTGAGATATATAAACTATTTTTAATAGTTTTTATAAATAATATATAATTTTATATTATGAGTATATAATAATATTTATTTTTAATAAGCAATTTTATATAATTAATATAAATACACCGAATTTAAAATATTCTATAATAGTAAACGTGCTCGATTTTTACCTTAAATTACCCTAAAAAAAAATGGCAAAATAAGATTTAGAAATACAGTACTATCTCGATAATTTGGTCACGCGGTAGTCCGGTCACATCTATAATCCGGATAACTGCTATAATTCGGACAGTTTAACATTTTTTACTTTATAATCCGGACATTTTTAAAATTTGCTTCGCAATACGTACATACATATGTATTTTAATTTTTAGTTTGCTTTGTGAGTTTTTCGTAAAATAGCGGTACTTTAACAACAATATATTTGTACGAAATGCAACAGCATAAATCAGGCGTTGTGTTTATTCTTTAGTGACAAACTGAATTGAGTGGACATTATTATTATGAGCAGTGGAAAATTTAATAAAAGGGCTCATAAAACCCTTACTCTTCAGAAAAAATGTGAAATTTTAGATCTCCTTGATAAAGGAAAATCATTAAGATGGTTTGAAACAGAATTTGGTGTCAACAAATCTACTGTTTTTTGACATAAAAAAGAATGATGCCATTAGAAAATTCGCGACTAAATGTGAACAGAAACCTGGTTAGTGAACATTTAATTAAATTTAGTTTACAATTAATTAACTTAGTGACACTTTTCAGAAAAAATTCAGACTATGAAGCTTGGAGAACATGCTGATATGGAGGAGGCCTTAATGACTTGGTTTATCCAACAGAGGCACCAGCATATTCCTATATCAACCGAAATGATTCAAACCAAAGCAAAATATTTCTACAATCAAATAACTGGCAAAAACGATTTTACAGCAAGTCTAGGTTGGATCGAAAAGTTTAAAGCACGACATGGCATAAGAAAATTAAAAATTTGTGGAGAAAAAGTTAGCAGTGATGTCTTTGCAGTAGAACCATTTAGGCAGAAACTTAAAAATATCATTGAAGAAATGGAGCTAGACAATGAGCAGATTTATAATGCAGATGAATCTGCAGCTTTTTGGAAAGTTATTCATACAACAACAATGGTGCACTCGCACGAAAAATCCGCATCCGGTAGAAAAATTTCGAAAGATCGTATAACTTTTAGGCCTTGTTGTAACGCTTCTGGCACACATAAGTTACCATTGTTTGTAATAGGCAAATCAGTTAATCCACGATCATTTAAAAATTTTGATCTGCCTGTAATTTATAATGCAAGTAAAAAAGGTTGGATGTCGGCATACATATTTATTTACAGAATGGTACAGAAAACATTTTATACCAAACGTAAAAAAGTTTTTAAAAGATAATAATATACCGTTAAAGGCTATTTTACTAGTTGACAATGCGCCATGCCACGTAGGTTCGGAAGATCTTGGAACGGATCCGAATTTCGGAATTGTGTTTCTTCCACCTAATTGCACAGCAGTCATACAGCCGTTAGATCAAGATTTAATTCAAAATATAAAAGTCACTTACCGAAAACAGCTTTTAAATCATCTCGTTACGGACAATACAGATCTTGCAATTGCATTAAAAAACTTTACGCTGCGAAATGCTGTTACATTTTTAAACAATGCGTGGTTAGGTATATCACAACAAAATATTGTACACAGTTGGAAGGAGTTGTTGGGGAGTCACAGCGAAGAATGGACCGAGGAAGATTCGATACCTCTGGCTCAACTTACAGTCAATAATCCAGATTTGAATGAAATTCAAACTATCATCGCATCAATTAATCCAGACTCACTGAATGACATTGAATTCATAAATAATTGGGCGAAAGGAATAGATGAATTCGACTACGATTTTTCTGATCAGGAAATTGTACAGTCTGTGGTGGAAAATAATAATATAGAAGAAGCTGATTCTGATTGCACCATAGTTGAAGCGGTAAATACTATAAGTAGCGGTGAAGCAAAAAATATTTTTTCCAAGGCTATACAATGGGCAGAACAAATTGACGCTTCGGCTATGGATATTTTAGTTTTAAGACGATTTAAAGAAACTGCAGATAAAATGTTGCTGGCGAACTCGCAGCAGACCAAAATTAATAATTTTTTTGAAATAGTACATACTAAATAAAAAAAATGTTTGATTATGTACAGATGTACATATTATTATGTAAGTATGATTGTACTGTATTTAATAAAACTATTTATGTACATATATATATCTGAATTGTTCATTTCAAAAAAACAACATTTAGTTGAAAAAAAAAAATCATCTATAATCCGGGCACCCCCATAATCCGGACGACCCCTAACATTAAGGGTGTCCGGATTATCGAGATAGTACTGTACTTAAAAAAAATTTTGGGTGACTTCAAATGTCGTCCCAGCACGAATTTGCAAATTTTCGAATTTTGACTCAATGGGTGGGCTTTATTAACCTTCGAATTTTCTATATCATTCAAATGGTATTACAAGGAAGTCACTAATAATTCTTTGTATCAAAAACCAAACCTTCTATCGTAGTTTTCATGGAGCAATAAACTAACTCAATTTTTCTAAATACTTTTTCATTTTTACACATTGCTTTTCTGGCACAAGGAAGACGATATGATTTTTCGCCATAAGAATTTCATACAAAATAAGAACTGTAAACTTTTAGGTGGCATAAAATGATATTTGTTGCATTATTGACTAGAAGTTCGCTCATATTGATAATTTGGTATTTTTTCAAAAAAATGTTTGCATTTTATATTACCATATAAAATATAGAAGGTATTATTTTGATTACCATTTCAGTTTTGTTATTTTTTTTTTTTTGAATTTTGACAGTTTCTTGAAATAGGCTTTTGAAATGTTCAATTTTCGTTACTTTTTGGACAGAATGTAAAGAGGTTAAATGTAACCAAGTGCCACCAAAATGAGCAAACACGCACTTATCCCACTTCGTGTGCGTGCATACTTGCATACTTGCATACGCGCCTACCTACATACATAGATTCCCACTAATTTGATGTTGGTACACAAATCACTCATACGCCACGCACAACAACATGTCTGGATATACTCGTAGGCATGGGCAAATAATAATTCAAATAACTCTGCAGTGAAGCACGTGTTCTGGCACTACAAATCACTTGCAAAGCTCCAATGTCTCGTATCAATAAATGTTGCTGTAGTTTTTGGTGTTGTTTTTAATACAAACTGTGCCTTGCGCCTTATTACAAAGTAATTTGGCAAATAATAAATTTTGTCGCAAAGGCACGTGCCACTATAAGTATATGCAGAATTGTAGTACAAACACATACATACCCATACACATGCATATGTATTTGTATGTATGTATACAATACTCCCATTTCACTGGCATTTACATAAGTATGTGTATGTGAGTGTGTGTGTTTATGTGAAATGATTTGGTGTTATGCCTGCCATGTAGTGCGCTCCGTAATAATGTACAATTTGCCAGTTCGTTGTTGTTGTTTGGCTTAAAATCATCATTTCATTTGCATAAATTACAAATTCAGTGGAGCTTACATACATTACTGTATTTAATATAATGTAAGCTGACAATACAACAAGCTTAAGTTTTATTCGTAATGTTTATATTTATATACATATTTATTGGCCTGTTGCTTAACAAAGGGGAAAATTAATAATTTACTAAATAATAACAATTTTTGTACAAATATTTATCATATGGCCATAGGGTGTATGTGTATGTGCATATGGTAGTGTAAAGCTAAGTTTCTAGATCAGCTATTTTGTGTATGCGAGTACGGTAATTATATAAATACACAATAGATTACGAATTGATTGAAATTGAATGAATAATAATCTTTCTTTGAGTTTATTTTAAATATAATAATTTCAGGAATTTGCCTGGCCTCTTGAGGCTTCGAGTAATTACAATTAATAATTGATTTTGTAATGAAAATTAATAAGTGTTGTTGAAAAGTAAATAATGTCATAGTGCATATGAAATCAAAATTGCATTACGGTTTCATATCCCACCAACCCACGCTAATAGCTCGCATTAAAAGATTTTTCATGAAAGATATGCAAGAGGGAATTTCCATTCTTTGCTCAGTTTGTACTAGTTCAGAGTAGTAATTGAGAGTTATAAGTAATTGAGAGCATCTATTTGAAAATTTCATATATTTTATTGTTAATTTTATTGCACTACATAGAGGTTATCTATGGAATACTATGACCAATAAATAGTCGCCGACTGACATTTGCCCTTTTGACAAAATTCTCGGTGGTATTTTGCCATAATGATGAGTCCAATGTCATAAGCATTTTCTAAGATTTTGAACACGGATAAACATACGATAAAATACCTGCAATATGCTATTAACTTAAAAAAAAGTGTATTTGGTATGTGCTTACAAATCCCATGGGATCTGAGCATAACAAGAAAACACAAATACACCAATATGCAATATGCGGATGTTAATCCGGGTCGTTCCGATATTGCAGAATGGACTGCTCTTATGTAGCGCTAGATTGATCCCAACCCCACGCCGGTTAGTTCCTTAAGAGAATTGAAAATGCATCTACCTAGAAAACTTGCTCTAATTTTAGCTAAAGCTGGACAATCGCAAAAGAAGTGCTCAGGTGTTTCTTCCTCTTTCTCATCTCTACAACTTCTACAGTATTCACAGGAGGCAATTTCTATTATGAAGGGATGCCTGCCAAATAACCAATGACTGTTTATACAAGACACAATCTTCGAGATACCCTTTCTTGAAAGGTTAAGCAGTTCTTTTTCATATTTATTGGCGGCCACAGCCTTCATCTCTCTAGCACCTACTGGCATCTTGGATAATGTTGGCTTTAATTATTAATTTGCGTGTGACCATAGATATCCCAATGGTACTTCTATTACTAAGCTGAAGACTAGTACATTTTCTGGCTAGCTCATCTGCTTTACAATTTCCCTCAATATCTCTGTGCTCCAGAACCCAAATAAGGTTGACCTTGAATACGACACGATTATCATTTAGGGGTGCTCGGCATACCTGTGCAACCTTTGAAAGTCGCCTAGCTATCCGAGAATATATTTATTGTAGTTTTTGTTATTGTAGCCTTCGTTTAGAGCTAAAACTTCTGTCTGATAAAGCAGTAAGTCTGGTAGTCGAATGAATAGTTCTAGTCCTAATTCCTTCGAAAATACTCTATATGCAACCCTATCGTGTACTTTGGAACCATCTGTTTAGAAATTTAATTCCCCATGAGCTTGGTGTTTGCCACTCTCTTCTTGACTGTATGTTTGCCTTGAAGAGTCTATCGAATGTGAGCCTAGAAATATAATAGTCCATTTCTGGTTTATGGCTATTCAGAGTATGCAAAATAGAGGAATAGCCAAACCGCAGGCCTTTCCGTGGAGCCATATTTTTCAGTCTAAGCGCAAAGTCGGCGGCCACGTGCTTTCCTACAAGATTTAGAAAAGGCAAGTTGATTAGAACTTTCAGCGCTTTGCACCAGAGATGCATAAAAAAGCTGTTCTTTGGACCTTACTCATGATTGCAGCGAAACTCGCCTTTTGAGTAGATGACCTTCATGCAAGTATTCTATATACTAAAATTAGTTTAACTACAGAAGTATACCGCCGATGTGTAATCACCATTTAATACCGATTGCTCTTTCACAAATGTAGAAAGCAACAATGGCCTTATTTACTCTATCCTCAATATTAGGTTTCCACGTTAATTTTTTATCTAATATGAGTCCTAAATACTTGACATTATTCCTCAAAGGAGTTTCACCACCCTTAAAATCTAGTAGCGTATGAGGCCTATGCTTCTTTGTAAAGAGAATTAGTTCAGTTTCAGAGAGGGGTTTATACCGGATCCCCTACTCTCAGCCCAGCTCTAAGTGTGTTCATGTTAAAGCGCATCCATAAGGGTGTTAAGATAATTGCCTTTAACAGCAAATGCCAGATCATCTGGGTAAGCAGTGACGTGACAACTCCCTCTCCCCAAATCAGCAATAGAGATCTTGCCACCCAAAGGACTACACCTTGAGGTATGCCATTGAAGACTTGTAGAGTAGTGGTACCTAATTTTGGCACAGTAATACATAGTAACTGATAGCAATAGTGGAATTTAAATTTTAGTGAAATGAAAAAAAGTGAAGTTAAAAATGTGAAGATGTTAATTTAAATTGAAGACAATAATTAAAACTATGTACATATGAGTGAAGGTACGATTTTTTCTCATTTCAGTATTGGCACGATTGAAATTAAGATTTCGTGATGAACTCCGAATAGTTGTAATTATGAATTATGCTAATTTTATGGCTAAAACTAGAGACTCGTAAGATGCTAAAAATCCGCAGTAATGGCTCGTATCACATGGCTATGTGACGGTAGAATTATTGGATCATTTTATACGTAAAGAGCAAGTCGCACTCACTTGTTTAGAGTATTTTTAAAGCACAATAAGCTGGCTAAGTAGGACCGTAAAAGTATAAATAAAATACATATTAGCTATCCTATATAATTTTGGAACCCCCTTCCCAAATACCGCATACCAATTAAAAAGACGAAAACGACGTAAGCCGCGAAAAGGTATATGGGATTCCTAAACTGATAAGCAAGGAGGCTCATATTTACCATTGTGAGACAAGGCTATCTGTTCATCAGGCTGACATAGCAATATGTCTGCCACAATATGCAGGTAATCGGGTAACTTAAAAAATTGCCTTGAAATTACTTCCAGGTTGGTGAAAGATTATACTCGTATTTCCCTATGGTACCGATGTTTATCTATCAACAGGACATAACTGATTTAGCTATGTACCTAGAGTGAATACAAGAGCAATATAGCGACAGCACAGATATTGATATGCACAGGATCCTTTGTCGGGCTGTCATGAAGCTCTATTAGATGAAAATTTTATATATGAATGGGCAGGAAGACCCAACAAGAGTGAACGGAAACGAGCCACGTTAGAATCTTCGCAGCCTTTTTGTATTTATTTACTTTGCATGTGTATGCAAATGTATGCATGGATGTATTTACGCAAGTTCAATGGCTTTCATGTATGCAATGTTGTTGCACTTAGCAATGCTTACGCAAGTGAACAACTTAATTCAACAACAACACTTTCTTCTTCCAGTCAATTTCAGTTAAAACTATAATGCGTTCGTATGTTCACCGTTGTAGGGGTATGAAACTAAAAGTATGTGTATGCGATACCAAATATTTATCTAACAGAAAATTAACAGCACCAGAAATTTGCACTGCATGTGCAATTTTAATAGACTACATACATATGAATGTAAAGTTAGTAAAGTAATTGCAAACAAAGAATCAGAAGCAACTGAAAATAAATTTCCATTTAGTGCAGAAAATTGCATGTCAGATGCACAATCAGAATATTTCTGTAAAATGATAAGATGGGTAAGTAATTTTCCACCTACAAACTGGTTATCAGAGAATTTATAACAAGATAAGATATCAAAATATGACTTGTCGATGTATGAAATAGAGTTGGCAATGATCGCAAAGAGTTTACTCCCTGTGAGTGGAAATTAGATATGTTTATATAAGTACAATATTGTTGAATTTTTAGTAAGTCAGATGTGCCCTTTCAAGAATACTGTAGGTACTGCTAGAACTATGAAGAGCTGCGAAGGCGTCTGTTTTTCAGGTTAGAAGTGACCTCATGTTATAAAGCATCAGGTGATCTTATCCATGGAGCTCACCAGATTTTTTTCGTAATTCAAGTATTGGGAAAAGCTATATGTAATATTGTGTTAATATCCACTAGAATAGATCGCCCACACTAGTGAAAACTTCTGGTGGGTACAACTTTCAACATTCAATTGAATTTTCTCAAAATTACTTCAAATGGACTTATACTATATAATAAAATTAAGTATGGCCGCAGTTCACAAATTGTTATTTTTGTTATTAATACTTAAGGTAAATGAAACTTTGAGCGAAGGTACAACAACGCTCCAGCAAAGAACCTGCTCTTTTCGCAATGTTCTGGTGGAACTCGCAAAAAAGGACGTCCTCATCTACTTTGAAAATAATAGTTTGCCAGCTAAGTTAGTAAGTAAGCAGCTCCATTTTCTCCACATAACGAGTGTATGGAATATTTTTCTAAATAATTTACAAATGCGTGATGCCATCGACCATTTACATCTTATTTTGAATTGAACTAATATATGTTTTAAAGCCTTACTAAACCTAAAAATACGATCACGAATAATGTTACTAAAGAACTTGTGATTAGCGAAATTATACAATGGAGTTCAACTGATTGTATATTAGTATACGTTTTTAAGCTGACTTCGAAACTAAACATGTTTTTATGAAAAAATACACGCGGAGGTTTGTTATTGCCTGGCGATTAAAATTAAATACATATTTATAATCTCTGTTTTGCACTTCGAATCGGTTGATTCATTGAATTCCTAGAAAAATCAATTGAAGTGTGACGTCATTACGATGTTACTTAACCAAAAGACGTTTCAAACTAAACACAATTCCAAAAAGTAGACCTTGTAGATCGGACAATAGACAATAAATTGCATTGTACGGGCTGTTCTCATGCCGTCGGTGCAGCCAGTTTACGATAAATACGAGTATTAGGTCTGTTCTTTTCACAAAGCGTTAGAGAGTGGCGAATAGATGAAGCAAGTGGTATAGATAAACATATGCCAGCGCTGGAATAAAGCTGCGTAAAATTACATTTGTTAATATGCTATACCCGTTTTCATGACGACGAGTCTTACTCGATAACATTGTTGTTGCTTTCACATGCAAATTTTTCGCAAAGAAATAGCGAGCAGAGATGTGTCGAATAGAAGACGCCTATTAATATTAAAAATTGAAGTGTTGTGACCTGACAAGTGCCCAGTGGACTTTGTATACATATAAAAAACCCTCTTAACATACAAAATGTCATTTAAATTTTGTAATTTTTTTTAATTTTTATAATTTTTTTAAAGTTACAGTTCTGATTAATACTCGTAGCAAGTATGTTCAAATTGGCGACCGCTGAAACCGAATGACCGAATGTTGGTTGGTATGAAATGCCAAAACTAACAGAAATTTTTTCTTCTAATAGCGGTTGCCCCTCGGCATGCTAGGGCAAATCTTCGAGTATATTTCTGCCGTGAAAAAGCTCGCCATGTATGTGTGTATGTGTTCAAGTTGAATTTCTGTTTCTAAACCACTTTTGAAGAACTACGAGTATATTTAATCTGTCACCGCTTTGAGGCATCCAGTTATCTAAATTCATATTATCAAAGTATGCGTATAAGTCGCAATTGTAAGTTTTGTTTCTTAAAATCAACTTCGCTGGTTGCTCATACATACCAAATAATATTTGTGTGTACGTATTAAGTAAAAACCCATTCGTATGTACGAAACTTAAAGTTTTTGAGCCCAATTGAAATATTAGCTATTATTATACATACTTATGTATGTGTCTAAGTAGGTATATATATAAGTACACATACACTATGTACATGTACTGTATGCATGCAGCACAAACTTCACCTATTTCTACTAAAACAACAATAATAAATTACTGGTAACGAAATAGCTGACAAGTAGGCGAGTAACGAGTTACAAGTTGCATTCTGTAGTTGCATGCGACTTTAGTTCAGTTACACGCTTCTAACCTCTGCCTTTGAAAATGCGGCCCTAACGAACTCTACTGCAAACATATATGTATATGTACACACATACACACACACTTGCATCACTTTCTTTTATCAGTAAAGTATTTTACAACTTTTTTACATTTAGCGCAAAACTTTGGCAGTACGCTGGCCAAGTTTAGCAGGCAACTTCGAGTTTGGCAAGTGCGTCAAGTGAGTGTGAATAGTAAAAAGAATAAGTGAGTGAGTACTCGTAGGCACACACTTGGATAT
This sequence comes from Anastrepha ludens, assembly GCF_028408465.1. Classification (NCBI taxonomy): domain Eukaryota; kingdom Metazoa; phylum Arthropoda; class Insecta; order Diptera; family Tephritidae; genus Anastrepha; species Anastrepha ludens. The sequence continues at coordinate 45,583,382 of NC_071500.1, read as the reverse complement.
ATCTACATATTTTTGTGTTTGTAGTTAGTCTTTTTCCCCGGTCTGGCATTTTACTCAAAATAAAGTTACTACTGTAGTCACTTTTTTAAACGATAAACCACATGCAGTGAACTACATGCACTAGTGTGCATGCATGTGTTAGTGTATGTATACACACTACTTATATATGCCAGAAAGTGTGTACCTTTTTGTTGCGTGTTGCATATGCGCATTTGGCTGTGATAAACGTGTGAGTTTAACTATTAGAAACTTTATCGTTCGCGCCGGTTTACCCTGTTCGTGCGTTTACTCATCATAGACCTTTTGCAGCGATCAACTTGGACTACCAAATGGCCAAGTTATTTAGTTAGCCAGACCCAGTTGATAGAGCTAGGCTCAGTTGCTAGAGCCCAAGCCAGTTGGGGCAGCTGTTAAAGTAATTAAGCTTTTTAGGGAAGCTTCAACCCCATGTATTCGCCTAAAAGTATACTAAACTCTGTTGCAGCCCTAAATTACAGGCCATTTTCTATAATACTTGTGCGAGTAGTTGTTTGTTTTTGTTTTTGTTAACCACTAGTTATCCACAGTATGCATCCATGTTGTTACAGTGTTTATTCAAGTTTTTCGCTGTGCGCCTGCAAATGGTAGCTGCGAGTTGCGCCAAGTGTGTTTACAATTACCTATTTGCATAGTTGTTTGTTAGCCAGCTGCTTTGTTGGTAGGTAAACTTCGCTTTGTAATCAATTTTCCAATTACATTTTCGTACAAAGTGTGAATTATTGTTACTTTCACGAGTTGAGGAACCGTTTTTGTAGAATAGTATAAGAGAGTACCCTATTTCATGGCGGACCCGGGTAAGAGTGGTCGGACGTAGGGTTTTTTAGGATGTCAAAGCCTTTCACTTACTGAAGTGTGGATGTGTTCGGCTTGGAATAATTAAACTCTGATTTGAATGGCTTAGAATGTGTCACTAAATTCAAAATATATGCTCCAAAAATGTTTTCAAACTCTTTATATGCCTTAAGGGGTTATATCTCATGCGGAGAAGCTTGGAATTCCCTACAACCCCCATTGCAGAAGTTGTGGGGATCCTGCAGAGAAAGAGACTGTGGAACTCGTTCTCTGCAAATGCCCGGCTTTGGCGGCTAGGCGCTTGAGATTCCTCACCGTCCTCTTTGGGGATGACTTGATGAAATTCTCCAGCCTAGATCCCTTTTCTCTCCTCCGCTACATCAACAGCACTGTATGGCTGTAGACGGTTTTATCTCCTCCTTTAATCCTTTCACAGATAGTGGTCCACTTTATGGTATCAAAACGGCACGTAAGTGCTATTTGTAGTGTACCTGGGGTACTCTTGCCATCTTACCTACCTACCTACCTAAGGGGTTATATAACTATGTACAGTAAGATTTTTCAAAAAAATCTATTTTTTTTAGTTTTTTTCTTAATGTACATATATTTAAGAATACAAATTTAATATTGTTTCGGGGAATATTTTCGAAATTACACGCAAATTTTAAGTACAAGGCCGGAGCGGCGTTTTTCTGAAAATGGTGTTTTCAATTAGTCTCAAATTTTAACACGAGCTTGTTAAATATTTTTTTTAGTAATTATCGAAGACTTTTTCTGATCGATTTTTTTTATAAACAATTTAAGGCCGAAATTTTGGTCAAAAATCGATTTTTTTTGAGAAACCGTCATATTGTCAACAATTTTTTTTTGCTTATTCCTTCGATTAATTACTAGATTTACCATTACTTTAACGAAATCTTTTTGGTTTTTTAATTTCAGAGGATCCAGTTCAGTGGTCACAGCAAGACGGTTTTTTTTATTTTGTGAGAGGAGCTCTCAGGAATCAGCTGTAACTCTTTTCCAAAGCTTTGCGCAAATTAAAAAAAAAATAGTCTACAAATTTTCATCGAAATGTCATACTTTACGAAGAGTTACGTCTACTAAACTACGCACGCCTGCAGTTTTGCGAATTCAACATATTTCCATCACACCACTTCACTAACAGAACTTCCTTAAATAGTTAGTTAAATAGAAATAATATAATACTTCTCTTAATGCATACTCATTTGTTTGAAATAAAAAAAGGAATTATGAAAATATACTTGTCTTTAATTTGTAGTCTGTAAGGGGAATAATTAGTGACAGAGTAACACTGATTAAGTTTAGTGTTCTAAGGCTAATCAGAGTTTTCTTAAAAATTTCGAGTATGCAAAAATATAGCTCTAGGAATTTTGGTACAATTGAATGCATTTTTTTTCTGACGATCGGAACTTCGATTCCCTTTCTCGCGCAGCATAGGCTTTCGTAAAGTGTTTTCATAAGGTGTTATCGAGCGCTATCGAGAGATGATTAACAATTTTTTATGGCCGGAATTTATGGTATTGATCTGGTTAATGTTTATTTTCAACAAGACGGCGCTACGTGCCACACAAGTAACGAAACCATTGATATTTACGGGGAAAGTTTCCGAACCGTGTTGTCTCTAGAAGAGGTGATCATAATTAGCCACCGAGATCTTGTGATTTAACACCTTGGGACTTTTTTCTTTGAGGCCACGGGAAAGAGAAGGTCTACGCCAACAGCCCAGGGTCGATTCAAGACCTCAAAGTTGGAATTCATGAGGCTATCAAACACATAGGGCAGCCACTTTGCAATTCAGTTGTGGAAATTTTCATGAAAAAGGATATTGTCCTGTAAGCGTGGTCGTGGTGGTCATTTGCCTGATGTTATTTTCCACTATTAACGACATACCACTACATACGACAATTGAATATAAAAATAACACCTCTTATTGGAAAACCCTTTAGAAGTAGTAGTAAAATGTATATATTTTTCAGAAACTCAATTCATTTTGTTTATGTTCGTAAGACGTGACAATTTGTCGTCTGCCATTTTCCTTATATACCTAAATATAAATAAACCAATCAATTAGTTAAACTACCCAATCAAATAATTTCTATAGCGTAAAGTTGACTACAGAAACATTAAATCTTTATCCAATTTTCATCGTTTTCTGCGTTTAATACACTCATAATTTTCTCGTTTAGTCCACTTATAATTTCTTTTGCCGTTAATTCTGATTTTTCTAAATAAATATTTCCAGCGAATACCTACATGGCATCTTCTCATAAAATGCTTCACATTTTCTTTTTCGCTCAGATTGCAGAGGTGGCACATTTTTGACACGTTTCCGAATTAATTGGCATTTAACATAAGCAGGTCACATCGTGCTTTCAAAATCTTTGAGATATCGTCCTCATTCCTTCTTTGTTGGGTCTAAGTATTTCTATATGCGTGATGCTCTTGCATGTGCCTTTTCGGTATATATTCTGGTGTATTTGGCCTTTAATTGTAACAGCAACTGTATGCAAAGGCTGTGACACTGCGTACTATTACATTCGTCGAATGTTAATCCGAATTTTAATCTACATATTTCTTTTAGATGTTTGTAACTGAATAGTTTTATTTTTTTTAGTCTGTCGAGTCTGCTTTTTCTATATAAAGTATTAAAAATATATTTCTTGTGACGACCTCAGCTGCGGTTACCAGCAATATTGCATAGATTGGTATGACGTCTGGTTTCCTTGGAATCCATTTTATGAAGCATCTTTGCAGTTTGCCGACCTCATCCGTATAACGCCGTGCTTGGGCAGCCCACATTTGGCAGCATAAGATTGTATGGATCTACAGACAGCTTGAAAAAGTTTCCATTTAATTTTTTGCCTATCCGTGACGATTTAACAAGAAAGTCTTTCAAGGTGATTAGTTGTACTTTGCCTTGGATGCGTTGTTTCTGGCTTCCAAAAGTTCTCCGAATGCCATTTTTGGTGTAAGTATGACACCCAAATACCGAAATTGCACCAAAATCCTTACATTTTCGTCATTGTACCACCACAATTGAAAACAGTGCTTTTGTACCGAATCGTCTCGGGATATGAGAAATGGTGCCTATATATCAATATGGAGGAGTGGGTAGCTCCAGCAGAACTGCCAAATCCGCCAGTCAAGCCGAAATACATCCAAAGAAAATCATAATATGTATTTGGTGAGACTGGGAGGGCATGGTACAGTGGGCTCAAAAACTTACTTGACACCAGACTAGGCGATTTTTGACGGAACGGCATTAACAAATTGGTCGACAGGTGGGAAGAGGTGTAACGTCGAATATACAATTGATTCACTTATTGATATAATTATAGTTTTTTGTTTAAATTAAAGTCTTTGGTAGAAACCCTACGAACTTATTCCCCTACCCAATATTTAGGAACGCGTGTTGTGTATGAAGTAGCGTGGCAAGATGGTAATCTCTGGTCTAGTAGGTGTACCATAGTATAATACATTTTATTGGATAATCACATACATATGCATTCATATATATACAGAGTGTGTTCGCGCTGTAATAATTGCGGCAGTAAAGTTGATTTTTATTTAATAAATACTACAACACTTTGTAGATTAATTTTATCTAAATATTTATTGATCCGAACTTTCATAAATATGAAACAACACAATCAGTCTGCAATAACTTCTGAAATATTTCGACAGCTAATCAGCTGAGTATTAGCAAGAGACTTTCAGAAAAGTATCAGGTTCGCTCTATTGCTGGAATTATTAAGTGCGACGAACACACCCATATTCTTATTCATAAGACATTGAACTTTGCAGCGGATACGCCTTATTTTATGCAATAATTGTACAAGAATAAAGTGGGCACATTTGTTTTTAATTGAATAAGACCATTAAATACATAAAATGGCCGCAATGGATTAGTAGCGCAAAATATCTAAGAAACACTTTATTTACTAAAAAAATTGTGTAGGCAAAAGGAAAATAAAATTCCACTTACCGCACTTCATTTGCTCTTCTTCTTCGACGGCGCGCAACACAGCCGAATTGGCCAAGTTCAATGGCTTAGTAATTTCTGGGTCAACTTCAATCCTGAAAAAAGATAAAAAAATGTAGGAAATGCTTGTTGACTTTGAGGAAAACTAGTAATTGAGCTTTTATAAAATTTTAATGTAAGGCTTTCATTCGAGAATAACCTTTTTTTTTTGTACGTGCTATGTCTATATACCCTGATATTACGTTTCTAATCGGATACGAAGACAATATCACAACAGTCATCACAGCACGAAAACTTAAATAAGCTCACCGAAAATTTAACCAAGTAATGATACGAACACAATAGTGGCTAGATTAAAGTGGCCTCAAATTAGCTACAGAGAAAATGGAGCTAATACGACTACCAAGAAGCGCATCTCGTTAGAAATTACCGTGCAAACTGGTTCAAATACGCTAATCCCAAAAAAAGTTCTAAAGTACCTGGACATAAGACTGAACTCAAGACTTCGGTGCCCCAATAAAACTCGCAGCAGATAAAGCTGCTAAGATGCCATCCCAACTTAGTAAACTGATGGCAAACATAGGGGTCCAATCCAAAGGAAACGAGTCGGCTACTACGTACTCCGTTCTCCTCTACGGAGCTGAACAATTGGCGAATGCGCTAAAAAAATCACCAAGATGCTAAGCAGCGAGGAAACGTTGGAGATCATCAGTGGTTTCGCGGAAACAATTCTCTAGATGAAAAAGTGGGGCCTGGATGCAGGCACATAGGCATAGACCTTTGTAATGAGGAAGATGGAACGTCACTCTGAAGTAATGCCAAATCGATTCCAGGGTGGGCGACGGTTCCAAAAGAGCAGATTTTTTTAGTCTCTCGATATACCATTGCTGCTCCGCCAGCTTTAAAATGTCTATACATATATCTACCTACAAAATAAAAGGTACAGGATTGCAGATAATAAAAAGTGCGCGTGGTACGAAAATTTGATTTCTGCAATAGGCGGACAAATTCATGAAATCACTGACGAAAATGATATTAGGCATGTAGCCACCATTGGAGCGTCGGAGGTGCTTTGGGCACGAGCATCTATTTTCTTTTATTCATACGATTATTAAAAGTCGTACCTCATTAATTGTGCCTTTGAATTCGCAAAAGTTTTCAGCAATTGAGAAATGCATATTTATGCGACTATTTTATCATGCAGAAACAAACCTATTCGGTTTCAGAAATCGGGCCATAGTTGATGCCAGGTTAATTGATTAGTTAATTGATTTCAAAATTAAAATCAAATATTTTTTTTTCTAATTTTTTTTTTAATAACAGCTCTAAAATATGCTCAGTTATCTCTGTGATTCTTATAACGGTATTCCTTTAAGCTCTCGAGGTATACGAGTATTTGTGAAACCGGCCACTATAGCGAATCGCCGCTATACAACGCCCACCTGCTGATTGGTTGTGCATGTAGTTGCTACAAAAAGCGACGCGGCCCTTCTATGACATTTTTCTAATATGTAAAATTTTTGCATGTAATATATTTTTTGTAGGCAAATTAGAATCCAATGGCATTCGAATAGAGAATGGAGAAAAAAGCTTTGACGTACGCAAATATAAAAATCACATATAATTTTTCACGAAATCCGCAGTGAATCATTTAACGTTTTGAACTAATGAGATGTGCCTAAAAATATGTCACGTATGTAAACGAAGATTATTTAGTTTATAAGTATTCTGTATTGACCGATATCATGTTGTATACTTTTAGGCCTACTGTTCGTTCATTTACAGTTTTTGAAGCAGGTCTAATAAAAAGAATTCGGCAGTCGCGTTCATAAAAAATGTTATTCATTTGAGAATGAAATGGCGTTTTGCACAGATCCATTGAAGTTTTTCTAAACTAATCTCTAGTTGATCTAAATTATTTGGCAAACCTCGTAGAAAACTATATTCGCCATTAATATTGTCTTTAAGTAAGAAAATGTAATGGCACATATTTTCGTGTAACACTTTTATCCAATATTTCTTACCTGTGTGGGCCATTTTGATCCGCATCTTTCTAAATCCGAAAGATATTACGTTTGTAGCATCGACAGGGATTTAAAATGGAAATTTTCTCAGAAACAAGTGAGTTAAATTTGTTGAAATTGAATAGTGTGGAAGGTGTTTTTCATTTTGCGCTTCTCCTATGGTTCTAAAAGTTCTAACTTCATAATCAAATTGCACTAAATATTATTTTCGAAAGCATTTGACACGATCTCGCACAAAATCCTCCCCTGGAAAATCAGGGCTTCCACTCGGCTTTGCTGTTATGGCTGAAACCATACCTACCAATTTGCTTAAATTGGGAATATTAAAGCCCATACATTTGTGTCAATTTCTGGATTACCACAAGATAGCATTCTTCGCCCTATACTATTTATATATTTTATTAATGAAGTTGGTCTTTGTTTCAAGTACTCTAAATATTTACTCTATGCAGACGATTTGAAACTCTTTCGGAGAATCTGCTCTTCATCGGATAGATTAATATTACAGGAAGACTAGAATGCTCTGAATTATTGAGATCTGCGAAACAAGATATGTTTTAATACTAGTATCTAAGTGTAACCACATGACGTTTTGCAAGTCATTGAATCCCTTTTCCTCAACTTATTGGGTTTCAAATTTAACTTTTGTCTGAGTCAATAAAATTCTTGATCTTGGTGATTGGTTTTGATTCATCTCTTACTTTCATTTTCCTTATTAATTCCATTAGACCGTTCGAAGTTGGAGTATGCCTCCATCATCTGGAATCCGATGCATTCCTCACGTTCTCTTAGAATTGAATAAGTTCAATGCAAGTTTGTACGTTTTGCTCTTCAATCATTACACTTTGAGGGAAAACTTTAGTATAATGTATATCGCTTTGAAAAAAAAAGGTTAAAGGGGGGGATAGAGGTGTGTATCCCCATCTTAAAACTGAAAACCGAACCTGCCGGAGGCTTATAGTTTTTAAGTAATTTAATGTTAAAGTTTTCTAATTTAGCGAAAAGTTGGTGTTGCCATACACCTGAAATAAAAACGAAATTCGTATGCAGGGATGTTCAGTGGAAGGTTGGTTGTAAAACTGCAGTATTGTTTGTTGTAATTTAAAGTTGAAAAATATTTTTGAAAATAAAAACATACAACTCATTTAAACTTAAAAACAATGATATTAAGCGTATCATAAAAAATAAAGTAATTAAAATTAAATTAAATTAATTAACACAGTATTTTTGCTTAGAAGTCCTTATCGCGTGGGCGGCTTCGACCGCGCTTAAAAAAAAACCCTCATCAGTAGAACTCCTTTCCGTGTTAAAAGCATTGAACCCAAAATTAAAACATCATATGCGTGTATGTAGTAAGGAGGCACAATAACCCCCATCCCCATCATTAACACTAAACCTAAATACTTAATTTTTGTTAATATTTTTGTTTCATTTGCAGGCATCCAGCAACACCATACTGTTGCCATTCCAATCTTCTTCTTATTCGCGTTTAAAATTGGAAAGTGATTGTAAGGAAAAATGCATTTGCATTTAATTTTAATAAAAATAATTCGAATATAAGAATAAAAATAAGTGAAAACACGCGTGTGAGTGTATATTATATTTGGTGAATTTTAGTGAAGTGTTAAGAAATATATAGTGTAATGTGGCAAATTATAGTGAGGTTCCAAAGGGCATTTTGAAGACAAATAATTATGAAATTATTATTTCCTGAATAATTTGGAGTTATAAGGAGTGTTCCTTAACGCCTCACTAACATCTCCACCAAGTTTCATTAATAAAGACATAATAGTTTGCCAAAAATTGCCCAATATACATTATTCTAAATTCCAGCCCACTTTGGTAGTCACTTGTAACCCTACAACACCAGGTGCATGCTTATCAGTATTTTATCACTAGATAACTATTAACTGTTCAAATCTCTTCGGCCAAATAAGTTTCAATATTCCTTTTAAAGTACTTCGCTTTTATAATCCATTTTATGATGAAGTTCTCAGATCTAATTACCTCAATTTCGCCCCTATTACAAGAGGACTTGAAGAGTTTAATCGGCTTTCTAGAAGTCTTTAACCTGATTTTGCGATGCCGAGGTTTCTGTCTAAGTCAATTATTGAGTCTTATGATTTGTCAAATAAACTGTCTACTTGATTTCAGTTCTTAAGTTTTTGTTATATTACTCTTTAAATATAGTTAGTAAGGTGGTTACCATTGACTTAATTAAAGAAATCAAATATTTTATTTTGCAAGATTAAGGGAACTCGGTGGCCTAGAGCACGAAAATTTCACCTATTTTCACGTTTTTTTTTTTTGTCATTAAAAATTAAAAAAAAAACGATATTTCAACTTTCCGTGTTTATTACTGTATCTACTGAGCATACAAAAATGTTTTACTTTTATTTTAAAATCAATATTTATTATTATAAAAATACCGCTGAAGAGTGAGGGTCATCTCCCGAAAAATCGAACCCAGGCGGGGTAGGAGATTTCAAAACTTCTACTTATCTGAAACACGAAAGAAGATTCTTAATCAGAACTGGTCGGAACTAGAGCAAATCAAAAAATTAAAAATTTACAAAATGGCGCGCTTGTGAAACAAAATTTCTTAAAATCGGGTCTTTTTTCACTAGTCGCTTATTAAACTCACGAGCTGATATAATATATGTAAAGATCAATTGATACTCTCGTCAAAATTTTGTAGCTAGATTCAAGGGCTCGATTTCAAATTATAATTTTCGTAGTTGAAAAATTGGTGTTTGAGGATTGCTGTGAAAACGCAAATAGTCAAAGGTCACTTTAAGATAAAGAATAATGTATCGTTTCGGTTAGGAAATCCTACTCTATTGCCTAGATGAGAAAACGGCTCTTACGGGGCGCTTTAAAGAATTCTTTTGCTGTAGACTCTCAAAAATAAATGTGAGATTTTTTTTTAACTTTTTCTTGCGAGCTACCTTAATATACATTAGCATGTGCGAATGTAGAAATTAAGTAAGAATTGTAGAATATGTGGCAATATGGTGGCTTATTTGATGGGTACATGCATGCAACAAAAACCGCACGCAGTCGCAGCCGCAGTCGCTGTCATAGCTAACTGGCAGCGGCTAAGGAACCATACCACCGAATAAACGAGCAATCGAAAAGCCGAATCAGTAAACAGTAAATGGAAGCCCAATATGAGCAGTCAAGTGCGACGGTAAGCAACCCTCAATTGGCCGATATGATAGACGCAGTGGCAAGAAACAGAGAGCAATGGAGTTTATGCAACATATCGCATGCATATGTATGAAAAATATATGCGTGCATGTGTAGAGATATGTAGGTGTGTGATTGCAGCTGTGCCTAGTGCGCCTGAGTCTGTGCTATGCCTTAAAATAAGAGAATTTATTTCGTGCATAAATTATCATATATTAAATAGCAAACAGGCTGGCAGCCAGCAACTACCAGCGAAGCGAGCAGTCACACTGCCAAGCGCACGATCTCAAGTGTTGTCCTTGGTGGTAGGCATGGTGGATGTATATGTGCAAGTACACACCCATACACACACACTTGCGAATGACACATTGAATCAGCTATGGAGGATTGTCGATACAGCAACCTGCAAGAGCATACGCTTGCCACAAGTTACACGTCTTGCTTCAAATGCTTGTTGGTGTTACAAACCTCCTCTTCACCCTCTACATCATACATATGTATGCGTGTTTCTACGAGCATCTTGCTCAAGTGTGCATAATCAGCGAGCGCACAAATCGTTTGAGTGCTGAGGCATACAAGTGTCGCTATAGATGCGTTTGGTTGCTGCAGCTATCACTGCGAGATGGCATCGTTTGTTGCACACGTTGCACATAATTTTACCGGGTGTTTAACAGAAATCATCTTTGGGAATCATATTTTACTTAGATTGCTTCCGTCCTTTTTAGCTAAAGTTATGAATTATTTAAACAATTAAATAATACATGATTTTATGCGAAGTATGTGCTATTGGAAGCTCCAACTTTCCTGCATCTTTTAAGCAGTATATGGATACTTCTGACGAAAAATTCCAGTTCTTTTGGCTTGATCCAATCATTGAGCCAGTTTGTGATGCTCTCGTAAGAAGTGAATCGCTCTCCAATAAGTGCTGACTACATTGATCGGATCAGATAGTAGTTCGAAGGTGCAATGTCTGGGGAATACGGCGCGTGAGGCAAGATTTCCCATTTCAGTTCTTCTAAATATTTTCAGACCGATTTAGCAACGTGTGGCCTGGAGTTGTCATTCAGCAAAATCAGTTTGTCATGTCCACCGTCACTTTCCGGCCGCTTTTATTTGAGAGCTCGATTTAAACGCATTAGCTGCAGTCGGTAACGATCGGTAACTATGAAGCATGAACACTTTTTTTCGCTGTCGATGGACCTGGTTCACCTGGCAGGCTCCAACATTTTCGACGCTTAGGGTTAATAATGTCAAAATTATTTGAAAAAGTTTTGAGAAACAAAATGATGCCGTTTTTAAACGAACGTAATATAATCCCTCCACATCAATTTGGTTTCCGAGAACAACATGGGACAATCGAGCAAGTAAATCGGTTAACTGCGGAAATAAGAAAATGTTTTGAACTTAAAAAATACTGTTCAGCAATTTTTATAGATGTGGCACAGGCATTTGACAAAGTTTGGCATGAGGGTCTCATACATAAAATAAAACGCTGTTTGCCACCTATTACCACCGCTGTGCTTAGTTCTCAAAATGATCCGTCTCTGGCATCTAGAGAGCTAAATAAATATCTCAGACTTTTAGAAAAGTGGCTGAAAAAATGGGGAATAAAAGTGAACGAAATAAAAAGTAAACATGTCACATTTTCGCTTAGAAGAGGAGACTGTCCCTCGGTTACCCTTAACAACGTATGCATACCACAGTCTGATCACGTCACATACCTCGGCGTTCACCTAGATAGGCGTTTAACATGGAGACGCCACATCGAGGCAAAGCGGCTTAATATGAGAATCAAAGCTTCAAACCTTCACTGGCTAATTAATGAGCAATCAAGATTGAGCCTTGACTGTAAAGTCCTCTTGTACAAGGCAATTTTGAAACCAATTTGGACTTATGGAATCCAATTGTGGGGAACGGCCAGCAGTTCCAGTATCGATCTTATACAGAGAGTGGTACAGAGAGCCGTGGTATATAAGAAACGACAACGTCCATAGGGACCTAGATGTACCGATGGTGAAGGAAGTATTCAAAAAAGTTCGTGAAAGCTATCAGTTGAAATTGCAAGATCACCCGAACCCGTTCGCACGTCAACTCCTGAGTACGCAACATACGACCAGGCTTCGAAGAAATGACCTACCACCCCGATGAGTAGAGGGCCATTTGATAATTATTTATTGTAGAAAATGAGATAAAATAAAATTTTTCTTTTTAGTTCTAAGATTTGAATACTTATTGTGAGGCCTTTGGAAAGGCAGATTCAATAAACAAATAAAAAGTTAAAAAAAATAAAAAAAATAAAAAAAGGGTTATAATAGGTAAATTTTTCATCGCTAGTGACGATCTGATGCAGAAAACCTTTTTCTTTCTGCCGCCCAAGAAGCATCTCACACGCCACCAAACATCTCTCGATATTTCGCTCCTTCAATTCGTGCGGCACCCAATTACCTGCTTTCTGCACCATTGCCTTCGCGTGCAAACGTCTACAGACGGTTAATCTGTCATCCAACTCTTTAGGCACATCATCAAGCGTTCGACATGTGCCTTCATCCAATAATTGTTGTAGTTGAGTATCTTTGAATTTTTTCGGTGCTCTGCGATCTTTGTCACTCACGTCGAAATTGCCACTCTGGAAGCGTCGAAACCACTACTAACAAGTTGTATTTGATGGAGCGTTATTACTATGAATATTGATAAATATACGACACGTTTCAGCTGCTCTTTTCTTTAAAAGGTAATAATGAAGCATGACTTCTTGCAAATGCTGTTTTTTCGTGACGAACGCTTCACCACTTCGATCGCGGCCTCACATATACGTCTTTGAATCACCGTGACCATAACATATCGTTGAAGATACACTTTTTACGAACTGACAACCGTGCACAAAAGGGGTCTCGATTGCGCGCTAAAGTTGACAAATTGAAAACATTGGAAATAAGATTACACACAAATAAAACAGAAAACATTTAAGTTAACTGAAATTATTGTAAATTTTTGTTTATCCATTTATTTATTGGCGATCTGTTCAATAATATTTAACAAAATTTATACTTAAAACCAAGATACTCTACGAGACATGCATGGAAAGCAAACATTCCTCAATTTTTGCTATTTAGCACATGAGATATATTGTTAATTTCCTCTTTAATCCATTAAAGGAAATGGGATTTGTGGTAATTTTTGTAATTAGTGGGTTTGTGTGTGATTAAAGTTTTATATTGTGTGATGAGACATGTTTTTTGATTTCTTCAGCTGTTGTGGGAACTTTGAGATTACGGTGAATTTGGGCATTTGCGATCATTTTGAGAGTTTTCGATTGGAATCTTGGGAGAATTTCGATGTTTGAGTTAGCTGCGGTGTTCCAGAGTTGTATCCCATATGTCCATACTAGTTTTAGGGTAGCTGAGTACAGTGAGAGCTTTTTCGAAGAATACATGGAAATCGCGATTTAACAGCCAATAAAGAATTCGAAGTTTGATTCCTAGTGCCTTCCGTTCAGCAAAAATATGACTTTTAAGATTATTTTATAGTATCAGGGCAGTTAATATAGGTATTTGTTGCCTGCGATCCATTTTTTACTGGCAAAACTAGCCAATAAACAAATCAGCTGTTCAACAACCATCTGTTACATCTGTTACACTACAATTTTAATTAGAACTAACTGCGCCGGTAATCCTGGTTAACCCCGCCGTCTGTGTAGGCTATAAGACTAATTATCATAAATTCGACCCGAAGGAGAAGGAGTTGCTGAACCGTAGGACATATTCTAAGAGGTAGTTACTGAGTGGCTTCTATTTCTAATACCGAAGGCAATACCTGTGCATATTTTAAACTTACTTCCTCCACACCCTTATTTGCTTAACCCTAGACGGACATTCTTCGTCGTTTCGACGACGCTCGATTGCATTTAACTGCATATCATAATTTCCGTTCATTGTTTTTCTTTAATTTTTCGTACAGCTTTAGTCGTTGCTGAGCTGTAGTTGTAAGCGTCCGTTCATCTGTGCTAGTTGCTTGTAAGTACCGTTTTAAAAAATTTGCGTCGTCGAAACGACGAAGAATGTCTTTTGTGTGAGTTTTGCAACAAAATAATATATCGCTTTTAGGACTTTTTTTTTGTCTTAAAAACTTTTATATAATTCGACATGACAAAACAAGCCTTTTTAAATGACAAGGAAATTGAAAAGTTTCTTGCTGAAGACGATGACTTAATAGTTTCGGATGAAGATGATTATGCCATTGGAGAGCTTGAGGCAGACTTGGGAGAGCTAATGGACGAAGAAAATTCTTCTGAAGAGGTTTCTGCAGACGAAGACGATATCCCGTTGAAAGTGTTGCTTGAAGAGTCTGATATAATTACTTTCTCAAAAAACATATTACGTGGAAAAAACCGTCATAAGTGGTCCACGCAAAAAGCTACGTCTCATAGATATGGATAAAATATTGTACATCAAGTACGTGGTCCTACTCGAATTTTAACCTTGGATAATTGGTTCACTTCAGTGTCCTTGGCTAAATCTCTTTTAAAAGAACCATATAAATTAACATTGGTTGGAACATTTCGAGATATACCTCCAGCGACATAACTCCAGAGATGAAAGTCAGCAAAGGTCGAAAATGTGGCACTTCAATGTTTGCCTATGACAACGAACGGACGCTCTTGTCATATAAGCCAAAACCGAATAAAATATTTTACTTGTTGTCCTCATGCAATGAAATGTGGAACTGTAAATAGCATTACAAAGACGCCACATATGATCGAGTTCTACAATTCAACAAAAGGTGGTGTAGACACCTTCCACCAAATGTGCAACATAATGAGTTGCGCTCGAAACACCAACCGCTGGCCAATGGTAGTATTTTTTGGCATACTCAATATGGCTTATATAAATAGTTATCTTATATACACCCATAATATGTTCCAATTGGGACAGAAACCACTTAGTCGCAGAAAATTTATGAAAGGTTTACACTCTGCTCTCATTCAAAAACACTTATATAAAAGACCTAATGTGGTAACTTTTAAAACGGCAGCTCGACAAAATATACAAAGCGGACTAGTTCAACATCATGAGAAGGCAAAAAACAGTGGAGAGGTATCAGCAAGCAAAAAAAGAAAGATTTGCACGATTTGTCCATCATCCAAACGTCGAATGGCCAAATCTTCATGCGCCAAATGTCAAAAAAGCTTGTGTGGGGAGCATAAAATTGATCCCTGTGCCTCATGTGCAAAATAAAGTTAAAGACCTATAAAACAGAGTTTTATTTTTAGTTTTAAGCATAAAATGTACCTTTTTAAAGTATTAATGAATTTTAATTTGATTAATATTACTTTTTTGTTGAAGTTTGTCAGAGGCTATGAGCAAAAAAAAAATTTTTATTGAATATGAATATTTTTAATTTTAAGTTTTATATTATATTAAAATAAATAAACAAGCATTAAAACTATTAAATAAATATTTAGAGTAAAATACTGCATTTATATTTTATTCTTTTTGGGTGTAGGTGCAATCTGAAGAAAGCTTAAAAAGAGTGGTCGTCGTTTCGACGAAGAATGTCTTTAGTGTACTAAAAATATGAATGTCCTTCTAGGGTTAATAAATCGTTTTAAAAATATGTTTTGAATGGTTTACAAGTAAATTATGTATTATTATTTTTTTATATCCTTCGCTATCATTTGAGCTTAAGAGGACAGATTAATTAAAATTTTTTTTTTCATAAAATGTTTATATAATCCTTTAAGAATATGTCAAAAAACTTTTAGAACGTAAATTTAAGTATTTCTTATATTATAGATTGTCAACCGCGACGACTCTATCTTCTGCGTTCGAGCGCCAGGAGAGGTATACTTACGTTGTATTCAAATTCTAGACCCGTTTTTCTCAAAACTATGATATATTTTTCGAATTGGTCAACACGATAGCTCGAAAAGTTATTGACCGATCTCCCTGAAATATTGTTCACATCTTTTATTATGATATTACTTTCTATGTGTTTCAAGTTTTCGAAAATTTTTCGAAAAAATAATTTTTTCGAATTAAAAATAGTAGGAAAATTCGACTCAAAATTCATTTTTTTTCAAGCATTTTAGTACGCGAATTTTTTTTTCCATTTATTGTTAATTCATATAGAAATTAAGACATTAATAAACAAAAAAAAATTAGGTTTTTTGTATTCAGGTCACTGACGTCGATGCTACAACGCCCGCTGATTGAGAAGCCCCGCTGCGACCTTCCTGGAAAAATTGAGTGTACATCCGCCCTTTTAAATGATTAAAACAAAAATAAAAAAAAAGTTATATTACTTTAATGTATAAATGAACTGTATGTCAATTTTGAAAAAAAATATATTGACTTATTCATTTTAAATAATTTTAATGAAAATTGGGGAAAATATGGCCGTTTACAGGTATCTGTCCCGTTAAATAGAAAATCAAAGTTAATGCGTGTTAGGTTTTATTTGACCCAAATAATGTTCAGAATTATTTGACAATTCCAGATTTATTGTGAATCCAAAATATAATCTAATCGTAGTGGTACTTAAAAACTATTAAGTTCAATAAATTAAATTAATGGCTGTGTTGACTTTTTTCGTATATTACCGACACAATCTCAATTTTTCGTAAACAACCCGCTGTGATGACCCCGGCAAACATCAGCCAATCAGCTGATTCTTTCGAATTCGCTGAAAGGCGGTTAGCGGGCTGATATTGGCCGCACTTGATTAATTTGTTTCACATGGCGTCATCTGGAGTGAGTGTTAGCATTCTACATATATATGTAGGTATATATAATTGGCGCGTACACCCTTTTTGGGTGTTTGGCTGAGCTCCTCCTCCTATTTGTGGTGTGCGTCTTGATGTTTTTCCACAAATGGAGGGACTTACAGTTTCAAGCCGACTCCGAATGGCAGATATTTTTTGAGGAGTTTTTTCATGGCAGAAATACACTCGGAGGTTTGCCATTGCCTGCCGAGGGGGGCCGCTATTAGAAAAATGTTTTTCTTAATTTTGGTGTTTCACCGAGATTCGAACCAACGTTCTCTCTGTGAATTCCGAATGGTAAACACGCACCAACCCATTCGGCCACGGCGGCCGCATTCTACATAGTTTAGAATTATTAACTCACTTATTCCATTCATAGTTTTAGGAAAAATTTACACAAAAATATGTTGTTTTTGTTGTTGTACCATCATAAACATTCCCCATACATATACGAAGAATGCTGCTGTAGTGACAGTCCTTGGCCGGTTATAAATCGGGGTCGTTTCGGTTACGTAGAGCCAATTGTCGTGTCCATTTGCCTCTGTCATTGACTGCAAATCATCATCCATTTCGTTGTCGCTTTTCGGGTGTAGGGGCAAAAACATCTTTGTAGAGAAGATGCATTTTCATCGGGGTGGCAATGTTAAAAAAAGTCTCATCGTGGGATCGGTAAAAGAAATTTTGTTTTTCCAAAATGCGGCTGGAAATGATATATTGGTAAACAGGTAGTACTATGGAGCTATGCTTATAGACGATTCAGGTTTTAAAATAGGAAATATGAACTTGGACAATGTAAAGTTGCAGCAGTCTTTGGTATTGCCTCACAAAACCGCTAAACAAAATTTATCTTTTCTGCTCTTAATTTGAAATTGGCTTATTCAGTTACAATCGGTTGTGGTGGTTTTTATTCATTTAAATTTTTAATTTTGTTTAATTTTTACTAATAGAAGTATTTTGCTCACCCGGTACAGCTAAGTTCATGCGGTACAAATGCATCCTCCATGTTAATGATATAAATATGTAAATTTATATATGACAAATGCACGCACATGACTGCATAAACACACCAATTTGTGCATACACCAACCTTGTTGGAGTCAAGGCATGTACGTATGTACACATACATTGCACATATAAATATTTGCATGGTATACGGTTGTGTGCTCATTAATTTACAATTTTAATTTCATTGATTAATTATTCTTATTTTAACTAATCGAGTAACAAGTTAAACACTCGTCCGACTAATTGAAGAGTGCACAAGCAGGCGTTTGTTGACACTTCAGAAAGTGTCTTGTACTCATTGGTATTATGCATGGGTGCACATACATATAGGTATATGTGTGAGTTGCATGAAATAAACCCAGTATATGAGTACATACTGTGCAGGATGCCATATTCTTATTCAAGGTTTGGTTTTTTCGTTTGCACACTTTCAAGATGCGCGAAACTGACTAAATTAAACACGCACTTGTTTAAAAAAATTTCAAGTTAAGCACTGAGTGAGTTGACATCGGCAAACTTGGGTCAAGTGACATTTTATTAAAATATGATGACCTTGCTGAAAAAAGTATCGTTTGCGTACACGTACCTTGGTGCTGAATATTGTATGAAAAAATGTTGTTTGCAACTAAATATAAGCGAATATGCCAAAAAGCCCCACACTTAAGACTTGAGCTCTTTTTATTACAGCTGGACCTGACATGAAATACGGTTACTTGTACTTTAGATGCTGCTTATTGGTTATTGGATCTGAAGTAGGTGAAGAATATATTAAATAGGCATGCATGTATCGGGTGTTTTTGTAAGAGCTTGAGAACTTAAATTAATACAAAAACTTATACGAAATAAAATTATTGATGATATGCATTTCTTATTATAATCTGGTAGATAATTTCATGGCACTTATTTTTGAAATATGATATGCAACATATATCCGCCTCGGCCACGGTTACTTGGTCCATTCAGTGTAATTTTTGACTACTTTTTCCAAAAAATCTGGCCATATGGTATAAATGGTGGCTTAAATAATGGCTTCCAATACTTCAAGAGTAGTTGGTTTGCTAGCATAAATCAATGACTTAACAAAATCCTATAGAAAGTAATCCAGAGATGTTCAATCGCACAAGCCAGGGGGCCAGTAAAGAGGATCACTTCTTCGAAGAAAGTTGTCACTGAACTGAGTTTAGAATAAATAAATTGTTAAGCGCGCTGTAAGGCAAGTTGCGCCGCCTTTTCGGAACCAATTGTCGCCAACGTTTAGCTGATTTTTTTTTTTGTTTTTTTAAACAAGGACCGATGATGCCGCCAGCATGTAAACCTTACCAAACAGTCAATTTTAATTAAGGACTCGTTAATGGCTTGCGTATAGTCTTCGCTCCATATATGGGAATCTTGCTTAGCAAAGTAGCCACTCAATCATTAACCACAATTCATCGGTACAAATACTCATCTTCGGTCAGCAAAAATGCGACGCAAGAGATTGGCTTAAATTTTTCACGGCTATTTCGTACCCACTCTTTGGTTGCTATCGCAACATGACTCTTGTAAATGAGTGTGGTTCAGTTTTTGTATTCCCCCATAATATTGACTAATTTTGCCTACAATCAATTAGTCTGAATCCCTAAAACTAGTAGTTATCTCTCTCCACTCGATTGTAACATTTTTAAGTGCTACGGCTGTGTTGGAACTAAGTTTCGTTTCTAGTAAAACTGGTTCTGGTTCAAAAACATATCATTGCTCTTACAGATTCATAGTGCCAAAGAAACACTCGACGTCATGTTGATTTTGGAATGGTGTGAGCATTCTTTACACTCATATTGCGGTGACATTGTACTTATCGAGATGAAAATTTAAGATTTCCAAAATGGTATGATGCACCAAGCATTTTCGCGGTTTGTTTCTTTTTCGAGTTTCCATATTCTAGAATAAGTTTCGGGTTTTTTCAACATCTCCTACTATACCTTGAGTATGAGTGTTTAGCTGAGCTCCTTCTCCTTTTATTTGTGGTGTGCGTCTTCATGTTTTCCCATAAATGGAAGGACATATGCTTTATGCCACCTCCGAATGGTAGCTGATTTTTTATGGGAAACTTTTCATAGCAGAAATACATTCAGAGGTTTGCCATTATCTACCGAGGAGTGATTGGCATTTCAAAAACTGTTCTTTATAAACTGATGTTTCGTGCCCGGAGTTGCGAATCTGTGTACTTCCGAACAGTAGTCACGCACCAATCTATTCGGCTACGGCGGCCGCAATGCCACTTACAAATCATTCTAGTATGGAACTCACCTAAGGCATGAAGCTCAATTTACTTCACAGCGTGTGTTTATTCACGATTGCTTTATTTTTTCGACGATATTTGAATCGATTGAGGATTAGTATTGGTAGTTTTGTAGTTTTAGTAAACCTCCAAGATGTATCTAAAATTATATGGATGTGATTATTTATCGAGTTCAGAGATAAGAACGTATTATTTGTGGACACACAACAAGTCAACCATACTTTTTTTAATTTTGGGGTGTGTCTCAATGTCTAATTCTATAGTTTTATGTCGACTTCGTATGGTGGCTGGATTTTATGAGGCAGAAATTAATTCGGAGGTTCATTTCCCCTATGCGTTTATGCTTCATACCCGAATACACCGAATGGTTGTCACGCACTCAGTCTCGGCAGGGACTCCATAGGAGTCTTTGTTTTACTGGTAGGAAATATTATGCCTTAGACAAATGAAATGGTAAACAAATAGAACAACTTTCTGTTGAAATCACCATTTTGATGGGCGAGTGAAATAATAAAAATAACTCCGTTAAACACCGAGAATGTTGTCATCTTAGATTCACCACTTCCATTGTTGGTTGTTTGTAAAAGAGAGGGAACACTTGGAAAACTGAAGAATTGCTCCTGAATCCTGAAAAACCGTATTGATTTATCGCACGACCTTATTTGCAAAATCCGGGCATATGCCCGTTATATAATATATTTAGTTTCATATTTTTGGGAATGAACCATAAAACAAATGCGCGGTTTAGTTAATTGGCGAATATGGCACCAAAGCCATTAAAACTCCGCACATACGAACATTCGGCTATAAATGTATGTATGTATGTGTCAAATAGCTGTCAGTTACTTGTGGTGTCGAACGTACTGTTGTAAAATTTGCTGTAATATATTACAGTTGCAGTAAATAGTAATAATAATAACAATAACGAGAAGTGGCAAATGACATAACTCAGTAGAAGTGGATTAGCAAAATTAACAATGTACATTTTTGTATGTATGCACAAGGTGGTGCATATAGTGGTTTCTTTTTAAAAATTAAGTAAATTGGAAAAAAATAAATACATTTTTCGGGCTATTGCATTATTCGTAAGAGCATTGCCCATCATATATGAAACACGATTTCATTTATGTGGCTGCATCGGCAGACTTCGCAGAAGCGCATCCTCTTTCCCCTTTCCAATGCCTTGGTAATGGTTTCTAGCTATATCGCACGAATGGCTTACTTAAAATTTGCCTAAAAGCGTTTTCGCATACAACGGTTCTTCTCGGCCCACCACAAAAAAGTCTAACGGTGTCAAATCGCAGCTCCAAGGTGGTGTTTAAAGTCGCCGAGATGGCATATTATCGACACGATTACCAAACATGTCGCGTGAATGATCGGTTGTGGCATCATCTGAGTGGCAAGGCGAGCTATTCTGCTAAAGCCAAAGATCGTCGAAGTCAATGTTTTCAATTTCGAGCCACCAAAAACCGTTTCTCATACCTCTGTAGTGCTCTCCGTTGACCGAAATTGTATTTTCATAGAAAAAATGATGCCATCGCTCAAAAATTTACACCAAACGTGGATATCTTAGTTTTCCGAGCCCCAGGTGCAACAGCGTTGCTGGCTTACGTTTACACCGAGATGAAAATGTGCTTAATAAACTAAAAAAGGGGTTTTCAATTGGCGCGGGTCGATTTTGGCGCCCTGTGACAGCCATTTTGTTTTGGTGACATCTATCAAATCTTTTGTTTATTATTCAGTTGTTTATGCCAAATCATCATGGCAAGTTACACAATTGAACAGCACGTTCAAATGATAAAAGTTTATTATCAAAATGAGTGTTCATTAACGCAAAAGTTGCGCGCATTGCGCTCATTTTTCGGCAGACGTGGTGGCCCTTCCGATTTCTTATGGCCCATATTGAACCATATGGACCTGGACGACGTGTGGTTCCAGCAGGACGGCGCTACGTGCCACACAGCAAACGCCATTTTATTCCATTTCAACATCTACCCGCCCTTATTGAAAAACCCTTTACTTGCTTTGGAAATAAATTTGCAACGTTGTTCAAGCGTTAAGCGATTTATTTCCTTTTGTCGAGAAATTTTCGTTTTGCGGAGATTTCAGTCTCGATTTCCTACCAGGAGCGGTTGTAACTGTCAAACTAATATACGATGAATAAAACACCCTATACGGATCACCCTGTATATAAATTCGTACATATATGTGTATGTATATTTATTGATAAGTTTAAAGCAGAATCATTATCATAACTATGACATACCACAAAAGTCAACACACGGTGACAACAAGAGCAACTCGGCTGTCGGCTAGACGGCCGTTGATGTTGGCGGCTAGTGATTGGTGACCGACAACCGGTAGCTGTTGCCAAAACGTGCTGCATCAAAAGCCAAATGAGGCAACATCTGCTCAATATTGTTGATTTTTATGCTGCTCATCCAACCGCCGCAAATTCTCTGCGCAGCATCCAGTCTGCTGTTTCCTACCGCCAACCAGGCATGCAGGCTTCAATTTTTCGCTCCATCCTTGCTCCTGATTGCTGACATTTGTGTGCCCTCAATGTGACAGCAGTTGATCATGTGGCAAACCACAATTTACATGCGCTGCTCGCTCGTTGCACTGCACTGACACCAATGATGCTGCCGTTGCTGTTGTTGCTGACGCTGTTAAACACCCTCCCAGCGTCCCCGGTAAAGCAGTTGCTGTTCATTGCTTTGGTTTTGACTGTTGGCAATGTTGTCCATTGTGTCATTGCGGTCAGCTGTGTAAAGCTCAGTCGCATATGACTCTGAGTTTATGTTTAAGTTAATTCCAAGCTAAGCCAGGTTGATTGAGAGCCAGTGGGTGGTGTTACGACTATGTTGGCTATGCTTTGATACTCCCACCCAGTTGAAGGCATAGCCACATGCATGCACATATGCTTTATGCAATATAAAACAGAAATTTATATGCATGCAAATTTTCGTAATTTCATAGTGTGTGATATATCATTTGATTAAATTGCCATCAGCTATAGTGACATCCTCCCATTTCTATAAAATGCAAAACGCATTGCAGCCAGCACATTTTTTCGCAATGTTAGAACAGATATTCGTTAATTTGGGGGGTAGTGTAAAATATTCAGATTCACCTTTATTGTCGAGTATTCCCTAGTAACGAGCCGACTACATAATTTGGTAGTACGCCCTTTTTCAGCTATTAATATAAAGGGACGTATAAATTTTGTACTTGTATGTGTGCATATAGGTACAGAAATCGGTTATGATGATATATACGGCAATTGGAAGAGCTTTTCCCCAGTGGTTTCACTAGTTTTTACTTTTAATTTGCAATTACCAGTACATGTAAGGTTTGCAAATAGAAGTTTGAAGTTTTGTTTTTCAGGCACATTAGTTATTTGAGGATTTTTTTTATATTAAATATAATATTGTATATCGATGAACACACAAAATTATTAGCAGGAATTTGCTTTTGAGCAACGGCGGATGCTAATATGGGTATTGCAAATGAAAATTGTGTATAAATTTTGTTCGTGTTTGGAAAGTTTGGACGATTTTTGCCTAATGTGCACAAATCATTCGAAAGTAATACTTGGCAAGTTGTCCAATTAAATAAATATTTTTGACATACCTGTGTAGTATAATTTACGTAGTAAATTCGCCAAACAACTCCTGCAAATTTTTTCAATAGTGCGGCCCAAACGTACGGTTTATATGATGAGTTTACATGCACGATAAATGGCATTAAATTAAATTTTTTGTGTTTTTTTTTGTGAACCCACTAACCTCGTAAATAAAAATTATGCGTCCTGCGTCTTGACCTATAGTTTCGGGCATATATTGAAAATACGGGTTTTTGCCGTTTTCTAATAGAAATTATAGTTTTTAGGGGTAAAAAAGTATATTTGTGTAAAGGCAATTTTTTCGTTTAAAAATGCACGGGTGCAAAACTCATTTCCCACCTCTGATTACGTTTATGTCGCTTGTTTCAAGCATAAAACATAGTTATAGTTTCTATAGATCACTTAGGGCTAATATGAGCTTAAATTACTACAGATAGCGAAATAAATAAATTAAAAAGAGAGTTTAGAAATTTAAAAAGGCATTCTTTCATAGATTTTAAACCCAAAAATAGAAAAAAATAAAATATATATATATATATGTACAATATATTAGGGCGGGTCGATTTAAAAATCGCTCATTGCTCTGTGAAAATCGTATTCTAGGGATCCAAATAAGAAACTTTGCCGAAGGACATACCTCTAAAACGAATTCTGATGTCCCCCAATTTCAAAATATTACCATTTTTGGCCTTTACTTGAAAAAATCAGCTAAATGGCTTTGTTTTTTCTTTATTTTTATTTATTTATAATAATATTTATTAGTTATTTATAATAATATCTATTTTTTCTTTTAAGAAATTTATTTAGTCAGAACATATGTAAATGAAAAAATTAATTTAAGTGAGTTATAGAAAAGAAACTAAAAAGTTGACCCAAATTATGGGACATCAGAATTCGTTTTAGAGGTATGGTTCATTCGGCAAACTTTCTTATTTTGATCGCTAGAATATGATTTTCATAGAGCAATGGGCAATTTTTTTGCCTCCCCACAAAAGACACTAAAAGTTCGACCCAAATTGGGGGACATCAGAATTCGTTTTAGAGGTATGGTTCCTTCGGCAAAGTTTCTTATTTTGATTCCTAGAATATGATTTTCACAGAGCAATGGGCGATTTTTTTGCCTCCCCATAAATCGACCCAGCCTAATGTATATATATATTGGCGCGTACACCCTTTTTGGGTGTTTGGCCGATCTCTTCCTCCTATTTGTGGCGTGCGTTTTGATGTTGCCTCAAAAATGGAGCAGCCTACAGTTTCAAGCCGACTGCGAACGGCAAATATTTTTTATGAATATCTTTTTCTTGGCAGAAATACACTCGGAGGTTTGCCATTACCTGCCGAGGGACAACCGCTATTAGAAAAAACCTTTTTCTTCATTTTGGTGTTTTCAACGAGATTCGAACCTACGTTCTCTCTGAATTCCGAATGGTAGTCACGCATTAAACCATTCGGCTACGGCGGCCGCCAAGATTTAAACCTTAAGCCAGCATTTAAAGATGAAAGTAGATTAACATGACAACAATAAAACGAGTAAGCATCATGACTAGTGAAATAAGGTTTGAAAAGGTTGGGAAACAAATTGGCTACGTGCAAAGTGAAGTAGCGGACATGTCATATAAACGTTGCACAGTAGGGATTAGAGTGCTTGGCTTTTTAGATTTAACAAATCGCCAAAACGCCTAAGCATTCGACTTAAAATTAATAGCAATCTTAGGAATATAATTCGTGGACGAAAAGATTATTTAAAAATTTGAATTTTTTCAGGCAATGCTAGTAATTTATAACGATAGATTGATTTTTAGATTACAAAAATTGTTTATGAAGTTTATTCCGCTTGTTTTTACATTTTTCAAGTTGATAAGGATACCATGAAAGCTTAAATGGTTGTTTTTTTTTAATTTATCTTAAATTATGCGTAGAATTCGAAAATACTATAGCAAAACCGAAAAACATAATTCATGCACATGTCCATTACACGCTTATTACAAAAAAAAAGGAAATCGAAAATTGTCTATGATAAGTAAAAACTTTTGGCATCACTGTTCGCCTAATATCAAATCAATATTTTTTGAAGTTAATTACGAACTGAAATATGCGACCGTTAAGAAAAGGTTTTAACTAATAGAAAAATGTCTATGTCATAATTGATTTCAGGATTCTGGAAGTGTGTTGCAGCCTATAAAAAACTGTGCGCCTATTGTTCCATACAAATTTTAAGCGTAGAGGCAGGTATGCACGCTTAAAAAAACACAGCTATTGTGTGTGAATTTAAATTACGTATACGCCCCATCACACTCGTTTGGAAATTTATTTTTGTATAGCCAAGTGTTTGTAATTCAAAAACAATAAACTGAGTTATAGAGAACTAAACATTATTTATTTGTTATAAATTTGCCGTTTCCGTGCACAAAAATTGAATGATTAAATGGAAGTACGCCAGCGAAAAAGTGGTTATTGGAAAGATATGCATAGATACTTATTTGAATATTCCCTTACAATCAAGTAAAGTTTATATATATAATAATAATAAATGGGAAAGTATTAGAAAAATGTTCCATTTAAATTTTGCATGCTTTCGGGCTATATATCTTAAAAAAATAAACATTTAATATATGGATATAGCCTCTTCTTTCAGTATGTGAATATAAGTGCCTCATGGAAACTCAAAATGTTGAATGAAAGGAATAATAGTTGCTTAAGAGGCTTCATTCCACAATACATATAGATGTGAGAGCATAAAAAGAAATATTTTCTAACCATTTTGTATTTGAGATAAAATATACCTTACTTTAAGTTAGTTTTAAGTGTTCTATCAGGAAGCCAGTAAGTTTTCATAGACCTTTATAGTTATGTTTCAGAAGTCATTCTATTACACCTATTCGAAGCAACTAATTTTTTTGAGTTGCGTCAGCGATCTACCATTTTGAATGTGAGCTACCGATTTTCCGCGTTGTGTCGGAAATTCAGCTCATCTAGATATTTGTCAAATGTGCCGCTTTTTACTTAATTTTTTATGAGACACTCTTAAAGATTAACGTTTATCTATCGCGATTCATGCAACACGTCTATCCAGAGATGATTCAAAAGTTGTTACATGCAACGAAGTTAGCATTGATGGGATAAAAGTCTTTCGACTCAGATGTGCAGAAAAATGTGATTGATAGAATAACATATTTCCCTGAAATGCCTATTCAATAGAGAAAACTTCTGCAGAATTGGAGTTGGTAACATACCCATGAAAGTCTTAAACCTTTCCGTAATTATGCTCGATGTACTATATATATGCCCAATCGTTGCTATATAATATACATATATCACAAAACAGTCTTTTTCAATAATATTGAAATTGTTAGGTTTGTTTATTTGATATTTTAACAGAAGGATCTAAGGAAAGGAAAATATTGGTTTGGGGGGAGAAAAATCGTTTATTTTCTCGGTAGATGGCTGTTGTAAACGTTTCGTTTCGGTGAAATTTTGTGCTATTTTGTTTTTGTCCATTATAATCCGGAAATTTCGATGCTAAGGAAAATGTTGACGATGTCACGGAATGACGTAGATGTAGCCAAAATAACAGAAATTATCGAAGTCGATCGGCATGTTAGTAGCCGTAGCATTGCCCAGGAGCTAAATATCGGCCATAAAATGAAAATAATGAATTTCTTTTCCTCCAAACTAATAGTTTATACTATCTAGAAAATAAACAAAAATTGGGGGTTTTGCAAGTAAACCTTTCTTAAAGAAACATGAAATAATGTAAGCAGGACCGATCCAAGACGCAACAGATAGATTAACTTCAATGCCGATGGTTGTCTGAAATGCACAATCTTGCTGTATATTATATGAAAAACTACTAAATATAATAGCAGGGAGTTCGCAGAAGTGCACGGGTCCAAGAATTTTAGTTAACCTAATATTGTCAGTTACAGATTTAACTGCGCTCGTCTTTCTACTACAAATACACCTTTCGGTACGAAATTGCCCCAAAAAGGCCTTTATTGGGTCAAACAATGCAGAGCTTATACTAAATTGATTGCAGAAACACAATTTCTTCAGAGAAATCGAAATTCAAGTCTATTGGCTCCCTTGGTTTCAGCAAAAGTGGTATCTATGCGGGTATTTCCTATTTTGTTGTTAAAAAGTTTACCCTAGTAGATGGAATGATCAACGCCTTTATATGAGTAAACTGACCGCTACTTAAGGAATATTTATATACTGACTTAAGGTCACAATTCACACACGAAAATCTTTCTTCTGAAAATCACTTTATACAATATAGCTTTAAGGGTATAAGAAAGCATATTTTTATGCTCGACCAAATATTTTACATTTGTTCTTAGATTATAAAATTAAATAAGAACAAAAACGATTAAGTGGCAATATATTCAAACATACGTACAATAAATTTAATTAATTATTATTATACCGATAAAACTGCCACAATTATTTTGTTCGCAAACTATTTTCACATTCATACATACGCCTCTGTATGTGGAAATTATTAACCACGTAAGGGTGTCTGATTTATGAATGAATTTATATATCAAATATAAAAACTGCAGACAAAAGTGTAGAAAATTTACATAAAACCTTATTGCAGCTCTTATAATAGCTCTTTTTGTGTGTTTTTTGCCTATTTGTTCTGTTAGGTTTTTGCAGGCCAAGTTGCTAGCTTTTATCATTTATGTGGTTAACCTTTATTAATATGCACTTAGCTTGTAATCAAACCACTACAGTGATTGCCACTTGTGCATTGTATGCTTGTGTTAAATGAAACAGGGTGTCTCTAAAGTATTATTCACATTTGATTAATTCCTTACAATAAAAATAATAATAGTATAATACATAAAAGTAGTTGTTAGAATTGATTTGGAAATTTACTCATTTTTGGATTTTTTGAGCGTTCGAAAGTAGGCTTCAGCTACTTGTATGTCTACGTTAATTTTACAAGAGAGGAAGAGAGAGAGAGAAAGGGAGCGAGAGAACATATTTGTAAGTAAAAGCGAAATTTAGCTGATTCCGGTAACACAGTTGAGATATTAGCCGTCGTAAACAATTAAGTTTGGCTTAAGTGGAGGACATGTTATATAATATATTAGGCTACCTCCTTTCAAACAAAAATTGGAAACAAAAATCTGGAGGTAGAATGTTACCTTTAGATGTAAGAATTCTCTAGAGATTATCACGCCAGTCAACAGGAACAAGTTGATTTTCCTTATGGAATTTGGACAAGCTGACATGAAGGTCTTAAACCTGAAATTACGTGTTCTTCGCTATCAGCGGATGGTTGTGACGGCATAAAACACTAATTTTTGTGGACGAATAATAAAGTTTTGCATGATATAAATCAAGGTCGTTTCCATAGTGTACAGGGTTGCCGATATTCGACGGACCCGACGGATTTCGATGACTCTTTGGACCCACTCCAATCGACGAGGCTTGTCCGCAGGCAACAATCTTTGCGTCATTTGAATCTTATACGGGAATAAATGCAAATCAATGCGGATAATTCGTTGTAAAGTGGTCCGACCAATGCCCAACTGCTGAGAACGGTGATTTTGGGATGTCCTTGGCGACGCCTTGGCCGGTTTTGATTTGGCCTCTGTGGAATAGAAAGAGCATCACCAGTCGAAAACCTTTCGTACACATGTTTAATGGTGTTCTTAGAAGGCGCACTTTTCACATTATTTAATTTTTTATACGCACGTTGAGTTTTCACAATTGACTTCTTTTGTTGAATGTAAATTTCAAAGAATTGAGAGCGGTCGCGTGGCGTATACTGTTCCATGGTAAAAATCGAGTGCGGCAATGGCAGGGGTATGACGTTGCTCTGTGTAGCCCTTAAAGTCCTATGCAAAGTAAATCTAATTCATATAGCCGATAAGACCTAATACTTCGTAAGCAACAGGATGGTCTCCGAATTATTGCAGAGCAAGTAAATGAATGCAAGAGCCACTTCATGTAGTATTTGTGGACTTTGAAAAGGTTTTCGATAGGCTCCGACATCAAAGTATCTCGAACGTCCTTAAGTGACGGGGTGTCCCAGATAAAATCCCCAGTATTATTCAAGCCCAATAGCCCAAAAGCATGACGGTGTCCTCTCCGAGCCTATTTGACCTGTGGCGGTTGCCAACAAACAAAGGTGCATACTAGACTGGCACTGGACTGGAACTTATAAAGATTGTGCCACAATGCACGTCCTAAAAGATTTTGGAGGCATAGCCCTAATGAAGAATTTGTATAAATTGTCGGAGCTCTTTCACGAACTCAAATTAAGACGAAAGCGAAAGAAGGACAACATTAGAAAGTATTTGTTTCGGCACTTAGCGCCCAAAGGCGGTGCGATAGCAACTAATAACAATTCTGAACAAAATTAAACAACCTGAAGTGGCTAAGATGTTATTGTTGTCTTCTGATGAAAAAAAATTTGACCAACCCAAAAGAACAATCGCAGAAAATGGCTATATTTCAATCCTAAAGAAATTCCTGTTGTCATGCATACGAAGTTTCCAGTTACTGTTATGGTTTTAGGTGTTTTGAGCAAAACTTCTCTACTCGAGTGAATGCTGCTGCATATATCGTGGTTCTAGAGTTTTCAGTAGTCAAACCCTAGATTGAGAGTATAAGTAGTGGCAGCCCATATATCTTTCAGGATGACTTTGCTACTTCACACAAAGCGAGGGTGACACATAATTTAATGGCTGAGAATTTCTATAACAACATAACACCGAATTTTCGGCCGTCTAAGTCCCAGACCTTAATCCCTGGGTTAGTTCGTATGGAACGTAATTGAGCGTGAAACCAAGAAACTTAAGATTGCATTTAATAAGGAGCATTTGATTAGGGCATGCAATCGTTTCCGGACCCACTTCGAGAAGATTACTGCACCTAATGGACTTTTCAATCAATAATTTTATAGATATTTAATAGGTTAATGTTGTGCAAAAGTTCGTGAAGTTTCTTTATATTTTCTTCAAAATAAAAGCTAATTAGTTTTACTCCCAAGTTGCTGTCGCACCCAGTATATTTGTGATTATGAAGGAACATGCTACGAAATTATTCCAAGTAATATGCGGTTTTACGCTTTTCATTTGTGGGTAAGGGTTTCAATCTGTTTGAGTTGCTATATAGCCTTACTGAGTATTTTTGTTTTTCCTTAGAAGGCTATATCCGGTACTATTGTGAGTGATTTTTGCGAAGAAAAAAACAAACCGAAATAATAATAAATTTCTTGAATTATTACTCAAGCGTTAAATTGTTTATGATTAAGAGTGTGTGCATGTGTGTGTATAAAACCAACATAACGGCCAGACTGAGGTTAGAAAGCATAGAAATAATAAATGATTTCTTAAAAATTATTCATATTCTTTGTATGACTTGGGTATTCCTTTGTGGAGGGCCATTCGTACCGACGAGGGGACTAACAAAAGTTCGCGTAGTGGACAAAATTGATTAAATTTTTGGAAAATTAAGAAATATGAGATGGTTCAACATGTTAATGCAATAGTTCAATACAAGTTTCACAACCAACAGTCAACATGGAGAGGGGACTTCGCAAACCTACGGTCAAAATACAACTTCCATCACAGCAAGATATTCGGTTTGCCATTATTTACGGATTTCCGTGTAATTTCAAACCTGTGGAAATATATGCTATGAGACAAGAAGAATATAGGTCGAATGCATCATCGATTGTTACTCTCTTAGTTTTTTTGTTTTGTGTAGAACGAATCTCGTGAGTGCCACTCAAAAGCTTCAAGTGGTGAATGTCCAAAATCGAAACAAATCACAAATATATTCAGGAAAATTGATAAAAATCCTGAATAACTAGGCATAAATGGCATACCGCGAATATTCAGCGATTATCGTGAATACACGAAAAAGTGAACATGAAGGTTTCTCGAATTTTAAGTGATGCTGAAAAACAGACGCTTGTGCATTTTGTTAATATTCGCTTAAAAATGTCAAGAATTCTGATTATATAATACGCTCAATGAAATCTTAAAAAATTACAACAGAATTGAGTATTCAAATATAATAGAGAAACCAAATAACAGTCGATAGATAGTGTGAATCCCAGAAAGTGCTAATCCACCCAACTAAGCTTGGAATTCGAAGCGAAAAATTAAGGATATAGCTGTTATTGCTCTGAATTAGACAGATACTCGTACTTAGATGCTTAAAATGCTTCACACAGCGCTGCAGTTGTGGAGGAAAAAAGCAAGAACTTTATTGCGCTCTCAGAAATTTAAAGCATTTCGTACACATCCATATGCCCACAGAGCTGGCGCCATGTGATTCATGGTTGTTTCCAAATTAATGGAAAAGGTCCTCGTCGGAGATAATGAAATAGTTAATTCGGAAGTTGCAATTCCACAAAAATTCGCTCTTGAGACAATGATGCTGACAAATTTTAAAATATTGGTGGCTAAAAGTTATGAAATCAAAATGGTTCCTGGCCTTTCTCTTGTAGTCAACTATGCGAACTTTTGTTGATACCCTCATACAGTTCTGAATACGAACTTATGTGTATACATATGTACCTATAGTAGATGCATGAAAAATAGCTATTTCCCACAGCAAACATTGCTTCTTTATTGCGGCATGTATATGTTTATGCGTACGTGTGAGTGTAGTAATTTTATGCACAACTCAACAAATGACAGAGCAGGGCATAAAATGAAGAATGCATGAATAAATACGAAAGAAAAATTACTTTCCAGAAAGTCAGAAATGAAAACAAGAATGACGGCTGCTGGTTGGCCAAGTGGTCACTACGTTCTTGCTTTTGTGCAATTGTGCAAACTAAATATGCACATTTTAAATTTGTTTGTCGGATTCCTTCTTTATCTAAATATGAATGTACATATTTCTTTCTTTTTTTATTACGTTTGCTTTTCTCTCGCATTTTGCTGATTCAATTGTCCCTTTCATATGGACAAACAATTGATATGAATGCTTGTCAAATCACTGGATATGCAGCAATTTAAGTTGATATGGAATTATTTGGATTTGCGCCAAGTTGATAGATGGTTATGCTTTATTTACGTGGAGGGTTTCTAACATCCAGAATCCAATGGTTTGAGGGAGTAAATGAAGGTAATTATTACTTAATCTTGGATTTCAAATTTTGAGCTACCGACCAAAGTTATATACGAAATTATTTTCGAAGAGGAGGAAAACCCCTAGCCTTTGTTTTTACTAGCCACTTCTTTCCTACTAGCTACTTTTTGGAAATACTTGTACCCAATCGTATGTCGCCTTGGTCTGCTGAACAACCCTACGGAACCAATGTAATCATATCAAAACAAATAGGGTGCAAATCATAATAAGCGTTTGGGAAATGACAGCATTGAGAACTTGCTGTATGACTGCGCTAAATGTAATGAAACATATTTTTCCTATTGACCTTCATATAAAAAATAGTAAAGGGAGTTTTATAAATTTTACTGAGACCACCAATTATAGTTTATTTTAATTGGGTTTTAGTGCACAGCTACTGTGACCGCTAGCCTATAATTTGTGCCTGACCGCTAGCCTATAATTTAAGCATTTTTTAATGTTACCAACGGATCCAGAGACAGCTAGATGAGTGGGTCTTCGCCTTGCGAAAGCTGCACTTTCGCAGCGAAAATACTCTAGTGTTTCACTGCTTAGCTCGCAAACATGACAGGCACTTGATTTTAATAATTCTAGTTTTCCGGAATGATGACGAAGGCAATATGCCGTGTATTATCCAGGAAAAGTTGGTAATTCCGTGCTCTGCTAGTCGTTGACAATTTGCTTTGTGTGTCTAAGGAATTTTGATGTAGCCCTTAACTCTGCATGTTCGTTGGAGTCAGGACCTTCATGTCTTTGTACCCAGCCAAGTTAGACAGTGTTATTTGCTCCGAAGGTATTGAAAGCAGTGAAGTATTCCTCAACGAGTTTAGATCTAGATTTTAGGTATTGCCTGAAACTGCTACGCATATTGTGAGGGTTGCCTGACTGTCTGAAAAAATACAGATGCACGCCGAAGAGTACCTCTTCGAAGGCTTTTTATTCCACTTCTCAATGGAAGCATAAGTGACTATTCGTTTCGCAATAGTAGTAAATAACCAGTGCGTAATTTTGTGGGATGACCTCTATGTTTTACCAAATATACGTGTGCACACGAGAAAGGCATTCCTCGCCTCGTTGGTAATGGTATCTAAGTGAACCTTCCAAGTAAGGGTTCTGTCAATCACCACACTAAGATATATTGCTTCCTTAAGAAAACTGATCCTTACATTTCCTAAAGTCGGTTCCTAGTCGGTTCAGAAAAAGGAGCCATTGGTAAGTAGTAGGTACGGTGAGGGCATTTGCACGGGTTTCCATACCTTTGGTAAAAACACTACCTTAATTCCTGTCTACCCAGCAGAAGAGATTCTTTATATAGTTTAGACAGGTCAATAGTGAATTACATCAAGTCTTGGTCATGGGTAGTGTATGACACTCCATATACCGTGTGAGCATAATTGCAAGTCTTTTTTCTCTGCTAAGTATTGGATCACCCCATTATCGTCGATTGTAGCCTACCGAACAGTCCGGAAAATGAGAGGGCGTAGCGCGGCAGGGAGGTTAAAAGTTATACACCCAAAATTTGACACCTAAGGTTAACCTTTCAACCACTACTATCTTGAAAACAGAGGCAATATTGGAATGCCTGTAGCAACTTGCAAATTAAGAATAAAAAATACTATTTTCCAAGAGGTCAATAGGTCACGGAGAGAAGAAAATACTGGCATTACAACCAGACTAATCCGGCCACAAATGGGTAAGGAAAGGTCAGGAATATGGGCTTGTGTCACCGGCCATTGGCTATTAGGTAGGCACTCCTCTAGGTTAGGAATATTTTCGCATGAATACTGCAGAAGTTGTAGAGACGAAGAAGAGGAAGAACAATAGAACACTTCTTTTGTAATTGTCCAGCTTTAGCTATCCGGCGTTGGGATACAACCTATTCTACGCTTCATAAGAGAGTCTAACTGGTTCCATTAAAAGCAAACAGTAAGGTTTCCGTATAGCACAGTGGTATCAATGGTTAGGACCAAAGGCTAAGCTAAGGGTTTTCCGACTACCCCCCCGAAAGTTTCCGCTATTTGGATCGTTGTAAGTTATAACACCTTACAGTAAAGCCTGTCCCCATAATTTAAAACGTCGAACTACCATTTTTACACTTACGTCTTTCACAACCTAATCGAGGCTGACTAAATAGGAGAAAGACTTGAATAACGTCTGCATTCTGCTAATTTTGGTTCTTAATCCGGGCTCTAGTCATCGAAACATCCGCTGAGAGACAGGCCAGAAAAGGTCGATAACCTCAAGCGAGGACTGTATTTCAGCGCCAATCTGAAAGGAGCATCTACTTCCATCCCCTCAGCAATCGCGACATCCAAACTCTTATGCCCTGAATATAACCATAAGATAAGCCTGTTAGCTCTGTAACTGAAACCAAAACAACTGAAGTTGCGACGCTTCTCGTCATTCTAACTGGGTATTCGCCTATTAGAAACCACTTCAGAAGGTTCAGTAATGAATGTGGAAATTGCATAGATGAAAACGAAGAGAACACAGTTGAACAACTTTGGTGCAGATGACTATATTTATTAAGGAAATGTTGGACTATTTCGGTGAGTGAATCGAGCAATAATCTGAAAGAAATTACGTCTTTCGCATTGAAAGTGCGACAGGTAGCAGTGGTAGAGGGTTCGATGAACGGACCCCAACTAGAACCCCTTTTAGGGCCCCTTTACCATTCAATTGTATATCGTGCACCCAGAGCTCAGACAGGCAGTGTGTTCAAGGTGTTTCCTAAGTCGAAAGCTGGTTTTAAGTTGGACTTCGCCTCGGGTGCACCTTGAAAAAATGCTTGCATTTTGCAACTGAAATGGCTACTTCTCATCGCTTGAGGCGACAGTACAGATACTCTTGCATTAAATTATGGTTGTAGAATTAAGAAAATCGAAGTTATAGCTATGTTGTTGAATCATATGAGAGATGGAGACTAACTTTCTGTTGTTATAAGTAAATATTTTCGGCCATGACTAATCAGCCTCAATCATGTAGCGGCGATTCAGATATAAATTTCGTTATTTTTTCTACTTCATCTATTGCTACTATCTGCACATTAATACTCAGAAAAATGTAACAAGCGGGAATAACTTGATTTGCTGTGCAGAATACGAACAATTTAATAAACACTGGCGACCGTAACCAAAATCAATTTGTGATTGAGTTCACAGCAGTTCAATGAAATGTGGTGTTTAATCAACTTAGACAGGTCGTACCTTTAAAGGTGAAAGGTAAGACACACACATGTAAGTATACATATGTACACATCTATGTATGGGAAAACATATACATATGTACGTACCATAGGATGACCACAAACAATTTTTTATTTTTACTTGATGTTTTTCTAGTGTTGGGCACAATTCAAACTTCAAAATTCCGGCTGTTAAAATTCTTTGTTACAAAATTCTACTTGATAAAATGCTTTATTGCGAAATGATGTATTCCAAAGTTCCAGGTATTGCCCAGATAATAGTAGGAAGTGCGCGTTTTATGGACATTGGTTATGGGAAATTGAAATATATATATATAATTGGCGCGTACATCCTTTTTGGGTGTTTGGCCGAGCTCCTTCTCATATTTGTGGTGTGCGTCTTGATGGTGTTCCACAAATGGAGGGACCTACAGTTTCAAGCCGACTCCGAACGGCAGATATTTTTATGAGGAGCTTTTTCATGCCGGAAATACACTCGGAGGTTTGCCATTGCCTGCTGAGAGACGACAGCTATTAGAAAAATGTTTTTCTTAATTTTGGTGTTTCACCGACATTCGAACCAACGTGTTCTTTGTGAGCTCTGAATGGTAGTCACGCACCAACCCGTTCGGCTTCTGCGGCCGAAATTGAAAGAGATTGACTAATAACGACTTGTAAAATTGTATACAAAATTTACGGGAAAGTGCATTTTTTCTAAAGCATATTCAAAAAGCTGATAGCAAGACTTTAATTTAATTAAAAAACAAAATAGATGTGACTAATTTCTTTGGCCATAGAACAAATTGAAGAGGTGTTCTCAAAAAAAATATATATATATTTGGAACCGTCCTAATGTGCAGTACTTAGATATATGTATGCATATATGCGTTTCTTCAGGACAATGCGCACTTGAAATGCACAATATGTGCATGGCCGAATCATCTGAAGTTGGTGTGTTTGTATGTATATTATAAGTATAAATATGTGTATTTCAAGCCATAAATTAAATGATCTTAAAAATTTAAAACCATATGTGCGTGCACGACGAGTACATACTTGAAAAAGTTTAATCTCATGCAAAAAGGATGAACACAATTCAAATCTTTGTAAGCGTGTGCTTGACGATAGATTCGTAAGCAAAGCATTTTCATATCTAGTTGCATGCTTATATATCTATGTATGTATGTTCACATGTATGCGTGTATGTGCGTGCGATTCTAGGATTCTATCAAAATCAAGTATATTGAAATCAATGTGAGCGAATGAAAAAAAGACTCGGCGAACGTTAAGGACGATAAGTAAAGGGTATATCAAAATACGCGGTGAGAATATGTTAAAAAAAAACATGTATAAATTTAGATTATTTCATTATTTTTATTCAAAACACGGCTCTTCATAATTATATGTGAAAAATTACATTATTTAAATGTGCGCCATGGGCACGTCTACAGACAAGATCCGCCAAACATTCGAGGAATGAATGCCTAATTGTGGAGAACGTCGACATAACGCTTCAGCCACTCGGTGTTACAGCAGCAATATTCTCAACAGAACGTTGAGTTTTCGGTCTGCAGGTATATCCGCCATTTTCTATCTTCGTTAGAATCAGTTTCTTGAAAGTTGTGCACCAGTCTTTGAATTGTTGACTTAAGCTGGAAATTATTACCACCAAATAAATATCAACACCAAATAATTTTCCGATATGTTGTCCTTAAAAATAGGCTATAATATTTTCATTTTAACTTTTCAATCGAGATTCCTACCCTGCCCCCAGCCTACTGACGTATTCAAAACAAAACACCTCTAAACTTGTTTATCAAATGCTATTATTTAAAATCAAGAACTATTGGGATGCCAAAGGCTGGAAATTTATTTACAGTGACGGCTCTAAAGAAACCGACTCAACTGCATTTGCTGTGGTATCTGATAAGGGAAGCATACTTAGGACTGGTCTTCTATTCCCACACAACTCGATATTTACTACCGAGGCGATTGCTATAAACTTCGCCATTGACTACGCCTCCTCAACTAAAGGAAAATATACAATCTGTACAGACAGTAAATCTGCCATCGCAGCTCTGTCGAGCGCAAACAGCAGAGAACCTTTAATTGACAATATTCAAAATAAATTGTCCCAGCAAAAGGCAAAAATAAAAGTTATGTGGATTCCTGGACACAGCGGAATTCTGATAAAGCAGCGAAAAATGTGAGCAATATCCCTACATACTGTTTCGAAACCTTCGTTAAATCCGACATTCTCAGGATAATCGATAGTATCTATCACTCAACCGTAAGGGAGAAATGGTTTACATACCAATTACCATTAAAAGCAATTATTCCAACAGGAGCGACACTGCAGCAGACAAAAATCTTTACCCGACTCCGGCTAGGACACACAAATATTACTCACCAACACCTTCTAAAAGGAATGCCTGCCCCGATTTGCTCAGCATGTAACTGTCCACTGTCCATTATTCATATAATAGACTACTACACCAAGTATAACAATGGCAGAAACAATATCTTTAACGGCAGGAAACCTTCCGAATTACTGAAAGAGATTTCTCTAGAAAATATGTCGAATATTTATGATTTTATATATAAAATTGGACTAGTTTATCTTTTATAATTTTGTTTATTAATTCCCTACACATAATAATTTTTATTCTAATATATTTTTATAAATAAGTAAAAAATCTATTAGTATTATTTCAGACCGATAGTCCTAGCTACTAGTGCCTTTCGTAATGTAATATAGTTATTTATAACTATATTTCTAATAAATAAATAAATAAATAAAATTTTCATAATAAATTTGAATAATTGTGTTACGTTGTTCTATACTGTAAAATTGTTCATCTGCTTAGTTGCCAAAAATATCAAAGATGACATACAAAAAGTGACCGCCTAGAAATTATTCGCTACTGACATCTAGGCGTTACTTTTGAGAGCCCCTTTGTACCTTTATGAAAATACGAAATGCATGTATACGAGTAGGTAAATATGCGCGTGTGTGTGTGTACAAAAAGGTTGAGGGGTGCAAATGAAATGAAATCAGATGAAGCACAAATGAAATCGCAAATGAAAAATAAGCAATTTTACACAGTTACCCTGCCTTCAAGCACATTTTTATATGTATGCGTATGTATTCATACGAATATATATCTAACTGGCACAATATAATTTCCACTCGACTTGCCAGCAAACAAATTCAATCAGGATTCAATATCATCAAATAGAATGGCAAGCATGCATATATGAGGTCGTCCAAGCATACATTCACACGCACATATATTCTTTAATTGAACTTATACGGAACCACAAAGTATTTATTTGCTAACACCTACACACGCACCCTCTACCACGCTTACCGATACTTGCTTGTAAACATGCAACTAACCCATACGAACCGTATATGCACGCAAATGTGTGAATTTGGGTGTGTGTGTGTGAATTTTCCACATCATTATCAATTCACTATTCAATTTGATTTTCATTTGCTTAAAAGCTTAAGATTTCCTAATGATTTTGTTTAGTTTTTGTTTTCAGCGTCCATTGCCTTCAGCAAGCCAATAGCTTTTAGTGTAATTTCGTTTCCACTACGTCGACCAGTTTAACACTCATATGTTTACATGTAGCATTTGAAAACCTGTCAGCATAGTAGCAGCAGCACTGATAAATATGCTGTGGCTGTGCTGTGGAAGCAATATTTGTTCTGAATACAATTTTGGCTTGTGCACCAGGGTATTATTGAAAGAATCGAAGTGGATATAGGCCACTTGTATACCACAATGTTCAGAATGACGAAGGGAGTTGGATTAGTTGATGTTTGGACAGACGGTCGGTGTGCATGATAACTCGCATAAAAAATAATATAATTCAATTTAGTGTGGTATTGGGAACGGTCGAAATCGGTCAATAACCACGCCACCTCCAATTTAATATTAATTTTCAAAAAATAAAATTTTTATCCACCATAAATATTATTGAGATCTCATAAAAATCACGCCCACCCTTTATATGTTTAGACCAAATTTCCACCCGTTCATATGATGCTACAAGCCATAACTTTCGCTATCTATGAATTGGTATATAAAGTTCGGTCCGGACCGAATTCAGCACTTCCTCACTTGCACTCCTTACTTCCTTGCATTCGCAGTGGGAAAGCAGAGCAGAAGCGTATTAAATGGGGAAACTAAAAACAATTTCAAACGCTGTATATATATATAAGTAAGTTTTATGCGTACGTTTTTCATCAGCTTATTTTTGGTTTCATCAACAGCCTTTAAGCGCTGCGAGAGAGTGTTGAGGAGCTTTTTAAAACGTGTACCAAAGTCATGACCATCCCATGCATGTGTGCAGATATGTAAAAATAACCCGTTGGAAAAGTGTAACTGATTTTTGTTTAACTAGTTTTTGTCACTATGTTAACACATGGACTGAAAAGTCCCGGGCTTAACAAAGAAAACAGGTTTATTGTTCAAAATCGGCTTTATTTATAAATGTAATTTCTATCAAGAACAACGCAGTCATCCCAGCGCCACATTTCAATATCAATTTTGTAGAACGATTTATCTTTTGCATCAAAATAGGACCCAGTTTCAGCGATAACCTCTTCATTCGAGCGAAATTTTTTACCGGCGAGCATTTTTTTTTTTAGGTCTGCTAACAAATGTGTTAGGCCCGGGACTTTCAGAATTGAGCTGTTGTGCTTAGATTTCCACCAGATACAAATATTTTAAAATGTGGTCACATTAGTTTCTTCATTAAAAACTATAAAATGTTGATTACTAAGTACATATATACGAAGGAGTAAACACAACAACAGTTAAAAAGATCGTACCGTAAGTGCAACTTTTCCAATCATATCGACCACTCTTAGTTAGTTAATGACATACATTAAGGAAATTAGTAGAGTAGAATGGGGTAAGATAGGTCATTTTTTTTTGGAGAGCTCTTGCTACGGTGTTTTTGCATTGATTTTGAAAAATAAGCAAGATTTTGAAAGGTTATTTTTCTGCTTTTTTTAAAACAATAATATCAAAAAACTAACACATTATTCGTGTTCAGCATTATTTTCTACGTAAAATAAAACTCACCTGACAAATATTTACATACATTAAATGCACTGCACCGTAGAATAAAAAAAATGCTATGTCGGAGAAAGCTCACAAAAAACTAAACGACGCCAGAACTAGGATAACTAATGAATGGTGACGGCCGAAATGACAATCGCAAACGTTGTTCCCCACCACGTATTCAATTCACATAAGACGAGTGACCTCTGCAAAAACAGTGCGATGAAAACCCCACCTACCTATTGTGCCCCCATACCTATCTTACCCCATTCTACTCTACTCTGAACATCAACCAAATCGAACCATACCATGTTGCCGAGTTTACTATAGTAGATACCCATTATTTCGCTAGCTACCCTGTAGCAGCCAATGAGTGTTTCATTTTTGTACGTCTGTGTATTTTTAATGAGCTTTTCACACTTCCGAGAAAATATTTTCTTGTTGTTATGTAAACAAAAACTCTCGAATTGTGCACTACATAAAATTTTGCACAAAAACCAAACATTTCACCAAACATTTTTTCAACGTTTTTCAGAATCAAAAGCAGTGAAGCTGGCAAAATTGCAGTGTGATTTTAGTCAAATAGAAAACTTTTTTAATTTGATTTTGATATAAATATACATAAATATACCGGACTTGCATGCATATATAAGAAAAAATTGCTTTATATTATATTTGTGAACACCAAAGTGAGCACTTCGAAAACAAAAGACGTGCTCTTGGTAATGCCGCGAGAAGTGCCTGTGCGCTGTCTATGGGAAGTGATTGGATGTACAGCAGAGAGATATATTAATAAAGGGTCCTCTTCCATCGGTAGTCTCTCGATCGATATGAGAGTTCTATTAACAGTGCCGTGGTATTAAATAAAAAATTAGAGGCAGAAAAACATGAAGACAAGATTGATTCTAATGAAACTTTGGTGAAAGTAAAAAAATAAATCATTTTAAGAAATTGAGTATAAAAGAGTCTAAAATTGGGTGATAGTAAAATTTATATTTTCTATAGTTACTTGAAAGTAAAACTAGTGTGGCAAAAAAGTCCCATGTTTTTTCGTAAAATTTTTGCGCCAGCCGGCCCCGAACGAGAGATGTATTTTTTATGATGGGCTTTTTCATGTCAGAAATATACTCTGAGGGTGGCCGAGGGGCGATCGCTATTAGAAAAAACTGTTTTTATTATTTGGTGTTTCAAGCCCGGAGATGTTCAGGCGTTAAGGAAAAGTATATTCGAAAGAGCAGTGTGAAATGCAATAAAAAATTAGCAGATAAACCAAAACAAACATTTTAAGTTTCCATTCTGAGGCCAATTTCAAGATGAAAGAACCTAATAAGTTGGGGTGCTACTTGAATGCCCTATAAATGGTAGCCATTTTTATTTCTATCTGACCTCACTACGCAGGTGTTATATAACGGGCTGTAACTTTTGATGCAGAAACGCTATGATAAATAAACTCATGCGAAAGCCATTAAATTGTCTAGTCAAGTTTAAATACCGAGCAAACTAAAAAATTTAAAAAGCAAAAAATAAGAAAAGGGTGTCATGTTACGCTATTAATTGAAAAAAACTATACTAAAATGTTAAACAGGAACTATTTTAACATTTATTGATAGCCAGTTTCTAGTTCTTGCAGTTAAATGCCACCATTGCAATTTGCTAGAGTTGTCAGAAAATACTTAAATAG
Organism: Anastrepha ludens; assembly: GCF_028408465.1. Classification (NCBI taxonomy): domain Eukaryota; kingdom Metazoa; phylum Arthropoda; class Insecta; order Diptera; family Tephritidae; genus Anastrepha; species Anastrepha ludens. The sequence continues at coordinate 45,540,625 of NC_071500.1, read as the reverse complement.
CTTAGACATTCACCGGATCTTAACCTTTTGGACCACTTCTTGCGAGGGATTTTAAAGGAAAAGGTGCACGATGTGACTCCGACCACTCTTTGATAATATTACGACCATGTTAGAAGAGCTCAGACAAAGCCAAAGCAACCGAATAATCTTACTTAGTGCGCAAATAATTTTACTTACATAATGGGCGTGGTTGCTGACATTATTTTCAAAAGGTAACTAGCGGTATATCTCTTACGATACCGCAAATGCTTTTTTCAACTAAAGCTAATTGTTTATTATTTACTGAAATATTTTATTTGTAACATTTTTGAAATCATAGAAACCATCATCGATAGTTTCTTTCAGGTGGCCAAAATGTTAACTGCAATTAAAATATTGCCCATAAAAAAACCGGTTTGACTACTGTTTGCGTCGACTCATACTTTTATTGCTTGATTTTGTCGTTGGTGACTTGTTTACATGACCAGTAATCATCTGCTTCAGAAATGGATGGATTTGCTGATGGAATGTGTTTCACTAATTTTCCGAGTAAAATCGTGGTCGCTACAGGATGAGAGGTCGTCAAAAATGGATGCTTATGCCAGAACACATTTTTCCTGTGCGTGAGCTGACATTCCAAGATCGTTGTTTGTACCGTGAGAGGGAGGCATTGGACGTTCGGATGCTTGTCACATTAGCATTTATGCAATAGGTCATGAGTTTGTGACAGTAAAACAGAGCTGTTGTTCGTTGTGTACTGCATAATTTGATAAATACTTAAAAACAAAAAACAAAAAAAAAAAAAAAACCGTGTGGATTGTGTTAAAAAATTACTGATCTTCAAGAATAGTAGTTTGCAAAGAACTCGCATAAATATATATTTTTACTTGCCTATCGCAAAACTTGTACATCAGCCCACACATAACTGCCACTGTTTTAGTATTATCGAAAGTTAAAATTATGTGAAAATATCAACATTGCAACACGTATTCCATATGATCGAATCTCTTAAGCCAATCGGTGATATTCTAATAAATTAAAAAATAAAATAAAAAAATTAACTTCTTAAAAGTTTTTTTCGATGTATGTACATGGATATGAAAATAGAGAGAAATATCCCACAATTACCTGCTGTACAAACCACAAACAAAAAGATAAACATGGGAAAACAGCGCGCAAACGAACTGACAGCACAGTCAACAAAACGCAACGAAACTAAATCCATAGAATCAAGATCGCCACTACTACCACTATCAACTCAAAGTACGAATGCAATTACCACCGAAGTACAAGCCATGCACACTTGATATCTGCACACGTACCACCATAACCGGAATTATCACACCAGCTACCATCAACTAGCAACAGTAGCAGACACCATATGAGTGAGAACGTGCGTGCATTTGCAGTGGTGTCGAGACCACCAACGTACCAATACCATAACCACAAATGCATAGCAGTCACGTAATGTGTTGTGTACACTAGTACGTGTATGTTTGTCTGTTTAAGTGTTGCTGCGAACGAGTTCAGTGAGTAATATTTGCCCGTTTGCCTGCGAGTGTATTCCGTCTACTTTTGTTTGTTTGCTCGATACAGTTCAACACAGGTGGCGTAAAGTGGGGGCATATGCTGTTGCTTACTTAGGTGAATTGGTGGGTTTCGCTAACAAGAATCAACACCAGCATCAACGGGTGCACAGCACAGCGGTAAAGGTAAAAGCAAATATGAAATAAAGTATTACCAACTCACTATTAGGTGCGTATTTTTCATTACTGTTTGAACTATTCGGTTATAACTCAAAATACTTTGGTTAAAAGTTTATGTTTCCCCAATTTTCACTGCTTACATATCAAGTACTTGAGGTGGGTGACACATAAGCCATGGTGGCGTATGAGTAATTTGCAATGCACTCGTTGTTTGCACCTAAATGTGCGTACGAGGCAATAATTAAAATTAAACAAAGCAGTTTGGTAAATTTAATTCCTTTTGTTAGTTTTAATTGCATTGCCGTTATTTTAAGAATGGAAACTGTAATCTTCGTGTTGTTTTAGAGTGAAAGTTCTTCAAAGTTTGCTACCGTGAAGAAGTGCTTATAGGGAAGTGCGGAGCAGCACTAGATGGTAAATGTAGAGTGCAAATATAGAATATCAATATAAGGCATGTAATAATAGTCCAGTCAAAAGAAGATTTAACTTAGTAATTTTAGGAGTATGCGAGTTTATGGTTTTATTATGTAAAGCCCATCACTGTGAACTTAAGTTTGAGTTTTCGGGGTCGGGGGTTGTGTCCCGCGGCCGCCATCTTGGAAATAAGGGTGCAACTGGTTTTTTCGATTATCTCGTGAATTTCGAAAGTTACGAAAATGTTGTAAAATACTTTTTTGTAGATAGTAATATTATCTACAACTTTCATTCAAAACTTTTTATTGTATATTAAAATTAATAATAAAAAAGTTATAAACAAAATTACGCGAAAAATTAAGGGATGAATTGTTTTAAAGCGTAATAACTTTTTTTTATTGATTTTATGGAAAATATACATCACAGCTTTTTTATAGAGCATTCTTTTGTGAACATTTTTGTCTATAAGTTTTTTCCGCTATCTTTATTTAGTCGTATGATTTTGAGCTGCTAAGCGGAACAACCAATACATTAGCGAAGCGCGTACATGATTACACAGGCCGACAAAATTTAACCAACATTCAGACCCAGAAACCAGACTATATATTGAGTCTCATTTTTCTTAAAATTTTGTCTCACACCATAAGTGTGCTGACTCACCACACCCCTACACTATCTAACCTTTGGGTACCGAGTCACACACAGCCCTAACCCCTAGAAACCACCCCTATCATACCTCGAGCAGGCTAACCCACTTAACCGCAAGCAGGCTTACCCACAAACTCCAAATTTACATACTATTAATCCATATATTTCAGGCCCTCAAACCCAAGAAAATTAGTAATCGACTATATCATGTCTATGTTATCTTAATCGATTTTCAGGTGTAGGAAAATTTCGAAACATGAAAATTTCAAAATGCGATATCTCTGCGAAAAAAAATGATATTTGAGCAAACAAAACGCCATTTGAAAAAAGAAGGCTTGTGTTTAAAGATGCCATCCTTTAATTTTGGTGAGAGAAAACATCTGCAAGGCTACATAACCTCAAATATGGGCAAAAATGGTGTTTTTTGCACTTTTAGGTTAGGATATCTCGAAAACCAGAGCTGATAGAGCAATTCTGAGGCTAGATTTGGATTCAGCGCATCATAAACCTTCGGAAATATATAGTCTGGTTTCTGGGTCTGAATGTTGGTTAAATTTTGTCGGCCTGTGTAATCATGTACGACTAAATAAAGATAGCGGAAAAAACTTATAGACAAAAATGTTCACAAAAGAATGCTCTATAAAAAAGCTCTGAAGTATATTTTCCATAAAATCAATAAAAAAAAAGTTATTACGCTTTAAAACAATTCATCCCTTAATTTTTCGCGTAATTTTGTTTATAACTTTTTTATTATTAATTTTATATTATATTACAATAAAAAGTTTTGAATGAAAGTTGTAGATAATATTACTATCTACAAAAAAGTATTTTACAACATTTTCGTAACTTTCGAAATTCACGAGATAATCGCAAAAACCAGTTGCACCCTTATTTCCAAGATGGCGGCCGCGGGACACAACCCCGGACCCCGAAAACTCAAATTTAAGTTCACAGTGATGGGTTTTACATAATAAAACCATAAACTCGCATACTCCTAAAATTACTTAGTTAGCTATTTTTTTTGTCTCTTTTGACTGGACTATAAATACATACATACATACGTATGCTTATTCGAATGTAGGTGAATGAGTGCCTTGGGCGAAATTTGCACAAATTTCCGATTCTATAAAACGGAGCGACTCAAAAATCAAACATTTATACAAGAGAAATTAATTTATACCCAAATTTGTATTAATTAAACCCCGAAGCTCGCTCATATAATTGGAAGAATAAAATTAAAAATGTTTACACAACTGAAAAATAGATTCAGTTTGCTATAAAACTCGTATATGTTTATATCCAACGATTGGGTGTAACCTGAAATATTTTTGCCCTAATCCCAAAAATTCCGATGCTTTAGTAGCTTCTTGAGCTGAAAGTTTTTTGAAACCATGGCAACCGCTATTATTTATTTAGAAATAAGGGGCTGTCGGTAGGAGATGTGTCGCATTCCAAAAAAATATAGAATATAAGTATATATGAGGGTAGCTATTTATATTTCTGCCTTTGGGCATTTCTAGTTTGGGCAGGCACCATCTGACGTTTCCACTGGAAAATTTTCATATTTTACCATAAGTGAACTCAGAACGTTTTGTAAACCAACTCAGAACGTTTTTCTTTGTGTTCCATGAATTAGTATTATCTACAGTGGCTTTAAAAATGCCTCTCGGCAATTAATGGAATTAAACTACGAACGTTTTCGTGCGATTATCTTTCAGAAATTTCGACGTAGATTAACCAGACAAAAATGCATCGGTGAACAAGTACAATCGCGTGGTTCGAACCAGTACAGCCATAAAAGCCGTTCAAGAATAAATTCGAAGAAATCCACTTAAAAAGCAAAAAAAATCATGTCCAGGGAAATAAATGTATCGGCCAGTTCCATTTTAAGACAAATTAGACTTATCTTCACATGAAATCCTTCCGTCGCTCAACTGTTTATCTTTCGACAACGCGCTTGATTAAAATTGGACTCGACAAATGCAAGCAGCTTCTACGGTGGCCCGCGGTCAACGGCCATGAAAATATTGCTTTCACAAATGAGAAAACTTTCACTGTTGGAGAAGTTTTTAATAAGCAAAATGGCAAAATCTATGCAAAAATGGTGTTCCAAGTGTTCAGCGCGGCTACCGTCGAGCCCTCGTAAGGAGTGTCTTGTAAAGGCATTACATCTCTTCATTGCTGCGAAAAAAGGGTTGAGATCGGGGCAAAAGTGTGCCAAGAGGATATCTTAGAAGGCGTGTCTTTAGTTTTTTTCCAGCGACGTTAATATCCCTGGTAACCGTGCGTGCTGCAATAGCTGATTGGCCTAATCGTTTGAAGGCTTGTGCAAAAGCAAATCGTGGAAATTTCGAATGAAATTTGAAAATTTTGGTTTTTATATTTAAATAAAACTAACTTCACTAAAAAAGTATTATAATTTCATATCTATAACGGACTTAAATTGTAACAGAACTTATGGCATTACTAAGTATATATTATATATATTTATTTTTTGCACTAACACGCGTTTTGGGTATTTAGCCGCGTGCCTCTTCCTATTTGTGCCGAGTGTCTTGGTGTTTTTCCACAAATGTACGGACCTACACTCTTAAGCTGACTCTAAGCGGTTGATGTTACACTCGGAGGTGTATCATTGCCTGTCAAGGGGTGATCACTATTACGAAAAAATTACTCTATTACTTGTTATTTCATGCATGGATATTCGAACCTAAGCTCTTTTGAGTGATAATCATGCACCAATCCATCCAGCTACGGCGGCCGCCATCTTTAAGCACTGTAAAAAGTGCATTAATGAACTTTCTCGGGGTCTCTTTGCGCTCACCGACGTATGCCAAAATTATAGGGCAAGATCATCAAGTCACATCCGTGAGATTAAGGAATTTTTGAGCAGAATTACGACGAGTATTAATATGATTTTATTGGCTAACTTATGGTAAAAAAATTTGTTCGCCTTGGATAACACAAAATTAAAAAAAAAACGAGCTAGAAACGCGACTGGACAAAGTGCAAAATCATCATGGCGAATATTTCGAAAAACAATAACACAATTTCCAATCACCAACTTTAATTTTTGCATTCTTATGGCGCAAGCTGAAAAAACATAATAATATATTACTAAAAAAACCAGTATACGTTCCGAAATTTGTTGATGCTCATGTCATATGAAGCGTGATTATGTGCGGATGCAAAAAATATATACCATTTGCCGCAGAAAGCAGTCAAGCGTGAGTTTTAATACATTCACACGTTCTTATAGACAAGAATATCTACACACATATGTATGTATTGGAAATTACAGGTATTCAAGTAAGTAAGCACCACTGCACACATGACCAAACTTCTTCCACTCGTTTGCGCTCTCCGTTATCCGTTGGTCCATTAAATGGAAAAGCAAGCAAGTCAGCGCAGAAACTGAAGGCGCAAAATACCTATCGCGAAATCGAAAACTTTTAGTTAAATTAAAGTTTGTTTGTATATCGTATGCCACCGGAAAGCTAAAAAATTACTTTCCTTTGAAAAGTGTAAATAATAGTAATGAAATTGAAAAGTGATTTTTATTATAACGAGCTACTGAAACATAAGCAAACACATCCCTACACACATATTGAGAACAAACACACATTTACATACATAGTGCATTCTTGTGTATGTATGCTGTTTTATTTTTTGATTATTTGATTCTGTTTTACATTAGCAAACACACTTTTAGAATTAAACGGAGTGGGTTGGAGTTAAAATGTATGCGAGGTATACAAATACATACGAATGTGTGGGCGTGGTGATTTTAAATTGAATATTCCTCTAAATGAAAAAAGTAAAAAAAAGAAGAAGCACGTAGGAGGATTTCCTTACAAACTTTAGACGATTTTCACACACACAATTATTATACATGAATATATTAGTTTGGGGAAAAAGAAATCTATTATTTTGCTGGTCAACTTCAATTATATCTGCGATTTTATCAACATTTTCTTTAATATCTAAAATGCATGAACAGAATCGACGAAACCAAAACTGCACGCAAATGCTGTTACAGTCTCGGCACCATAAAAACCATTCACTGGCCTGGCTTGCTTTTTCGCCTCTATTCGCCGATTTTTCTCTTTTTAAACTTCCATTGTTAACACCCTGTACCTCACACCTTATGGTGTACGTAACCTATAAGGCCCAGTTTTGGCTGAATATTGAGCGGCATACGAGATGTGTTCAAAAATAATCGCGAATTTTGAATTTTCACAGGTTACGTGTATTCGAATTTCAATTTTTTTTGTGGCGATATGTTGGCCATTTTGAATTTTCAGTTCATTGTTGACAGCTGCATTGCTTGCACGTGTTTCGGCTCGTCTTCGATTTGTACCTATTCAAAGAGATGGATCAAAGAACCTGTATAAAATTTTGTGTGAAAAATAAAATTAAGTGCGCAGATGCATTCCGAATGTTGACTGTGCCATATGGAGAAGCTACTTTGGACCAAAGCAACGTTTATCGGTAATACAAAATGCGCTCAGAAGGCCGAGAAGATGTGAATGACGAAAAGCATGCCGGACGCCCGAGCACTTCAACAACAGACGAAAAAATTGACGAAGTGAAGAAAATGGTATTGGCCAATCATCGAATCACCGTTAGAGAAGTTGCTGAGGGCCTATACATATCGATTGGCTGGTGCCATTCGATTTTGTTCAATGATTTCGGCATGAGACGGTTCGCCGCAAAATTCGTACAAAAACTGCTCAATTTCGACCAAAAGCAGCATCGCATGAACATTACTAATGAGCTGTTGGACTCTGTTCGCAACGACCCAAAATTTGCTCCAGAGGGTCATAACTAGTGACGAATAGTGAGTTTATGGTTATGACGTGAAAACCAAAGCTAAATCATCTCCATGAAAGCTGCCGCAGACCGTCAAAAGCGCGGCAAGTTCGGTTGCTACGATTGACGAGATAAAGACGGCATCGAAGGAAGAGCTGAACAAGAAAAAAAAAATGATTTTTTGAAGTGCTTCGAAGATTGAAAAAAATGTTGGCTCAAGTGCATAATATCTTATGGAGATTACTTTGAAGGGGATAAAATAGATATTAATGAATAAATAAATAATTTTGGAAAAAACACAAAATCGCGATACTTTTTGAACACACCTCGTATTAGTAGTTAAAGCATTTCCCGGCAAGATCGACCATAAAACAGTTTTAAGCCATTTGAGCAAACATTTTTCGCAAAAATAATGTATTTCTTTTTCTCGGAACTAGTATTATATAATTCGCCCTTATACGAGTACGCTATTTGAATGTTTGGCCGAACTCCTCCTCCTATTTGCGGAATCGTTCTTCGGCTTCCTCTGTAGTACATTAGCATTTTTTAAATATTGTTTTGATATAAAATAAAACGCTGTTCAAATAATTTCTGTCTTCGAGAAGAGTTGAAAAAAGGTAGTTCCGTTGAAATAAAATAAACAGAGAAGTATTTGGTTTTCAGAAAACTGGTAAGTTTGAAGTTAAAAGAATGATGAAACAAAAAGTTTCGGCTAGATTAGGCAGGCTGCTTGTATAAAACAACAACTCGGAGGCTCTAATCCACATTGTGATACCTTCTTTAACTCCACAACTCCTGCAAGAAGTTATTGTGAGGTGCGGTACCCCATTCTACTGGCTAGAGTGCCAATAGTGCAGTAACCCTCTATAAAACCAGAGTCACCGCTAGTGTTTGATCTGTTCATTTTGTTCTTTTAAGATTCAGTTTTGGCCAGAGCGCTTTAGAGACCCTGCAGTAAGTAGTCAAAGATCAACTTCTACTGGTTTCCGCGATTACACTCAAGTCAATCGCAGCGTACAGTTCGTTTAGAGGAAAGATTTTGTCCTCTCCCATTCGCAGAAGCTCAGAGCCTTCCCTTGCACACTCATTCGCTCATTCGTTTCATTTCATTTTCCTCCACTCCAGAGTGGCCGGGGACTCAACAATGTGTGGAAGAAGAATGTAGTGAAAAACTAATTTTTTTTGTCGATACCTTAACTAATGAATTTTGCATATTTGTTGACACATTTTCTAATTTCAATGCATATGCGATATAAGTATAAGCGTTTGATGAAAAAATGGCAAATTTGTACATAAACTGTTTTTAAAATGTATTGCAAAAGTTTAATTTGAATATAAAAAATCAAAAAAAAAAAAAGATATAGTAAAAATAGTTACCTAATTCGCTTAGTCGCATAATTTCACAAACTTGTGGTAATTAACAAAAAATTTATTAATTATGTATTAATTAATTTCACGCCTGCGTGGATGTGACACTTACCTGCAAAGAAAAAAATTAAAACAAATTATATTTGTTGGTTACGGTATGAAATAATTGAAATTAAAAAGTCATATGAATTCGCATGTCATCCATTCAATGTGCATTAATTATTTCTAAAATATGCTTCACTAATACGCTCATATGCACTAACATTCATATGTATGTATATGTGTATCCACATACACGCATAGATACGTATAAACTTAATTGTATTACCATTTGGTGCTTAATTGCTGCATACTCTACATACTTGCACCCATACACATGAAAATAAATTTGGTATAAACGAATTAAATGCACAAATGCAACTCATATAAATATACAAAGCCAAGTGAATGCGAACCCAATAAACATTTACGATACGGCAATTAATAATTGGGAATCAATGGTTTCTTAACATGCATATGATTAAGGAGTTCTCAATCAGATATCAAATGTAATTTCTAGTTTCCCTCTCCTAGGGCATCTAACATTTAGGATAAAGCATCCTGAATTCTCAGCCTTAAGGCTTATTTTTAAACAGGTTTACCGGAAAAGTTATCCTAGATGCTGGAGCACATTTTTATTCAGATAATTTTTGATTAATTTGGTTGTGAGACGTGGTGCTTAAAAGTTTCCCATTTTCGAGACATTAGAATTTAAAAATTATTAAAATTTTTTTTTTTTGCTTAACGTTGTTTGTAATTGTTTTTGGGGTTTTTGTGCAATGCCCTTTTAATTATCTATATATATACTTTGTTTTTGTTTGCTAAACGATGTGTCATTTAATAAATATTATGTGTAAAATTTGAACCAATCTCATTCAAAAATTGCTGGGATAAAATTTTGAACTTTCGATTTTTCACAAGTATTTCATATTTCATGTCATTGAAAAATTTTTTTTATGGAAACTGTATTTTAAATGCCGGCCAGCTTTACCTAACTTAGCGTGTCTTTTTAGCTAGTCAAAAAGGGATTAGAATAAAAAAATTCAGTAAATTCAGCGGATAGTTCAACATAAATAGTAATATACTATATACGTGGGAAAGTCTCTGGTCTAATACATAGATGGCACCAGTTTCATTGCATTTACCTCTCTTTCCTACCTTAAAATGACAGCTGTTAAAACTCCATTATATTCTATGCATTAGTTCATGAGTTATTGTGCTAAGAGTGACGCTTCTTCTTGGGAAAAATACCTTTCAAGCGAAGCGCCATCAAAAACAAAAAGAAAACGATGATTTGCTGGCTTCAAACGTGGTCGTCGAAACACTGATGATGCACAAAGCAGTGGACGTCTAAATGAGACGGTAATACCAGAAAACATCTAAGAAATCCTTTCGTTTTGAATGATTGAAAAGTGAAGTGGCGTGAATTAGCTGGCATCGTAAAGTATCAAAAGAATGTGTTGGCTTTATATAGCTTGAGCGTTTGACTATGAGAGAGCTCTGTTCAAAGTTGGTGCTGCATTTACTCACTGCTGACCAAAAACAAGAACGTCTTGATGTTTTTGCATCGATATGTGACAAAGAATGAAACATGGATCCCTCAGTTCACTCCAGAATCAACACGATATTCATCTGAGTAAACAGCAACTGGTGAAACTCATCCAGGACGCCTGAAAGCACAACAAACGACTGGAAAGCTTACGGGCTCGGTATTTTGGGATGTGCGTAAATTTCATCCACTATCTTGAAAAGGGAAATATCATCAACAGTGAATATTATATGAGTGTAGCGTTATTGGAGTGTTGAGGCCGAAATAACAAAGAAACGTCTGCATATGGCTAAGAAAAAAATTGTATTTCTTCAAGACACCGCAGCGTGTCATAAGCCAATCAAAACAACAGAAAAATTACACGAATTGAACTTCGAATTGCTCCCACATCCACCGTATTTGCCAGAGTTGGCGCCCAGCAACTACTGGCTATTCGTAAACCCAAAAAATGCTCGTCGGTAAAGAATTTCGCTCGAAAGAAGCCGTTATCGCTGAAAGTGAGGCCTTTTTTGAGGTAAAAGATAAATCGTTCTAGAAAAGTGATATTTAAATCTTAGAGCGGCACTAGAATGACTGCTTTGTTCTTGAATAGTCAGCATCACGTAATTTACTCTGAATGTAATATCCCGAGAAGTTCTGTTAGCCGGGCTGTCGTTTCAAAGCTTTAAACTCCAGAATTGAAAAAGAGGGATGGAGTATAATGTCTTAGTCGTAACATAAACATTTTAAACTTCATTAGCCAATAAAGACTTCCATTAACAAGAAAATGAAAGAACAATGTAAATAACAAAAGTTGCAAAATATGAAATGACTTTAGACCCAAAAATTCTACTTAAAGTCACAGTATAGCTTGTAATTTCATCAAGTCCCATTGTCGGGTGGTTTTATGAAGGAATCAGTCATTGGGGACGTTACCAACATTTTTCTTTCTAGACTAACGTTATAAAAGAACTCCTTTTATCTTTGTGTGACTTCAACAAAACAGACAAGCTAACACTTTACCACGGCTCTTATGGCAGAGTTCCAGTGAGAATGAAATCACGACAAATTTATTTCAAGGAACTCCTTTTTCTTGCGCTCTCACATCTGACTGAAACGAACTGCTACCATATAATGAAATGGTTTTATTAAAATAAATTACATAATTAGATTAATAATTGAAGCGATCGCCACTTGAACTGTACATAATGAACAATTTTGCCACCGAATAATTTAGTTATACCTTAAATTCACCTCACGATTTGTGTGTTCTTGGATTCGTATATTCATAGGTGACTAGAATTTTTAATTTTGACTCTTGAGTCTTTTGTGAAGTAGCTGTATTGCGAGTGATGTGATGGAATTATCTCAGCGTAATGCCATTCTCTCGCGAGCATAGAATTTAAGCATTTTGGCTTTTGCTTCGTTACTAAACCCTAGTAGGTTTGTATAACAGTCACCTGCGGGATTTTCTCATTGTTTTATAATATTTTTTAAAATTTTATTTCATTCACCGCTTGTCTGAGCGACATTGCTTCCTAACGGTTCTATAGCACTTTTCGAGACAGCCATTTCACTTAACTTAAGTTAACTATGGAATAAAAAATAAATTATATGAATTCAGCTAGCAAGTACTCGTATTTTGACTCAAAGTGTGGAGAAATAACTTTTTTATGTTGACTGGGCATAGACACACATATGCAACAGTGAACAGCCAAACCACAAAGCAAATATTCCAGGCCATGAATTGGAATTTGGTGGAGGATGTCATACTAGTTCGAGTGTGACCAGTATTGTACCAGTTGCAATATGATCAATTTCAGGTGTATGTAAAAAAAATAGTATCCTATTGTTACAAAGAAGAATACCTTAAATGTGAACGATAAATGCCGCGGCGACCGTAACTTTTAATGGTCCAGCTGCTATTTTAGCGCTTCAAAAGATGTGAATAACACAAGTATGCACTTATATTTGGCGGTTGGTACTTTGGGTTGATGCGTGAATATCATTGTGGAAGGTCGTAGGTTCGAGTTTCCGTACATGAAACACCAAAATGATAGAAACAAGTTTTTCTAATGGCGGTCACTCCTCGACAAGCAATGGCAAACCTCCAAGTGTATTTCTGCCATAAAAAATATCTAATGTATTGAGTCGGCTTAAAACTTTAGGACCCTCCATTTGAGGAACAACATCAAGATGCACACCTCAAATGGGAGGTGTAGGTGCCCATTATATATTTTTGAGATTTTCACGCTCCCGCCGTCTCGATATTTAGATATTTATTATTTTGCCATAACTTAACCCGAAAAAATTGAATCAGTTTTGTTTGATAATTTAATAAATATTGTATATTAAAAAACAAGTAAATGCATTTTTTTATTTAAGGAAAAAAGTATTTCATTAATAACAAATCAAATGAGAATAGTTCAATTTACACTCATTTACAAATTCTTTAGCGTTTACACATCTGACATAGTTTTCGACATCGATTGTTCTCAAGCAGCTAAAAAAAAACTCCCGTATGCACTACTTCTTATATTAAGGGGTTATATACAGTTAGAAGGCCGAAAAAACCAATTTTTCTGAGAAAACTTTTAAATTTATTGATCTAAAAATTTATCTTTTAACTGATTTTTAAGACTAAGTATTAGTAAAAATTAGGTAAATAATAAGAAAAATCCTGATAATCCTGATAATCCTGAAATTATTGACAATAAATTCCTGCATTTTAGTTACTTAAAAACATATTCCCAGTGCCTATAGTTAATATGTTTGCGTTTAATCTAATTTACAAAATGAGTTTGGGAAATTTTGGAAAAGGAAATCAGTGACATATGTAAAAGACACGATAAAATATAGTTTTAATACTATTTTACGGGAACGTTAGTGAAGGGAGAGGGCAATAGATATCCTCCTTGTAGGACCGTTACGTTAAACTTGCCAAGCAGGACGGCGGGAAGAATTCGCGAGTTCAAGACTAACTGCATACGTTCACTGCAGAGTGATATAAAGTCGATATATAAGTCAACAATTGCCGTTTCGGAGGGCATCACCATCTAAAAAGTACCAATTGAAAATACAAGAGGCAAACTACTTCAGCTGCAAAGTAAACTGGTAGTAATTTAGTTCAGAACTAATAGCTTTGACTGCAGGGATATCTTATCAAACCCGTATCGAGTTGACTACCGCAAGTGTACTTAACTTCATTAAATCAACAAAAGCTGCAGCTGCTGGCACAATACTTGCACATTGCATAAATAAGAATAAATCGGCACTTCACTAATCGCAATGCGCGCATGTGCGCCAGCTTTTCAGCTGCTTGTATGTGTGATTCACAAACATTTAGCCACAATGAAATGCCATTTGCTGCAAATATTGGTTTGTTATTTAAAGCATATTTGCATTAACATTTCAGCATTTTGTATGCAAACATATTTATATGTACATATATGTCGGGATGCATAAATATTGTAAATGTATTTTTATTATTTGTTTATCATGCAAATTTGTATAAAGTTCAACAAGCAGCTTCCGCATGTTATAATTATCACTGAATTTGTGTGTGACTATGTGTGTGTGGGTTTATCCACATATGTGTCTGTGTATCGACTAATATTAAATTGTTGTGCGAGTATTTTCCCTTTCACACTTCATTGCATTTTTGTTGATTTTTTTTTGAAAATAACAGCAAATGTGCAATTATGAAATGAGTGAATATATTTGTGCGGTTTTTCAGGCATTTAAGTATATATTATTTATTAAAAAATATGTTACTGAATGAATTTGCGCTTTAAATCAGCGTGTTTTATACCACAAATATTCACAGAATATATTCAGAAAATTCCTCAAAACTGATATTCTTTAAAGTTCCCCATAGTGGAGTTTTAACTCGATTATACAAAACAAAAAAAATGATTCGATGGCTTTTGGATGGTATTCGTTTCGTTCTTGATCAACAATTTACGGATAGTGATGGCACTGTGCGACGGTGAGTTGTCATGGTGCAAAATCCATGAACTGTTCCTTTTTTTGCGAATTGCTTCATGTGAGTGTCGCATAATGCCCGAATGGTGTTCTTAACAGTCTGACCGTCTGGTGGTGTACAAAAATTCGTGCTGTAAGTACCAATATAATCTATAAACACGAGTATCACGCCTTTTTTTGACTGAAAGCGACGTGGTTTTTTTAGTCTTTGTTCATTCGAAGCTCCCCAATCACTCGACTGATATCTACATTGCGTGTTGTGCTCAAGAACCCACGTCTCGTCTCAAGTAATGATGCGTTTTAAGAGTCTTGGTTCGGATTCTGCCTTGGGAGTCATGTCTCTGGTGATATCAACGCTGTCGGTGGAAAATGAAGTGCGGAAAATGAATGCGTGAAATTCAGGTCCTGTGGGACCAACTTTGCAGCAAACTTAAATTATTAACCACAATTTGCTGAACGGACTCAAAAATAATGTTGAATTCCTCTGCTAGCTCTCAAATAGTTAATTGGCGGTTATTTATTAACTTTTTTTCCCTTTATTGATTTTTTCACCAGTTTTCGATGTCGACGACTTGCGACTACGTTCGAAAAATTGTGTTCAGCGACGAAGCTCATTTTTGGATCAATGGGAACGTAAATAAGCAGAATTGTAGATTTTGGAGAGAAAATCAGCCAGAAGAATTGCAAGAGCTACAAATGTATCCAGAAAGGTCACAGTTTGGTGCGGTTTATGGGCTGGAGGTATCATTGGACCGTACTTCTTCAAAGATGCTGCGAATCGTAACGTAACTGGGAAGTGTGAGCGCTACTGTGAAATTATATCCAACTTTTTTTTGCCCAAAATGCAAGAGCTTGATTTGCATGAGATGTGGTTTTAGCAAGACGGTGCCACATGCCACACAGCACGCGTAACAATGGACTTGTTGAGAGGCGAGTTCGGTGAACATTTTATTTCACGGTCGGGACCTGTCAATTGGCCACCCAGATCGTGCGATATAACGCCTTTAGATTATTTTTTGTGGGGCTATGTTAAAGCTTATGTCTATTCAGACAAGGCTGCTTCAATTAACGCATTGGAAGACAACATTAAAGTATTTATATGTGAGATACCGGCCGAAACATTGGAAAGAGTATGCCAAAATTGTACTAAGCGGATGGGCTATTTGAAGCGCAGTCGCGGTCAACATTTGCATGAAATAATCTTCAAACATTAAATTATATGGACTGTACTATCGATTTAAATAAAAATTTCATGCATTCTTCTGAATTTTACTTGTGTTTTTTTGAAAAAATTTCCCATAGCTCTTAAAAAATCACCCTTTAGTATATGTATATGTATGCATTAGTCAACCCTCGAGAAGCGCGTGAGCATTCTGTTTAGGCAATTTTTAATTTAACGCGATTTCTAAGTTTAATGGTGTCTTCGCACTCGACGCGTTAATTACCATCATTAGAGGTTGTGATTCACGTTTTGCCAAGCATTTCCTTTGATTAGTGCATGATCGAAGTTTTACACATTTCGTGGTTGGTTGTTTATTGATAGCGGCTTTATTGTTTTGTTGAAGATCTGCGTTTGCCGAAATCGTGTTTTTTTACAAAATATTTGTACTGATAGTGGCATTGCGGCTATAAATGCGCAAATTATTATATTTATGAAGCAAATACCGAGAGTTTTGTGAAGGAACTTCTTTTTCAGTTAGTGAAGATCCCTTTTTTAAATTGGCAAGCCGTAAAAACTTTACGAAATGCTTTAAAGGATACTGTGAAATATATATCAATGACTATTCATCCAGAAAATCAACGTCGAAAAATAGGCTTTTGTAAACATACGCTATTAATAAAAATATATATAGATTTTATGTGAAAAATGCCTTTGTACGTGTCGAACTTGCTTCGAAAGCGGCATTAATAGCAAATTAATTAGCGAAGACCGACATCTTTTTCTTCTAATATAATTTTTATTTCGTATTCTTTAAATAAATACGCAATCGTAACACCCAGAACTGAACTTGTAACAATCCATGTGTATAAAAAAATTACATGAAGAAATAAATGGAGTAAAATGCTCACGCCCGACAAGTCATGCGAGTCTACGAAACGCGAGTTTTCAAGGATTAAGGCAGATGCTTGAAAATTATACAAACTATGTTCTCATTTGTAAAAGAACTTCTCCAACAAAGTTCTTCGGGCATACCTTTCCATAGACGGATAGTAAACATATTGTTCTTTAATGCATTTCGTGCGAAGCTTAGCTGGATGTTATTTGAGCGTTTCTGTTCAACCTGCAAGAACTGCCACAATTTGCATTTTTTTTTACTGTTTACATTTTTTCTATTTTGTATTGAGGTGGTATTAGAAAAAACCTTGTTATTCATTTAAATCAAATTTGCTTACATTTTAGGATGATCTTCCTAAATTTACTTATCAAATTTTGTTCATAAATTGTACAAATACTTTTATTCTTCAGCAAAATATTATTTGAGAAGTTATTTGTAAAACATAGTTCGTCTTATAAGCTTTTATTTGCACATATTTACATAATTGGCACTTACAGTCTTTATTGGGTGGGAGGGGGGTCAAACCCTACTTTTTGTGGCGTGTTTCTTGAAGTTGTTACACAAATGAAGGGACTTGCAGTTTTATCGTCTCCTAATGACATATATTTTTTATGCAGAGGTTTTTCATAGTATAAATACCTTCCGCTATTAAAAAAACTTTGCTCATAGTTTTGGTGATTTGGAAGCCCTTCCGACATAAACGGAAGTATAAATCCTTACCAAATGGGCCATCTCATATGAAAAAAGAACGGATAGCGAAAAACCTGTGATCTGCCTAAGACAGAGTAGAAGTACTTTTAGTGGGTATTTATTGTTCTGCCATTGTCATCGGCCATTGCCAGCTGGCAATGTTGCTTTCTGGCGTATCACTGCAAAATTCAATGGACGTTTATGAATTATGATTTGTATCGTATTTTTGTGTCCTTTTATAACATAAATAACCTTTTATAACATAAATAAGTGCAGTTGGTTATTGTTACTTATTCACTTTTTTATTCACTGTATAGTTTAATCGAAAAAAATCCGGCCCTTAATTGAGAAAATCCCCAAAACTAAAGATGCGGTTATTGAAGTCGTTGATATTTACGATGTTCCCACAACAATCAGTACTAGATTTTAGATTCGCTCCAATTTATAATCGACCAAGCGCTGTCCTTTGCAGTCCTCAAACATGTATGGCGATCTTTTATGTTGGCACAGCAAAAAGCATAACCACAATAACATAAACTATCTAGCTTTCAAATATAGGTACTTACAATATAACTTAAAAAAAGTTAAAAAATAAAACGTAGCATGTATTTTTTGTTTTTACTTTCTGTTCAAGCAATTTTTCATTTCTATTTGAAACATAATACTTCATATGAACTAGAGGAGTAGGCGAAAAAGTATCTATCCCAATAAAAATCCAACAGTCCTTATTATATCTCGTGGGTTGCTACGTTGCCACGAGTAAGTAGGCGTGGCACACTTCTTTACATTCTTCATTGTTTAATCAAATTTCCAAGTGAGAGTTTTGCTATTTATTGCATATTCCAATGCGACCTACTTCATGCGCTGAGGCAAGTACATCCACAGTCGAAAGAATTTTTAATAACGCTTTACGGCCAGCGTCACTAAAGTATATGGGGTTTATTAAAATTAAGTTTTTAATCAAATGTGATGAGCATTTGAAAGTACATGAGTGCACATATGCACATATGTATGTATGTATGTATAGTAGGGATGTCTATTTTTCGATTTGTGCGACCCGTCATCGTCGGAATGTTGTTATTATAATCACGGTATGGCCCCGGGATTTATATATTCATTGTTTTTTAACAATTTAGAATGAAAAAAAGTGATCAATAATGCTCGAGAATCCCTCATAGCATATAATAAATAAGAAATAAATGGGGTTTAAGGGGGGAGCCTAGTTTATAAGGTCAAAAATATCATTTTTTTTTTCGTTTTAAGCGATTCCTAATATATTTCAGAATATTCACACAAAGTTACAGAGCCTAATTCTCAATATTTCCGTAGATACAAAGCCAAAGGTAGGCGAGCGCTAGGTAGTTACGCTGTGACCGGACAGCTATAGTACAAACTTTATCTTCTTTTCTCGACTTTTCATTTTTATGATTTCTTTGAATTGGCGTACATGAATGAAAAAAACTTATGAACCTTTTGAAATGAATCATAGCTTGTTCCCTTCAGTATTAAATTCTCTTCTATTTGAACTAACAAAATAGATAAACAAAATTTTTCAAAATTTTTATATCAAGTTGAAGTGAATTTTTTTTATAGAAAGGCATTTTTTTCTTTAAAACTTCCAAAAAGTTGAAATTTTGGAATTTCTCTCAGTTTTCTTAGTTCATCTAGAATAAAAAATCATGATAATTAGAAATCCATTTGAATTTTTTGCTTTAGATAATAATTACGAGCTGTATCTTGTACGCCAGTTGGAAACTCCAGCGTTGCAGCGCTCTACTAATTTCTATGTTAAACATTTTTTTCAACTTATTTTAACCAGTACAAAAATTTTTTATACTTTTTAAATGTTCATAAAAAAATAGAGAAAAAACTTTGCAGTGCTAATTAATTTTTTCCGTAAAAAAAAAAAATCGCAAAAAGAGATGCAATTTTTAGACCTCGTAAACCAGGCTCCCCCTTAAAGGCACTTTTTTATTTAAAGTGTAAATTAATTCAATAAAACAAAAGCTATTAGTGAAATTTATATGCATTTAGCGTGAACATATCTACTAAAATAACTTAAAGTACATATGTTGCACAAAGTTCCGTTTAAAAAAAATTTAAAACGGAGGTGGAATATGTTTTATGCGGTAATAAACTTGTGCGTCCGATGAGGTGACCCTTGGAATGTTTGAGTGAAAGATTTTGCTGATGATTTTTGTAACTTTACACGTTGGTGATGGCAAGCAACGTGGGAGATGGAACAATGAGCTGTATGAGCGTTACGGCGACATAGACATAGCGCAGGGAGTAAAATCCAGCTGCTACGTTGGCTGAGCCATGTCGTCCGAATGGATACTAACGCTCCGGCTCTGAAAGTATTCATTGCGGTACCGGTTGGTGGTAGCAGAGGAAGAAGACGGTCTTCTCTGCATTGGAAAGATCAGATGGAGAAATATTTGACTTCAATTGGCGTATCCAACTGGCGTAGAAGTTCACTCATATTATTTAACATTACTTGATATAACCGAATATTAAAATTTGAGTCATTTGAAAAGTTGAAATTAAAAAAAAAAATAATCCAGCTGATTTCTACAACAAAACTTTTGCAAACGCAAAGTGCTTTTCTATGTTGTTTTTTTGCTTTAAACTTGCAGACTTTGTTTTTGCTCCGTTTCATATACTTCAATACAAATACCGAAAATCCCAGGATTATTGAAACGAAGATGCTGACATCCCTAATTTATACCTATCCGAACACGAACAAGTGCCTGGCTGGATGGATGCGTATGTTTATGGCATGATGTAATCAAAGTTTAAATTTCATATTGTAAGTAGATATGTATGCAACAGCACGGACGGAAAAGTGAAAAGCTCAAAGTGGAGAGGTAACGATAAATTCTTATACATCCGCACATTACGCACTTTAAAGCAAGTGGATTCACAAATATAGGGCTTATAAATCATCAATACAAATTCGCTTACTAAACGAAGAATTTTCCAGAGGCTAAGCAATGCATTTTATACGGCTCAACAAAGTTTGCTATGCGCGACGAATAGCGCTGCATTGCCCTTGATGCATCAGTTGCCGCAAACGTTTTACCCAAGCTATGCAGTTTGGGGCCGTTACGCGATGCTGAAGCGATATTATTGATTGGAAAGAGAATGGAATGAATGAGCGTATTAATTCACCCAATTGTGAATTGAACTGGGAAATTACACATTACTAATTCCTTGGGCGCTCCATATGCACGAAAGTCTTTCAATTGCAATGGCTTACGAAGGGGAAATTTTCCTTCTTAACGGAACTTCAGAACGCGGACACCCCTTTATATAAGCCACGTTTGGCGCGACTCGCTGAACGTTCTAGTTTAAAATGATCGGCAAGTTAGTGAAGCGCAATTATTTGTTAGCCTTAGATGAATGGCTCTTAATTTGATTAATGATTAAGTTTTGTTTAACATTAACATATTTTTATTTTAAATAATTTTAGTGTCGTTATCTTTAAAAATAGGAATAAATAAATAATTGCCGCGTACACTTCTGTTAGGTGTTTGGCCGAGCACCTTCTCCTATTTGTGATATGCGCCTTGATGTTGCTCCACAAATGGAGGGACTTACAATTTTAAGCCGAGTCTTAGCTGCAGATATTTTTTAAGGGGAAGATTTTCATTTACCAATGCCTGCATATTAGAAACAAATTTTCATTTTGGCCTTTCACTGGCGGAGGTTCGAACCTAGTACTCCAAAGGGTAGTCACGCACCAACCCATTCGGCTACGTCGGCCCCCATTATCTTAACTTTTATGTATTGTGAACATCACAGAATTGCTGAGTAATTTGTGGGTACGATAAATTCGATTTTGATTTTACAGCATCCAGTTAAATATATGTAATTTTATTTATCTATTTATTTATTTGAAATATAATTATATACAATTACATTACAGTAATAAGGCAACTAGCATCTGGGTCTCTCGGCCTGCCTACTTACTTTTATATTTAATAGCGGGAAAGATGTGGCAACATCGCAGAGAATAATGCAGAAAACTGTCAAAATCAGCAATTTAGTAACTAAAGAAACTCTCGTGCTGATGTTCTTGTGTTGTTTCGAATAAGAAATTGCATTAAAGAAGAAATACCATAAGCAAAAATGTGCTGAAAATAGTAAGTAATAGTACATTAAAAATATCGCCAACGAAAGAATTTGGGTCATATATCAGCTCAACAATACAATTGGCGTCATTGTAGTGAGAATCAGCAATTGCTTCAGTAGGCTATCCTTTCGTACTAGTTTGGGAATAGTCAGACAGTATATAATACACAACTAGCTCTTTTGGAGACTTCACCCATTTTATGACCGCAGGTGCGAAAATACATGAAAGCACGCACAGATACAAGCAAACGCATTTAAGGGCTACCGTTGATGATGAGCAAATGATGCGGATTTTGGTGGGTGGGAGAGAGTAGTTATTGTTGCTGTTGCAAAAATGGATTTTACTGATATAATGTGGTACATACAAACATACATATGCACGTACATATCTGATTTTTGAGTAAGCGTGTTCGCCATCGCTTCAGTTGATACTAAATACAAGTATTGAATGCTTTTGGTGTTGTTGGCATAGATTGATGACATATTATCGTGGCCAAGTGTACACCTCATACACTTACTTCGTCCTAGCTTCAGCATATTTCAGCAGTAGCTGTATGACGTGCAGCAATGCATCCGCATCAGCGATTTGTGTGTGGCACGAAGATACGCATAAAAGCATTGATCGATAATCATTTTCGTGTTTAAAAGGATTCTTTTTTTTTTTTTTTGTGCAGATTTGTTAAGAGCAGTGAAGCAGCGTAAGTACGTACATATGTGCAACGCCATTAGCTACAAAAACAAAATTCAACACCAACTAAGCATCTTATGCAGTGTTAGAGTTGGAGCAAATACCCACACATACAAATATACTAGAGGAATGTATGTGTATGTGTAGAAATTTTTCGATTACCATGCAACAAGCAAGTAAAGAATTAAAATTCAGATAACCGTTCGCAAGTCGGCACATTCATACATAAATACACAGGGATTAGGGGTGTACTAATTTCACGTTTTCATAAACAAAACTTGTGCACTATTTATACTCTCGCACTTTTGCTCAAGGGTGCTAGAATTTTATTCTCACTATTACTGTATTGGGTGTTATTTTAGCTGCATAGGAACTATGGTTTGACGGCTAAGAATGGCAAACTATGTTGACATTTCTGTTCGGTAAGGTTTGGAAAGTCATCATAAATCGTTTAACGTCAGAACAACGCTTCCAAATTGTGAACATTTACTTTCAAAAACAAGAAAATCAAACTGTTCGTGAAGTTCATAAAGCACTGGTATCCATCAGCCCTTATTTCTTTTGAAATGAGGAAGGAGCTGCCGTTATCCCGAATGGCATCGCGCTATCGAGCCATGGTGACTGAATTTTTGTTTCCAAACATAAATGAGCTTGATTCCAACAGGATGGCGCAACTTATCATACAGAGCGCTTAACAATATTCAAGCCACCACTAGCGCCATACGTCCAAATGTATTGGAAAAAGTGGTCAAAAATTTGACTGATGACGAATCATCTATCTGGTAGATAGTAATAAAAAAAATCATTCCAACATTATTTCTGTTTTGTGTTTTCATTTTAAGTTTTCAAGCTCTTAAAACCCCTAATCTACTCGTACTCCTGTAAGAGCATAAAATATGAGAGGAGTCTATTCATCTATGTCTGTTCGCCAGTCTGCTCTTTCGTCTATGTGCACAATAGATCGAGCAAAAATTAATATCTTTATCCAAGGCAGGTAGCTGCGGAAAAAGGGCGCAATCGGTCAGTAAACACAGTAAAAAATACGAAATATTGTAAATAACATATAAAAATTTTAGACGATTCTCTACTTAGTTAATGGGCTGTAGAAGCTGTAATAGGTAACAAAAAAATCGATTTTTGGAAATTTGTAGTCCACCGGTTGCCCTTAATAACAGCCGTTCAAGCTTTGTACACACATTATTCTCCATCTCATTATTTTCGGATATCTAATCATTTATATCGGATAAAAACCATACCCACTTTTTCTATGTTAAGATTGAATTTCCATGCGCTAGCATATTTAGTTTGGTTCTGACCAAGTTAAGCACGCCAAAATGGAGAGAAATTAGTAAACGTTCATTGATGATACACTTAGGTAACGCAAAACTCCATGCAGCTGCGTAATGGCAACACTGAACGAATATCTGTATGAAATAAATATAATTTTGTTGCTTGATTTTTATAAATATTTCAACCTTATACCTTTACATTTCCAATTACATAAAGAATTCGGTAGTCATTTTGACATTCGTAAGCGTTAAAAGAATGGCAATTTTTTTTAAATAGAACCCCCCTATTATTTAAGTATAGTGCATCAATCTGTAATATGTATGAATTGATTTATTTTGCTGCTTTGATAGCGCCATATAGTTTATTGAACTGTGGTGAGTAGCACTTGAAAAGTGTTTCTCCTTTCATTGTACAGAAATTAGGTTAAAATAGTCGCTAAACATTTTTGATAAAATCAGCATCAGCGAATGATGGTTCAGAGCTATGTAGTACAATTTCAACCCCTTCCGAAATTGAAAAAAAGGATAAATGCAGAAATTCATATAAAAAGTAAGGCTAAATAATTATTTGTGTGTTTAAAGAATCAAATGTAGAGAATTCTGAATCGTAAGTTAATGTTATTATTTATTACTTCATTGTGGAATGGATACACTAAACTATAAAATGCTGATGTTTAGATGAAAAACTTTACACAATTTTTAAAAAAACTGTGATACAAATTTTTGATTTAAGGCTTAAAGTTGAATAGTAATGTATGAATGTCAAGCTTAGCGAGGGTGAGGACGAGTTGTCGAGCGGAGAACGGGAAGTTAGAATGTTTTTGCTGAGTGATTTAGCTTTAATTGCTTATTTTTTTGAAGGCTGAAATTCGTATGTAACCCTTTCTGCTACTAAGCTTTACTACTCAAGCGGGTTACATAATTTCTACTAAAGGGTGCAAAAGAAGATTTGTTTTGTCTGGAAACCAACAAAGCATGCCAATACGTAGTCCACACTGCATAGGCTATTCCCTTGTTAGCCTTAGAGCCTTGTTGATACATGATGAAGGAGTTAAGATCAAAAAACTTTTCCGATGACAGGAGGACAGTAGATGAGTTTGCTTAGGGTCTAATTTTGAAGAGGCTGACATACATAGGAGGCTAATTATTTTAGAAAGGAAATTTATGTATGGACACTCTTTTAATACATACTTAAATTGGACTGCACTTGCATGCTTATTTGCATTTAAATATAAAGGAACTATGAGTGAACTGCTTGTGCTCAATCCGCTCATAGACTATGCAGTCGAAGATGCTGATCCAACAGATCCAACTGCTGTATATTCACCACAACTTGCAAAATATGTAGCTTGTTGATGACCTGTTTATCCTCGCGAGAAATATGAATGTTCTAAGAGAAGTGTTCCAATCTGCGTCTCAGTAGAACTACGACTCATTCTATTGCTATCCAAGATCGTGTGTAGACTACAAACAGAGCATATTTGGCCCACGTTAAACTGTTAAAAGAAAGTTATAGAGTAGTAGAAGGAAAATCAAAATATGTAGATGAAACGTGAACACTGAAAGCAGATACAATTATGTACACAAATAACAATAAGAAAAGAAGAGAAGAAATTGGTCTTTATCGCAACAGATATAATAACGAGCCAGAGGAGTTCCTACAAAGCGAAAACGTGGTGCGGTTTGTTAAATCGCAGCGCTTTCGATGACTAGGGCACGTTTGCAGAATGCCAGATCAAAGAATATCTCGAAAAGTTTGGATGCACGCATGTTTGGTGAAAAGCGAATAAGACGATCGCGAAAAAAATGGTAAGTCAAAGTTGAGTATGATTTAAGAAGCTTAGGAGCGACCAACAACCGTAGTATGGTTATGAATCGAGATGCATGAAGAAAAGTCGTGGAGGAAGCTAAGGTCCACACCGAGCTGTAGTGCTATGCATAATGATGATGGTAAGTAAACTGCGTGCTAAGAATTTAAAAAAATTACTAGTTGCTTCCTGCAAAATGCACTAAATACTGAAAGGTTTGTATGCTGTTCAAGAGCATTTTTGGCGATCAAAGATTTTGTTCTAACACTCGCTAAAAATTTCGAAATTGTGGTAACAGAAATTTTTACAATAGGTATAGGTACAAATTTTGTAAGTCGATTTTTGATCAAAATAACGGTGGAAAAATTCTGTAAACGAATTTTGCGAGATTCACGGAGGTGAATGAAACATTTTAGCGTCCGTGGCTCCATTTTTTACAAATCAGTTTGACTCTATTTTTAAGAAAAGTCCAAAAGTTTTTTTTAAATAGTATAAGATAGTGGATAGGATATTTAAGTATTAGAAAGTTCTATCAAAATATTTATGAGACATTTTTTGTGGGAGCTACCGAGGACTACCTTTTATGGGAAAAAAATTTACACGCAGAAAAAATGGACAAAAAAATCCTACCTCGTTCAGAAAAGTCTTAACATATTTTTCGTGTGATCCATGTAAAAAACATGCATTGACAAAATTAAAATACATTTTTTTATTTCCATAGTTACACGATCTTTTAAGTTGAATCTTTAGTTAAACAAAAATTAAACAAAAATCCATCGCTATCTTCGTTAATAAAAAGAAAACAAAGCATTATTGCTTAAACAATTTTTTTAACCAATTTTTTTTAATTTAATTTAATTTATAATTTATGATTAATAATTTTTTTAATTTATATTGAAAATTTTTTCCGTAATTTTTAGCTACAATTTTTTTCTATGGTTAATATCCCACTCTTCATAGAAAACAAAATAAAACATTAGGTGTGTTTAAGCAAATTCTTAAAAAATAAATCGAATAGTTTTTTATTTACAAATTTTTTTCTGTAGCCCGTAAGTTATGAGTTAAGAATTCTTGAAAAAAGCGTCAAATCAAATATCTTGCAAAATATACAATATTAAAAAAACTTTACAAAGCTTTTTGACACTTAGCACCACAAACTCTATAAAATTATTAGGTAAATGTAGAAATTCTAAAATTTGTCCAGGCACCAAGCCAAGGAGTCCCTCTTTACTGTTCGCATTGCATTCTCCCTTTTTCTATTTTATAATTATTATTCTTCTCAGCGACATTAATTTTTGCCCTCAAAATGTAAATGAAGAAAGCAAATAAAGCAACAACTAAAAATGAGAAAAACACATTTGCCACGACTTCAACGCCGTTCAGCAGATGGTAGCTGTGACAGCATCCCTTTCATCCCATTGTCATTAACTACAAAACTAAAAGCAAAAACAATCATACTTGAATTTATTTCCAACGTCAAATCAACTCAGCCGTCATGAATATTGCCTCTTCTGGCAAATATTTTCACAATAATTGTGTCCGTGCGTCCTTAATATTATTACTTGTCATCATCACTATCAGGAGGTTTCTCCGTACCACAAGTACTGCGCCTTGAGAAGAATGTATGTAGGTGGTCCTAGTTTTCTCTTATTTTGTTTCTTCTTTTTTCCACAATTCTTTTGTTCATGACAAAATGGAAATGTGTTGGCAGCAACCAAACTTTTTAAATTTGTTTTAGTCTTGTCAGAAAAGTGAAGTGCCACACATTCCAAAAAAGTCTATACAATTTTTCAATTGATATTTGATTGCTGTCATTATACTTATTTGAATTTTTAATACTTGTACATCATTACCTGCGGTTGAGTCGACTCCATTAGTTTGATTTTGTAGTATCAAGTAGCACTTAAGTATATACTTTAATAAATTTGCAGAAAAATCGCAATTGAACGCATCTACGTATATTTCCAAATTCTTTAAGTGTCTCCACTTTGTAATTTAATTAGTGAATTTTTAATTTGATTGGTCAAAGAGAGAGTGGAACGGCTAGTTGGCACTTAGTTGAAAAAATATTCTGTTTTAATTAAAATTAAGTTAAGAAGCTTTTGAGGCACATTTAGATGTTTCGTTAGAGAAAGAAATGTCAACAAAGTGGCGGGTAGGGGTTAGTTAAGCAATTTTTCGGCCATGGTGTCATTCTAGGCCTGCCTCGATTTGGTGAAACTGGAAGGATAAGGAAGCCCAAGACGTCAGAGTTGTTACAGGGTTGTTCTTTGGGTGCACTACTTTTTGGCAACTACGGAGCGTATAACTAAGTGCAGGAAGCAGCAAGATCAGAGAGCCTTTAAGCACGCGAACCAAATGGCACTTCGCCAAAGGTGAAGACGTGTAATTGACTAAATTTACCAGGTGAATGAAGAGGTGGGTTGATATATGCTCTAAGACTAATCCAATTTAATTTAGGTAAAACACCTACTGTCTACTTCATATAGAGCGGCGGCGCGACTTACCATTCGAATATATAATATAATATAACTCTTTTATGGTCGATCTTTAGCTCCTGATCGATGCTACAACTACTAACATGTCGGTCAACTTGAATTTATTCTGTGATTTTATCGACATTTCCTTGTAGGTCAAAAATGCCTGAACGGAGTCGACGAAGGAAGCGAAATTGCACGTAATTAGCTGTTATAGTATCAGCACCATAATCTCCATTCAAAATTTCAGTGGGCTGGCTTGCATTTTCGAATTTATCAAAGAAAAACTTCCACATTTTCTCTTTGTTGACCTCCATTGTTAACTCCTTGTAACTCACGAAAAAGAAAAAAAAAAACAGCAAAAGAATTTTTGTAGTGTGATATAACACCTTGACAACTTTAAGAGACATCGATCACATCAGAAGCCATCTGCCGAGAAAATAATGGATTTCTCCTTCCCCGAACTAATATATAAGGCGCTTAGACTTTTTTTGGTGTTCGGCCGAGTTCCACCTCCTATATGTGCTGCGCGGTTTGATGTTTTACCACTAAGGGCAACCTACAGTTTTTTGCCACGTATGGTAGTCACGCACCAACTAATTCGGCTTCGTCGGATGGTGTTTGCTGTAGCTTTTGGGCTGGCGGACTAATTGGCCCATTTTTCTTGGAAGATGAAAAAGAAAGAACTGTTACTGTCACTGGATATCGCTATAGACAACTTATACAATATTTTTTGTGGCCTCAGCTTGAAAAAATAAACATATCAAGAAACGAATCAAACTATCAATAGGAACTAGCGAGTAACGAATCCAATAGCAGCTAAAAAGGAAATGGTCTTCCGTCCAATCAACAAAACTATTGATCATCTCATTGTTCACTTTTCAGCTGGTGCTTCGAATACTAAATATGACCAAAAGTTATAAGTATTACGGAGCAGGTGCTATAGAAATGAAATGCTAGCTAAGCAGCTCCGGAAGGATGTTCAGATTTAATGAATCAGCGGAGAACTAATACAGACATTAACACACAAATCACTTAAGAATAGGGCCGATCACACCTTAAACATTAAACCAAATTTTATAATATCAACTATTTACGCTAGTTGCGTTTAATATCGTTCAGCATCTAGAGTGTCGAGACCGCACTTAATAGCTGCTTGGGCGATGTGGCGCTTTAGGAACCAAACATGCCTAACAATCAGAGGGCGGCACTATCGACCGAAGATTTGGCAATACTTGTATTTTCCCCATAGATTAAAGAATTTGGCAGCACTGGTCGATTATTATTGTAAAATTCTCTTACTCTTTCTTCCTCTTGTCTTCTGTTTGTCTTTTTTTGAGACTATCAAATAAAGCGGTTTGTTCTACGAAAAGAAAATCAGAAATAAAAAAAGTGAATCGTTAGGCATCGGATAACCTAAACTAAAAGTTCTTCACCGGCAGCATCACCGTGCTTAAGATAGCATTATTCTTTGGAAGCAATACTTGTGTTTCTTTGTATATTTCCAACAATTTATTACAAACAATTTAATTAGCCTTATTTCTTATCATTGAAAGAAATTCGTAAATGCCTTATACTTGTGAAGTAAATTCTAAGCAGCTCCGCCTTATTGATTTCTCACGTAGTTTTTGCGCTCTTTGTACAGTTTTTCTCTCTGCTTACATACTTATGACTTTCATAATTTTTTTTGCGGAGGTTTGATATATTTCCTTTACATACTTTGCCCTTTTGGCTATCAAATTGCCCTCCAAGTTTGTACGTTTTGTTTTTCTTCTGCCTTTTTAACTTTTCTTCCTTGGTTTTTTACGTTTTTTTAGAGTTAGTGCAGGGTGTGCCTTATTTAGTGAGCTGTTGAGATTATCCATCATTGCTGCCAAATTATGTAGGCGGTTATTTATTGGAAAATAATTGACATGTACTGAAAGATTGTTTTTTGCTATTTTTGTTTCGTTCGGCTGACAAGAGACTTTTTTGTGTGCTGTCAAGGGAATTCGTAGCTAATGAATCTATTAGTTTTATTTTTTCTTTTATTACTGATTTTCTCCATTTTATTTTATGGTATAACTGGGAAAGATACATGTTTTTAAGAGGACGTTTTGTTGCATATAAAAATATATCTAGAAAGTACAATTATTTGGTGAATGAGTTAATAAAATTATCTATAGGGTGCTCCAATAGAGCTCCAAATTTTTTGCAAGTTGCTGAACAACGCAATTTGTGTATTCTAGTATTTTTTATTGCTGAGCTATTACCGAAAAGCGAATATCTACTAACTACTAATGGTGGTGCTTAAATCTGTAAACTCTTATTTTAGGTACTTCTGTTGAAATTTCATATTTAAGCGAATTGTGAATTTGTCAAATCATGGTTCATTGATACATCTTTCGGTTATTTGTGTAAGATATGCGTAATGGCTTTGCTAATATGTTATTTTTTGTTATAATCCTACTCTGTCCCTTTTGCTAGGTCGAATTTAACTAATTAAAGAGTATATTTGAATGTTTGTGGTTCTGAAAAAACATAATGAGCGTTGAAAAATCCAACATTACAGCTCGTGGACCCTATTAGTGCACTCTTGTAATGACTCTTGTTCGGAGGAGTAGAGCTTCCTCCAAATCCTAGCTTCTTTAAGCAACTCCTAGCTTCAATAATATTTCACAAAACAATTCATAAGCAATTGGCAATTAATAAAATTATATACAAAAAACGCAAATTCGTTGCTAATCATAAATTGTTGCATACTAACAGGTCTCGTCCCGATCGTCCATCAACCTTTCTGTCTGACAATAAATCATTAAAAAAGAAAGAAAAGAAATGCATTTAGAGATCATCAGGAAACCAACAGCTATCTTGTTCGGCTATTAGCAGATTCTTAAGGCCGGCGGGCCAATTAAAAGGTAAAAAAAATCGATTTTTTTTTTCCTGAAATCAATAGCTTAGATATTCAAGAACATGAGACACAAATTTTCAGAGTTAAATTCCAAGTATTTGCAGAGCTACAGAGCCGAGCGTAGTGCGGCGTCGAGCAACCGTGCGCTTATTGTTGTAGTTTGAGCCCGTTTTCTCAGCTTTTCATTTTCACGATTTTACCTAATTTATGTACACGATTGCAAAAAAACTAAACGAGCTATCCATTTCATTCAAAATGCGTTATCTTCAGTATTGTTTTCTCTTCTATGTGAACTAAAAAAACCATCCAAAAACTTTTTTTAAGCGACTTTTTTACCCAGTTGAAGAGTTTTTTTCCCTTGAAAAACCACTTTTTTTTCTACCTTCCCCAAAAATTCGAATTTTACGTGTTTCTCCCAATTTTCTTAGTTCACATCGAAGATAATTACCTCAAAATTAATAATCTTTTTTTTTTTTGTTTTCAGATGAAAATTGCAAGTTGTATCTTGTACAGAAGTTGGATACTTCAGTGGCAAGGCGCTCTGGGAATCTATTGATAACTCGGCTTACAATATATTGTTGGAGATTGTACAAATTTTTTTTTTTTAGTTCAAATATATATTAAACTATCCCCAAAACTTCATTTGGCTAATTGTTTTTTTTCTCATCCTACAAAACTACTGAATTTAGGACATCTAATTGGCCCGCCGGTCTTAAGAACGATTTTTTTTAGGGATGAGACGAGCTGAAGAACAGCTGGTGCCACAATGGCTTGTTATCGCTAATGAAATATTTTTTTTAGTCTAATTGTTAGCGATGCCAGTTATTATCCAATATTTGTGTTCTGGTACAGGCAAAATTCTCTTCACTTGGCTAAAACGTTAATAAGAAGTATAGGCATGCATTCGTATAAAAATGTTATATGTACAGTTGCAATGAAAATTCTCGGAAATTAAATTGATTCCCGAACGAGGAAAGAATGCAAATGATGCAGCCTCTTATCGCCTAATCTCGTTGCATCCATTAATGGGAAAACTGTTTGAGAAGCTATTTACCATCCATTTAAAAGAAAGGAAGCCATACCTGCCACCAATTTGGGTTTAGAGAAATTAATTAACAAAGCGAAAATACTAGTCCATACAATAAAAGAAGCTCTGAAAAAACGTGCGCCTGCACAAGCTTGCCCAGCCGTTCGAAAAAATCTGATACAAGGGACTAATCTAAAATCTTAAAACAATACTTCCGATGCAGTTTACAGATCTACTAGAGGCCTATATAAATGGTTGGTATTTTTGAATAAAGCACGTACAGGCACTGTCAAACATAAAGAAAATGAATGCAGGCGTCTTCACTGGGGCCTTTTATATACCTGTTGTACACTTAAGATATTCCCGTTCCTGAATTCAGTAAAATTTGCAACATTTGCGGATAACACTTTCATTCTCTGCGTTGGTGAAAACAATCGTTTATCAACTGAAAACCTACAAACATCGATTGATAAAATAAGACAATGGAATAATGATTGAATAAATAAAATAAAATAAATAAATAATAAAGACATTTTAGTATTAAAAAAATTATCTTTCAGCCCGTCCATATATTTTCAGCGATCCACAAGCTTGCAGCGCAAAGTACTTGAGCATGACGCTAGACGCCAAGCTGAAATGGAAGGAGCAAATTAAAAACAGCTGAGTTTAATATCCAATATAAGGAGCTCAATTGGCTTATCAGCAGAATCTCAAAGAGGAGTGTCGAAAACAAACACTTAATTTACAATCAGGTACTTTAACCAGCATATTCTTATGACGTCCAAATGTGGGGATGCACAGTGAAAAATAATGTTGAGATCATACAATGCTTTCAAAATAAGGTGCTCCGAAATATCGTTAAAGGCCCTTGGTTTGTTCCGAAGTCCGACATACGCATCAATCTACAGGTGAACTAGAGGTGCTAAACGAATACAATAGAATACACCAAGAAGCTTCCGCTTTTTGCTTGGAAGCAGTATACACAAGAAGGACGAAAGGGAACAAACCATGAACCAAACCGTCGCAAGAAACCATGTCTACGAGTATGTAGAAAAAGCTTGAAATTTTTATCCTCACGAAAACATAAATCTCGTCTCTTTTGGGACTAGTTGACTTAATATAATGCGAATAGTTATCACTCCGCTAGCTCTGGGAGTGTTTCAGTTTTCGCGATTAAAATTATTATTGCACGAAAAATACTTGATTGATTTGATAGAGAGGAACTCGCAGAAAATGACTGTTAAAAACCCTCTTACAGATAGTAAAAAACGTTTGAATATAAGAAGGAATTTTGATATGCAGAAGAACTATTTTCGTTTTGTTGTTGTTCTGGTTACTTTTTCTTAAAAAAAATAAGCACAATTCGACATTTTTATGAAATCGCTAAACCTACGTTGTTTTTTGTTTTTTTTAATGCGTATTCTTTTTTGCCTTTTTGCTTAGATATCGTGAAGCGCTGTTATATATGGTCCTCGAAATCCTTATCGGTCAAAACCAAGCTTCGGATCTTCAGTTTCAATGTAAAAGCTGTGCTGCTATATGGTTTCGGGTTCTGCCCGCCAACACTTGTGCTCATCCAGAAACTGCAAACTTCTGTCAATTTCCACCTGCGCAAAATCTCAAGGCTCTGGTAGCTGCATAAACATCATTTCTATATGAATGAATTCTATACCAAAACAACCATCGCTCGCAGACGGTTTGGTTGGGTAGGTAACACAATGCGTACAGATGCTGACAAAGTCTATAAGGCTGTTCTTTCTTGGATTCTGCAACACGCAAGTAACTGTAGTAGACCCAAGACGTCCTAGCGACCTACTATATGATAGATTTCAAAAGCTTTGTTCCACAAACAGAGATACCTACAGTTTCAATCCGAATCCGAAAGGCAGATATTTTTTTATGACGAGCTTTTTCATGGCAGAGATACACTTGGAAGTCTGCCATTGCCTGCCAAGGGGCGACCGCTATTAGTAAAATCTTTCTTCATTTTGGTCTTTCAGCGTGATTCGAAAATACGTTCTCTCTTAATTGTGAATGGTAGTCACGCACCAACCCATTCGGCTACGGCGGCCGAGTCAAAACAATTTTAATTTGGCTGAACATTCACTTGGGACATTCTGTATCCATGAGTACATATTAAAAGTATTAGCAACTACATATAAACATTCCAAATATTTTCTAGGGAAACACTTATCTAAAACCATCTTTACCATTTACCACATTTTTGACAATACCTACATATATCTAAAATCATCCAGTGTGAATACTTTGGAATTTGAAGAATATTTTAAAAGTTAACACAAACTCATACATAAAGACAAACATCAAAAATAAGTAAATAACTGAAATGTGAACCACTTTGACATTCGAGCATTTTAATTGGCAACTTACCAGCATTCCGAAATAACCATTTGTCCATTGTCTACTATATATAGCCGTAAGTTGGACAGTACTTGTAAATGTAAATGTTGAAAGTGGTAATTAAATTTGTAAAATATTGTGCATTTGCTTATTGCAGTTGCATTCCATTTTGCATTCACAGATGGAAATATTATTGCTGGCAGGACCACAGCAAATCAATTCAAGTGACAATAAAAATAAAAGGAAAAAGCAACTATGAGAAATGAAGATGCTATGATTATATCGCAGATATGCACGTACATATATTCATACATACTTGTATATACAAGAACGGCTACGAACAAATCTTCAAGCTCAACAACTCCGTTTGCCAAAATTAATAAAATATTGCAAATTACAATTAAAAAAAACAAATGAAATGCTATGGAATTATATACAAACTTACATACACATATTAGGATGTAATAAATTGTACACACAAAAATTCCAAGAATTCTACAAAAATGCCACTCAACACGAACAAACCCATATAATTGTGACAGAGGACAGGCCGATAGCATTTGCTGCTAGTTGCCTTAATTGTGCAATATAATCATTTATCATTAAATTTGATTTAAATAAATAAATGCATGCAATAAATTTGAATCACAGACCAACTTTGTCGAAGACAGTAATATCATAGAGAGGAGAATTTTTTCTCTTGAGAAGTTAAAGCCTTAATATTTTGGCCAAAAATGTAATCGATTTTTCAAAAATGTTATGTATAAGATCGTTTCAAATAAAACTCTGCTCTGACAAAAGATTTAGTGCAACATTTTTGTAGTAGATTTTAATCCTAAATACAAGCATCATATACCTATATCAATAAATCTTGGCGTACATAGTTTTGCTTAGTCTTAATGATCAATTATTTCATATTAATTCGGATAATTTTTGTATTGCCAATAATACTGCCAGTTGCTATTCAACTTTTAGATCCATCTTATTTGAACACCGTTTATAAAACATTCCACTTAATAAACCATATGCGTTTTACGTATTCAAAAGACTTTAAAAAGCGTAAAAATCTTAAAAGCAAATATTACAAATTTCAGGGAGTAAGAAAAGGATGATCAGATTGGAGGTACTTTTTCCAGTAAGGTTTTTTGACAGCTGACGCGTGTCATCATTGACATTTCATCATGAAAAGACTTACGCCTCGCCAACGTTCACAAATTGTACAATTAATTGTATTACGAAAATCGAGGCTCTGTGAAAAGTGTTCATCGCGCACTCAGGCCAAGCGATGAGGCCTATATTTGGCTCAATAGCTAGGTTAATAAGCTAGATTGCCGTACTAGCGCTGAAGAGCAACCCGAAACCACTCAAGACCAGCTATTACATCCACTGAAAATACCAGTTTGGTGCAGCCGATGGGCTGGAGGAATCATAGGCCCATATTTCTGATAGGACAAGGCTAGTACCAATATTACACTGAATGGCGAACCCTATCGCGCCATGATAAACAGCTTTTTGAATTGGAATTTGGAAATTTAAGCTGTGGTCTCTACAACATTTGGCTTGGATCGTCGTTTCGGTGAACAATTTATATCTCGCCTCGAGCTAGTGGATTGACCACCAAGATTGTGTGATATCACACCTTGGGACTTTTATTTGTGAGAGCATCAAAAGTCTAAATGCTTTGTGGATAAACCAGCTCCGAGTGAGTGATTGAAAAGCGAACATTACTAAAGTTATTCACGAGATACGGACCGACCGATCGAAATCCTCAAGCGAGTCATTTAAAATTAGTGTTTACGGATGACCGAATTACGTCGCAGTCGTGATTAATAGTTGAAAGTGATCTTTAAAAAACAAATGTCATGAATAGTACTACGAAAAAATAATAAAGATTGCCCAATCAAGCGTATCGGCAGCCACGACACTCTTGCCAGTTATGATTTCGGGGTTCAAAATACTTCGTTTATTTAGGAACCAGCATTAACACCTATAACAATGTCAGCTTCGAAATCCAATGTAGAATCTCTCTTGCCAACAAGTACTACTTTGGACAATTGGACTAAGTAGTAAAGTCTTCTCTCGACGAACAAAACTAACACTCTGCAATACTCCCATCATGCCCGTCCTAACGTATGGCGCAGAAGCGTGGACGATGACAACATTCGAAGAAGCGTAGCTTGGAGTGTTTGAGAGAAAGATTCTGCATAAGATTGGTGCGATAAAACGATGAGCTGTTTGAGCTTTACGATGACATTGACATAGCACATCGAATAAAGATCCAACGGTAGCCTTGGCTGGGTCATATCGTCCGAATGGATACAAACGCTCCAGCTCTGAAAGTATTCGATGCGTTGGGAAGATCAGATGGGGAAGTACTTAACCTCACTTGGTGTGTCTAATTGGCACCGGTTAACACGAGAAAGAAACGATTGGCATGCTTTGTTAAACTTAGCCAAAATCGCGTAAGCGGTTATCGAGCTAATCGAGAAGGAGAAGAGGAAGACGTTTTCAAGTTAAAGTTTGTGAAATTATGACCTTAAACAGGGTAGGAAAATTAAAGACCATGGAGTAATTTCGGTAATAGGCTCTCTTACTAAGTATATCAGCTGTATAACAACGAAGTCCTGCTCCATACTAGGCTTTGTGTGGTGTAATGCCTTTTAATTCTGTGATGCGTATACTTTTAAGCTTCACTGAACATCATTTATTAGATCACATCTAGAATATACAGCTTTTGTATAGAGACCGGCTAATGAGCCTGAATGGAATTGAACGTGTTCAAAAAATGTTTCTTAAATGCGTCCTTCGATTTTCAAACCCGTGAACCCGTACCGTCAAATCCGCCTCGTTTTGTACCTACCGCATTCAAATTTTAAGGTATTTAATGCGAATTCTCATGCCAACATTTCAACTTGCACAATTATGTATTTAAATACTGTTTAATCGAAGATATCGATTCTACTTATATTAATTGGTTAAACAACAATTAGAAAGCATTGGCAAACCTTTTAACTTTCGCCTGGCTTGCCTTAAATAGCCAATTCGTGGCTTGCAAAAGTTGCCGATAAACTCCTGTACAAAAATTTCCAACTTTTAATTGTCAGACAACCTACGAGATATTCCTCCAAATGCAATTGCTTTTTGCCCAATTCATTTTCCGCAACCATACAAGCGCATGCACACTCATTTCATTAATAACTTAAGCCTTTGCTCGCGTACTTGATTGACGTCACTTAGTCGCTTTGTGGGCAATTCTAATAATTTCACTTAATTGCATAATTATTGCCATTAGCTATGGTCCCACAAATAAGAAAATAACAATGTTAGTTGCCGGTTGAGCTACTTGGAAACTTTGGCTTCCATTTGCATAACCATTTTAAATGCGTCAAACATTTGTGCGAAAATGCAATTAGTGGTAAATATTATTATTAACTTAATATTTCCCTGAAAAGCCACCGTATCCACCTCTTGGCAACCAGCAGCTAGTTAGCTCACTGAGCAGCCCACTCCTGCCGCAATGCAATAGCGTGAGTTATTGCCCACAACCAATGCAATCAGACTCACTAACAATAATAGTTTGGCGCGCGAGTTTCTGTTGCTGAGGTGTGCCAAATTATCTTGTCAACATGCGGCGTTAATTGTACACGTAGCAACGGCCATACGCCGGGTAAGTATTTGGCGTTCTCATACATTTGTACATTAGAGTTGTTGTTGTTGTTGGTAGAGTAAATCTCATCATCGTCTTTAGCAGTGTTGTAATTGTAAATTTTTGCTTTGCTTGTCGTCAACGACATTGTCGTCAGATGAAATTGGTAATTTGCTGGCTTCGTTCGCCTCTTTATCTTGTGCAACTACAACTATGAAAATCGCGTTTCTAGTGCAATCATTTTAATTAACTTCTTATTTTGCTCTCACCCTTTAGAAAATGTTTCTACGTGATAGCTACGGCATTAGTTTGGATGCTTCAGAGAATTTTGAAAGAAGTTTTCTTTGCTGCCAATTTGGCATCAAAGTGGTAAGTCGTGGCGTGAATAGAGTAGATATATAAACATAGATATATGTATTTGGCGATTAAACCATGTCCTCGATGTGCTCTTCCTATTTGAGGTGTGCGTTTTGATGTTTTTCCACAGATTGAGGACCTACAGTTTTTTGCCGACTCCGAACGGCAGAAGACTTTTTATGCGTAGTTGTTTCGTGGCAGAAATACCCTTGAGCGTTTGCCTTTCGCTGTTAGAAAAACATTTCGTTTAGATTTTCATGCCAATGGTTTCGAACTTGGGCATTACCGAATGGCAGTCCCACAGCAACATATTCGGCTACAACGGCCGCAAGCCATGGCGTATACGTAACATTAAAATGCTGATATTTTTTTTGTAGTGGAGAACAAACTCATTGAAATTCTGTAGGTAAATTATGTTCAAGATTCAGCAGGTAAGAAGGTACATTGGCGGCTGTTAGATTCTCCTTAATACAGTTTTGTTGTAAAGTAAGAAAACAGAAAGAAGAACACGTGAATATTTGAATGAAATTAGTTTTTTATTCATTATAATCTTCCTCAACTTTAATACACGTGCCAAAGATCATTTATATCATTTCTGTTATGACATTCTCTACCTACAAAACTCTGTGTCATAGCTAAGACACATATTTTGGTATTATATTTTACCCGTTATGTACCTAATATATGGACTTTTTTATATTTGCTCTAAAAGAAAATAAACACTTAATATATTCCCAAAAAAAGTTTACCAGACTGTATTCCACATTAAATTGAAATTAATTTGGCAGACAACCTGTTTTTAACCAATTGCGTCCAAATGAATTTACTATGTTTTTTTGCTTTTAATATAAGTGGTGCGTATTTTTATTTAACGAAACTTTAATCGAAATAAAATACTTAACAAACAAAAGAAAAAAATACATTCCATTCTACCTATGGAATTATCGCTTATGAATTCAAGATTCCAATTTTTCAATTTTAAAGGCGTCTGGGCCATTTAAGCACAAAACAAAAATAAGCCAGCTTCTGACTCATTTGTAACAACTAAGTGCCTCCTTCGACCAATAAAAGTTGTCAGTCCATTCACAGAATACGCTTACAGCGCTGAATGCATATGCACTTAAGGAAACTTAATTCCAAAATAATTTTGAATGTAAATAATTGATTGCTTCCAAAACAAAGAAGTTATTCGGTGTAGCGACTAGACGCAAAAGCATTATCATAAAACAATATATATTCTGCGTTTATATTATGCGACAATACCGGTTTAATACCAAATTTTTTCTCTAGCTGAAAATAGAAGCAAAGTCTGTAGAGTTTGTGGTACATTTTTTTTTTGTTTTTGGAAAAAGGCGCTGAATGAATTTCTTTTACATGATAAAATATGGATAAAGAAACGAAGGAAACGATTGAAATGACAGAAAAATTCTCGCTAAGCATGTGCTGAAGATCTTGCTAAAAATTTAATGGGCGTATTTCTTTTTTAGAGGTGCAAAAAATGCAGCTTTTCAAATGCGTTCGTTGGATGGAATGACTTGGTAATTTGACAGATTTGAAATTAATGTGCTACTTTTGACACATAATGAGGTCGAGAGTGGTTGAAACTAAGCCAGAAAGTAGTAATAAATTTCCTTAACAGGGACATATATGCAAAAATATCGAATTTTATTCCCAAAGTTCCTGTAGATTAATAACCTTCCGAAGTTTTCAAACTTAGGGGATGTAGCAAAGGCAAAGGTTGTGGGCTCTGGGAGCTTTATACATACTGTCTCCCGAATGGTAATCACGGCTACGGTGGCCGAAAGCGTGCTTTGAACGCTGGAAATATATCAGAAAAAGGTTATTTTATTTTAATTTTAACAAAGCTTTAAGTATGAGGTTTTTTTTTTTTTGTTTTTTGAAGCTTGTTAACAACCAATAAAATGTACCTTAACTGTGTTTGTAAAAATAATAATCGTATGTATTGCCAAATAAAACAAATATTTTTAGGTAGTGCGATTTTTACGACTGGCAGTGTATTTGTGTAGCACCTCTTCGATGTCTATTTTGGTGAACATTTCTTTGTTTAGATAATAATTTTCTAAAGGTATTTAATATTGATTGCATCTCGTAAGAATGCCGTGTTCAAAATGTACCGTCATGCCAATTAGCTGCTAACTTAAAAACTCTGCGTTGAGTGAAGATTTGAGAGTAGCGAAGAAATAGCATAGAAATGCGCTAGTTGAAATTATTTATTGCTAAACTTTCAGTTTCTTCGCAAGGATGGCAGCTATGCTTCTTCTTGCAAACATATTTTCTTTAGTACATAAGTGCATAAATAAATATGTACACTCGTATAGTAAATTGCATTCATATTTTTGCTTTGGAAGTGTTCTAAAAACATTTCCGCCAGAATTACCTCTGCAGCGAATGCAGTTCCAATGAAAAGCAAATATTTTGTATTTAACTTTAAATGTTTGTATGAAATATTGCGCCCTAGATCTACAGAAAATTATAAAAAAAAAAAATGGAATGCAAAAGAAAAATTGTACTTGATAATATCAAACCAAATAATACGATTTTACCAGCATGAATGGAAATATAAAGAATACAGAAATGCGGGTATAAAAGTCAGTCATTGTAGTGGCATCAAAGTGCTCCTTTTGCATTTTCCATTAACTTTGCTAATGTTGGATGTTGGGCTAAAGGGCATGACATGTTCAGATGATATTATATATTCTTTTTTTTTTCCTTGTTCACTCCACTTGGAAGCATAGGGCCTCGGCAAGACTCAGTCTTGTGTTGATTTCGTTAATCTATTTGCTTTCTGACAGGGTAGGTGATTAGTCTGCCGCTACCAGTCCTAAGTAGTAGGAATGCCCACCTGTCGTTGCTTAGCAGCTACACCTTCTTACTGCTTGAAGCGCCATCTGTGTGTCACATTTTTCTGCCAGAAGGATCACACTGATGGTTGAGGTCTTCGCTAAGTTTAGTGTGTATGCGATATTACCGCGATTGCCCGCTTCCTCTTCCTGGCGCCACTGATGCAATGTGTAACTGTGTCTTTTTTCTTTGTTTTTTTGCTTGTTTTAGCAGCCACAATGTAAGTAATGCGCTGAATTTTGTGCAGGAGTAAGGATTGGAAGGATAAGATTGTTGTGTTGAGGAATTAAATTATTTTTTTTTATTGAAACCAGGAAAGTAGGTAAGTTTGGAAAAGTGCGAGGACCGTGCTTTACGTGGGATTCGAACCCACAACCTCTGGGATGACAGGCTAGTGCACTTACGCTAGACTACCGAGGTCGCTATATTACACATACACATCACAAGAAACGTTTTTTGTTTGGTGAAGCCTGTTGTGTATAGCTTATTGTATTCAAAAATAAAGGTAAAAAAAAGAAAAAAATGTTATGTTCCCGTAGCACTTCGTCTTATGTGAAAAGTGAGAGCTTTTGTTATTGTTATTGTTATTTGTTATTATGCTGTCTGTGGATTGCATGCAAAATAAAACAGTGGGACAGATGAGCCCGCAGTGGTAGATCAATCGCTGAAAATGTCGTTAAAATCATGCAATATAGGATAGGATAAGACAAATGAACTAGAACAATTAATCAAAATTCGTTCATTGTGATACCATACAGGGTGGGAAATAGAAGGGGCCTTGTAGTAGACTCTAGACTTTGGATGGCGACCATCAGTGGCTAATTACGTTCGTATTAGCCGCTTCAAGGTACTGCTGAACTTCACCGGATGTGCGATATTTAAACCCGCAATAACCGCAGGTGTAACAAAAAAGTGAGAGTCTCTGCCCGATGAGAGCAGGACAGCTGAGGAGAAGGCGCTGAGTGGATTCCACCTCATCCTCTAGACAACTTCTGAAGAAAGGACTTGAAGCAATCCCAAGTCTCACCATATGTACACCTAAGGGACAATGTCCGGTAAGTATAACTACCAAATTCGAGAGCTGCAGCTGTGTTAGTCTTAGAATTCCCTCTACTGCCACCAACCTATCCGATGTATATAAGTTCCACACAAATTGGCGTAAAAGAAATTTTTGAATGCTGTTGATGCCTATTATTCTTCGCTGTTTGAAGTGAAGGCTAACTGGCGATGAAAAATGGGTCACATGCAAGAATTGCAGCGTAATAAGATGGAACTAGTTCAGCACAAGTAGTTAGAAAGGAATTGAAAATAAGGAGTTTCTCAAAAGGCGCACCCAGATGTTGTTTTAAGAAGAAACGGTACAGCATTTAGTACTTATAAATTCCTTCCTTCCTTAAAAGGTTCACTACTTTTGTTCAAAATGCGGCTCTGAACAATTACATGTGGAACATTACGTCATTTAAATATCCGCCATGACGACGTTTACAAGTAAAATCCATCACTCCTCATGAGTCATTAATGCCAAATTGTTGAGAACATCGATATATCGATGTTGAGGATTGTTCAGCAACGCTTTGCGCTACAGCAGCAATATTCTCAACAGAACGTTCAGTTTTTGGTCTGCCAATCCTTTTTCAATCCTCTACAGAACCAGTTTCTTAAGCTTTTCTCATCAAGCTTTGAGTTATCATTCGGATGATTATTTCAACCAAAAAAAGTACGAATTTTGCGATATGTTTTTCTTCAAGATCGTTCATTTTCATAATAAGTCTCAATAATTTTAACGCGTTGTTCCATCATGCAACATTTTATTTCTGTATACTTGACAAATATCTCAAATCACATAAAAAATGTATCGTCTAGGAATTATTCACTCCTGAGATCTAGGTCACTTTTGATAGACTGTTTATTATTGAGTTTGGATAAAAACCGCGCCCAAACTTTATATGGTAAAACTCAATTTCTATCCGTTCATCTGATGTTGTAAGCTATAACGTGGTCTATGACTTTGTTTGCTTTCAAAAATTGATAGCCAGCTTATAATAAATTTTATGAAAATGTGTGTTGATATATAAAGTTCGACGTTTAAAGTACCGAATCCAGCACTAGCTTACCTTTTTTAAAAATATATTTTGAAATACGAAGAAGTGTTGCAGCACATTAAAACCGAATATAAAAAGAACCGTTAAGTGTACTCGCATAAACTATACAAACTACCAAAAGCTTTAATGTGTTCTTAAACTAGTTATTTCTTTGGTCAATACGATATACTAAACGAAAAAATTAACGTTTATTCTCTTGTCTATCACTCTACTTTCAAATGTTTTTCCAAACCAAACAACAGGCAATCAACGTTTTTGCTGCTCCAATGTCACCGACCAATGCACACAAAGAAGAAATAGCAAACTTTGGTTTGGACGAAAAATGCAACGCCTTCATTAGATGCTCAGGAAGTTGCAACAGTTTTTTGCAACTAACAAAAACCCGTTATCTTTTTTGTTGTCTTCGCAAGCAAGCTTCAAAGCTGTAGTCGAAAGGCAAAACTTATTAATATGCTTTGGCGGAGCACAAAAAAGTGTGTACATATACATAAATATTGTAGGAGTAAATCAAAGCAAAGCATCAAAGAAAAAATTAATTAAAATCACGACGCTCATCTATCCCCGTACCCGCAAGCACAAGGGCTGAAGCGTCAAAATCAATGAGATTTCGTGTCGACAAAATGTGAGAATACTGGTTCAGTGGTGTGCGTGTGTACGACAAAAGAAACAAACAAATGCTGCATCATCCAGCCCAGCAAAAAATCAGTGTATGGAAGCGTTTTATTTGAAGCAAAAAATGCAAAAATTTCCACGCTAAGCTTTTAGTGAAATTCAACACATTCAATGGCGCTTGAAGGCACTTTTTGCATGTACGTATGTACAGTTACTCAAAATATTCATCGAGGCAGAAATATCTGTAAGCATGTGTGAAATCATAAATTGTAGCTAAATTCTATTTAAATTTTATTATTAAAGCTTTTAAGAATCAAAAAAATATGGTATATATTTTTACAAAGTTCCTCATAAAATATAATGTAAAATAAAACACAATTTAGTATTAGGAAATTTTTTTTGCGTCGGAACAAATAAAGGGTTTTCCATTTTTTATGGCCGAAATTGGATGGTATTGATCTGGACTACGTTTATTTTCAACAAGACGGCGCT
The DNA here is from genome assembly GCF_028408465.1 of Anastrepha ludens. Taxonomy (NCBI): domain Eukaryota; kingdom Metazoa; phylum Arthropoda; class Insecta; order Diptera; family Tephritidae; genus Anastrepha; species Anastrepha ludens. The sequence continues at coordinate 45,496,655 of NC_071500.1, read as the reverse complement.
ACGTGCCACACAAGCAATGAAACCATTGATCTTTTACGGGAAAAGTTTCCGGACCGTGTTATCTCTCGAAGAGGTGATCACAATTAGCCACCGAGATCTTGTGATTTAAGGGGGAAGTCTACTGTGAATTTTTTAAAAAATCGATTTTTTTTTTATTAGCTTAAAAAATACTTTGAACCCTCTTAAATAAGGTAAAATATGTGTTACAGCCGGCTAAATTTTTCTTCGTTGAAATTTCGACCTTTTCCCGAAGCGCTCCAAAGCGCGTACCTGCTATACTGAAACTTTAAACGCATTTTTCTCGAAACTAAGTTTTTGTATACGGGGTACACGATATCTCGAGTTCTGATAAATGAATCAGCTTAAAAATTTAATTATATATTCTCTGTAATAGTGTCTCTCGTCTGACATAGGATTTTTTTGATATCGTTATTTGTTAAATTGTTATAAACAATAGTAACATCAATTTTAGGCAAAAAAAAAAAAAAATTTTCAAGAATTTTTTTTTTCAACGCCAAAATTTTTTATCGACATAATCCTACGTCAGACGAGAGTCAATACTATGTATATGATAACAATATTTTGTTTTTTTGTTTTAGATCACCGAAACGTAAGATTTCATGTACACCGTTTAGGCACCTAAGAAAAGCGGACCTGCGCTTGCAGAAGTGCCACAGCGGCCATTTTGAATATTTTGACTTAAAATTTTTTTTCAAAAACTTAAATATATAATAAAGATAAGAGTTTAAATAGATTTTATGTACGAGCAATATTTTGTTAGAAATAAAATCCGGAAAATAAGCCTGTTTTTTCCCTTGTCACAGTAGACTTCCCCCTTAACACCTTGCGACTTTTTTTTTGAGGCCACATGAAAGAGAAGGTCTACGCCAACAGTCCAGAGTCGATTCAAGACCTCAAAGATGGAATTCTTGAGGCCATCGAGAACATAGGGTCGCCATTTTGCAATTCGGTTATGGAAGATTTAAAAATAGCATTTTTCTTTGAATATCAAAATAACACATTTTATTGGGAAACCCTTTACCTATCTTCGAAGAAGTAAAAAGTTCATCAGTTTTTTTGTTAGCTATAATTATCTCTTTGCAAATAGTGCCAGATAGGGTTTGGACTGATTACAGCTATCAATTCCTGCTTAGTGGAAGAGTGATCATACGCCGGCTCAACCCAACACGACTCGACTAGACGATTTCCATCAATTGTTCAATATTTTTCAAGATTGGTCTATCAGACAGACTTAGGCTTCATCTTGTCTCAATACCGGAAGCACGTCGGCAGAAACACTGCTTTTCTGTTGCATTCCACAAAAAGAATAATCTTTTTTGGCTCTGCTGTGCCTGCTCCTACTTTTCACTTTGGTCACAGTGTTACTGAAGAATGTATCGATTATTTTCTTTCTTAGCTCTTCTTTGGAACGCTGCAGCATACAATTGGCTTCATTGGGCACAAAATTGTTAAAGAACCTTAGAAATACTCGGAATCCATGACCAAAGCACAATAGAACTTTCACGTTGCAGTGTTAAATTCCCTTATGATAACAATAACACTTCGCTGTTGAATCCAAATAATGGATCAAGTGTAAGTCTAGAAGTCTAATTGTACCGAAGTCACGTAAGTCATGTACAAGATGGCTCAAAATTAATCATCCAATCTTGTTTTGGAATAACCTTTCCTAAATAAAAACATGATTTTGAGTGATGGAAATCATTATTTGGACCTTTACTCCCTCCATTGTCTGTCTGTTTGATTACTGCAGCTGTCTAGAACACAAGTGTCAAATATAGTAATTGCGTACGACACCATATAGAAAAATTATAAATCTCCCGACAGGGTGATTAATATCTCGCCTTATTGTATATATCGGTGATCGTTCCGCGAAGTTCATATAACACTTCCGCTTGCCATGCAGCGCGCCTTACAGTTGATTTATTGCAAACTCAATTTGGTGACAACTTTCTTTCCAGAAGTGCTCCTGTTCATTGGCCCCTTCGCTCGAGCGACTTAAAGCCGGCGGATCAGTTTTTATGGAGCTAAAAGACTTAAAGCATTAGAAGCCATCATTTAAGCCACAATTGACGCCATATTGCTGGATTTATTGAAAAAAGTAGTTAGAAATTGGACTGATCGAATAGACCAAGTAACCCCTAGCCGCGGCTGACATATGCACGATATCATATTCAAAAAATAAGTATTATTATTTTAAGTTCTCAGGTTCTTAAAAATACCTTTTCCTTACTAATATTGGCAAATCTGTTGCGAGAACGTGACCGTGCAAACGCGAGCAATACTTTGAGGAACTGTACGAGTGCAATAGTGCAGTATGTGCGAGTATGTATATATTCGGAGATACGCAAAAATTAACAACCAGCCATCAGTTCTTTTCTTTTACCATGGTGATGTCCGTTCAAACTTTTTGTGTAGTTTTTATTTTTCGACTTATTCCGCCGTTGTTGTCGCAGGTACTCGTTTAAATCTATTAATTTCTCATGTTCCCCATTGGTGCTTTTATAGCCTTTGATGAGTTTATGTATGTATGTATGTGTGGTATTATCACGGCGAGCATGTAAACATTTTATCTTCGACATAGACGCATACACCCATCACGCTTTTTGCAATGTAGTTTGGTATTGAAAATGGGCAAAGTCGATCAGTAACTACATTTACTCTTCTCATTCTGGTAATTTAAAGCAAACACTGTCATATTTATGTTTTAAATGGTGGAAAAGTGCTTAATTTTGGTACAAATTCGCTCAAACTTGGTGGTCGTGTTGGTCCTCGCCTCATTTAGATTTGATTTATATAATATTTAGATCGGGCAGAAAACATGCCCATTTTTTATGTGTTAAGGCTATATCTTCGTACGCGGGTATGTAAAATTCGGTTCGAACCGAATTTTGCCCTTCCGCACTTGTTTTTTTTTCATTCTTTCTTTCTTGTTTTGTTTGTGAAAAAAGTTAGCGTTCTTTGAATTGATTTACTAAACGAAAATATTTTAGAAATTATCGAATTTCCACTCATTTTCATCATTAGTATAGCTAAGCTTACTGTTTTTGTGCTCCTGAATATTTGGGAAGCTTTATTAAGCAACAACTGCTTTGAATAGAAAACTTAATTAATTTAATTTACATATATAATTTTTGCAAACATGAGATCGGTAAATTCAAAATATGCGGAGCGTCTGAAATTTACAAGTTAAAATTAAAAAAAAAAAATTAGCATCGAAAATGAAATGTTTGAAATTGAAAATTTTAATTTCGAAAAAATTGGCTTTTAAATATAGTCGTTTTCAAGTGCAATATAAACATAATTTCAACATTTAAACAAAACTTTTAGTCGTCCAGTTATCAAGTAATTTCAGTTTTGACTGGAAAATGCCGGGTAATTACTGCTTCCTGAGGTTAGGTTAGCCTGGCATTAAGCCACTCATAGATTTTTTCATCTCTAGCAATACCAGATAGAGACCGACCTCTATGAATTCTGAAAGTTGACATTATGTAGGATTCGCTTTTGGCGAATCTAAGCAGATCTGGGAGATCCACTTTCGATACGTCCTCCAAACCTTCAAACAATGGGGTTCCCAGGCATTTTGAACGCGTTTTTAATAATGCCGGATAAACGCACAGAAGGTGTTCCAAGTACTCAAATTTTTGCCCCAGCACGTCTCTCTAATCAAAAATCTCTTTGCTGAGTTTGGCTCTTTTTCCTCCACAACCAATTTACATACTTCTTTCCATAGTATAGTATTCAGCGTCCATTGTATTATTTTTTCGAAAACATTCAATAAGTAAATTTGTTTTGCATTTTTAAAAAAGTGACAGTTAACCGGACCGGCCTTTCTGCTATCTTCTGCCCATTGCATAGACTCTTGTTTTCAACGACTCTTCTCAACACTTCTTACCCATAGCAGTCGAAGGTTGAGATTTTTCACAAAAAACTGTGCGATGTTGCAGTGCTTTAATTTCGTTAGCTGTAGCAATGACTCAAACATGGTGATGTTTACAGTTTAAATACTTAAAGCGTAATGCAGCTTTTTACGCAACAATTTTCAGCCGCCCATCGCACTAATTAACCCCTTTAACGAATTGTAAAAATAAACGGCGACAATATAGCAAATGCGATACATAAACTGCATACTATTAAAGCACTAAGCACTAAGTACTATTAAAGCCGAAGCAGTGATCCACCCAGAACAGTCATTCTAATTAAGAAGAAGATTATTAAATATGTACCTTGTGAGTCTATCATCTAGGTACGCTATTGGCTTTAGACCACTATGGCTTTAAAACCAGCTGGGTGCAAAACACAAGGCTTATTCGTAATAACAGCGAAAATCAGAGAAGGTATATGCGGCACTGTTGAGGGTTGTGAGAACATTACTCAACCACTTCAGAAAAACTTGAGAATAATGTAAGACTCTAAGCTAAATTTCAAGGAATACTTGTTTTACATAGCAAAGAAATTCAAAGTAAAAGTACAAAAGTACTTATATATGGAGGACCTTTGCGAATAATTCAATAAACTTACTAGCAAAGGCTGTGTGTGCACCAGCCGGAGAGTATGTTGAAGTGGGATTAGCGCATCGTCATTTTCCCAGTTGCTATAGTTTCGCAAGTCGTACTCGTTCTCACTTGATTAATTCGATTGAGGGTATTGTAGTGATGAAATTTTTGGCTTGCCGAACTTCATATTCATTACGGATCGCTTTACTAAGTAATCAGGAATTATTATGCTTCTATTTTTAATTTTACTCTTAACCACAATTATGACAGTGCGTACTAATGAAAGTATACTATCCCAAATGACTTTCTACATTTATCCTAAGAAATCAGGATGATGAAACTTTAATCTTGGTTACCCGAAAGATATTCGAGATATATCAGTCACGTTAACTCTTGAGCTGGCTCTTCGTCGATACCATGGCATTTATAGCATATAACTAACAGGGGGCGTAAATTTAATAATCCACTTTCTTAAATACAAATAAATGATTTTGAGTGATGGATATCTCTTTTTAACCTTTGCGCGCTTCATTACTTATTGGTTTGTATACTGCAGCTGTCTAGTTCACATGGATGTACGACGCAGTTTGCATAAATTATGAACCTTCTGATAGAGTGATTAATTTTGCGCCGATTTGACTAGCATAGTTGATATAGTTGGCACAGTTTTTCTCTCACTTTGCCGCTCGCTTTCAAATATCGTCTAATCTCAGTTGCCGATGTTGTTTTATTGTAGAATAATAAAATTGCGATACTGTTTTTGCTATGCAGTTATGAAGCTCCTATTAGTCGAGTGGGCTAGTAATTAACATTTACATAAATTTTAGCCTACTTTTACAACATTTTGTTCTCGAATTAGTGATAAAGAGTTTGTGTTTTTTGTGCTTTTGCTTTTCAGTATGGCAAAATTAGTTTAACGGACGATTTCATAAAAGCAAGGCGTGGAGTGACCAAGTCTGCACGTGCGGAGTGTAATAAAAGTACAGGTTGCATACTTCAATTGCTCTTAACCCTTTACCACACATGAGTCCTTATACGGCACTGCGGTTTTCATTAAATTTGATTTCAAAATTAATTAATATAAAATAATAATTGATTGGCGCGATAAACACTCACGCAATTTTGAGTTAACTATTTGTTTGATGGCAGGTGGTACTTCGTTTTATCCTTATTCACAACCAGACCCATTCGCTTTGTTTCTTTATCTACTTTGAAAAAGGCCGAACCAAAAGCGCGCTCATTAAGACCGATGATACCAACATAATCGGAATACGCCAACATTTGTAGGCTGTTATTGTGTTTGAGCGATTAAGGCTCGTACGATCCTCTCCAACATCAGGCTAAAGAAGTCACACGACAGCGAGTCATCTTGCCTGAATCCTTGTTTAGTATCAAACGGCTTGGCTTAATAAAGAGGTGTTATTTTGATATTCAAAAGAAAAATGCTATTTTTTAATATAAATGATCGAATGTTTCTTTCATTATAAAGAGGAAAGTATGCCGTTAATAATGGAAGATAGCATCCGGGAAATGACCATTACGACAATATCCTTACAGAACAATATCCTTTTCATGAAATTTTCCATAACCGAATAGGAAGTGGCTGCCCTATGTCCTCGATGGCCTCACGAATTCCATCTTTGAGGTCTTGAATCGACCCTGAGCTGTTGGCGTAGACCTTCTCTTTCACATGGCCCCAAAGAAAAAGTTACAAGGTGTTAAATCACAAGTTCTCGATGGCCAATTGTGATTACCTCTTCGAGAGATAACACGGTCCGGAAAGTTTTCCCGTAAAAGATAAATGGTTTCGTTACTCGTGTGACTCGTAGCGCCGTCTTGTTGAAAATAAACATTGTCCAGATCAATACCATCCAATTCCGGCCATAAAACATCGTTAATCATCTCTAATCTATTCTAAATAACACCTGTTATTGGAAAACCCTTTATATATTTTGATGCACATAGTCGATATACTCATCCTTCTTGTCGGATACTAATTTTGCCACTTTTCGACTGTTTTCTATACTTTACAACTAGATTTTAAATGTATATGGTTCCGTGAAAAAAAAGGAAAATATAAAACTTTCTAATTATTTTTCTTTTAATATGTATGTCTTATTGATAATTGAATATAGGTATTTCCACCGTGAATCATTTTTTCAACGCTTTATTTAGTCAAGCAGTAAAAGTTTAAAACGATATTATGAGTTTATTTATTGTTTTTATATCTCGTCCCAAGAAATATCCTGCAAGTATTTAAAAAAAAAATTTTTAATTAGAAAAAAAAAAACGAAAGTGCAAAACTGTTTTAGGATTCGTAGGATTTTTTTTTTCAAATAAGGTGTATGAGTATTTATTATTAATTGGGGCTTACACCCTTTATTAGGTGTTTAGTCGAGCTTCTATCCCATTTGTTGTGTGCGTCTTGATATTCTCTAAGCAAAAAGTTACAGTTTTAAGCCGACTCCGAACGGCAGATATTTTTTATTAGGAGCGTTTTAATAGCAGAAATACACTCGGAGTTTTGTCATTGTGTGCCGAGAAGCAACCGTTATAAGAAAAACCTTTTCCGCTCATTTGCTATTTCAGAGATTCGAGCCTGTACACTTCCGATTGGTAGCCATGCACCAACCCATACGGCTGCATATTTTTATTATATCTACTTAATACAAATACAAATGAAAATACTTACATGCATATCTTAAACTTCTGTTCATGGTTCATGTCCAAGGATCGAATAGTTCAAAGTTACATGGGTGCTAGTCGAATCAAATAACAATAAATTATAGCAAAAAGTTCTCTAAGGTTCTAGTTCAATGCTCCTTATGCAAAGTGAATTTAATCAAATTGTTGATTTCATAACTAATTTGAACACGTAAGGAAGCGCTAAATTCGGTCCGTGGCGTACATGCGGGTAAAATTCATTTTTACATTTTAGTAAAATTCAGTTTTGCTGGCTGTTCATTTTAGGAATGAAACAATTTATGAGAGTGTATAGCTAAATTAGTTGGGGAGCGATCCGTGCCCCTTGTGCACTTAGCAACGAATGCAAAATACGTGGCTCATTATAGTGGCTTCTTTTTAGAGAAGCTGAATTTATTGAAAACTAATCAATATTCATGGATTGTGGCCACTCAAAAGCTTAAATACCATAGCTTGGCAGGCATTAAAATATTCCAAATAGCTCACAAACCCAGTTCCGTTCGTTGAGCAAGTATACATGCACATATTTTGCTGATGTCAAAGGATCAATTTGGAATTGTTATGCGCAGCAAAGCTATGCGATTTCAAATCCACTGTGCAGTAGTTTAAAAATATTTGTTTGTTAGTTTTTTTACTATATAACGCACACATGCTTATATACATATTCATATACTATTTATTTTATGGATTTGATGAGTGAGCACACGACCTGTTTGCCATAGCAGCAGCAGACTGGATTTGAGCAAAGCCGCGAAGCAAATAACTTAATGGCAAATAGAAGAAATGTAATGAAAATAAATGCCACAAATATTAGTATGAAAAGAGGTAAGCACATAAAAGTTTATTTTCGAAAATGAAAAAAAAAATCCAAAAAAATGAGTGCTCAAATAAATAAATTGAATACACAGAGAAACAACAAAGTGATTGCTCAGCTAATGTTGCATAACGTGTACTGACAGATGGCATGATGTATAGTGTTTATACACACATATGCGCATATGTAAATATATATGTATAGATGCAGGACTCCGTTTGCATGTGACATGTGGCAAGAGACAAAGGTTTTACAAAACAAAAACTAAAAAAAAAATCCAGCTGAGAAATATGCAAATAAAAAAGAAACATTGGCAAAAGGAATTTTTGTGAAGTGGATAAAGGCGAAAAAATAATACCACGCCAGCAATAAATTTGCACAATGTGTTGTTGTTATTGCTGCTGACAACTGCTGCTATTGTTCTTTGTAGATACAACAGGCTAAATCCATATGGTGTATTGTCCCTGTGGCTCAACTGAAGCGATGCGAATATATAGAGTACAAAGAGTTGAGTTTTTGTCAGGCCTGCTTTCGTTCCGGCTTTTGTTCTTTATTTTTCTGTAAATTTTGTTAGTGCTTGAGCCTAACAATTTTTTAATATTGTTTGCTTGTGTTCACCTCTAACCCCTTTTCCTTTAAACTGTTACGCTGGCATGCCTTATAAATTTATTACTTTGCTGCCGCATGTTAAATGACACAGGCCGCCAGCGGCATCGAAAATGCCACTAAGCCAAAGATAAAGAGGCAAACGGAAGGTAATGTATTAAAAATGGATACTAGAATCTCAGTCTGAGCATGTGTGTGGTGTGGACGCTCTAAGTACTCAGTGGTAAGCAGTAAGCGGGTTTCTTGCAGTATGTGGGAGCAAATGTTCATGCTAGATAGCTTATTTGATTTGTATATTAAATACAAAATTGAACCAATCGCATCCATGTAGCAAATAAACTTCAAATACATTTTTTCGGTACAAAATTCAAAGTTCAAAATTGACGAATTGACGTTTTACTATTTCTGTGATTATTATTCCATTGGACGCAACAAAAATTACGCGCAATGCAGGGAACGCATTATTATTCGCATGAATGGTCATTTGAGGGTTAATTTTGTGGGGCGTAAATAGTAAGGTTCCTCTTCTTCAACAGTTTTTATAGTTTGTGGTAACTCCGTACTATTGCCATGAGTTTGCAGACATGCCACTTCATTATCGGGCTATATGCGGAAAGACTGAGATTCCCACACCCATTCAGAATTTTTTGAGGATCTAAATGATAAAGGTTTAACACTTATCCTGTATAAGTGGGTCAAAATTGCCCAAACGACTTTAAAAGTTGCATATGTTTTTTTATGCTTCATATAATCTGGTGAAACTTCTCGACTTTATTATTTAATAAAATTAAACTTGAAAAAAGTTTTCGATTAAATGCGTCATCTACAGGATAGGCTGGGCAGAAATAGTTACATATATTGTATAAGTGGGTCAAAATTGCCCAATAGTAAAAGCAGTGTGTGTACTCATATGTTTGTAAGTACATATGCCCGTGCACATTACGGACAATATCAATGAACCTCGCGGCTGACTGACATGTATGTATGTATGTACATATGTATGTATGTGAATGGAAGTGTGAAAGTTCATGTTTATCTTGGAGCAATTTACCGCTAACTTGTTCGTGCGTGATGATGCGATGTTTACAATATTTTGCTCAGTCGTAAAAAATTCTTGAATCGTCAGGTTGTTTTTCTCAAGGAATAAAGTAAGTGTAAAAAAGTTATTTATGTTTCAGTATGAATAGAGAAGAAATTGAAGCCCTTCTAGAAAACTCCTATTTGGATGATGAACCACCAAACGCTACCGCAAGTGATGATGAAGAAGACCAGATATCAGAAGTGGAATCCCTTTACGATCCCAATTTATCAGATGAAACAGACCAAGAGGACAATTCTGTCCTTCAGCATAATGTTTCAGGAGCTTTTCCGTCTAAGGATGGAAAATATATGTGGTATAACCAATCAGTTGCAAGCAGAGCTGGCAGGCGGGCTGCAGAAATAGATAGTATTAGTTTGGAAGCTTATTTTGGACTTTTTAGCAGGTGTATTTCGATCACATGGAGAAGCACTCGAAAGTATGTGGGATGATTCTAACGGCCGTCCGATTTTCAGATCATCAATGACTTTACGCAGATTTCAGAATATCTCCAGAGTCCTGAACTTTTGAAACGTAAGATAACCCTAGTTGGTACGGTTCGAAAGAGTAAAACGTTTTTGTCTGTGGAAATTACAAAGTTAAAAAAAAACAGAAAATTATTCACACTTCTTTTTTGATAACAGGAACAAAACCACAATAGTTGGATATGTGCCTAAAAAGAATCGAGCTGTATATCTACTCAGTACTCTCCACAATAATGTTGAAATCAATCCCAATACTGAAAAGCCAGAAATCATAGATTTTTACAACAAAACTAAATCCGGGGACGATATACTAGACCAAGTTATTAGAACATACACCTGCAAGCGAAGGACAAATCGATGGCCACAGTCCTTGTTTTACAATATGTTGGATATAAGTGCATACAATGCTTTTGTAATTTTTAGCGAAATAAACACTGAATGGAATAAAAAAATTAAGCGTCGTTTGTTCCTAGAAGAGCTCGGAAATGAACTTATTTTACAGGAAATTTCGCGCAGATCTGTACTCCCTCGAAGCAGTGCAGCAAAAATGATCGTAATAAACACTCAAAAAACAGCAGAAACTACTGAAAAGACTCCGAAACCTACAAATCTAAAACGTGGTCGTTGATTTATTTGTCCAAGTCGATCAAATAGTACGAAATATAGCAGTAAATGCGGAAGCTGCGAAAACTTTATTTGTAAGACTCATTCTGAAACATCTATCTTATGTACTAGTTGCTTAAAATCGCCATAAGAACACCTTTTTGTACTTACTTAACTGAATTTTTTAATTTTTTAAATAAAAAATGTTGAATTCTATAATTTATTAAATAAAAAAATACTTTAAACCTTGAAATAAAATCAAAATCTATTCATTCGTCCATTGGGCAAAATTGACCCACTTATGTCACGTACGTTACTTTTTTTGAATACAGGATAAGTGTTAACTCTAAATGACATAAACAAAAATCTTTCATTATAATTTGTTTAAAACGATTTTATGTTTGTTAGCTATAAAATGATTTTTTTTTAATTGGAAGTTATTTTGGTTCGAAAAAGACACACGAGCATAAATATTAAATATTCTCAGGCAATGAGCTCCAACATTGCACAGGTATAACAGGGGATGATACATATAATTAGATGCTTTAACAATTTTTAAACATTTTTAATATTAAATGAAATGTTAAGATGAAAATTTCAACAATATTAATATGCGCTATATGAAAAAATACCGCAAATTGATCATTTAAACAGCTCGTTCAAAGCGATTTCTAAAATACAAAATAAAGAATAGCCAGCAAATAAAGAATACAAATAAATAAAATTAAATTAAAAATATATAAAATTACAGACATAATCTGTCCGTATAGCGTCGTTTGGAATAGCAAATATGTAGAAAAAGAATGGATTTATGGAAAAAACCTCTTGCGGTGTGCACCACCATCATGCGCTGTCTTTAACTGTATTTATCGTTATTGTACAATTCTCTAAAATTTCCATTCACAACTACCAAATTCACCTTCTGCCTGCTGTTTGTTCATCCCAAAACGCAAATTACCAATTTGAGGCATTACTTTTCAGTTGATAGAAGGCATTAAAGAGAGTTCAAGGCGTAACCTGAAGCTGATTTCGTAGATACGTTTGAAAAATGTTTTGTTTACTGGATTAGTTGCTGGCATAAGGGGTTAATTACGATATGAAGTGACATACTGAATTTTAATTCATCATTTTCTTTACTGACTAAGTCTCGATACTTTTTTGACAGAGTATGTGCATCTATAGTGTTGCAAGTATAGTGGCATAAAAAAGACAGCATATCAAGCATATAAATCTTGAGGCCATAAAGAACGACAACGCAAATATGCTATTCACAAATATAAGTACAGAATATTTTCAATAATCACTATCGCGCTATATAGTTACTTCTATTGAATTGCGCTACAAAGCTGGATAAAATACTTTGAGTGTAAAATCAACTAAATACATAATTTTTTCAGTATTCATTGACGTTCATCTCATCATTATATCCATCCATCGTCTTCAAAGACGACACAGGCGCCAACGTAACAGTGAATAGCGAACGCTTTTGCGCCATGTTGAACGAACTTATGATGCCATATTTAAAGGCAAGCATTCCAGTGAAGACTCGAAAGTTATAAAATACTTGCGCACTTCAACAGTCATTGCACTTTTATATAAAAAATCAATTTTATGATAACTTTTTATTGTAAATCATTAGTAACTTTTTATTCAGCGTTTAGAACTTTTAAATTAATACAAGTAAGGAAGTGCAAAATTCGGTTCGGAACGAAATTTATATTCTCGCGCTTATTGCAGTTAAATTTAATTTGGGCTGGGTGTTCATTTTTGAAATCAAATAGACTCACTACAATGAAACGTATAGCTTGTAGCAGAAGATGGGTGAACGGAAATTTAGTCTAAATAAATATATATGGGAGGCTTGGTTTTTATCCGATCTCAATATTATTTAGGTCAAATTTAAGTGAAGGGGGGAAAATACGAGTACGGGGTTGTTACTCAGTTTTATCAAGATACCTGCACTTACCCAAAAGTGGGCGCGCCATCACATGGCCATGGTTATTGACTAATTTTGCGCATTATAAATTTCAATTAATGCCAAACAATTAAATAAATAAATAAATTTTCTAGAGTTATCTTATGCCCGGACTGGTTGGGCGACTACTCACATCATTCTTGAACATTTTGGCATATACTAAGTTGTTCAATAAGTCTTGCGGTTCGATAGGAGAGGGCATTGCTACTAGCCTTAATTTTCTGTTTGTAATATTTTTACACTCTTCATATCAACGTATTGGAAGTTTAATTTTAATAGATCAAGTAATTTTTTGCTTACAAGCCATTTAGTATCGTGACACTATTTTCTACAGTGGAAAAAATCAAGTATAGTGCAGGGATTGAATTTTTATTTTTAGAAAGCTGAAAAGCAAAGTAATTTTATGTGCGATTGTTGAAAATTTATAAGGACTTTTCGCCATCAATCAGTACAGTAGAAAGATGCGTTGGTAAATTTAAACGTGGTCGTACAAGTCTTGATGACTATCCACGTCAAGGACTTCCAAAAACAGCAACAATACCAGAAAACACAGAAACAAAAACAGGTTATGGTTTTCGAAAATTATCGGGAGACTGAAAGAGATTTAGTAAAAGCGCTAGGCATCTCATTGGGCAGTGTAGGAAATATTTTGACTGAAGTATTAAGTTTCGGGAAGCTGTGTGCACAAAGGGTGCCGCATTCGCTAGCGATGAAACCAAAAACACATTCAAAGGCGACTTTTTCAGCAACATTTAGAGCGTTTTCGAAAGAATAAAATGGATTTTGTGCATCGATTTATCACTCTGGATGAGACTTTGGCCTATCACCATGATTCTAAATTAAAACAAGAGGCTAAAGTGAGCTGTGAACCTGGTTCCTCGGCTCCGAAAGGAGTTCGTGTCTAGAAGTCGCCCAAGAAAGTGAGTGTTAGAATCAGTTTTTTGGGATGCGAAAAGAATTTTGTTCACGGATTACTTGCAAATTAGTAAAAGAATATCTTCTGAATATTATTGTACCCTTTTAGACCAGCCGAAGAACAAATCTCGTGAAAAAGGACCCAGTGTACAAAAGAAAAAAAATCTTTTTCATCAGAAAAACACTGGTACTGGCTAAAATCCATGAATTAAAGTTAGAACTATTGTAGCATCCACCGTATTGACTAGATTTGGTCCTTATTGACTTCCATTTTTTTTTAGATCTATCAAAATTCATGTGTGAAAAGCGATTTTCATTAAATTATGAGGTCATAACAGCTGTGGAAACGTATTTTTCAGTCCTTTCAGATTCTCACTTCAGGGATGGCCTTCATAAATTGGAATTGCATTGGAACGCGTGCATTGATGTTCGTAGAAGCTATACCGAATATCAAAGTATATTTTAAACCATAAAATTGTGTTTTATTATCGAACCGCAAAACTTTTTGAACAACTTAGTATGTGCTTCTACTTTTAAATACAGCAAAATGTATGAAAAAAATTGTAATACTCTTAAGCACAAGCACAAGGGCATAAAAAAATTTAAAGTTAATAACATCTCTTTATGTGCAACGAATATTGAAAGTTCATAAAAATGAGCTATTAAACCTCAATATCAATTTCATGCACGCTTGTATGATAAATACTTAAAAAGTACGTACACATTGCTCCATCAGCATTGATTCACTTCGAAATGCGAACATTGCAGTTTTGCTTCTTTAAAAATGAAAGTTTTGATTCTCTAAAATTGTAATGCTAACGAATTTTTTAGGTATCAATGGAATAATATTCCTTATGAGCTTTAGGCATGAGAGTGAGATTAGGCAAGAAATCCATCATACGCTTAACGAAATAACGTCTCGAGCAAGGAATCGAAAACAGAGAATCGAGTTTCACTGAAAATAGATGAGCTACATTCTCTTTCCCACGGCAAACTGCTAAGATTCTTTGAAAATTTTGAGAAACTTGCTGAGGAGTAATGAATCCTCATCCCATCTGTGAATTTTCCCTTTGTTTCCTGCTTATTTTGTTTTTTCTTTTCACTTACTATTGAGGATAATTCATTGCTCGAAGGATTTAAAAACTAACCTAAACGGCACAAGAATCAATGATTGCGAAGAGACTAAGTTAAGCAGTTATTTCGACCTTAAAAACGTGGCTAAACTACAATATTTTGCCTAAATACGAATTTGTGCAAAGGATTGAACGATTCGAGTATCTTTAAAGAAATATCAAAATCACTAACAACGTATTATATATGGAAAAGTGAAAAAAATATATAAACATATATACAAATATAAATACCTACGTGCAAAAATACAGAATAACGTGTAAAATTAAGCTAGACTATGTATGCATCGGAAAACGCGTGTATGTCTATTTGTACAAACTTTGATTGCTTCACTTGACTTAAATGACAGCAAATCGCTGCACAATATGTACATACGCATGTGCTTTATAAGTTCTAAGGCATTTGGAATTGTGTGCCAGTCATCACAGCAATCTGAAGCACACGTAACAACTCTTTCAGTCTCCTGCTTTGTAGACGTACTTAGTTGGGTATGCGTAGCACGTGCGACATCAGCGCGCGAATTGCAGCACTAAAGGTGTTCTAGCTAGCAGCTTAGCAGCGATTCGCCATTATACGAACGTAATTCACATTGTCCTAAATGCGTTATGTGTAACCTCAGCATGCTCTTGTTCGTTGTTGTCATCTGTTCTCGCCATTACGCGCGGATTTGAGGATGTTGCCGTATATATGTAACAACGTACTCAACATTCGAGTATTGTTATTTCGCTAGTCGTCCACTTCGTTTACCTACTGACAAAGTGTATACTTCAATTTTTCACTAAATCGTGCTTTTATCATTCTCTATTAAAAAAAAACCAAACTTTTCAGCAAATGGAAACAACCAGTGTAAATTTTATAGTAAATACATTTAGACTCGCGCACATTTGTGAATAAGGGTATTGTAGCAGTTTATAAATCCCTGTTAAGGCAGTTGTTGTTGTCAATCTCATCTAAGGGTAAGCCCAAGAAACATGTTGTTTCGACTGTGTGGGTCCAGAGAGAAAGAGGTGTTAGATGAGTAGATTTAAGGGGGTGCGTGAATAGGTGGTTAGTATCGTGCATGCGATCTCACATATTTCACATGACCGATATACATACTTTGAGTATGCCTTGGTCGATTATGGATAGGTAGAAATTTACCCTGCATTAGCAACGTAATTGTGTCAAAGTAACGCGGTTCTCAAGAGGCTCTTCGTCTACAATATGCGATGACTGGACTCCGATAAGGATATTCAGAGGGGCGGAGTTTATAAAAGTGGTGATGGACTCCGCAGTATGTCGTTTATGGTGTGACTGCTTAGTGGAAGACCCAGTGTCTATCAGCTGTAGTTACGGATAACATCAATCAAGTCATAGAGATCACTCCTGACGGTAGCAGTCCAGCAGGAACTGTTTGCTGGCCATAGTATTATGCTCCTTAACTGGGATCAGAGATGTCTTACTGTGTGGATGTTGAATGCAGTCATTACAAGACATCCCATACTCATTCTGATTGCAGTATTTTGGCAATTCTGGAGCTTAGTCCACTGCGTATCCCTATTTTATTCAGGCGACTAATTTGATGTTGTATAATTTAGAACGGACCGAACAATTTCTCTATTTGACGCTGCTCATCGAGAACTGTGGTTTCAGTGATACTTAGGCAATAGCCATAGAGTGTCAAATCAGATAAATGAATTGGATGGTACAACGAAATAATTAGCGTTTTTGTCAAAAATCCCCTCCCAGCTCTTGGACGATGGGACGTTTAATACTCGTAATCGTGTAAAAGCGAGCAGCTGCCAATTATCGAAATTCAGGTTTTCAAAATCTAAATTATCGTATGAGGACATCGTAGACGAATGGGTTGATGCGTCACTATCATATGGATGTGCGTAGGTTCAAAACTCCGAGCATGAAACACCAAATGATAGAAAACGTTTTTTCTAATAGCGCTTGTCGCTCGGCAGGCAATGCAAACCTTCAATTGTATTTTTGCTTTGAAAAATCTTAAAAAGAACCATCTCTCGTTCAGAGTTGGTTTAAAACTGTGGAAAAACATTAGATCACACACCTTAAGTTGGAAGAGGATCTCGACGCCACAAAGAGTGTAAGAAAGTTTGCACAATAACTGCATTACTTATTTCTAGTAAAGCGTTTTTCAGTAAGAGCGCTTCAACTTTTTTTTGGAATAAAACACAAACGGTTTGACTTTTTTAACTAATTTTTTTTTATTATCGAGTTTGAACATATACATTTAAGTATGAAATTCGATTTCTTTTGCATGCCCACCGCGTGCACGTTTTACGAAGTCCAATCGTTGAACCCAATTTTCGACCACTCTTTTGCATAAATCGGCCGAAATTCCAGCAATTTCGCCTTCAATATTGGCTCTGAGCTCACAAATCGTCGCCGGCTTGTTACTGTAGCCCAATGACTTCACATAACCCCAAAGAAAATAGTCTAGAGGCGTCAAATCACACGAGCGCGGCGGCCATTCGACCGGTCCATTTCTGGAAATAATGCGCTCATCGAACTTACTCTTCAACAAATCAATTGTAGCGTGTGCTGTGTGGCTTGTGCCCCAGTCCTGTTGAAACCACATGTCGTCTAAGTCCATACCATTCAATTGCGGCCAAAAATAATCGTTTATCGTGTCGCGGTATCGATTTCCATTCACAGTAACGAGGCGATCGTTCTCGTCAACGAAAAAATATGGGCCAATTACGCCGCCGGCATGTAAACCGCACCAAACAGTGATTTTTTCGGGATGCGACGGTGCCTCATGAATCACGTGTGGATTGCTTTCTGCCCAGTAACGCATATTTTGCTTGTTGACAAAGCCATTGAGCCAAAAGTGAGCTTCATCATTGAAGATGATTTTTTGGAAAATTTATAAATTTTCATAAAAAATTTGCACGATTTGCAATCGTTGCTCAAGTGTGTAGCGTTCAATGATGAAATGTATACTAATGAAGTTTATAAATTACAAGCGAAAAATAAAAAATATTGCGTCGTTCGCCCTCCCTATCGGAAAAAAGTTGAAGCGCACCTATTGAAAAATGCCTTATATCGGTTACAAAAAATTTCCAAAAGTTTTAAGTTTTTTTTAATATAGAGTGTACATATACTGCATTCTTTACTCTTCTCTTGATCGTTATGTGTTTTTGTCTTTCTATCATTTCTTCTAGTGGCCTTGGTTACAGCGTAATGACATTATCGTTTCCATCTACGAAGTACTAGTGAAGGAATAGGAATGGTCAGATTTTTGGTCCTTTGAATGTCTTTACAGTTCACGTACAAATACGTTTTGCATAGCCTTTGCTTAATTGTTCACAATTCCTGCAGGCTTTGTTCTAGGCGACTGTGCCACATTTCTGACACATGGTATGTATGTATGCATGTATTTTTGGGGATCTTCGACCATATTTGCATTTCGGGTTTTGCAAATTTTGCACACTTCTTTCTAAGCCACTACCTTTTAACTTGAGACAAGCACTTTTTCATTATTTTTTTTTTAATTTTCTAGTAACTGTCACGTACGTACTTAAAATTTTCGCCCTGCCCTTGACAATTTGTAAATTCATACATGGCTTGTTTGCGTAATTCGGTATGATTCTGCAGTTGTTAATATTGCAACATGGCTGTGCATACACTGATTCTCTAAAAATCCGGTTTTGTCACAATACCTTTTGTTTGTTTCGAAAATATGAATAATAACAAGCTGCTGCTCCCTTTTGTGGCGTGTGCCATGTCGGTTTCCTTCATTTATAGCTCCATGGAGGTCGTTTGATATTTTAAATGTAAAATTTATGAAGGTATTGAAGTTTTTAGAAATATATCAACTGCTATTGCGCCAGTATTACTTTGAAGACATGTCAATTTTTAAAGACTCGTAGGAATCGATGTGAAAGCAAATCGTTTACATAAAATATGTAGCATATTTTATTACAAAAAGTATTTTTTGTTAAATAAATAAGTAAGTGGCGCGTAAACTTCTGTTAGGTATTTGGCTAAGCTGCTCCTCATTTTTGAGGCGTGTGTCTTGATATTTCCCCAAAATGGAAGGGCATACAGTTTTAAGTCGAATTAAAATAGCAAATGCTTTTTGTGAGGAACCTTTTTTATTTCAGAAATACATTCGGAGGTTTGCCATTGCTTGCCGAGGGACGAATGCTATTAGAAAAAAAATTTCTATCATTTTGGTGTTTCATTCACGGATATTCGAACTTACGTACTCTCGACTGGTAGTCACGCAACAACTTTTTCGGCTACGACGCCCGACAGTATTTTTTGTTAATATTTTCAAAAATACGTTTTTCTGCTTTAAACAATTTTTTTTTTTTAATTACTTTTTTTTTGCTTGTAAAAGGAGCATTAAGGAAATAAAATTGAAAGAGTAATTACGCTAGATAAAAGCAAATAAATTGAAACAATTAGAATTTTTAAAGTAAGCAAAATGTGTGGTTAATGGGTTAAAAATTAAAGTTAGGGTAGGTAGATGGGCGTGATTATTATTTATTGAGTCTCGCAAAAAATATCTAAACTTACGTTATGTTTATATTTGTAACATCAGATGAACGGACGGACAGAGAAGTAATCTTAACACGTACTATAAAGGGGGTTCGTGGCTTTTGTCAAACCTGAATAGTATTTACTACATGTCGGAACTAAATAAGGTGGGAGCAATTCGTGCACTAAGTCTGGGCAAGTTTTATTAAGTCGTTATCGAGGTACACGCCTCCACCAAAAATTGGGTGTAGCACTGAAAATATTCCAGATTTTTTTCTTTCACCGTTCGTTATTTTGCTTTTACCACTTTTGCCAAGTTTGAGTATTTTTTTAGTGTAGTTTTAGTATTTTTAGTTTCTAATTTTTTTCCTTGAGAATAAATTGAATGCAAAAAAAAAAACAAAAATTATGTAACGTTACAATTTAATGTCGATTCTAGTCGGAACATAGAGCGGAGACTAACTCATTCCATATATTACGATTTTGTGCAATCCCCCGGATATATAGAATATCTTATATCCAACATTCAGCACGTACCGTTTTTATCTATGTACTTCTGGGTCATTCTCTCCTTTGTGAACCTTGGGGGCTCCACTCGAGTGCCATTTTAGCGATGATATCATTTTCCCTTCGGAAAGTGTGCCCAACCCAAGACCATTTCTGGCGTTGAATCTCGAGATTAACAGGTTCTGACATTGTTAGTGCTAGTAGGTTGTCATTCGTTATAACTTTGGGCCAAAAAATTCGTCGAAGTCATTTGTTTACTAATTTTTTGCATACCCTGCGGATTCTGTTAGTGGCTTCCAGGTTTCACAACTATATAAGAAAGCCGTGCTTACACTCATAGTAAAAATTCTACTAATGCTTCGTGAAGCCCAAATTTTGCTCAATTTATGAAAACTTGCTCTGGTCTTGCTTATACGGTTGGAGACATGACCTTCAGTGCCTCCATTTTTGGCAATTATGCTCTCCAAACAACAAAACTCGCTAACATCTTCAACTTCAACAGTATATCAGTTTATAACCCGGGGAGAAGTATTATTAGTTTCTGATTGCATTAATTTAGTTTGTGCAATGTTTACTTGGAGGTCTACGGTTTCTGCATTTGCTATAATTTGGTACATAATAAGACCAACTTCTGTTGTTACGAGCTGTAACTCTCGTTACCTATAAGTTACTTTGATTCCTAAAACTAACAATCAGCCCAAGTTAAATTTCACTCAAATTTGCGCCGATATTTAGTGTTCGATCTGGACCGAGATTACTTGACTTATTTCTTATTTATTTGATTTTATTTCCTTTAAACTAATTTTGATTTTATTCCCATTAATCTAATTTTGTTTAATTTTTTAGAATTTTATTTTATTTATATAATTTTAATTAAAGTAAATAAAATAATAAAAATTATAGTAATATTTCTCGTCATTGTAAAATAGGGATATATGAAAAAAATTTACCAACAGCATAAAAACAAGTTGGTGGTTAACCTTCAATTATATGACACACACCTTAAAACACATCGGCAGGTAGTTTCACTCATCTGCGTTCCCCGTAATTTGTTACCATATGTGTTTACATATGTATGTGTGTACGTCGAAATAACATTGCCTTGAATCCTTCATTTCATTGTAATTGTATAAGTATCTACATTTGTACATGTACGTATGTTTGCGGCAAATTTTTCATTATATTGCCGACAAGTGGTCAAGGCAAAGGGAAATGTTTGCTGGCGATTATGGTACATGGCTCAATGCCATTTTACACTAATTACTTAGCTAACAACAATTCTAAGTGACATCTCACCTAGTCATGCATACTCGTCCATTGATTCATGTGCATTGGTACATTTGCAAGTGGGAAAAAACTTACGATAAAAAGCAGTCTAAAAAATAGAAGCAAAATTAAATAGATTTGTTGGATAGAGATACCTGCCAAATGAAAAGCGCGGACATCTATTTTAAAGCTAATGAATCAGCGGCGCAAAACAAGTTAATGCATACATACTAATGGTACGCACGCACACATACTCGTATACATTTATACAGGTATACTCGTATGCTTGTAAATAAAATTAATTGACCAGAGGGAAAAGTGAGTTTGAGAAATTGCAAGCATACCCCTCATATATGCACACTTACACATTTATAAATTAAGATTTTTTGTGTGCATGTACTTATCTGTGCATGTAGATTTTCAGTGAATTCCCATTTGCCGCTAGTGGATGAATAAGCAACAATGGCTACATCGCTCAACAGCCGCATTAGCCGTTTTAGAAAACTTGCGATTTAATTTAATTTGCTGTATTTTCTGTTATTATTTTAATCTTATTGATGTGATTGATGGTCAAACAAGTACTCGAGCTAATCGCATACTCTTATGAACAGATGCATGTCTCATTCACGGATGAGTGATTTCAGTTATATTTATTTGTACACCTATACACAAAGTTTCGACCAATTATTTATTTTTTATTTAATTTCTTTTATTAAAAACAAAGTAGTTCATACACCAAAAACTGTACAATTCACAGTATCAAAATTTGCGCAACACTTAAAAAGAGTCAACAAATTTTCGTCAAAATTTCAAACTTTTTAGTCATAATATTAAAAAAAAAATCTAGATATGCTATTTTGTAACCAATTTAATTTTAATATAATAAAGTGCAAGTTTTAAGTGCTTCAAGAAACGCGTTAATATTTTACACAATTTTTTGTTGACGGTGTTATGCATTTTCTTCCACAAGTTACAAAATATTCACGCCAACATCTTAATCCATATTTTGTAAGGAACTGTGCCATTGTAAAATCAAAACTAAATTTTACTGTCACGGCCAGACTTATTTTTTTTTGCATCAATTCATTTATTTTCATATTTGCTGTGAAGCCTCTGCGAATGAATAAAATATTTACATTTCATTGCGGTATTAAAATGTCGAATACAAGTGAAGAAGCAGAACTTTTAAGTGGGTAACTTATGAATCCAAAATGCACTAGATTTGATAATGAATGATTCAAATAAGTATTGATTTTAAGCAATAGTTGTAGTTCCTTATAGTGTTCTTCCGTAGTTAGCGATGAAAATGTGAAGGACATCACCTTTACTTTACCATAAACAATCCGAGATACGAACAACCAATTTTTATGTGCCTAAAACACAGGCTTGAACACAAAGTGTACTTGGTCAGTTCGAGAGCAACAAAACTCGTCAGATGCCACGTGTCGAAATCGAAAAGCTCAAGGTCTTCGCGAACAAAAGTATTATTCCTCAACTCTCTATAGAAAGCAACGGCAGATTGGCGTCCTCAGATTCGGTTTAAGTGAAGAGAGCGTATCCGTTGGAAAAACTGCGACTGTTTAACTTAATTATATATATATAATATATATATATAATATATATATATAATATATATATATAATATATATATATAATATATATATATATATATAATTGGCGCGTACACCCTTTTTGGGTGTTTGGCCGAGCACCTCCTCTTATTTGTTGTATGCGTCTTGATGTTGTTCCACAAATGGAGGGACCTACAGTTTTAAGCCGACTCCGAACGGCAAATAATTTTATGAGGAGCTTTTTCATGGCAGAAATACACTCGAAGGTTTGCCATTACCTGCCGAGGGGCGACCGCTATTAGAAAAATGTTTTTCTTAATTTTGGTGTTTCATCGAGATTCGAACCGACGTTCTCTCTGTGAATTCCGAATGGTAGTCACGCACCAAGCCATTCGGCTACGGCGGCCGAATTATACATACATATAAAAATATACCCTTTCTTATCTTGGTATGGTGGTTTTCTTTGGCCATTGTGCACAAATAAAATTGTAATTTTGAAAACGCCCCTATAAAATTGAGTCAGAAATTTTAATTGATGTTGCCACAATGCAACAAAAAATTATCACATTTAAAAACACGCGTTCAAGTGAAAATTTTATATGGTTTACATCAATATATGGGTTACAACAACACCGCAGAAAATGCAAAATGTTGCCACTGTGTTTCTTTTTTCAATGAACTGTGAAGAGCTCCCATATTATTTGGGTTTCCAGCTTTAAAGCAGAAGTTTTTCCGAACGTTAAAAAAATTTACAAAATGCTAACTTTTTGGAAAAATTCTTGTAAAATTGCAGTATACAGTTAAATAGTTTTATCCCTCTAATGCTATTTTTAATTAAAATCACAATCGAATATATGTCTCTTTCTGTATTTTCTTTCCTTGGGGCTCCAAGGCTTGTTTCAGTAACCCTTTAAAATAGGACAATTCTTATATTTTTTTTTCTTATAATAAATATTGTAAATAAATAAAAAGCATATACAACATTTCTGAGGTGTTTCGTAGAGCTTCTACAGAAGCTTCTACAGATCTTCTCTCTGATATATTCCCCTTTAAGCATAATACGTTTCTCAGATCTTTCATGAAGTTAATTAAAAATTATAAATGCAATGAAAAAAAAAATCATTTATTTAGGTTCTCGGCGAAGGCAGAAACAGTTGACTTTATTTCATTATCACCATCAGTAAATATTTTTCGCTGAACACTTTTAATTTTCGAAAAATAAATAGTAATCAGATTTAGTCCCAAAATTTGTAGATTAAAGAGTCCCTTTTACACGGCTGCTTGCAGTGCACGTCTTGGACTCAATTTACTCTTATATTTTCCTTCATCCCTTTAGCGTAATCTTCTTTCGAATACTTATTGACACCTTTTTCTATAATCGACTGATAAGATATCTTCTTAATTCTAAAAAATTGACTGTGAAAAGAAATTATTTCACAATAAGGTTTGTTAATTTATCTCTTACGAATACCTTAAACACATCATGATGTCCATGAGAATGTCCAAATTATCATAGATGATACTGTTAAGATTTATTCTACGTAATTATTTCTCAAGTGCTTATTCTCTAGAACAAGTATTTTGACATTTTAAACAAAAGTTGATGGCATCGCCTCAATTGGTGGATATGAACGCTGATTGTCTTCAATTGACCACCACCCATGAAGGTCATTGCATTTTGTAAGCAAAAATCACCCTAAAGAATGGGCGTGTCTTCCATACTGATGTGCGTTTTTCCGCGCTTAGTGAAACTAAATTAGTATAATATTCTTGACTGTCTCACTCAATAAATGCAAGATGAAAGTTTGATTTCTTAGCTGCAATGCCAAGTTCCTTCAAATATTAAGTGGAGTAAAAAGTTCTCAGCTAGATATTTTAAGAAAGCCATATCTTATGATGTACAGGGTGCCCGGCGCAAACTTAGGTTTTAAATTTAAAGTGTCTTCCTGAGAGTATGAGCGGAGAGTGGGAAACGGACCGCGTTAGTTTTGTTGTTCGTGCGGGTTACTTAGTCACTATGTTGCAGCGGACGAGTGAATAACGTGCATTTGCTATAGAAGCGTTTTTCATGGCCAATGATTTGTGTGCAACTACTCATTGTAGATTTTGTTTACATTGCAGTAGTCAATGTTTATGTGATACCCCAAGTGAATATTTGCTTCGCTTATGAACGCAAGGACAATAAGTTCGATGGCAAACAGACCACGGCCAGTCCATGCGAAAGTAACTTTGGCTGCTCAGGGACTTCCGAAGCGATTGTGCACGAAATATTAAGAAAGGATCTTAGACGCTATCATTTCCAAATTCATCTCATTACAATTTGAGTAAACATATTTACGTGAGATTGTTGAAGAGCTTTCATACGGTAAAAATTTTCTTTTGGAATGATGAAGCCTATTTTCATTTAGATTGAAGTATAAGTAAGCAAAATAGCCGTTATTGGTGACGTGAAGGACCAAACCCACTATTAGCACATCAACAGCCACTTCACAGTTCCAATGGTTTGGTTGACCGTTTGGTGTACATTGTCATGCAGTGGAATAGGTGGACCAACTGTTTTTGAAAATCGTTCGGAGCAAGCAATTTCTGTGGATGGTGGCTGTTATCGGCCCATGCTGAACGATTAGTTTTTGGCAATAATGAGAGAATATCCCTCCTTCAGCACACACACATGGTTGCGTGATTTCTTCCTGAACAGCACTTCCCCCGATTTTAGCACTAAAAGAAAATATCGTTCGCGAGAGTTAATGGCAGCCCGTCATAACTTCCCAATAGAGTGGCACCGAGTACGGAGGCCAGATTCCATGAGGGCATATGACGTAGCGGTTAATATTTACAGTAAATAGTTTAAGGAAAATAGTTTTTATACATGTTTTCACATTGGTAATAAGTTTTTAATTTAGCTTTGAATTCCTAATTCTGCTAACGGACAGCCTCTAATTACATATCGCATCGGGTTATACCTGTACTATAAGGCGTTTGAGGGTGATATCATGCGTTAAAAAAGTTGAGTGTTACAACGTTCATAAATAAAGATGAATAAGGGAAAATTCGATGGATTGTTCAATACAACTACGACCAAGATGGAAAGTCAGAGCAAACAACTAGCAACATTTGTACTGTTTAAAGACTCAATGCGAAAAGTATATCATTGAATGAAGTATGGAAAACGTCGAATAGCATCAGCATGAGATCATTTATTCCTTTACCCAAGAATTAAATATTGATAAGAAAATTGTATGAACCATTTGCATAGAGTAGTTATAACTGTTTTAATTTCGTTGTCGAAATAAACGAAAAATATAATACTTGAGGTTTTTTTTTTTACTTCACCTAATACTTGATATTTATTTCCTTAGTCAATCTTTCAGCTATTCGTTTAGAGGTACTTGGTT
Organism: Anastrepha ludens; assembly: GCF_028408465.1. Taxonomy (NCBI): domain Eukaryota; kingdom Metazoa; phylum Arthropoda; class Insecta; order Diptera; family Tephritidae; genus Anastrepha; species Anastrepha ludens. The sequence continues at coordinate 45,470,601 of NC_071500.1, read as the reverse complement.
GCTGCAGGGCACTTCTAAACATCTGAAAATCTCTGTCAAAGCTAAGAGTGGCTACAGGATTATATTGACTTTATTTTTAACTTGGCTCTTAAAAAACTTTGCCAAAATCATATATTTGCAATTGAGAAGCAACTACAAAACAAAAATTATTAAATTTATAATTTAATAAAATTTATCATTTGGCTAAAATGCGCCAGTTGGCATACTTTCAATGAAACTAGTCAAAAAAAAAAAATGCAATTATTTTATTAATAATTTTTATTGCTAGCAACATGTGCTTCGTGCATACATATATGCTTGTATGTATGTATAAATATTTTAGTGTACGTACATTTTCTCGTTGCTCGCAATTTCAAGGGCAGCAGCTAGCAGCAGTTGATTGTTGTCGCTGTGTATGTCAATAATTTCTTTTCGCGTATTGTTTGCGTTGAAAAATATTGAGTTCAAGTTCTAGAACTCAATACCAAAACACGAGTTTAACTAAAACTTTGTTCCCGATTTGATTATTTATTTGATCGCTCGTTTAATTGCGTTTGATATTTCAGTTTTTTGCTTGTCTCCTAGTAGGTCAAGTTTTGGGATCGTATGGCTTTAGCTTAAGTATTTGCGTTTTCAGTGCTTTGAAATTTTCTTGAACCCTTTTCTGGATTATGGAAAATGAGCAAAACCCTGCGTTTGCTTTTTTTGTAATTCAACAAACACTGTTAACAATTTTACTTTTTTGCTTAATTTATTTTTCGTTTAATTTCACGAGTACAAGATACTCGCCGTTATCAACTAACTGAATGCCAGAGCAGTTGATTATCTCGTTCGCTGGTTATCTTTTGTTGGCAAATAATTTGTTTGGTTTTGCTTTCAGCGCACTGATTGTCACCGTTAAACGTTTTCCACTCCGAAACAATAAAAGACTAAAAAATCTGTCACCGTTTTGCCAATGCAAAGGCAGCAAAATTGTAAACGCAACGTGTGGCTAAAATGTGTGCGAGTGTGTGCTCGTAGAGTAGCCGCAGCGCTAGCTGAGGCAATGTTGGATACAGCACATAGCGTGCCATCTGAAAATCTGATGCTGATACTGCTGCTGCTCCGTCTGTCAACATTGCTGCTGTTAGTGACGGCGTTGGTTTTTGCTGCCATGGCGACTGCTGGTATTGTTGGCTTAATTTTTTTTGTTGTTGCTGCTGTATTATACAGCGTCGACAGCGTCTTTTCATAGTTGCAATTAAAGCTTTCAAGCAAATAATCTTCAAATAACGCACACATGCATACATACACACATTTACCGAAGCATTTGTATATGTATGTTATAGTACTGTAACAGTAGATATCTACAAAACTATGTATCTGCATTTTATCTACTCACAAATTCGAAGGTGAGTACATACACGGAGGAATAAAACCGATGGCTGCTTAAATTTTTGCATTTTGTATTTGCCGTTCTGCAAGTTTTCATTGGATTTTTTCAAGGCAATAGATATTAAAAAAAAACATAAATATAGTGACGTCGTGCGAATCGCCAAGGATCACGTAAAAGTCACAATCAATAAAAAAATTCCACACCGCAAAAATGGCACAGCCATGTATGCTTGTGTTGGGTATACGAGTACTGGAAGTAAAACCCCATTGAAGATATAAAATATGCAAAAATTCTTTCTAAAACTACAACTGAGGAGTTATTACATCTATTATTTCTTTTGTTTTTTTGGGGATGGGAGGATAAAAATGTCAGAAACAATTTGATTGATGCCGTTGCCCCAATGATATGCGGGGCATGGTTTCACTAAAATATAACCTCCCCTCTTTCGCTAGCTTCCACCCTGGGACCGCATTTGCACTACATTGAGGGAGGAGCCGTGATTGTGTCTATCAACCACAAAAGAAACCTGCGCTCAAGTTCTCTACCTATAGCGTATGGAGGCTCTACGTTGCTCCTAGTCTCTATAACTTTCGCTATAAAGCAAATAGAACTTCGATAGAGTGCGATAATGCCATGTCCTTTACCGTCCTGTCTGCGTATGATATGGTTGTGAGTCGTTAACTCAAGCGTCTACAATTGACGTCGGTACGTCTGAGTCGACCTCCTCTGGAACACTGTTTCATGTTCCACTAAGCACTTGTCGGGAAATTCGGCGTGATAAGATGCGGCCCTGGGCGTTGATTATTGATCCCCAAAAGTTCGTGCCAACTCCTCACTATCACTTGCGAACCCTGGATAGTAGAAGAGTACGTGTGTCATATGTACTTATATGTTTTCACCACAGTTTATAGTTGTCATTACCCGAATATATGCTCACCGTTACAAAATTATTATTCATAAGTTTTCACTATTTATTTCATGTATTTAATATACTTATATGTAGTTTATGCTGTAGTTACCACTATGCATATTAATCCAAATTTCACCAATTTGCACATTTTCTCTATATTAGGAATGCAAAATACTTTTTATACGCAAATACGCAACACCGTCATAGAAAAAGATTATAAAAATCAGCGATAATGCGGAGCCACTTCAAGCTTGTACTTTGTTATAAGGCGTATTCGATTCGCCACGTCTCTGCTCGCTTGACGAATCATTTGCATGTGGAAGCAGCAACTCAGTTATCGAGCAAAACTCGCCACAAGCAAGTAAGATTATACCTCATAAAACTGGTATAACTCAATATATTCAATACTGCCAATTCTCTTTTCTGATATAAGGCAAGATTCAAAAGTCCCCGTTCATACAGGAAATCTTTTGCTCCTTCAACTTTGCGAATTATTTTTTGACGTTGCCCTTCGTCTATATACACAGCTACTCCATTGCTTGCAATTATTTAATTTTTAGTATATTGTACATTCAGCAGGAACAGTGAGAAGAACGCGAACAGAAAGGGCGTTGACAGAGACACAAGTAACGAGTTGAAGCAACAAATGTTGCCCTGTATGAACTAGGCCTCATTAAGTGCTTACAAGCAAATGTAATTTTTGGCAACTCTTTTCTAGTGCTACCAACTATGATTTTTTTACAAACTGTTTAATCTATTTACCACTCGTTGACGCATGGCGAATCGAAGGCGCCTATAAAAAATTTGAATTGGACCACATAACCAATTTGTTTGGGTTTAGTTCTGATTAAAAAGTTTGAAATTTTGATGAACATTTTTTAAATTTTATATTAATAAAGCATTTACATAGTTTTAAACTTGGATTTTTCTGGTCCTTGTTATAGAATGAACGATGTTTTTATAAAAAATAGTTTTAATTAAAAAACAACATATATAGATATTGAATACTTGTCATTATGAGTATGTGGGGCATATAAAATTTTGCGTTTTTTTTCTCACCTAATCTATCGTATCATTTCCAATAGCGCTCATAGCACCGCGCCTAAGCGAAAATGAGACTATCACCGGTATGGTGAAAAGATTTTAGACACCATCAGTATCAGACAGAATCTGAAAACCCGGGCTGACGTAGCCGGGGTTATGAATCGGTTTGTTTACGAAAAAAGGAAGATTGTACTAGTGTTATACGAAAAAAGTGATATACATTGTTTGCCGTCTGAACAACGACTGATTGGACGAGTATGTGAATACGTGTGAAATTATCGTGCAGATTTCAGTAGCTGAATCACCGCGTCACGTGTCAATCGTAATCCCCCTCAATTTTTTGTTTTTCAGCATATTTATTGGCCAAATTAGTTACTGATAAGCCTATCAACCTTGTGGATTCCCCGAGTAATAAATTAAAAATTTCCGAATATCGTACATTCATTATCAAAACGTCGATAGCAGAAAAATTCAATAATATTATTGAATTTTTTTTATTGTTTCCATTTTTAAATTACAATCTGTTAAATTTATACAATAAGTAGTTATTTTTAAAATAGTATTGCAATTCTTTGTTCTCTAACTAATGCTAGATAAACCTTAAATTTTGCTTCTGATTATGCTACATTATTTTACTTTCTAAGTGTTATATTTATTATTATTATTTTTTTGTTTGTTTTGTTATATTGTGAGTTCTGTAGGACTTAATCGTTTTAATCTTCGTTTTCCCACTTCGCTCCGATTGTGGTAGTTTGCGCATTTATTCATTTTGATGATTTGAATTCTAATTCTGGTTTTCACCACAACCCTGCCGATCAAAACACTGTTTACATTTTTGTTTTCAGCTTATCAGAACAGCTGGATACGTGTCAGCCCTAGTGTTTTATTATGACAGGAATGGTATTGAAAAAAGAAAATACCACCTGCTGCATAAGACGGCCTTCCTAATACTTTCACCTTTCATTTGATCCACTTATTCTCTCTGTGTATGGTCTGTGCCTATGAGTACCACTACATATGTACATGTACACATCAGTATGCGTTTTTAATTATGTGATTAAGAGTCTGCTCCACAGGTGAAATACACAATTTTTGAATATCTCACGCCAGCTCAGTTGGAAAAGAAATGTGCAAAAATTCATAATTTTATTTTCTCTGTTTCACCATTTTCCTATTGAACTGATTCGTTAGAATGAGGTAGAGCATACAAAGGCATTTTTGTTTTTTGTTTTCATTGAAAGTAGGTGTATGTATGGGTGTTTAGCAACATATTGCTATGAGAAAAGCAATAATTACCCATGCTTTCGAGATGCCTAATATGTATGTTGGTACATTGAAATATTCGTATGTATATATCCACATGCTAGTAGTTATATGTGTTGTTCAGATTTATATCTATATATAATTTCGTTATTTTTGGGCTGATAATAAATATACAAACTGTCATAGCAACAATGCAGTCACAAGCAAGAAAATAATTTAAAAAAATGCGCTTTTCATTTTAAAAATGTTTATACACACTCTGTAGGCAAAACTTGTACTAATGACACATATTTCCAGTTCAGCAATAATGTGATTTCGCTAATTGTGAATCATTTCGGTCAGAGCAGAAAATTAGAAACAAAAAATTGCCCTTCTCGCAAATGGTAGCCAGAGCGATAATTTTTAAAATGAGTGCGTTCGCAGGTTATGAGATCCATTGTGTGGACCAGAAAATATTTGCTAACATATCCTCAAATCAGCCCGACCTTTCATCAGCGAGACCAGCGAAACTGCGCCTAAGCTTCCCAAAGCCTCGTCGAAGTTTTTCCCCCGTAATCTGAAGTGCCGATGAGGCTGAATCTATGCTACCTTTTCCTCATATCTATGGCTACAAATTGGCCGTAGCTGAATGGGTTGGTGCGTCACTACTAGCAACATGATGTAAAAGTTGTTTCTAATAGTGGTCGCCCCTCGGCAGGTAATATAAAACCTCCGTGGGTATTTCTGCCATGAAAAAGTTCCTCATAGAAGCCATTTGCCGTTTGAAGTCGGCTTAAAACTGTAGGTCAGTCCATTTGTGGAACAACATCAGGACGCGCCTCGCAGTTAGGAGGAGGAGCTCGGCCAAATACTTAACCGAAGTGTGCACCCCAATTATTTATTTATTGTTTTATAGCTAATACAGAAGGCGTCATGCGTTAGTATTCGCATGAAGAGCCGCGTACCATATTAGTATGTAAATTGTGTATACTTTGCTCAGGAAGTGTTGATCATATTGAAGTGAAAAAATGAAAGTTTCCAAGTTAATTTATCTAATATACTAATAGTAGTTTCTCTGGCTCTGTTTTCAGCTTGCAAATATAGGAAATCTAGCGGATTTGTATGCTGGAACTCCGTTCCCTGAGTTCTCTCTCGAAATTGGTTGCTCGAAAAGTCGAACTTTATACCTCTTAAGTGATACCAGATAGTCGATTGCAACAACATTAGCTGCGCGAGCTAGAACACCTTGCATATGTAGATAGGTTATCGAATTCAATAGTGGTTAGGAGTCATCGAAAAAATGGCTTAGGAATCTGCTGCCGAATTTACTAGTTTGTATGTTAGCCATCACGAATGCGTTAGTCATGGCTCTCAAGTCACCAAGAGTGCACAAACTCAACACTACTTGATTTCCCTGCATGGCATCTATCAATTACATAAATGTGCACGCATTTGTGTATGTGTGTATGTGTGTGAATAGATAAACTTATTCGTATATCTATGTAAATGTGTATAATTTATACATAAGTATACTTTCGTCGTTGTCGCTAAAATTATACGCACAGATTAGTCAGCGTTTGAGTGAAGCATCACCTCGTTCACCCGTTCGCCTGTTCGCCCATTCACCCAGTCATCCACTTGAGCATTAGTCTACTCTCTACCCACTCGCTGGTTGACCACTTGCTGCTTCTGCTTGCTACTTTCTGCTGCTGCTTACAACTTGCAGTCATCATGCACATACATACCTACATATGTTGCAATTACATTGTTGTTAATATTGCGATTATTCTTGTTATCTTTGGTATTGTTTTTATTGTAACCACAGCTGTGGCAAATAATGTTTTTGTCGTATTTTTTTCATTCATTTTCATTGCCACATCTGTGCTGTACGTGTGCACATACCTATGTACATATGTATGTTGGTTGTCGCTGTCGTGTTTTCATTTATGTTGCCAGTCTACGGTTTCATATGTTGTATGAATGTATGTACATATGTGCTTGTACATGTGTTTGTATAACTGATGATATGATATCACTTAGCTGCTAATTTTGTTGTTGATATTTCGCCTGACATTTGTGCTGCATAACCGCACTTTATTGTTTATTTGTCTATTTGATGTAATCCATTTTTGTTGTTTAACACCATTTTAGTAAGTTGATTTTTCCATTAATGATTTATTGTCAAATTTAGTAGTTGCAACATAAATGGCAATGCAACGAATGAAGTAATTTTATTCGATACTTTGTGATTTTATTTTTGCCAGCCAATTTTTATCATATCATTGCGAGATATCACTATTACCCTTGCAGTAGAGGTAATAAACACTGCCAGAAACTCGGCCGGTTGTCCAATCGAGATCACGCCGCGATATTCAAACGGTTAAAAATTTATTTAGAGGGTTCTCAAAGTACCTGTACAAGTAAAAGTGTACCGTTAAGGACAGTTCGTTCAAGATTTAAGTCCTCTAAATGTTATTTAACCATTAAAAACTAAAAGTCAATAAGTAGATGTACTCAGTTTACATTAAGTTTTATTATTAATACAAGGTGTTTCTTTAAAATCAGTTGGCAACGCCATTTAAAAATAAAGGGTCTTTCAAAATATGCACTTATATATATGTTGTTTTCAAATAAATCATGTAAAAATGAAGATTCTTTCATTTTTATTTTTATTCAAAGTACAAACCGTTTTTTTATAATATATTAATTGTTATATAATTGTTATTATATGTAAAAAACGAAATAATTTGAATGTCCACCACCAGCATTTCTACAGGAAAATTTCGTGAAACAATCGATTGATGAATGCCTAATTGTTGAGTACTTTACGCTATAGCAGGAATATTCCCAACAGAACATCCAGTTATGGATCTGCCAGTCTATCTGCCTTTCCCTATTCTCGACAGAACCAGTTTCTTAAGATTTGTTCATCAACCTTTGAAATATCGATTTATTCGAACGATTATTTCCTAAAAAAAAATCACGAATTTTCCGATATGTTGTTCTTAAAGATCGCCGATTTTCATAATAAGTTTTAATAATTTTAACACGTCGTAAAATTTTAACATATACTTTTGACACTTTTGAAATATACTTTGTTATTGGGTTAAAGCTATATTTACCTCTACATGGATGTATGTATAGGGGTTTCCAAACAGAGGTGTTATTTCGATATTCAACCAAAAATGCTATTTTTTACTATAATAGATGTTTATTTCATTATAAAGGGGAAAATAGTGGAAAATAAAATCAGTCAAATGACCACCACGACACGCTTACGAGACAATATCCTTTTCATGAAATTTTTCATAACCGAATTGCAAAGTGGCTGCCCCATGACCTCGATATCCTCACGAGTTCCATCTTTGAGCTCTTGAATCGACCCTGGGCTGCTGGCGTAGACCTTCTCTTTCACGCGGTTCCAAAGAAAAAAATCACAAGGTGTTAAATTACAAGATCTCGGTGACCAATTGTAATCACCTCTTGGAGAGATAACACGGTCCGGAAACGTTTCCCGTAAAAGATCAATGATTTCGTTACTTGCGTGGCACGTACCGCCGTCTTGTTGAAAAGAAACGTTGTCCAGAACAATACCATCCAATTCCGTCCATAAAAAATCGTCATCTCTCGATAGCGCAATCCATTCACCAATAACACCAGTTATTGGAAATCCTATATTGTTTTACCATAAATATGTATGTTGTTACAAATTTCCGTACGTTAAAACTGAAGTAAATCTCTTATAATAACTCTCTGAGTTCGATCACTGGATTGTCGAAGAAAATACACAAATTAATGGCAGTACACTTGCTTAACTTTATTTCCAACACTTTATTTCTAAATGTACACGTTCAGCTTAAGGCTGAATCGCTCTATTACTTTTCCTTTATTCGCTTATACGTTTAACTTGCTACTCAATCCCCATGCACATGTACTTCGTCTTATACATACATACATATGTGCCTAATAAATATCGTAGTTTCTAGATCTGGGAGCCCGTATCTTCTGGCGAGTTCTGTGGTAGAACAGCTTACTAGTCACCTGTCGTCTTCGTCTAACTCATTTAGCGGTAAACTGTCTCGCTATCTGCTGTCGCCATCAAAGCTAATGTATGTTATTGTTTTGGCCTCTCTTTCGCTATTGTTGCTAGTCGGCTCGCGGAATTTCGCGATTGCGACAATATTTTTATAGTAAATTTCCTAATTTCTGAAAGAGATGACAGCACCATATTTTTTATTACAACTCATTTAAATACCTTTCATTTCATACCAGAATATAGATACAAGTGAAATTTCGGTATAAATTGTGAACTTCGCAATAAAATTCTGGAAACAACGCTAAAAACCGGAAATATTTACTATTTTTTAATAATTTTTCCTTTTTTTCATTCATCGGGTATTTTCTTAACTGCGTGAGTACTATCGAAATCGATCATGACAGCTGATAATGACAAACTGTGTTGACATTTCTGTTCAGCAAGGTTTGACTTTTGGAGAACAACATGAAGACGCACATCACAAATAGCAGGAGATTCTAAATTCCAAAAAAAAAAAAAAAATATTTGAAAAATCTTCATAAAAGTCGTATCTTACTTTTTTATTATTCTGAAGACTTTGCCTCAAAAATAAATAATAAAAAAATGTAATCGGTTAAATATCCTATGGTCAAATGAAACCAAGATAAATATTTCCGGATCTCAAAAAACACAGCGTGCGATTTTAAATTCACCAAAAAAATTGTGAAACATGGTGGTGGATCAATAATGTTATGGGGCTGCTTTTCTGCATTCAGCATAGGTCCAATTTTTTTGATTGAAGGCATGCTTCCATTTGTAAGAGAGGAGTTGCTGGTTCTAAATGAGTCAGAATAGGGTTAAGGCTGCTGGCTGTCACAGTCAGCAGGTCTTAACCCTATAGAACTTCTATGGTGAATACAGGGTGCGCCATCTTTTATGTCGGTATGTAAACGCTGAATAACTTTGGCATTTACCAACCGATCGACTTTAACATACTCGTACATGTTTTTGGATCGCTTTACATCGAAACAACGCGAAATCGACGCTATAAAATCCGAAATGCTTGACAAGGTGATGACAAACGCAGAAAAACGATCGCAGTTTGTGATTGCTAATAAAGGTGGCCACTTGATTGATATTTTATTCAAAAAATAGTTTTAATAAATTGAAAATAGTCAGACCAAATAAAAATACCTCACTAATAAAAATCAGTTGGTTTTTTTTCAAAGTTAATCAATGTTTCCATCCCGAAAGAAAAGATGGCGCACGTTGTACTAAAAAAAGGTTTTGGGGGATATAGAGCGCGAAAAAGTAAGATTTTTGGGAAAGTATTAGGAGAGAATGGTATTCTATAAGCCCTGAAACTTGTGCTAAGCTCGTCAATTCCATGCATAGAACTTGGTTGAAAGTAATAAAATATAAAGTTAATAAATTTTTGTGATAGTTTTTTCCTGTAACAAGAAGTATAGGCTATTCTGCATTATTTCTTTGTTTATATATTATTATATTGTCTAACTAGCATACTAGAAATGAATACCACCTCTTTAAATTGCTCATGTTGTTTTTGGGTTTCTTAAATTTTCAATCGTTAACGCGTTCATAATTAACGGCTAATATAAATATTTACAAAAACAAAAAAAAAAGTGCCAATAGTTTGCATTGTTTCTAATATTTTTTCCACCAGTGTGTCTGACATCAGAGTAAATTTAACCTCCCAAAAATTAAAATCTTCTAAGCATGAAAGCGTTAACGAAAACACCAAATATAAATTTTAAGACATGCAAAATTTTTGTTACGCCTTTCAAATTTTAAAATAAAAATAAAATAACACAATTTAATTTTTTTGTTTTTTTAATTTTATGGACTAATAGCTTGCAAAATCATTTTCAATGAGAACGACGCTTCGTTTGCGTGTTCGCAAGGGCTGAAGATTTGTTTAATTGAAAACCTTTTCTACATTTGTGTCTGTATTTTCTCTTTAAAACAGAATCCATTATGAAAAAATACCATCTCCTAACACACCCAATTACATACATATGTACATTTATGCCACATACCTATGCTGATTGAGTTTGCATTTCTTTCAATTATCTTTAATTTAAAGCAAATATTCCTTAAAGTGAGATGAAGAGGCATGCAGGAAAAATCCTTTTGTGATACGACAACCGTAATAGTTTCTTTTGTTGTGTGATGATACCTTTCAAAAGAAAATTCCATAACAGCACGATAAAAAAGTGAGGGGAACGGCGCGTGGCACAGAAAACTCATGTAGATGTGGAAGCTTTGCTGTTGTAAAGTCATTTCCTATCACTATAGTTAACACACATGGCGTAGCAGATAAATATTGAATGCTCCCGCTAATACGCCCGGGGTGCTTTGAAGCCTTGATATCCTGTGACGGTTGATATATGGCGAATGGTTTCTATTTATACCCAATGCAAAAACGACAAAGCTTTTTGAGAATCTAAGCTTAATTTTATTCTAGAAGGTGAAGTCCAAAATAATTAAGACTGAGCTAAAATAGAAACGACAGGAGCTTTGTTCTGATAACTTCGAGTTTGTTTATTCAAAATAGTCCTCTGAGCGTTCTAAAAGCTTTTCAAAAGAGTGATTCAGTGACTAAAATGTATTTCAGAATGTCGGCACAAGCCTTTTGGATGACCTCAACGGACGCAAAACGTTTTCCTTTCATGGCCAAATGCAATTTATCGAATAGGTAGAAGAGTGATTGAGGGTTAAAATGCGATTTCTAGTCAAAAAATCAATCACAAGAGTAAATCGATGAGATGGTGCATTGTCATAGTTTAAGCGCCAGCTTCCTCCTTCGCGGCATTCAAGGCAAATTTGACGAATGCAATGCAACAAACGCTTCAAAACGCCAAGATAGAAAAATGTGTTGACGTTTTGGCCCATTGGCACGAACTTCTTGTGGACAGTTCCCTTGGAATCGTGAAAACAAAATGAGCGTCGACTTGATTTTTGACTTCTGCAAACGCGACTTTTTGTGTGGTGGCTCGTCTGGGGCCTTCCATTCAGCACTTTGACGCTTAGTTTCAGGTTCATGTTGGAAACACCACGTTTCTTCACCAAATACAATGTTGTAAAGGAAGTTCTCGTATTTTCTCGCCTCTTTAATGAGGACTTTCAAATGTTGAATTCTGAGCAATTTGTGGTCCTCAGTTAACTTGTGCGGAGTGAAACGAGCACATACCTCTCATAAGCCCAAATGATCTGTTAAAATGCGATAAGTCGATGTTTTGGAGATATTCAACTCCGATTCCATGAATTTCAACGATGATTGCGGTTCTTTTTTGATAAATTTACAAACAACTTCAATGGAGTTTTCAGTGATTTTTGATTTTGTGCCGTATTTTCATTGTCATTAATGTCCTCATAATCATCTCTGAAACGTGTAAATCACACATGAGCTCTGGCACGAGATAGACAACAATCGCCATAAACTTTTCTCATCAATTCAAATGTTTCGGTGAACGTTTTACCGATTTTAAAACAAAATATTTTTTAGCTCTTTGTTCGAAACTCACTTTTGTACCGATGACTTATGTTTGTGTCACTGACACTTTAGACGCAATAACTTCGCTTGCACTGAACCGAATGTCTCCAAGCTTTCACTGGAAGTCAGCCAGGGATGTAACTTCCAACGCACTAATTCATTAAAAAGATGACGCCGTCAAAAACATTTTTATGATGACAGTCTTGTTTATTTTGGACTTCACCTTGTATATAACCATCCGTTTTTTTTTTTTTTGCTGACTATAAATATTTATAAACGTTCAAATTGTTTTAATAAACCTACTTCCTAAAATGAAATATCCATAGAAATTAAATTTAGGCGGGAAACCTATTTATTCATTTTTTAATATATCAGGCTACCAAAAATATGTCCAATGTTTATGGATCAAGTACCGTATGGAATTAGATAATGAAGCAATTGCTCCAGTGATTTGGTTGTGATTATGATGCGAGTATGAACGTCTAAGATAAATTAGGTTCTGGTCGGTGAATCGTCGAAAATTTCGATGAAATCATGAAGATCGTGAAGTCGAGCCGATATGAGACCACTTTCATTATCCGGAAATTGAAAACTTGCCAGAAATCCGTCGTTTGGAGTCATTTACATAATACTGATTTCAATAATTAAGCTTCGAATTGGCTCGCAAACCATTTAAAGCGAACCCACGCGAGTTATTCTTTGCTGATCTGTATGAAAGTCCATTCATTTCTGAAGTGGATAGTGAGTGACGATCAAAAATGGTTTATATACGAAAATAAGAGCCAACAAATATCATGCTGAAATGGCGGTGAGCTGGCCCAAACAATCAGCAAGCTGATGGTAAGATCTAAGATTTTGCGCTGTGACTGATGGGATTATCATAAAATGAAAGGTGAAACCCTAGTATCTAAAGCTCTTTAAGAAGAACACTTTTTTTTCACTGATAATAAATAAATATTAAACAAAAAATTAGAGCTGCTGACAATGAGACGAGTGGGGGACTCACTGTCAATAAGTGGTCATATTGAAACAGGCTGTCTTCTAAAAGCAACGAGTATTGGCAAATAGGATGGCTCACTAATATAGCAATGTAGCTCGTTTGCTCCTTTATCATCTAGGTAGTCCTGCAAAGATGAGAAGGAAGTGGAGAATGTTATAATTTTATTGAAGTACTTTTTAGAGCGCTTAGCTCTCACTTACTAAATACTGTATGTATCTAGAATATTTTGAGCTTCGTAAAGCGCACTCAATGGATATAATTTAAGAAGAGGCAAAGGTATCAAGGGCTCTCTTCTCAGTGATAATGCAATGGACTAAACAGACTAAGTGAGTCTCCAAATACTAAGATGAAGAATCACTCAAACTAAGCTACAGAATTGCTAAAAGGCAAGGTATTCGGACAACTGCGTCTTTTAAGTGCGTCCTTAATCCTGTGGCGTCAAAATTAAAGCTCAAATAAAAGTAGGTACTTCGTTAATCATTTGGACAATTTATGATAGAAATCAGTAGTTCTTAAGAACTTCTGCTAAATAAAGTGATTTATGCATTCTTATTCTTCATACGGTTTTCCGATGGCTCATGAGCCTAAGTAAACTCTCAGGTAGTATCATCAAAATACCTAACCTAAACAACTTCAAAATGAAATGAAAACGATATGCAAGCGGAGCTGTCTATTAACTTTAAAAATTACTAAATATGACCAAAGTATATATTAGGGCGGGTCAATTTGGCAACTAATATATTATACGGGTATTCTAAATCATTTTTTTCTTTTTAATTTCCAAAAAAATATATTGGAGATTACTTAATAAAATTAAAAATAGTTTTGCTGGCAATTATGCTTGCATGAACTTTTCTACTCAGAATTACCAGTAAGATTTTTCAGTCGGCGGAAATATGTAGAGAAAAAATGTGACCCATCTTAGTGTACATGCCATGGGTATAAACATGCCACACAAGCGCTGTTTTACTTCTTGGTGTTTTGGTAGTGTCGCCCATGATGTTGATGACGATTATGTATCTTATAGCCGTAAAGCCATTCAGGTAAGCCTTGACTAGTATTGCATTTTCCACAGCTGCACAGTTCTGAACATGGCGAAAAAAAAAAATTCCAGGAAAAGATATTCCCCGAGAGCTGTGTTGTATGCGCTTGCTTCCCCAAACTTTATTATGGCCACTTTTCAAATGTTTCTTATAATATTTTTTTCACAGCAGCATTATGTTGTTACTATTGTTGTTGTGCTTGGTGTTGTTAATGTAGCTATTGTCGTAATTCTTACCGCTTTGTGGCTTTTAGTCAAACGCACATACGTGGAACTCCTCTGCTACTCCTGTTGCGAGAGGCGCTGACGTTGTCATGTAATCGCTTCGCCACATTCACCGACATATTGTTATGAATGTAGGTTGTATGCATATATGTATCTAGCCTATGTGCTATACCCATTTACTAGCTGCAGGTAGCACCTGTTTCTTTTTGCTACATTCTTAATTTTATTTTCATTTTGCCTTTTAGTTGCATGAATAAAAAAGAGACTTGGACAAAATAAAAAGTGAAATACTAGATGATAAAAGAAAAACTGTGAAAAGCCAAATGAGAAAGAGTGAGTACACGTAAAAGGAAGGAGGGCGTGTAAAAGAGGGAATACAACCAAATGGTGGCCAATGCATTGCGGCATTCCGCAGCTATGCAATAAACCTGTATGTTTCCGTGTGTGCGTGTGCACTTGTGGATATTTCTGCAACAATGGCAAATGCGTGGAAATCCGAAAGCAGTCAGGTCTAGGAAAATAATGTGGCCAGGCTCATAACATAATTTATAACCAGGTCACTGGGTAGAAAATTGTAAAGTTGTGGTGAAACGTGCGTCATACTGATTGCATGCCGGCACGCGTTGACTGCAGTTGTACGAGATGTACATACGTATGTAGGTACAGTCCGGTTCACTTGATTAGAGGCAATCATTTTTATTGAATAAAATGGGGAAAAATTCAAACAATTGTAATTGATCTAGTAATCCAAGGTGAAGACTTTATTTAGTTCTAAAATAAGCATGCATCAAAATATGATTTCATCTAACGGTATTTCTCAGCAGTAAAACTTCAGCAGCTGTAATACTGTGCTCGATTTATTGGTTAACTTGAATAAAGGCACGAGCCAAATAAGAAAAAAGTAGTTATAAATATGCAAAATTTTGTTTTTATTTTACATTTAGTATTTAAAGCTTGATAATATGTGCTTATAAGTTACTTCGTAAATACATTGATGGATGGGTTTGTACAAATTCGCCAGATAGCCTAATGAAATTTCATATCAGGCCGTTTTAATGATTTGAATTGAAGCATTCTCCACTTCAATTACCCATTATCATAAACCTTACACACAAACCATCGGCATAGGTTTTCGATAATGTTCTGATCTGAAGAAACGGCGACCGTGCCAAAAATTCAACGTTTTGGAATGCAACCCAAGTTTTGACCACACTTGAAGTCTGTACAGGTGCATTATCCTGTTGAAAGCTTCAATTAATACGTCCAAATGTTTCACAAATCTGATGTTTCCATAACACCATTTTTATGGCAGCGAAGTCGACTAAGTATCTTTTCTGCTTTCTTAAGTCTTGGAAATAGTAATTGTATCCAGCCGGATTTGTAATTTCTATGCTTCAGATGTGACGCTTTTAGAATTGCTCTTCGAACAGTGGATTTGCTGGCTGCAACATTTGATATTTCTTTAATTTTTGCACTTGGAAGGGCGGAATTTGATGCAATTTCATGGACTTACCAGGTTTCCTTCGGAGTAGAAGCTATCGTTGTCGCTGTTCCGCCTTTGTTGTTCTTACTATAGGAAGCACCTTGCTTGACGTAAAAATCCACAACGTTTGGACTTCGACCAATCCCTTTGGCAATTCGGTGATTTAAAAGCGCCTCTGAGTTCAGGTATCGATTTGTTCAAGCTTTTTGCTTTCTCATTTTATTAGAATTAAGAAGTTTTCGACCAAACAAAATGAATGTTTAAAAAAATGATCTCTTTTCACAAATAATGTAGGCAAACGGGGTGCCTCTATTCAAGTGAACCAATAAATCAAGCACAGTATTACAGCGGCTGAAGTTTTACACTGCAAAATATGTACCATTAGTTGAAATAATATTTTAGAACTAAGTAAATTCTTCAATTCAATTATCAGGAAACCTTGGGTTACTATGTAGATCAAATGCGGTTGCTTTAATAACCATTTTCTTCCATAAAAATGATTGCCTCTAATCAAGTGAACCGGACTGTATGTACAGACATTACTGACATACGCTTATATGTATGGTATATATGTATGTGTTAGTTTACATTTGTATCAAAATAATGCATGGCAGCAAACATGGGAAAGTGTGTATGTTAAATTCATGTGCCTGTTGTTAACAAATTCTGCGGAATCGCTAGTGTAGCTGGCTTTGCTACACAATCGCATGTAGTGGAAATGTTGTTAGTGTAATCGTTACCTTTAACTGTTTAAGCACGTTTTTCTATACTTACAATTATTACGGCTTATTTGTGGAATACAAAGAACAGCTGTCCTGCTTTTGAGGCAGCAAAGAGCTAGGCTTTCAAAAATAGATGTGAAACATTTCTAGTAGTTCCTTAGTATTTCGTAATGGAATTTATTAATAATATTATTCCCCATTTAGGCGCTGGATCAAACAGCTAGGAGTGTTTTTTTATGGGTATAGATCTTAAAATTATGGATGTGCAAGAGTTGGCACACCAAGCAGTTTAGAGCCATTCTGTGGGTACTTGCATGCCAATGCGCTATTGTATAGGTCTTATTGTCAGTATGGATTAATTTGCCGAAATACAAATATCTTAAATTTCTTCTGCTCAAACAAACGAGAAAAGCAAAATTCTTGCTTTCCTCGAAGTAATATAAATAATAATTAGAAAAAACTTAATACGTGTATGAAGATATTGAAAACAGAAAAGGAATTAATGCAAAACAGTGATGATATCACTTGGAGATTACGATGTGAGCACTTGTAGATTGCGGACGGACAGCAATTCAATCTTAACATATAAAAAAGGTTCTGGTTGTTATCCGATCTCAATAATAATAATGTTTAATCTAAATGAGGTGGGGAACCAAGAGTTTACCAAATTTAGGCCAGTTTTAATGAGTCGCTATCGAGAAACACGCGCTTATCCAAAAGCATGGCACCACCATTTATTTTGAAAGATGGAAATATGGGCATGGCAGAATCGACTTCTCTCATTATTCTGAACAAATCAGTTTACATATGTCTCTATCTGGCTCAAAATCACCAAGGTGCAGAATTGGCTTTGCTAGCAATTTAATGTCTTAAATCTTGACTTATTTGAGAAAAAAAAATTAATAAATTACTTCAACTAACCTGTTTTGTGTGTACATCAAACAATATAACTAGCTAATAAAGCAAATTTTAAATAAAATCAATATACATGCATGGATAATCATTTCGGGAACGCGTCCTAATGTACAATCTTCAGCAACAAGTCCAAAATTTAATATAAAAATTTGAGGTAAGTTACCCATTTCATTACTTAATACATCGCATTTTTTATACAAAATTTAGTTTTAGAAAGGATACTAAAAGATTATTTATTTTTAACTATAAAAATATCCAATATAGTTTGTCCGTTACCGCACAAGTTATTTCAGTGAACGTATCGATAATAGATCAAAAATAATTTTAAGTGAATGCAGCCATTCGGTGTCTAACGTCAGTCGAGGAAGAAAACAATAACAAAGCGGGCTGTCAGAGTATTTATCGTCAAATAAAATAAATCTAAATGGTAAGTACCTTTCAATTCATTATTCGTACAGCGTACATCAATAGTCCGTCAATTCGTGAACGAAATTATTACATTTAATTATTGATGAAATTCTTTTTTACGACACGAAATAACAAAGTAAACTCACATATTTTCCTATTGGCAAACCCAGATCGCATTTAAGATGGCCGCCGTCTAATCAAAGCGCGCCCTTATTTGAAATCGTCATTTCGTGAACGGTCATTTCGGAAACGTTCCTGGACATGATGACATGTTCCCGAAATGACTGTTGCGTTCTCGGAATGATGATTATTATTTCTAAGGGCGAATAATTTTGAATTTTTTAATAAATTTATTTAAAATTTTTTTTTCTTTATAATAACAGCATAATGGAAACTCCTGATAAAGAAAAAATAAAAAAAAATATCAAAAAGGCTTAAAAAGGATAGTGCAGCGCAAGTAACCAAAGATAAAAAGTGAATGCTAGAAGAAGAAAGTTTTTGGATAAGATGATTGAAGAGCAGAAAGAAATTAAACGGGCTAAGGAGAGAGAATATTATAGAAAAAAAAGGCGAGGCTGGTCATGGTAAAGGCTCAAGGGATGGTGTAGGAGGATACCGAAAAAGAACAGCTGACAGACATGTCTTGATGGGTAATGAGGTTAGAACAGCGTCAGAATTCGCCGATTTGTTCAAAAATCCTGCTATCGAAGTAAAAGTAATCCCAGAAGACAACGTGATTGAGGAGAAAAACCGCGTTCCAAAGTCTCTGGATGCTATTCCAGGTATACTGGACATCACAAAAGTGTACTGGCAAAAAGGACTAGACGTTTTAATACAATTATATCGATACGAACATTTTCATAAAGAGCTAAAACTATCGAGGCTTTCTAGCCTTTGTAATATGAGTGCAGTTGAACCTGAGGAAGTTTTAATGCCTGCAATTGAATCTCCTGTTGACGAAGAGCCCATGATCACATATAACGATTTGAGATTTAAAAATAGAGTAAATATTTATAAATCTGAATACTGGTCATCTTCCTCGGACAATGAAGATTTAGAGACAATATCTCGTCGTCAGCAGATTAAAGTTAAACAGATTTATGTTGAAGCAAATACGTCTTATTGCAAAAAAAATATACATCCAAATCTCGTATCCCCTGGGAAATTCTTGGTTGTTAAAGTTCCTACTGAGAAACCAAATATTTGCTTCAAATATGTTGCTACCTGCCAGACATGTGTCGATGACGATGATGAAGAAATCTTAGTACCCTTTTTGAGATCTGTGCGTAACAATATTAGAAAATTTAAGCTGGAATCTAAGGATATATCATATATTGATTTTGAGCAAATAAAATTTCAACACCGACGCTAAAAAAAGAAAAAAGTCAAGAATATTATTATTTCGATAATGATATAGATGTTTTTGAAAAATAATAAGTTTTGTAAAAAAATAAATAAATAACTTAGTTCTTTAAACGGTTGTTTATAATTTAAATATTTCTTTAGTTCTACCTAATTATATCAATATCATCATTTCGAGAACATTTTTGTCATTCCGGGAACGGTTGATCATTTTCGGGAACATTACAATATTTCAACAAAATACACATAAATGGAGGTATTAAATATTATATATTATATATATTTATTAGATTACAGAACTTTTGTTCTGTACATATTACGTTATTTCGATTATAAGAGCTTTAAATATTTTGAAATTTCTTAAATTGTATGCGGAATAATAGCATCTTCTTTAATTTTTTGACGTATTTTGCTTGTAGAAAATTTTAATGTATTGATTTCATTATTGTTTATTCAATATACATACATAATATACCCATATTTTTAAACAAAGCTCAAATTCTGCGCTTTGTTTGGTTTTTGCGGATTTTATCAAACTTAGGAAAACGTTCCCGAAATGATGGTTTTCTACAAAGATATTTACTACTAAGCAATATTACTATAAAAATAAAGAATTCTGTGCGCTGCCCTGTAAAGGTTTAAAAATATACAAATTAAGCAACAGTATAAACTAATAGTCATCATTATTGCTTGCAATTTTTTTTGTCATAAAACCGATTTTGAAATTCGCAACCCTGGTGATTTTGAGCCATCTATCTCGATCTCTTTATGGTTTTAAGTGGATAAAATTATAATATTTTTCGGTACAAATGCGCGCGGGGGTAATTAAAGTTCGCTTCAAATTCCTACTTATTCTTTACACTCTACAAAAAAATTTGTGACACTAAATAAAAATGTTAAGTTTGCAATTTTTTGTGAAGATTTCGTTTTGGACTTTCTTGGCTTTTATAATTTTTTCTTTTGAAGAATTTGAAGGAATTATCTTCGGTCACAGACATTATACACACTTTTGAATGCTATAAAAGTGGTAATTTTAATACCAAAGCCAAGGAAAAATTTGGGGCGAGCCAATCGTTTGTGGACGAGTTTTGGCCGGATTTACACAGTGTGGTCTTGTTCAAATGTATTAAAGGCCGACAGGAGTTTGGGAGTAATAGAAGCAATAATTTACAAGCGCATGAAATTATCAATATTAGTAGAACAACGAGGAACCTGAGTGCCCCATGAGTTGAAGTATTGTTAAGTCGAAATGTGATTTTGTTTGTCCGCAATGCTGATCGACCTCTACAAAAAGGTTATCTCATAAGCAAGTACTTTATTTTGCATTCCGCTTCTTCTTGATTGGCGCGGTAACCGCTTACGCGACTTTAGCCGATTTAAAAAAGCGCCTTATGGACAAGTGACAAGACAACATAGCCGCTTGATCTTTATTCGCTGCGATATGTCTATGTCGTCGTAAACTCATACAGCTCATTGTTTTATCGCCTACGATACCCGACGTCACCAACGTGCGAAGGTCCAAAAATCTTCCGCAGAATCTTTCTCTCAAATACTCCTAAGGTCGCCTTATCGGATGTTGCCACGCTTCTATGCCATACGTCAGGACGGGCATGATGAGAGCCTTGTAGAGTGTTAGTTTTGTTCGTCGAGAGAGAACTTTACTACTCATTTGCCTACTTAGTCCAAAGTAGCACTTGTTGGCAATAGAGATTCTCCTTTTGATTTTACGGCTGACATTGTTATCGGTGTTAATGCTGGTTCCTAAATAAACGAAGTCTTTTACAACCTCGAAATCATAACTGTCAACTCAACAATTTGTCAGCTGACTTGGGTGCCGAAACGCGAGTGCTCCGTTTATTTGTTTGATCACAGGAGGCTTTGCTTCTTTATCCAGTTTGAAAAAGGCAGAACTACCGGTGCGGTTGTGAAGGCCGATGATATCATTATCATCGACATAGTCCAAAAACTGTACACTCTTATAAAAAATTGTGCCAGAGCGAATAAGTTCTGCGGCTCGTACTATCTTTGCAGCATAAAGTTAAAGAAGTCACACGGCAGAGAGTCAAAAGTAAAGAGCCTATCTGAAACCTCGTTTTGTATCAAACGGCTCGGAGAGGTACCTCCCAATTCGCAATCTATTTTCCATTATAGCTATACAAAGCTGTAGATTAGATGACTTAGTCGATTCACTGTATTCACCACACCTGGTCCCTTTTCATTAGACTTGTTTCGGTCAAGCCAGAATGCTTCTTCAGAAATGCTCTTTTTCTCAACTGAATATATCAAATATCGGCTTTATTCTTTCTCCACGAACGTTTCTGAATCTGTGTCCTCATTTACTTTTTCGTTGTAATTCAGAGTAGTGTCACGAGCAAAAAAGTAGTAAAAGCAAATAATAGCAAGGATAGGAACTCTACGTTAGAAAAGAGTGTGACAAACTTCTTCTAGTGCTAATTCTTCTATATGCTTGAAAATCACTTTTCTTCACTAAGTTGATTCTGAGAATATAACAAATAGTCTTTGTCGATATATAATTGAAGTAACTGAGTTTAGTGCTGGTTTGATCTGTTATAATCAAATGTAACCTGTGACCACCAAAAGGACTGAAAAATGGCCGAAGAGGTTGATCCAGGACATTTTTTCTTACTCTCATCGTGCTCCATCACCTGATCACGACAATAGTTCACGACCAAGTCAAACTCTTGCACAATTACTTATATATTAAGAGGACAATGAGCAATGAGATTTTTCTCTTATTGGTAATTTTTCAACGGAGCTTAGGCCAAGAGAGCAGTCGAATATGAGGACTTTAGTTTAATCAAAATTTGTAATATTTCGAGATTTCTTTCCAAGTGAACCTTTCAACTCAGTATTCGAACTAATATAAATGACTAAATAGTTTTAATTGAATTGAAATGTTTTGATTTTCTTAAGCTAATTTTGCCAAGGAAAGAGGCTTTATTCCATCGTGCTTTATTTTTCCCAAAATGTATTTATTACTTTCCTAGTTTTCGCTGAATTCCCCAGCGTTTCGCCGAACATGTGTCGGTACTCTTTATTGAGATCACAACTCCAGCACCTTTCAAAGAGTCTCAAAATTTGTTTAGATTTAAAAATAGGAGGTCATAATGGAACACTCTACAGTTTCTTCAAAATAGCAACACGTAAATATAATAAAAATTTTAACCTCAGAATATGTTTGAAAATGTAATTGAAACTGTTTGCTGATAGAGGAAGAAGCTTCGGTCGCCATTAAACACGCAGTGAGTTTTCAGAAACGAAAATGTGCGAAGCAGAAAATTTAAGTTCAAAAGATTGATAACTTGAAAACACATAAATAAAAAGCTAGAAACCTTTAAAAATATAGGGCAAGAGTGAGAAAAACATTCAAAGTTAAACAGATAATAGTATGAACCAACAGGCGCGAAAAGTTAACAATAAATATGGGGCCGCAAACTGAAAGTTATTATTTTCTGAAGTAATTGTTTTCAATCACTTTTTTATTTTTTTTGTACAAGCAAACAAAGCAAAACTAAAAGAAGTTACATCAAATATTCAAATTTCCCTCCTTCCATTTCCAAGAATATTCGAACTGCTTTGAAAACTCCTCCACGGGCCCCTGTTTCTTGACATTTTTGATTAACTCAGGGCATTTCATTAACTCAGGCTATTTACAGGATTATCATAGACGATTGCTTTCAAATATAAAAAAAAAAACCTAAACGGTTTGAATCAGGCGATCTTGGTGGTCATGATTCAGGTCGGCCTCCTTCTAACCATCTGGGTGGGAAATGTTTGGAATTAATACTTTCAGCAATAGAAAAATTAGGTGTAGATCTGTTATGCTGAAACCACAATTGTTGCATTTGGTCGAAAGGAATGCCGTTCAAAAAATCCACCAGGTATGCTGTAGAAAGTTTACGTAAGAAGTGATTAGTTTTCGGTTCGGCAAAACAAGACACCAACAACAACATGCAAGTAACAAACGAGTTTTTAAAAATATTAGCTCACCATTTCTACAAACCGTTAGTTTGTGAGCCGATTTTTATTAAGATTTTTGTATGCCTTTTGACGCATCTGTTACCTCCTTACATATATTATAACATAACATAATTTTTTTAACACCCTGTATATCGAGAGAGTGAACCGAGCTCAACTTCTCAGAATATAATTGGTATACGAAACTTTAAACCTTTAGATTGTTTGATGCTGCATACGCAAATAGGTACATACGTATACATGCACGCGAGTGTTGCATCTATGTACGAGTATATCTCAAAGTGCTCCAGTCGGAGGATATTGGGGAAAATGTTGGCTCATTGCGAATGTACAACTCAATTTACAGGCACACGGAAGAGCGCACAAACACAAGCATCTGAAAAAGTATCGCCCAACAAGCGCCGCTTGTACTACTCTGCTGTCGGATCTGTCATTATCGTTGGAGTTGCTACGAGTATCATGTTGCGGCTGTGGCAAGTAACTTTACGCGTACAAGAAACTTTTATGCGGACGCGAAAATTGCAGCATTCTTCTTTCTTGTGCCAACAAAAGAAAGCAAGAAAATGGTAAAAACAAAAAGCAGCAAGCCATTCACTCGTAATATCCCGCCAGTACCTGGGACTGGTCATGGACTGACGAATCGTCAAACACATGGTATACATCAGTAGTCTCAGCGTAATCTAAGCTCAATGCTTTCAGTACACGAATTTAAGCAAGCCAAAAGCAGTAGGCCATCGCCACCGCGGCATTACAATGAAGTTAGCGAAATGCATGCATTAGGACAATCAGCACCTTCCAAATAGGTGCATCCCTTCACGTATGCAATAAGTATTAATAATTAGGAATTCTAGAGAAACGTATAGAATTAATGTTTTTTTTTCTTCCTTATAAGTTAATAGGACTATGAATAAGTTCGTGCGGTTTTTTTTCGAAATTTGAAACTTTATTGACGTAAAATGGTTACAAATTTAATATTCAAAATATTGTCCATCGCTTACTACTACTTTTTCCCATCTTTCTGGCAATTCACGGATTCCCTTTGTGAAAAATTCGGTCGGTTTTGCCGCAATCCACGAATCGATCCATTTTTTGACTTCATCGTAATTACGGAAGTGCTGGTCAGCCAGGCCATGTTGCATCGATCGGAAGAGATAGTAATCGGATGGCGCAAGGTCTGGACTATACGGCGGGTGGGGTAGGACATCCCATTTGAGCGTTTCTAAGTATGTTTTGACCACTTGTGCAACATGTGGCCGAGCATTGTCATGTTGCAAAATAACTTTGTCGTGTCTATCGGCGTATTGCGGCCGTTTTTCTCGCAGTGCTCGGCTCAAACGCATCAATTGTCGTCGGTAGACATCCCCCGTAATCGTTTCATTCGGTTTCAGTAGCTCATAATACACAACACCCAGCTGGTCCCACCAGATACACAGCATAACCTTCAGGCCATGAATATTCTGCGTCGACGTCGATGTTGAAGCATGGCCAGGGTATCCATACGTTGCCCGACGTTTTGGATTGTCGTAATGGACCCACTTTTCATCGCCAGTCACAATTCGATGCAAAAAACCCTTTCTTTTGTGCCGTTGAAGCAGTTGTTCGCATGCCATAAAACGGCGTTCAACGTCTCTTGGCTTCAATTCATACGGCACCCAATGGCCTACCTTTCGGATCATTCCCATGGCTTTTAAACGTTTGGAAATGGTTGATTGATCAACTCCCAAAGTTTTTGCAACCTCTTCTTGCGTTTGAGCCGGATCTTGATCGAGCAATTCCTCCAATTCGGTATCCATGAACTTTGGCGGCGCACCCTCGCGTTCTTCGTCTTCCAAGCCAAAATCACCACTTTTAAAGCGTGCAAACCACTTCTGGCACGTTCGCTCAGATAGAGCATGCTCACCATAAACTTCCACCAAGATACGATGACTTTCGGCTGCTTTTTTCTTCATATTAAAATAATGAAGAAGAATTCCCCGCAAAAACACATTATTTGGCACGAAATTCGACATTTTCAAGTGTGGTAAAAATATTGTTGTTTACGCTTCAAATAAAAAACTTATACTGACGTTTGTGCCTTACGACAGTAGCTCTCCAATGAATGTTTGGAAATGTGGATCGATGGAATAATAATCAAGTTACGCCATCTGTTGTAAAACCGCACGAACTTATAAATAGACCTATTATTATTTTTTTGCTATAAAAATACTTTAATAACTCCTTTTCTTTTGACTGGACTATTTACCTTTACTTATTTATTTATGTATAAGTCACTCAATGTAGTTCTTTCTAATTAATTACAGCTTATCTTAAAGACTGGTATATTAGGAATAGAAGAGAAGAAATGATAAATTTAAATTTTGTTAGTACATTTCAATCTGCTATGTTTTAATCCTAAGTAAATTGAGGGAAGGCTCTTTAGATAGGGAGAAGTTAAGAACGACAGAATTCGGTATCTTACAGCATAATTAATCCTGACATTGCGATTGACAGAAGTGATTGTACTTACGTAAAGTCCTCAGAGGAAAATAATGTGTTGCAGGAATAGCGAGCAGTCAAAATATCACCATAACACCAAAAGTGAGGGAGAGAAAAAAGAATGGTTATTTTCGTTTCAACAGGTTGAAGGCCGATGAGAAGCAGATCTGAACTGAAAATATGTTCCAAATAATCGCAGCATAATCTAGTTTAGAGCGATCAAACGATGAAGCAAGCAGTAGAAGAGAATTCAGAAAGTGAGGCCAACATCAGACCATTAAACGGTTCTCAGCGATTTTGCAGGCGTCGACTGGTTTGCTGACGTAACAGGCAATGGGATAGCGGGGTTTCAAGACAAAACTGAGAATTTTGGCTGATCATATAACTTCAACCTCAGCGACTGATTCGAAGAGTGTAAGAATACGTGTTGAAAAAATGTATCTTTTGGAATGTTTCTTATGTATTAAAATCTTTATAATCAATTTTTGTTTTTGTTTGCTATACCTACTTTCCATCTCTCCGAATTTTCAGACTTTAAAACATACAATTTTCTCGTTGTTGTGAGAATGACAGTGATTATGATGTAATTTTTGACGTGATAACGTCTTATAATTCGATTTAGCCGGCTGCATATGAATTCTTCCTGTGTGCATGGTAATGAACCATTTCTATGTTGAGAATAGGACGATGATAGGAAAATTAGGAAATGTATGGGGGTGTTTCGAGTGTAATGTGTCTTAAAATTGTCAAATCGATGATGTTGCCTCTTGGTGTTGTTGACTTATTAACGTCTGATGCACAATCGAAATTGAACATATCTTTCATGAATTTTATAAATGTTTCGTCATTTTTCAAGTCTGTGTAAATGTAACTTGACCTATTCCATTGGAATTCCATTTACCTCCTTCTCTATATCCATACAAAATATCTAATTAAAATTTTGTTTTGAGAATTGCAACCATTACATCAGTGTTTTCTTATGACGTTTTCATGTTAAACTATCGTCAGTGAACTGACTTTACAGACAACCTCTTTTTGTATTCTTCTTCGCCTGCAATACAGTAAACATAAATATAAGAAACCCTTAGCAAGTATGATATTATACTGTCTACCGGGTAATATGGTGGTGGCGATTGACCCCAACGTACGCTAAATTCTATTTACGAAAAGACAATCGGTACCGCGCATACTGAACGGATACCACGAACAACTGTGACTATTTTTCTTTGTTTGTAATTTGCCAGATATGGCAATAGTGGTAGGAGTAAAGAAAAAAATGCAAGCCAGTGCAGCTAAATTTTGTGAATAAAAATAAAAAGTAATTCCTCCAGCGTCCACTCTTATGTACTCAACACTTGCCAGCAGTGTATAGCAGGCGGACATTGGCACTGGCAATGAGAAGCGAAAGGACAATATATGGAGCAAATCCAAATATAGAAAATAATTTTCACATGAAATTTCGTTGTTTTTGTTATCTTTATTTTCTGCTTCTTGGCTCGCATTTCTGCATAAACTTGTTAACTCACTCTACTTTTCTGCACCGACCTACACGCTTGCAATGCTTGAATAGAAAAAAAGCAAAAGCCAACGCTCACACTGGCATCAACTCAATTCGAAGAAAGACACTTAAGGCACACTTTTACACAAAGTGGGCTCCTCCGGACGGTTAGTTAGTTAGTCACCTAAATACTCAGTGAGTGTGCCACACTTATAAACCCCTTTGTCTTAACTGAGCTTAGTTCTGCTCATACTTGGCAACAGCAAAATTTTCCTTCCATTTGGCAAATATTTGCAAAACGTGTTTGCTACGGAAATGGACGCAATGAATTGTATTTGATGACTATGACGATGTCATTGCATAAAGTACGCGGAACACGTACTGCGTATTTGCCACCGATTTTCAAATTACCTACTGGCCAGTGTATAAGAAAAAGCAGTTGTATGTATATATTTACTATCTTCGTTTGTACGTAATGTAAGTTATTAAATAATCAGAATTATAACATATTTTTAAGCTACCGCTCTTCCCTTTAGTATCCAATATATTTCTTCAGCGCTTTAATCGGGAGAGTCCATCTGGCAATGCTTCGATTGTATTCCTAATTTTGAGTTTTAGGTGTGATTAGAGATACCATATATCCTCTATGTGCATCTCCCATTGTTTGAAATAGTGCTGGAAGGGGCGATTTCCTTTTTCGAGCTTTAACGGTAGCAATTGATTTTCCTCTTGATACAGATTCCATCTAAGGACAAAAAGAATAAGGTGCAAATTTTGACGAATAAGATAACTAACCTCAAAATTGGATGCTGTACTTACTTGGCTACTAACCTCTTGACAGACAATGCGAAATGAGTCAATGCATCGTTTTGGTGGATAACCTAAAATAAAGCTCTGGAATTATCTTTCTATTATTTCACAGAGTTTATACTACCTTCTGTAGCCGTCCTTCCAAAGCTACAAATCACAATACATTGCCTCATCTTCACAGCTTATATTTAGCCCGCGCATGTTTGAATAAAATTATATTCGTTATGGACGAACGGAAATCTGGTCTTAGCACATACAAAGTCGGCGATGTTTTTATTGGGCCTCAATAATATGTACAGTCTGTCTATTAGAAGCGTGACGGTAATAACTTCGAAACTAATTGACGAATTCGATTCTAACAAACTGCATTGTATGGACTTATAATACTTATAATACGAAATATATTCAATAAAATATATTGTCCTCACATTTTCAATACGGTTGTCATCAGACGACTGTGAAGGCCTATCCAACATATCAAACCTACATATTTTGCTTTTTCTCTTTACACACCTTCTGCTTCGATACTTGCGATCGTTATATTCTTGTAAAAACCAAGGCTCGCTAGTTCCTTCAAACATCTTCACAGCTGAGGGTAATAATGCTTCCTGGTAAATTCTATTCGTCAAAACTACACTCAAATTGGCGGTAAACACAAATAAACCGCCAAAATTTTTTTCGGAGAAACAGCCTCAAACAAGAACCTTAACTGAATGCTAAACAGTTCGTTGAAATTGTTGATTATCAGCAGAACACCAGGACCCACGTATGCAACTATTCGCCCAAAAGGAAGCTTCTCCCGTAAATATTACGTTTATCCAATCCCGTTCTAAGTTTCTCTTAGCCTATGCAAGTCTTTTTTTCCATGTGTGATAATGGGAGCAGCGGTTTTTCAAGGTGGTCCGGAATTTGAGATCTTCTGCACGTAAACATCCTCGAATCGTTTCTTTGGATATATGTGGGGGTTCTTGTAGCCGTATCCAGTGCCTGGATTGCAGCTTGACTATCCGAATTAACAACACTTTTCAATAAAACTGGTTCACCTTCACCAACGATAAGTTTGTCTTTGTCACAAACAAATCAATGGCCTTCTGGTCTTGCTGTGGAGATATATTTTTTGAACCTCGTCCGACCATATCATTGGCGGTCGCCGTAGCCGAATAGATTGGTACGTGACTACCATTCGGAATTTGGAGAGAACGTAGGTTCGAATCTCCCTAAAACACCAAAATGAAGAAGCAGTTTTTTCTAATAGCGGTCACCCCTCGGCAGGCAATGTTAAACTGGTTTCGTGAGATATAACAGTTTACTATGTTTGGCAATGGTCGGCAAATCGGTATGGCGGGTGTGTGGGGGTAGGGTTACCCGTAAAATTTAAGATATATTGCATTTTTGGTTGCTTCGAATCCGACTGTATGTTGTTGTCAGGACTGTAATCCCTAACAGCAGGCTATTAATTGCCCTAACTAACCAGGCCTGTCTTCAGAAACAATTCAGTCCAACCATCTGTCTGCAGTCCCTTCTGCTTAATGACAGCAGGATTTGCGACCCTCAGTTTAGTCCATCTGCAGCCTCGCTCAGCCTGCCAAGCCTTGTGGGTGGTAGTAACCCATTTGCTAACCTTGGCTTTGATGGCTGCAGAAGAGAGTGTCAAAACGGAGTCAGAGGTCTCGTTACCCACGATACCCACGTGTCCCGGGACCCGACTGATGTGGTTTTGGGGGGCTGTCTAAGGCCAGAGCGCAGCTTGGCTGTCGCTGCAGATACATAGAGATCTGCTTCTTCATCTATTCCTTCCTATTCCATCGAGTGAATATTGTAGACGGCGGAGCTGAGTGAGTTTGTGCGCTACTGCTATTCAATTGCCCCATTTTATTAAACGTCAAGTCATAGAAAGAGTTATTTTGTCTAATAATATTGTCTCCTCTTTTCTCTTTCAATGCTTAGAACTTAAACTTTGTCTATAAATACGTACATATCTATTTATTTGAGAAGCTTATTGAACTCAGAACTGTGCAGATCAGAAGCAGGACAAAGATTATATTGTACACGAAGGGCTTAACAAATTTAAGCACCTACTGATCAGGCATTGCAAAAAGCCTGGTGCCAAAATACTTATGACTTATTTGTAACAAGTGTCTTAAATAAGATGTTATATACTAGAAGGTAATTTGCATTTGCAGATATTTAGCAGATGCCAAATGAATAACAGGTTCAGAACATGCAAGTAAATAGCTGATTCCCTTTTCTATTGCTCCCTTTCCGCAATCAATTAAAACGAACATTTCTCGAAAAATACCAAACACTTGAAAAATGCTTGGCTTGCACAATCCTCAACCTAAACATACTTATACCATCTCTAAAAAAAGTGTACACCAACGAAAAATGCTCTAACATTGACGGTGGTGACTCACTGCTTTGGCAATTTGAATTAAACTTTTACAAGTGAAACAAATGGACACTCACCTTGTGGCCTTGCGATTAGGTCGCTAAAGTAATGGTTGTTTTTTAAACTTGAAAGGTTTACAGCCGAAAAACGTTTACAAATCAGGGACATTTTTTCTCTTTATAATTTTATCCTCTGTGCACTTAACCTACATTATGGACTTAATTTGGCTTGATTGACATATGTATATACTTACTTGTAAATAAATAATTGGCGCTTATACCCCTTTTAGGTGTTTGGCGGAGCTCCTCCTCTTATTTGTGGCGTGCGTCTTGATGTTGTTCCACCATTGGCGGGACCTACAGTTTTAAGCCGATTTTGAACGTCAGATATTTTTATGAGCAGCGTTTTGATGGCAGAAATACAAACGGAGGTTTGTCATTGCCTACCAAGTGGCGACCGATATTAGAAAAAAAATTGTTCCTTCATTTTGGTGTTTCACGGAGACTCGAACCTACGTACTCCGAATGGTAGTCAAGCTTGATTAACATACGGATAAGAAAAAATGTCGCAACGAAACTACTTTGGACTCTTTTTTGAGGGCGTACGTTACAGCCATGATTATCGCCTAGAATGCGAACAGTCGGCGCGTTAATAACGAGAAAGGCTGATTATCGGTGAAAAAGTGGTACAAAATGGAATTGGATTGGATCATTTGATATTATTTTTAATAGTAAATCCCATAGAAGTAGTAGTCTAATATAATATTAATGCTTTATTTAAATAGTTCAATACCCCAACAAAAACACCCATTACATAAGAGAGACAATTTCGCGGTATTCGCTTTTGTTATTCTTTCTTCTCTTACCGTTAGCGGTGGATGCGGCAATTACATGCATTTACACTGTGCTTGTGGTTCTGGTTTGGGTGAGGATGTGGCAAGCGCTTAAGTGCTGTAAAAATTTGGGACTAAGTAATTTTTTGCTAACGACTACTAGATATTTTTTTCATCATGTTTTTCAAATGGAAGCTTGAATTCGTGAAAACAAAATGATGTGGAAAAGTAACTCTTTAATGAATAGTTACAGTTACAAAGGAGTTTTTAAAACTTTTATTATTAAAGAAAGTTTCTAAATGTCAGCAAATTTAATCGGATGAAACGGCTTTGCGTATGTGTTTAATGCATTTAAGGATATGAGTGTCGTACTAGTAGCATACATAGGAAACGATCATTACTTTATTGATAACAGCATTCAAGTGAGGATTCCAAGTAACCATTCCATGTAAGTATTCTGTTAAGTAGCACACTAGAGAAACTAGTTCTGCTACTATCCTGGCGGTTCAGTCAGCGATCATTTTCTTCTACAGGTAAATTTCATGAATTCTGTTTCATTAGTCTTCATTTTAGCGGTTATACCATCTTTTTTCTAGAAATCCTGTAATTAAGATCATTAATCGTTTGCATAGACTAGTGTCTGTCAAAGCCTTGGCCATTAGCTAAGACTTCATAATCAAAAGATTAGGGAAATTGACAGCACCCCTAAAGCTTTCATTGAATCAGTTGTTTGTCTCCTTCTGCTTGCCCCAAAAGCTATATTTGGTTTTACACTGATGTAGCAAGGTGAAGAGCAAAGTTGGCGGTGGGATCTACCCTGAGCAACAAAAGATGCAATTGTCACTTTTTTCTTCCAGACATGAACATTTACAGAGACAATCAAGCTACCTCCTGAAAATTCATTCGAAAACAGCAGCGGACTCTCGCATATGCCCTAATGGGACACTGTAACACCCGTTCGAGAGAGGAGGTGATAAACAGCGTACTTCCGTGCCACGATTACTAAGTCATAAAATTATCCTTAACCGTATCAGCAAAAAAAACGTCCAGACATTGCGCAGATAGCAGGCTGTTTTAGGCCGCGCAAAGCATGCATAGATCAGATAGAAACTCTTAGAATCATCGCTGAGCAACTAAACGTACTGCAAGAACCTTGTATGCAGCAGGAATCTGCATAAACCCCCATTTAGTTTAAGTTATAGAAAATACTTTGTATTATTCCTACAGGCACTCTTTCTTTGTTATACCTACAGGCATTCCTTCTAAAATAACAGTAGAAACATCCGATCTCTGTAACCGTACCAAAAATTAGCATGTACATACATATAATATTGTTATCATATTTGTTTTTCCATCTGTATTTTTCGTTAAGCTAACAGTGCCTGCTTTGCAGATTTTATACTATAAATAAGGTTGCGAAAATACATTGCACCCTCTTCTACTTGGTGCGTGAACAAATCCACACATTGTTTTTCACTCGGAAAAAATAACTAACAGGATTAAGAAAATACTTAATTCCCCAAAACATTGGTGACCCCGACGTGATCGAATAAATCATAATATACATATATAATTATTTGATTAACCGTATCGTTTTAGAATTTTCGTATCCCAAGTAGAAGTAATTTCGGTACGCATATTTGTACGCACATAGTTTAAAACATATGTACATTTTCGTCGCGGCCGCGAGTGTTTGTATACCCATTTACAAAAGTACAGCTATCGAAGGCAAAACAGGTTGTTTTTCGCTTAAAATAAAGACATTTGGTGTTTTTTCTATTAACTGTTAACGATTAGTACAAACATAAAGACAATTAGTGCAGTGAAAAGTAAATAGAACTTAACAAAAGAAAATATATTTATAAAATGCCGAAAGAGTGTAAATCGTCTGATGAGAATCCTGGTGTAGCAGGTGAAATCGCTTTCTACAAAAAGGAAGGCAATGCGTTTCAACGCCAGCTAGATAATCTCAATAGCTTCCTTACGAACGAGCAGCTAAAAAACTTAGATGAGGCCGAACTTTCTGCGCGACTTAAACATGCTGAGCGTTTGCAGGCAAACTTCGAAAATGCACGATCAACACTTAGGCGATTGGACCGCAAGGAATTCGAGTCTGATGCTGACGAAAATTTCTCCAAAGTGTATATTGAGGTAGAGGCAAAAATTAATCGTTGGCTGAATACAAAATATAAGTCATCTGGCGCGCACTCTTCAACACTACGACAGTTCTCTTGGGACGACATTACGCCGCAGCAGTTGCAACGACGATCCAGGCTACCTGAGCTCAAAATTCCAGTTTTTAGTGGCTCCTATCTCGACTGGCCATCGTTTTTCAGCACGTTTACTTCAGCAATAGACAAAGACGTGGAGATGTCCAAATTAGAAAAAATGCAGTACTTGATCACCAGTCTCAGTGATGCAGCTTTAGACACTGTGCGCTCACTCGAGCCCAGTGAAGAGAATTACGACAAAGCTTTAGATTTATTAAAAGTACGTTTTGATAATAAATTACTTCATTTCCAGGCACACATAAAGGCAATTTTCGGGCTACAAGGTATGGAAATGGGCGCATCAGATGGGTTACGAAAATTAAGCGATCAAGTAAATGCACATCTTCGAGCGCTGCAAACTTTAGCAACTACTGAAGATATATATAATGGCTTACTCATACACCTCATCACAAGCAAACTGGATAGACAAACGCACGAAAAATGGGAAGAGAATTTATCTGCACACAAATTACCTACATGGATTGACATGTCAACGTTTTTGGAAAGAAGATGCCGCATGATGGAGAATTTGGAAAACGCTATGGTCATACAGGCACCTAGCAAACAGGTGAAAAATATTGTATCTCAAGCAAAATCAAAAGCAAGCGTACTCGTTACTGTAGGTGGTGGCAAGCCCACTCCACTCTGTATTTTTTGTGATTCCAAAGAGCATTTCATTACTGGTTGCACTTCGTTTTTGAATCTCTCTCCAAATTTGCGTTATAAGGAAGCAAAAAAATTTCATTTGTGCTTAAATTGCCTACGCAAGGGTCACACTATCAAGCAATGCAAATCTGGCAATTGCAGGTATTGCCAAGCAAAACATAACACTTTACTGCATTTAAATGGCAAGCAAGATAGTGTACCAAAACCGATTGTGGCATCGCCTGTACCAAATAGCCAGGTTACAACATCGCAATCAGCATTAACATCATTAGTTGCAAGTCCCAAACCTTTAGCCTTGAAAAATGTGTCTAACAATTGTGTGCTGTTAGCAACGGCCATCATTTTAGTAAAAAATCGTGCAGGCACATTAATTCCTTGTCGCGCTATTTTAGACTCTGCGTCTCAATTAAATTTCATTACATCCCGGTTAGCAAATCAACTTCAACTTCGGTCTCATCATTCACCAGTTTTAGTATCTGGCATTGGAGAATCGAGTCTCAATGCAGACAGATGCGTCGACATATTTGCCCAAGCGCATGATGGTCGGTTTTCGACATCGTTCACAGCTTTAATAACACAAAGCATAACAGACTATCAGCCGAATTTTGATATCAGCATTGAGGGGTGGAACATACCAAACAACATTAATTTAGCTGACCCATCATTCTTCAAAGCAAACCGTATTGATGTTTTGATCGGTGCGGAATTATTCTACGACTTAATTTGCGTTGGACAATTTAGAATTGCTGATCACTTACCAACACTGCAAAAAACTAAGTTGGGCTGGGTAGTTTCTGGAGGCGCATCACATATACACTTTCAAACATTGTTAAACGCTTTTGGGAGATCGAAAATGGTTTCGATTCTACTCCAGCATTATCAGAAGAGGACGCTTTTTGTGAGCAGCATTTCATACAGCTCGGATGAGACCTCCCTATACTGATGACGACCCCTGCAAACGAACTAAGGACTATGATTTGAGGGCATGCACCTGGAATGTCCGGTCCCTTAATGGGGAGGGTGCCTCTGCCCGGCAGGTTGATGTCCTCGTGAGAGTAAAGGCTGACATCACTGCCATCCAAGAGATGCGATGGACGGGGCAAGGAAAGAAAACCATAGGACCTTGCGACGTCTACTACAGCTGCCATGTAAAGGAGCGCAAATTCGGTGTCGGATTTGTTGTGGGAGAGAGACTTCGTCGCCAAGTACTGTCGTTCACTCCGGTGGACGAGCGTCTCGCAATAATCCGCATCAAAGCGCGATTTTTTAACATCTCGCTAATTTGCGCCCACGCCCCGACGGAAGAGAAGGACGATGCGACCAAAGATTCCTTCTATGAGCGCTTGGAACGTTCCTATGAGCGCTGCCCCCGCCACGACATAAAAATCGTGCTTGGCGACTTCAACGCCAGGGTGGGCAAGGAGGGAATTTTTGGTCCCACAGTCGGAAAATTCAGCCTACACAACGAAACATCCGGTAACGGACAGAGGCTGATCGACTTCGCCGGGGCCCGAAACATGGTAGTCTGCAGCACCAGATTCCAGCATAAAAAGATACACCAAGCTACCTGGCTGTCCCCTGATCGAAAAACGCGAAACCAGATCGATCATGTTGTGATAGATGGAAGACACGCTTCTAGTGTATTAGATGTACGTACGATCCGAGGACCCAACATTGACTCGGATCACTACCTTGTTGCAGCCAAACTGCGCACGCGCCTCTGTGCAGCAAAAAACGTGCATCTACCTACGCAAAGAATGTTCGACCTCGAAAAGCTGCAATCACAACAGACAGCCAGAAGATTCGCCACTCGACTCTCACTCCTGCTCTCAGAGAGTACTGCCCAACAAACCGGCATCCACGAACAATGGAGCAACATTTCTCGTTCTCTACGTACCGCCGCCGAAGAAGAAATCGGATTCCGGCGAGCCCGAAAAAACAATTGGTTCGACGAGGAATGTCATGCTGCCGCAGAAAGAAAGGATGCCGCCTATAGAGCCACGCTGCGATCGGGCGCAACGCGAGCCATGTGGGATCGCTACAGAGAGCTGAAAAAGGAAGAGAGACGTATTATCCGACAGAAGAAACGAGAGGCCGAAATACGTGAGTGCGAAGAGCTTGAGATGCTGGCCAACAGGAACAACGCCCGAAAATTCTACCAGAAAGTTCGGCGGCTTACAGAAGGTTTTAAGACCGGGGCGTTTTCCTGTAAGAACAAAGACGGCGAACTGGTGACCGACGTACAGAGCAATCTTAAATTATGGAGGGAACACTTCTCGAACCTATTAAACAGTGACAGCTGCGCATGTCACCGAGAAAGTGAAGATCCCGATACCCCAATCGTTGACGACGGAATTGTCGTTCCGCTACCCGATCATGACGAGGTGAGAATAGCGATAACGCGGCTAAAGAACAACAAAGCTGCGGGCGCCGACGGACTGCCGGCTGAGCTATTCAAACATGGCGGCGAGGAGCTGGTAAGGTGCATGCATCAGCTCCTATGCAAAATATGGTCGGATGAAAGCATGCCTGCTGATTGGAATTTAAGTGTGCTCTGCCCAATCCATAAGAAGGGCGATCCTGCAATTTGTGCCAATTACCGCGGGATTAGTCTTCTAAATATCGCCTATAAGGTTCTAGCGAGCGTATTGTGTGAAAGGCTGAAGCCCACCGTCAACCAACTGATTGGACCTTATCAGTGTGGCTTCAGACCTGGAAAGTCTACCATCGACCAAATATTCTCAATACGCCAAATCTTGGAAAAGACCCATGAAAGGAGAATCGACACACACCATCTTTTCGTCGACTTCAAAGCTGCATTCGACAGTACGGAAAGGAGTTACCTGTATGCCGCTATGTCTGAATTTGGTATCCCCGCAAAACTAATACGGCTATGTAAGATGACGTTGCTCAACACCAACAGTGCCGTCAGAATTGGAAAGGACCTCTCCGAGCCGTTTGATACCAAACGAGGTTTCAGACAGGGTGACTCCCTGTCGTGTGACTTCTTTAACCTGATGTTGGAGAGCATCGTGCGAGCCGCAGAACTTAATCGCTCAGGCACAATTTTTTATAAGAGCGTACAATTGCTGGCGTATGCCGATGATATTGACATCATCGGCCTTAACAACCGCGCTGTTAGTTCTGCCTTCTCCAAACTGGATAAAGAGGCAAAGCGAATGGGTCTGGTGGTGAACGAGGACAAAACGAAGTACCTCCTGTCTTCAAACAAACAGTCGGCGCACTCGCGTATCGGCACCCACGTCACTGTTGACAGTTATAATTTTGAGGTTGTAAAAGACTTCGTCTATTTAGGAACCAGCATTAACACCGATAACAATGTCAGCCTTGAAATCCAACGTAGAATCTCTCTTGCCAACAAGTGCTACTTTGGACTAAGTAGGCAATTGAGTAGTAAAGTCCTCTCTCGACGAACAAAACTAACACTCTACAAGACTCTCATCATGCCCGTCCTAACGTATGGCGCAGAAGCTTGGACGATGACAACATCCGATGAAGCGACGCTTGGAGTGTTCGAGAGAAAGATTCTGCGTAAGATTTTTGGACCTTTGCACGTTGGCAACAGCGAATATCGCAGACGATGGAACGATGAGCTGTATGAGCTTTACGACGACATAGACATAGCGCAGCGAATAAAGATCCAGCGGCTACGTTGGCTGGGTCATGTCGTCCGAATGGATACAAACGCTCCGGCTTTGAAAGTATTCGATGCGGTACCAGCTGGTGGTAGCAGAGGAAGAGGGCGGCCTCCTCTGCGTTGGAAAGATCAGGTGGAGAAGGACTTGGCTTCACTTGGTGTGTCCAACTGGCGCCGGTTAGCACGAGAAAGAAACGACTGGCGCGCTTTGTTAAACTCGGCCAAAATCGCGTAAGCGGTTATAGCGCCAATTAAGAAGAAGAAGATTTCATACAAAATTTTCTTCGTTTGCCTTCAGGGGACTACTCAGTTAGACTACCACCTAAATCCGATCTTGATGCTCTTGGTGAATCGCATTATCTTGCTTTACGTAGATTCAGGGCGCTAGAAATAAAACTCCAAAAGGATGAATCCACAAAACTTTTATATTCGGCATTTATGCAGGAGTATAAGGACCTTGGTCATATGTCGCTGGCATCATTTCAAGCAGACAAACCAGTTTACTACTTACCGCATCACTGCGTTAAAAAGCAAGACAGTACCACTACAAAACTGCGCGTGGTTTTTGATGGGTCCGCTAAAACTACTTCAGGGTATTCGCTAAACGATTTGTTGCTACCAGGGCCAATCATTCAGCCAAAACTTTTTAACATCTTGCTTCGCTTTAGACTTTTCAAAGTTGCACTACTTGGCGACATATGTAAAATGTATCGCTGCATTAAAATGAGTAGCCCTAATGATCAGTTGCAGTGCATTCTTTGGCGCGATGACCCATCTGAGCAAATCAAGACATACAAGTTAAACACGGTCACATATGGAACGAGGCCTGCTGCTTTCCTAGCTATTCGAGCTATGCATCAGCTTACATTTGATGAGGAGGAATCATTTCCAGTCGGCGCTAAAATCATTCGAAGAGATTTTTACGTGGATGATTTGATATCTGGTGGCGATTCAATCGAGGAGGTCATACAAATGAAGCAAGAGATCAGACAGCTACTTCTACGAGGAGGCTTTCCAATTCGAAAATGGTGTTCTAATGAAGTTGATGTTTTGAAAGATGAAGACGAAAGTAATTGCGAAAAATTCATAAAGTTTCATGATGGTACAGATGTGACAAAGGCACTTGGCCTTGTGTGGGAACGTATCTCAGACAACTTTCTATTCAGTTTCACACCAATCTTGAATTCGCAGAAAATAACAAAGCGATCTATTCTTTCAGTCATAGCGCGGTTCTACGATCCACTTGGCTTAATATGCCCAGTTATCACAAAGCTGAAGATCTTCATGCAAGCCTTATGGAAGGAAAAACTGGTTTGGGACGAAAGCCTGCCGCAATCGCTACAGTCCATTTGGTTGGACTTGTGTGGTCAACTTTCATTCGTTAGCAATCTTCATTTTCCACGATACGTGCTTGCACTGCAAGCCCGCGTTCAAATTCATGCCTTTTGTGATGCCAGTCTATCCGCTTATGGTGCTTGTGTCTACACACGCGTTGAAAAGCACGGCGTCAACAAAATACATCTTCTATGTTCCAAGTCCAGAGTTGCACCTTTGAAGTCGATCACGGTTCCGAAACTCGAGTTGTCTGCTGCGTTGTTGTTAGCGGAATTGGTTTCAAATATTTTGGAAAATAGCCAACTATCATATGAGTGCCATTGTTGGTCGGATTCAATGGTTGTATTGTCGTGGCTACGATCTGCTCCCAGTAATTTTAACATATTCGTATCAAATCGCGTAGCTAAAATACAATCGCTTACATCAGGTATGACCTGGCATCACGTTCCAACCGAACTGAATCCTGCGGATATTCTTTCGCGCGGCTGCACTCTAAAAGAGCTTCTAAATAACACCCTATGGGCTAATGGACCTTCATTCCTCCAATTTGATTCAGCGCATTGGCCAAGCAATATGGATTTCTTATCTAATCTTCCAGAAAGACGGCGCCATGTTTTAATTGCTGCAACTCAAATCGACGAAACTTACGGTTGCAAGTTCCAAAATTCATTCAGCAAGTTACAGCGCGTGTTTGCGTACGTTTACAAATTTCGCCACATTAAATCAAAACGAACTTTACCATCAGCTGGATTTCTCACAGTCGACGACATTAAAGGCGGTACACTGCTGCTAATCAGGCATATCCAGCAAGTGCACTTCGCATCAGAATACAAAATACTGAAAGAAAACAAACAGTTGCCTTCCTGCAACCATTTACTGTCACTCAATCCATTTATCGACGACTTTGGTTCATTACGCGTTGGAGGGCGGCTCTATAATTCGAATTTAGAATTCGAGGCAAAACACCCACTTTTGCTACCTAAACAGCATCCAGTCACTTCCGCACTCATTAAATTCTATCATCGTAAACTATTGCATGCAGGACCGCAGAGCTTATTAGCATCAATTCGTCAGCAGTTTTGGCCTATTGGTGGGCGCAAAACAGTTTCAAAAATCATTAATAAATGCTTGAGGTGCTTCCGCCTTAAGCCCAGGGTACTGCAGCAAATTATGGGTCAACTTCCAACAGACCGTGTGAGACCATCTAGACCTTTTATTACAACAGGTGTTGACTATTGTGGACCACTCCAGTACAAATGTGAGGTGCGCAACCGGCCACCCGTGAAATGCTACGTATGTATCTTTGTTTGTTTTTCAACGAAAGCATGTCATCTTGAACTTGTCCAAGATTTATCGACGTCATCGTTCATTGCTGCACTCAAACGATTTATCAGCATTAGAGGCAAGCCAAGCACTATTTGGTCTGATAACGCTACAAATTTTCTTGGGGCAAAAAATGAGCTAGAAGAGCTGCGAAAACTATTCGCCGATCAAAATCACAATAGAGCAGTAGCTGAAGCTTGCATTGAAAATCAAATTGATTGGAAATTTATTCCTCCCCGCTCGCCCCATTTTGGCGGCTTATGGGAAGCTGCGGTCAAGTCCGCAAAACTTCATTTCTATCGCACCGTTGGCGTCTCTATTTTAACCTTCGATGAGCTTCGCACTCTCATTTGTGAAATTTCTGCTATTTTAAATTCTCGTCTCCTTTGTCCAATTACAGAAAATCCAGACGATCTTGACGTGCTTACACCAGCGCACTTTCTCATTGGTGGGTCATTTACAGCCATAGAAGAACCAATTGTTACGCATCTAAATATGAACCGTCTAAGCCGGTGGCAGCGAATTTGTCAGATGCAGCAAATCTTTTGGCAAAGGTGGAGCACTGCGTATCTATCATTACTGCAAGAGAGGTGTAAGTGGCGAAATCCCATGTCAAACATACAACAAGGTGCTATGGTGCTTTTAAAGGATGACAATCAACCGCCTTTAAAATGGAGTCTGGGTCGGGTTGAACACACCTTCAGTGGCGCTGACGGATATGTTAGAGCAGCGATCATTAAAACAGCAAATGGGCCAGTAAAACGAGCTATAACTAAGATTGCAGCACTTCCGGTTGAAACAGATTTGGTTGAAAGCCTACACCTTCCAACGGGGGGAGTATGTATGCAGCAGGAATCTGCATAAACCCCCATTTAGTTTAAGTTATAGAAAATACTTTGTATTATTCCTACAGGCACTCTTTCTTTGTTATACCTACAGGCATTCCTTCTAAAATAACAGTAGAAACATCCGATCTCTGTAACCGTACCAAAAATTAGCATGTACATACATATAATATTGTTATCATATTTGTTTTTCCATCTGTATTTTTCGTTAAGCTAACAGTGCCTGCTTTGCAGATTTTATACTATAAATAAGGTTGCGAAAATACATTGCACCCTCTTCTACTTGGTGCGTGAACAAATCCACACATTGTTTTTCACTCGGAAAAAATAACTAACAGGATTAAGAAAATACTTAAATACCACAATGTTTTGTTTGTCTTCATTGACTTTGAGAAACTTTCATTAGACTGTATCATCAAAGCGTATGTAAGTCACTCCAGCATAATGGAGTTCCGGATAAAATAACTCACATCATACAAGGTCAATGTTCTGCATGATGGTGCTCTATACGAACCAATCGACTCAGTAACAAGAGTTAAGCAAGGTAGCATATTGTCGCCTCTGTTATTTTTAATAGTACTTGATGATGTGCTAGATAACACCCTTGATACCAGCCCTTGAAGAGGAATTCTCTGAAATCCTATCAGCATTGAATATCTGGAAGACCTCTACTACGCTGACGATATTACCCTCCTTTCACAGCATAGCGGACACATGCAGAAGAAACTTGATGACTTCAGTTTCCACGCA
Organism: Anastrepha ludens; assembly: GCF_028408465.1. Classification (NCBI taxonomy): domain Eukaryota; kingdom Metazoa; phylum Arthropoda; class Insecta; order Diptera; family Tephritidae; genus Anastrepha; species Anastrepha ludens. The sequence goes on along the minus strand of NC_071500.1, from coordinate 45,428,515 downwards.
GATCACGTCTGTCTAAATGTTGATAAAACTAAATCCAACACCTTGCAGACAAACCATTTAACAGTATACGGTGAACAAATCGAAAGAGTAGACGCATTTACCTATCTAAGAAGCCAGATTACACCAGATGGCGGATTGATGTGCAAGAACTAAAAAAGCCAAGGCTGTATGAGCTTTACGACGACATAGACATAGCGCAGCGAATAAAGATCCAGCGGATACATTGGCTGGGTCATGTCGTCCGACTGGATACAAACGCTCCGGCTCTGAAAATATTCGATGCGGTACCACCTGGGGGTAGTAGAGGAACAGGAAGACCTCCTCTGCGTTAGAGAACGACTTGGCTTCACTTGGTGTGTCCAATTGGCGCCGGTTAGCACGGGAAAGAAATGACTGGCGCACTTTGTTGAACTCGGCCAAAATCGCGTAAGCGGTTATCGCGCCAATTAAGAAGAAGAAAGCTGTATTCGCCTACCTAAAAAGGATACTGTACTTGAAGTAACTGACAAAAGGCACAAAGGTAAGGACTTTTAATACGAATATAAAATCAATTTTTCTCTACGGTTGTGAAACTTGACTTGTATCAGCATCTACCACACATAAATAAAAAAAATAAAAAATAAATAATTGGCGCGTTCACTCCTGTTAGGTGTTTTGGCCGAGCTCCTCCTCTTATTTGTGGTGTGCGTCTTGATTTTGTTCCACAAATTCTACCACACATAGCTTACAATTATTTGTGAGCCGTTGTCGCAGAACAATCCTGCGCGTATAGTGGCCTGATAACTGGATTTCAAGCGAGTAACTCTTCGCAGGAGGAGGACAAAAACCCTTCTTCTTTTTTATTGCCAATTCGATTCCGAATATAGTCGATCATACAATTTATACAATATATTACAATATTACAATTAAACATCGAATTACAAAAGTATTTTACGGTTAATATAAATTTGTTATAATTTCATGATAAAGGTCTCGATTTCTCGCTGTCTCCAATAAAGTTCCTACATTGCCGATTCCAGTCCAATGTCTTATATTTCTCAGCCAGGATATTTGTTTTCTGCCTAAACCTCGTTTGTCTTCTATTTTTTCTTGCAGGATTAGTTGAAGTACATGATATTTGTCGTTTCTCATAATATGACCCAAATATGCAGCTTTTCTTCTTTTTATGGTAGTAAGTAATTGTCGATCATGCTGAATTCTACGCAATACTTCAGCATTTGTTACTCTATCTGTCCAGGGTATTCTTAGAATTCTTCTATATATCCACATTTCAAATGCTTCTATTTTATTCATTTCAGTGGTTTTAATGGTCCATATCTTCATAGCATACAGTAGTACAGACAGCCGGTAACACTTAACGGAACGAATTTTTAATTTAATATTGGGGTCATGATTATTAAGAACCCTTTTGTGCTTATGGAATGCAGCCCTAGAAATTTCGATTCGAGCTTTTATTTCTTTTGAAGAATTCCAATTTTCGTTAATCCAGCAACTTAAGTATTTGAAATTTTTTAATCTTTCTATGAGCATGTCATTAATTGTTAAACTTGTGACAACATAGGTGTTTTTTCTGCTGACAATAATATATTATATTTAGTTTTATTAATATTGATTTTTAAACCGAAGTTTTTACTGCAACGCGTAACAACATTGACTAGCGCCTGTAGTTCACTTAGACTGTCTGATAAGAGAGTTGTGTCGTCAGCGTACAAAAACCGATTGGTGTAAGAATACGGAACGTTAATGGAAATGAATTGGGCACACCACCCGCAAACCAGCTAAAATAAGCCGAATGGTGTTAAATTGCAACCCCCAACGATATCGCCGCAGAGAACGTCCTAAAGGATCATGGCGACGTAGTTTTTTGAGCAGTATATAGAAGTCGGCAAAAACACCCAAAAAAGGGTGTACGCGCCAATTATATTATATATATATATATATATTTAGGAGTCGACGAAACCCTAACGTAGTTCTGAGATCAAGGCAAAAGCGAATAATCGACAACATTGGCAATAGTTTGCTTCGGCACCATGCACCCCTAATCGGCGCGACAGCAACATGTAATAATAATAATAATGCGGGTTTAGTTGGTTAAAGTCCCATACCAGGGCATCAGCTACAGGTTTTTGATGCTTCCCCCCCTCTACAAAAAATATTTTTAACTAACCTGGGCACAGTGGCAGATTTGTCTATTCAAAGGGCAGGTGAAAGGAGAAGTAAAGGTTTCAGAGTTAATTGCAGACATATATGTATGTGTCTTCGAAATGCCCAGCAGTTCCCTCAACTCCATATACTACTTATATAATGATAAATACTGAACAGTAAACTCAAAGCGATATACGACGTTATTATAGATTGCGACGGAAACCATAAGCAGCACTAACAGAAAGAAGAGAACAAAATAATGAGTGGTAATGAACTTGAGAATTTGCAAATCAGCCATTTTATTACAAAAAAGTTTAAAGTTTTTCAAAAGCCGAAGACTTTAAAGACTCCGTTATTATAATTATTTACTTCAACTTCTGCTTTTATTTATGTCATGCTTTAGTGAACTATTCTAGCATTAGATAAAAGAAATATTTTATAAAGCATCAACTCCTTTTGTTACTCAATATCCATCATTTTGCCAGTCATTTCCACGAAAATCGAAAAGAGAAAGAAAAAAACATAAAACGAAAAAAATTTTGGCCCTCAACTCGAAAATTTACTTCAGTCTGAATTTACCAACTTTTTTCATCGATAATCTACGCTTTTTTTCGGCCCTCCAGTCTCGCACGAGTTTTCATGGCGACTCAACGCCAACGACAACATGTTGAGTGTATTAAACGATAATGGGAGCCTTTGCCATTGCGAGGTAGCCGAAGCGTTCACCCAAAAAGGAAAAAATTAAAAATAAAAGAAAATTGAAAACCTAAAGTAAGACTGTGACAAAGTATGAATGGTCGGCCGGTCATTTAGTCGGTTGGTCGGTCATTGCGTGGTTAACTGCACTTCACTGTGCAATCTGGCATTACTGTTCGTGCCACACGCGCACCGCGTTGCATGACACTTTTGTGCGGCTAACATAAAGTGCACTCATAAATTTCTTGTCCTTTCTGTTCAATTCTCAGCGTGAGGAAGTGGTGGGATTTTTCGCGATGAGCGCTCTAACACTGCTGATAGCTTAACTGCTGCTTTTAGTACAACTTTTCGCTGTTGGTCACTGCCAGATGGATCCTTTGCATGTCATTGCTTTGCGTGTCTTCCTACTATACTTACATGCATACATACATACATGCATGAAAAAGGTGCACGCGCATACATATCTGCCATTTGGTTTGTGTGCATGTTGCTCCATTTTCTTCTTCTACTCGTGTGACTTTTGTGTGGGGACGAAAAAATATATCACGTTGTGGAACGCACTTTGTTGCACAAGTTGCGCAAACTACAAAAATACGAAAAGCGTCAATGTGCTCACCAATGTTGCCGTTGATTATGGGTTATTTCTTTCCCGAGCACTTTTTGGTTGCTGCATTTCAACTTACTACTGGTGTCGTCGTCGTTGCCTCTCATCACCGCTACTTATCGCATATCAGCGCAATGGCAACACAACACTTTAGCGAATGCGCTATGCGCTTACACATCACTTTGCAGCGTGTTACCTGCAGACAACAACAACAACAAAGATGACACCATCCTGGCGTCAACAAGAACAACAATACAAACAATAACAACCACCTGAACAGTGCATAACGTTTATGTTGTTACGCTTTCAGTTTTCACGCCAGCAAATTGTCACTTAACCTAATGGATGAGTAAGTGCCACAGGCGTTCTGCTGGCACCTGTTGTTTTTGTTTTTATTTTTTAGTCATTTGTTTTGATCGCAAACTCCTTTTGTTTAGCCAAATCACAGCGCGGCGTCGTCTACACCAAACGCAACAACAAGCAAAGACAAGGTAGCAAGCAGCAGCAGCTGTGGAGCACTAACAGTAGCTATACTTCTGGTGCTGGCGTGGTTCGCAGTGAAGGCTGCCAAAATTTTTATATAATTTTTTTGTATGCCCGCGCGCAATTGTGCACAAGGGTATCATACTTTTACTCGAAGAACGATGGTTTGTAACGGCATAGGTGAAACGAAATAGATATAGACATATACGTAAGTGTAGACTAAAAGGTTCATCCTGCTCAGAGAGTGGATTTAGCTATGACTAGCCGTTCTTTCTTCCGTTCGTACGCACAGAAAAGGAATTCGAGACGGAGTTAAATGTTTAAAATTATCTTTGCCACACCCTCTTTTGATTAAAGTCATGCATCACGATGACGACTGATTAAAACTGGATCAAACGTAAGTATTACACGCTGGACCCTTCACCTCATTTAGATCCGAGAAAAATATTATTGAAATACCAAGTCCCCTTTGTAAATGTTAAGGCTAAATTTCTTTTCATTCATCGATTGTTACAAGCTATAATTCTCATTGTCTATGTGTTTCTTTGGTTCCAAAAATTAACAACCACTCCAAATTAAATTTCACTAAAATGTGCGTGGGTATATAAAGTTCGGTCCGGACCGAAGGTAGAACTTCCTTGCTTGTTTATTCCTGTGGTTATCTTACCTGTAGTAGCCGTAATTTTTGTGCTTGCCCTATACATGGCCGTTTTGTCTTGAACGAGATGATTCATATGGCAGCAATTTTTGACGACATGACCAACAAAGTGGCCCAGAAAAAGTAATCACATGAGATATTTTTATTTTTTTTTCTAAATCTATTATTCCTTAAACGAGAATCTTCTTCATAATTGATCTTAGCAATGTTGACTAGCATCTGCAAAACGCTTGCTGGTACATAATTTCGATTTTGCGTCGGCAAGAAATATTTTAAAGAAATGGTTTAAGTAACGCATGGAATCTGTAAACCCTTTTACTTTGCTTTAATGCATATTTACTTACCACCTTCAATATGCCCCCCGCCTGTATCTCCACGAGTCTTTCATTGTACGATCAAGTTTTGCTCAGTCATAGAATAAAGTAAAGGACTAGCAGAAATGTCATTACCAGTCAAGGCTAAGCATAAGAAAAAACATTTTATATCTTTTGATATTTCATCCCCGCAGTGGGAATCGATCAATCTAAAGGTAGTAACTAATTTTTATTTTGAACACTTTGGACACATTGGCAGAGCAGCCATTTCTCAAAGAAATCAAATGTGACCTCTACGTATTTGTGAGCAAAATTATAACAGCTGCACTTATTTGGTGCTATGTTATTTGGCAGCTGCCGTAGTGGAATTGATGTGTGAGTGACTACTTTTTGGTAGGGTACAGGTTCCAAACGCACTGTGGTCATAAAACACCAAATGATGGAAAAGGTTTTCACTAAAAGTGGTAGCCACTCAGCTGGTGATGACAAATCACCGATTGTATTTTCGCCATGAAAAGCTCCTCATAAAAAACCATCTACCCCTAGGGGGGCTGAAAAACCGTAGGTCCCTCGGCCAAACACCTAAAACAGTAGTATGCGCCAATTATAAAGGGTGATCAGATGGAGATAGTTTTCCAATAGAGTTAGATCATGCGTGAGTATTGTCCAACTAAATACATTTTTTTTAGGAATTCACTGAACATTTAAAAATCGTAAAATTGTGTTACGAAAATCGACGCTCTGTGAAATGTGTACATCGCGCGCTTATGGTGTTCAGCGATGAGACCCGTCTTTGGCTTAATGACTTAGTGAATAAGCAAAATTGCCGTATTTGGGCTGAAGAGCAACCCAAAGCCATTCCCGAATAGCCATTACACACATTGAAAACAAGCGTTTGGTGCAGCCTATGGGCTGGAGGAATCATCGCCCCATATTTCTTCAAAGTCGAAGCTTGCGCCAATGTAACGGTGAATGGCGAACGCTATTATAAACGAATTTTTGACACTGGAAATTGAAGCACGTGATCTCCATAATACTTGGTTCCAACAAGATGGCACTACTTGCCACACAATCCGTGAAACAATAGATTTACTGCGTCGCCATTTCAGTGAACAATTTATGTCTCATCACGGGCGAGTAGATTCGCCTCCAAGATCGTGTGATATCACACCTTCGGATTTTTATTTGGGAGGTATGTAAAGTCTAAATGCTTTGTGGATACACCAGCCCCGATTAAGGCATTGGAAGCCAACATTACGAAAGTTATTTACGAGATACCGAACAAAGTATTCCAGTGAGTCGTTCAAAATTGGTGTTTACGGATGACCGAATTACGGCGCAGTTGCGGCCGATATTTGAAAGGGATTATCTTAAAAAATAGATCTCATGAATGGTTCTACACAAATATAATAATAATAACCCAATCAATTTGAATTTTCCGTTTTTTATTAGAATTTAAAATCCGACACCTCTCAATTGATCACCCGCCCGCACTTTTGCCTTAGAACAGAATAATTTTGTTTTTCCTTAACTTTATTTTGGGATGTTGGAACAAATAACTGCTTCCACAAACAAAATTTTTTTATGCGTCACCTTTCTTCTTCATCTTCACTTTTATATTTTTTCAAATTTATAGTTTTTTGCAAATGGCGTCTTATGTCAATCATATTTGACACATGTAAACTAAACATCTGCAGTATACAAACATTTAAGCCGAGGCGCGCGTAAAGGTCAAAATAAAAATAAAAATCACTGAAAATATTTTTTTTTATTTAATGAAAATTTATTAAAACATGATATTTTTAGTTTTGCACCACTTTATATTAACATTCCACTTCACACATAAGACTGGTGTATAATACCTTAAACTATTTATGTAATATAAGAAAATTATAATATAATACCCTTGAATTTCAGTGAACTTAAGGTCGTTTACTTATCAGCATTTCAATGCAAAACGAGCCAAGTAGTATTTCCCTTCTTTGTCCTTCGGTAATCCGTTTTTTATTGCTTTGTGTTGCACATTTCAAAGCAACAACACAATCACACAGTGTTGAATGTCTAATTGACATACATACATTGAGGTGAAAAACAATTCTTCTTTTCAATTTCAATAAATTTATCCATAACGAAGTAAAGTGATATCGCTGAATTGAACGGTAATTGAAGTTTTTCAAATCAAAGTATAAATTTATGTGCATACATAATGCAGTTTTGAAGAAAATTCTTAATTACTAACGAATTCGGACAGAATAGGTTTAATATAAGGAAAGGTGGGCGATTTTTTAAGAGGATGCGCCTCCTTGTTGTATTTTGCTATGCAGTTGACATAAAACAATATTTTTGAACTTGCCAACTTTCAACAGTTAAATGCAAATTTCTCCGAAAACGTAGTAGTCAAAATGAAATATTTCAAAGGAATACAGGTAACAGAATATGGCGCACGAAGTATCTGAATAAAAGGCACAAGAAGTTCAAAACTTAAAATTCTATACCATGGACTTTTTATTTCACACTGCAACAGCTAACGACAACAATGCCGACGAAATCAGCATCATTGGTTGACTTCTGTCCACCACGTAGCAAGCAAGGTGTCTCGTTTAGCCGCTGCTGCTGCTACGGAGCGGCTGCTGGCGCAAAGACGAGGCTGCAGTAAGCAATTGCACTTGTCGAGCGGTAAAGAAAAGAATGTCATAAAATGCGAATGCCAAAAAAAATGTGTTCAACAATAACTGCTGATAAGTAGAAACACAATTGTGTGCCATTTGTGTAAACACTTGGTCAGCAGAAATTGGCATTTTTCACCAGTGACTTTTCAATATTTGATGGTTACAAATTGGACAATTTCGACAAGTGATTTTCCCTTCTTCTTTTTCAAGATATTTTCTTTATTTGATTTGATTTTCCTGCTTCAATTGAATGAACAGACTGAATTACATACATATATATATCTGTTTTCCAGTACGCGTTGAGCGCATATTATTACGGCAGGTGTAATATGGTGAGTAGAAGGGAAGTTAGGTAGGGCAGGTTAGTAAGGAGTACCTACTTATTGTAAGGCGTGAGGTTCATTGGGGTGCCACTAATTTGATTTAGTTCACCAAATTGGGCTCTAAATATGATTGCTGGGGATATCATGACACGAATATCACCCAGTAGACCTTAGAAAACTTAGAAATATTCTCAAATATACTTATAAATATGCATATACACTAGGGCGGGTCGATTTAAAAATCGCTCATTGCTCTGTGAAAATCGTATTCTAGGGATCAAAATAAGAAACTTTGCCGAAGGAACCATACCACTAAAACGAATTCTGATGTCCCCCAATTTCAAAATATCACCATTTTTGGCCTTTACATGAAAAAATCAGCTAAATGGCTCTGTTTTCTCTTTATGTTTATTTATTTATAATAATATTTATTATCTATTTATAATAATATCTATTTTTTCTCTTAAGAAATTTATTTAGTCAGAACATATGTAAATGAAAAAAATAATTTAAGTGAGTTATAGAAAATAAACTAAAAAGTTCGACCCAAATTGGGGGACATCAGAATTCGTTTTAGAGGTATGGTTCCTTGGGCAAAGTTTCTTATTTTGATCCCTAGACTATGATTTTCACAGAGCAATGGGCGATTTTTTTGCCTCCCCACAAATCGACCCGGCCTAATATACACCCAACTCGTTTTTACAGAGTCTTATTTTACATGAAAAAAAATAATTACATTTATTAAAATAACACAGTTCACTAATAACCTTTTTTACACAAAATTTTCGTTCTTGCAGGAATTTCAAAATAAAACATAATTCCTAAAAGGATGCCTTATTAAGTAAACATTTGTCCTGCGAAATAAAAGCAAAAATTACATTTTAAAAGTCCAAGTCCAGTTGTGCGTTCAAATTTCAAGGAAATCTTTAAGTCGCGTGCGGCTGGATAACAAATATTGTACAAGGCGGCGCAAAATTAGTCATCCCATTTGGTTTTTGAATCATTATTTTACTGAATGATGGACATCTTTATTTGAGCGTTACGCGTTAGTTAATGACGTTAGTATAAACACTAGTTATATACATATATACATACATAATCAATGATTGTTCATCATTGTCTATACCGACAAACAACAATACCATATGCACTTTAACCCTGTTTGATAACAATGTACATAACACCAAAACAACAAAACTTATCTCAACATGATTTACCACGAACTGCAACCGACAAACAATATAACAATAGAAATGCACTATACAAACAAGAATAACCTTAATAGTTATCTACTAGTGAACAGATAACGACCTACGCATATCAATGCTATAAGTTGTACTAAGATTGATGTAAACGAGTTAGTCTAAGATTATGAATAAAGAATGCACGTCTTGGTGCAACAAAAATATTCTTTTACTCTAATATCGATGCAAGATATTAACTCGCTCCATTGCTAGTCTGTTTTGTATAGTGCTGCTGTCCATTTCACAAGTGTTGAATATGACTGACATACTTCACCATTTGCAAAAATTATAAATCTTCCGTTCGGGTGATTAATTTCGCACCACCTTGTATAAACAATTCGAGAAAGCAAAAACAGTCGCTAATAAAAGATTTTATTTCAACGGAAAAACGAACAAAAGCCGTTAATAATTTGAGTACAACCCAACAAATGAGCTGGACATATTGAAAATATCTACTGATGATAGCATTTTTGGTTCAGTCCGTAATTAACGTGCACGCTTTTTATCAAATAACGAGATTAATAGTTCCAAATTCATATTTATTCCTAATATCAATTTGTGTTTTCCTACGTTTTGTATCTATGGATTGAATTTTCACTGTACAGCAATTTTAATTTTTTTTGTAATAAAAGTGAATTGTTTACTTTTAGATATTTACGTTTTGTATATTTCATTATTACTTCTTTCGCATTTTCTTTTTTTTTGGGAAAATATTAATTGGGAGAAAAATAAAATCATTATTTTTGCGTATTTAAGATGTTTTGGGTGAAATATGCACCATTTGGTTGTATTTGCTGCCATTTTAAAAGTAACTTGAATATGCTTATCTCATAGAAATCTTGATCCTTATTGGCGAAAAACCTTAGTTATCGATTTTCACAATGTTCCCTTGGTACAAATTGCCTATCACTCAGAAATTTTTGCAATAAGAGAAAAAGATGATAATCGCTTGACCCCAGATCCGGGCTATACGGTGGATACATTAAAGCTTCCCAACAAAGCTTCCGTAGTTTTTGGCGAGTCACTACGGACGTGTGTGGTTTTGCGTTATCCTGGTAGAACACAACACCTCTGTTCAATCGCTAGCTCCAATCGGTTCAGTTGTTGACAGTAGACCTCTGAACTTAATGTTTGGTTATATGCAAGCATCTCATAATAAATGATTCTTTTCAAGTCCGACCAAATACACAGCAAAACTTTTCTGCGCTACAGCTGCTCAAACGCGGAATGTACAGCCTCTTGTAATCATTTCAAATTACCCAGACAAAAATTTTTCATAAGTTATTCCTCTTTTCACTACCTATTTTAAGTGATAGTTAATAGAAAATTTTAATTATTATTTTAATTAATTATGTCGAGGCCAATATGTTAAAGAATATCCCTGTAAAATATTAAGTTGATATCTTGATTGCTTTTTGAGTTATATTCCTCAGCGCGGACCGCCCGCCTCTGTTTCTCAAATTTTAAACTCATTTATCTCGAAACGCCTTTTTTGCCTGGTATTGTCAAAAAAAAGAAAATCCTATTCCACCGAATCATCTGAAAGTTTAATATGTTGTTGACAACATCAATGGCTGTACCTCGAAGTGCCATAATCTGTTTAATACCCAGGTGGTTAATATGGTGACCGAAAAGTAATTACCTTCTCTATTGTATCGTACAAATATCAAATTAATCGAACTGAAAACGGCCAATACCACAGAAATAAAGACAACTGATAAAACATTATGCCACATCCAACAATTACGCATCTAACCAGATATAAATGTAAATATATACGTATAAATATATGCCTATGGTATTAAAGTACAACAGCAATATTAATTGTGATAATAATCAACATAACCAACAATAACACCAGCAAGTAACGTAAGCGGTTTGTTTTGCTACAAAAACAACATTAATGCAATACAACAACAACAATGCAAGCCCGCATGCCGGAATACCTCTATAGGTACACGAAATAGCTTAGGACCTGCAACAATAATATCAACCCAAACACCCCAGCAAACGGTATACTCGTATACAAACTGTACAATGCACACGCGTTTATATATAGGCGTACGCTTATAAATATGTACAGCAACAGTAATGCTGGGAGCGATTGTGTCTGGCCAATTGGCGGAATTAGTGTTGCAACTCATTACGAATGGCCAACGGCGTTGGTGTGTGTGCGTGCGTGCGTGCGTATGTTTGCACGCAAACTTACAGCGCTGCACAACTGACCGCTGGTAAATTATCCTAATTATAAACATAAATAATTGAGTGATTTTCTGCAAGATTAATTCGTGCTATCACATCCGATATAATGAATGAATTTCCACTGCTATTTGCTGTGTAGCTAACAAAGGCGGCAACAACAGTAAAAACAAATATAACTAAGAGAAATGACAAAAGAGGTATTGGATTGAATGTGGCTGAAGTAGTAGCTGAAGCAGATGCGAACACCATAAATCGCTTAGTTCTATTTGCGATAGCATTTCCATGAATATGCAAAAATGTATGTGCATATGCATGCATTTAATATATTATTTGTGTGTATCATTCTCATAATGCTGGAAACTCAGGTGAGTATACACATACAAATATGCATGTATGGTTGTAATATATGGTGAATTGTATGTTGACTTCTAACCAGTTGAGGATGAACTGTATATCCTCAATCGGTTAGAAGTCGGTTTGTCCACAACAGATATGACACAGTGAACATATGTGTACATACATAAATACATACACGTATATTCTACAAGAATTCATTTACTACAATTCCATCAAAAATCAATCGGAAACCTGGAGTCAAATTGATTGCATTTGTTACTCAAAATTTAGAAACATATTTTAGGGCGCAATTGTGTGTACCAGTAGACGATTTTTTGTACTTATAGCACATCTGGATATAAAATTGATTGGGGATATCAATAAGTGGCGGCCGCCGTAGCCGAGTGGCTTGGTACGTGACTACCATTCGAAAGTGCGTAGGTTCGAGTCTTCGTGCAAGAAACACCAAAATAATAGAACAAGTTTTTTCCATCGGTCCACCCTCGGCAGATAATGGCAAGCCTCAGAGTGTTTTCTGTCATGAAAAAGCCCCACATAAAAATATTTGCCATTCATAGTCGACTTAAACTGTAGGAGGCCGAACTCGCAAACACCTAAGAGAAGTGTACGCGTCAATTATTTACTTTTTATATTTATTTAAGGTTGTTATTGTTATTTCAGGGTTGTAAATTGCCCTGCAAAACTGGAATGCTCGAAATTGCAATGCACTTGTGAAATTGTTTCATGAGTTGTCTTTATAACTGTCTGGACGCCTAGGTTACACAAACAGTTTGTTTTTGTTGACAGCTAATACGTGCTTTGAATTTTCTTCAGAGCATTGTCTCACAAAACAGAGGTTAGGTTGCTTGTTAAATTAGTTAGCCTAAAGAACAGAGTTTCTTAATGGTGATTGGAAAAATCCTACCAGAAATTTTAGGGTATTGGTCAGTCTGCGTCTCTTCCTATCTCTTGCGGGTACCTGAATTTGTAAACTTAGCTGTTCACATGCACTTGGAGTACTACAACTGATAAATGGCTAAAACTCCACTCACAGAATTCCGGTAGTCTTCTCCTACATACTTGTATATCTCTGCTAGGCTTACAACAAATAATAGTTGTATTTACATGTATACATATGTGGGATTTGCGGTACTTTATTTCAACACGTCTGCACGACGTGACTGTAAAAACCCAACCTAACTGTTACATCGTAGAACATAGTTTTATACAAAGATGGGCACTTTGAAGTGGCAGTAAAAATGGAGTAAATATAATTGTTTACTGATTACTGGAAAAAAATCTCACTAAAAAAAGTTTGACTGATTACTGAAAAAAAAAAATATTTTTACTGATTACTGGAAAAAATTGCAGTAAGAATATTTTCTTACTGATTACTGGAAAACATTGCAGTAAAACTATTTTTTTAATGATTACCAAAAGAAATTAGTAAGCAGTAAAATTATTGATGATATATTTTAACTTGCATTATCAGTAAATTATTTACTATTTATTAGTAGTGCACTCTCAACAGGGAAATTAAACCATTTATGAGCTCAACAAATATTTATAGTTGTATATTATCTTTTTTTGCTTAGAAAAACAAAAGGAACATATGTATGGCTCACTCAATACAAAAGAGCCAGAACTTGAAATCGAAAATATTCAACAAATACTGAAATATAATATATATGAAGTTAAAATATGTTTAGTATTATGAACAGATTGAGATCGTCAATAAAGAAAGTCCGCCTTGCATGAAATACAACCTTAAAATAAACATTTATTTTGACTATGATATAACAGATATAAATTATGAATTCATACACCGAAAACGAAGGTTGCAAATCTTGAGCTGTGACTCTTTGCCTTTCATGTACAACATAACAAAATCATCACCTCATAACTTTTACTGCCGTACAATCCTAATAAAAGAATTGTGTGAAGTAGCAAAGAGATTTGAGAAGTACTTCCTGATTCAGCCTGATGCTTGGGATGCTGTTATTGCCGCTATTTCCGTGCCTGACATTAAAACATAAATTACATAAAAACCATTTTAGTCGTCAGCCTGGAGATCTAGAGAGAATAACTCTTGCCAATAGGTATTACTTTGGACTTGGTAGGTAATTGAGAAGTAGAGATCTCTCGAGAGAGCTTGTTTTATGCATATACATATTAACTTAAACATATATTAGCACCCAGTATAGTCCCACTGTCACTTTTATACCTGACCGAATGAGACGGAACCACAAATTGTCTACAGAAGCATAAGGCTATTAAAGGGCAAAAACTCAGCGATGCAAATTGGTTTTGTGCTTGTTTAAAAAAACAAAAAAACGAATAACAAGTATAAAATAATGTTAGCATATTCGGAAATAATTCATTGAATCTAGTGGTAGGGTTTTGGAATTGATTTGTAATTTCAACCTTTTTTTCAATTTTCAATAAAGAGTAAGTATTTTACTGATAGTGCAAATCAAATTATATTATCAGTAGTTTTATTGAAATTTTTTTCAGTAATCATTAAAAATATATTTTTACCGGAATTTTTTCAGTAATCATTAAAAAAAATATTTTTACTGCAATTTTTCCAGTAATCAGAAAAAAATATTTTTACTGAATTTTGAAATATAGAAAACACTTTACGAAAAAATCGTATCTGCATCAAATGAGGTATCTGTGTACAAAATGGACTGGTCATCGCAATTATTCACTGCCTGAATGGCTTCCTGATTGTTAATGAACATATTTCACTTGATAGTTGAAAGGGACTGGTTCGACTTTTAACTTAGTTTCTTTTACTTTTATTACTATTATTACGACTATTACTTGATAGTACTTGATCATTGCCGATATTTTTGACTAATAATACTTGGGCCATCACATAAGATATGTTCTGGCACTTTCCTAGTTATCCCAAAAAATACATAGTCCATTTCTTCAGTAACAATGCTGATTTGATAGTAATTCCGGTTTGTACAAATTTGAAATATGAATTAAATACTATGAGCATTTCTTACTTATATATACAGCGTTTGATTGAAAAGTAATGAGCCTTCCCGCGCGGAGCGTTTGCCAAGAGATCAACCGAATCGGCTGGTGGGAGAAAATGATCGTTGGACCTTCCCCTTTCACTAGAAACTGGTCCCAGGTCGCTGGCAACAGCGGTGCAGTCAACATAGCTCCGCGCGTGAAAGCTGTTTTAAAATTGTGTTAGGATTTTGCAGTGACGAAAATGCAGCGATCGTTGGAGCAACGTTATTCGATCAAATTTTACGTAAAGCTAAACAAAACGAGTACCGAAACCATTGGGCTACTCAAGGAGGCCAATCTCTGTCCAGTGCCCAGGTAAAACGGTGGCACAAGTCGTTCAAGCAAGGCCGGGAGGACGTCGAAGACGAACAGCGATCTGGAAGGCCTTCGAATTGGCCAAGATGGGGGTTCCGGTGCTTCCTCACCCTCCCTACAGCTCAGACTTGTCCCCTCCGGACTTCTTCTTGTTCCCGCGCCTGAAAAGAAAGCTGAAGAGGAGGCGTTTCGACTCCATCGAGGCGATCCAAAAACTGTTACAGTCGAATTGAACGCGATTCCGGCGGATGAGTTTAAAAAATGTTTCGTGCAGTGGAAGGACCGCTACCAGCGGTGTATTGACGCTCAAGGGTCCTATTTTGAAGAATATTAGTTGTATAAGCCAAAAGGTTTAATAAAACTGCTTAGAAAAAGAAGGCGCATTACTTTTCAATCGAACCCTGTATGTAAATACATTCGATTCAAGTTTACTTTCTTTTTTCCTAAATTATTTGCTTTTTCACTTGCAGTAAAAACTAAGATTAATGTAAGTTTTGTGCACACGAAGGGGTTTTCGACAAGAATGTTTCAATTGGGGTAAAGTCCAATATCTTGACATTTTTGATATTTGATTTTTTGATGAATTTTTTGAATGAATAGAAGCTGTTGTAATTGTTCGAATAAAGATAATAAATATGCACTACGTAATCGGAGTATATGAAATAGTTACATGCCACTCAGCCACCGAAACAGTGGAGTTATTGGGAACCAAATTTACCGTTCGCTTAATTTCACGAAATTCAGCAACTAAGTGGTCGCCCTGTAGTGCGATTCACTAACTCATTTTAACGATATTCGCGTTGTCTTCTTTCCTTAACCAAAATTTTTACGATTTTGCTTTTCGGTAGCTCATTTCATAATGATAATCGATAAAACAAAATCAGCTATTTGGTTAACCAGTCGATTATCGCAAACTAAACGACAGCAATTTTGGAGTGGTTAAATTAAACGAGAAAACAAAAATTAGTAGTTTAGATTTAAATTTTAGAATAACATTGATAAAAACTTATTAAAAAATGCGAATATGTCCTTTGAGTATTTGGCTTATGACTTATCGCGTTACTCTTTCTAATATAAATACCATCAAGATTTGATTTTTTTCATCTGAATTTTTCTTTTGTTTTGTTTTCCAGAAGGAAATGCTTTTTGGAAAGCCCTTTATCTGCATATACATTCACGTTTATGTACTATAAAATACACTGGTTGGTTTCTGATTACCTGCAAAACCATTCTATTCATGCTTTTTAACCGCCGAATTTAATTAACTTCAGCTTGCGGTTGGTACCTTACACTTCTACTTACGCATACATACATACGTGGATATGATTGTACGTACCTGCAAAGAGAGAAGATTAGATGTGCATAATTAATGTTTGGAATTTAAATCAGATACATTTACAATGATATTAATTTTTATATATATAATAAAGGTATTATAAAAAGTAATAGCTGCTATAAGAATATGATATTCCCCACTGCGAAGGTGTTGATTGTGTGAGCCAGTAGGTGCATGCTCACACGTGTAAAAAACAGTTAAAACGGTCTGACAATAATTGAATGTGGTGTCTTGGAAGCTAATTTTACTCATCCAATGCTTTGCCGCTGTCGTTCATAGATATATCTACTTATACATACGAGTATATGGAGATGTTTTTGTATATTTTAGAATGAGTCTTAAAAAATAACTACTGACATTTTGCGGCCACAAGATGCACATATTATGAGCTCAATGGTTCGAGTACTTAACATTCCCAGGATGCTAGCAAAATCATTGCATATAAAACAGCGTATGGGAGAGGAATAGTGACATTTTTTATGACATTTGATTTGGTTGATTTGAGTTTTTTGGAAATTATATCCTTAGTATTTAACCTTCATTCAAAGTAAATTTTATATAAAAGTATAAAAGCGAGTAATATATGCATATAATAAGGTAGCTTAACTAACTTTTGAAAAAAATGGAAAAGTCTACCATTTTTATATTTTCCAAAAAAAAATTTCCATTTTAGCACCTGCCAGAATGATAAGCCTACAAAATAATAATCAGTTTAACTTTTTCGTTTCAGATGTCCCGAAGAGCCAAAATCCTGTTGACAAGCCACCTATCTCTTTTTTAAGACGCTTACTTTGGGCCACACTACTACAAAAAAATATGTAAAAAAAAAAAATTATGGTTTTTGCTGCATACTATTTGATGTCAGTAATAAAATCAAAACGATCGCATTTTATTTTCTTAAAAAAAAAAAATCCTAAAAAATATCTATAAAAAATGAGTATTTGACCAGACTACTACCTCAAAAGACTGTATCGTCTAGTGAAATGGTTCAGAAAGTGACGAAACGACTTGAGCGAAATCCCCGAAGTGCCAATCAAATGGCGAAAGAACTGAAGAAGAAAATATCTGACCGTATCATCCGACGCATACTGAAAATTATCTCAAAGACAAGCCTTACAAGATCCAAAGGGCGCATGTTCTTACACCAAAGAGTTGTTTCGCGTAGCTGAAAGCGGTAAATTCTCAAACATTGTGTTTTCTGACAAGAAAATTTTGTCAAATTGAGCAATTCGTAAATTCCCAAACCGATAGTGCTTATTTGACCGACCGTTCATACGAGAATTTCAGTCACCGATTGGGCCGCTGTAACCAAAGATGGGCGCTCTCCAATCGATTTCATCGAACCTGGCATCAAGGTAAATGCGAAATATTATCGGGAAAGGAGGTTGTGTGGACATTGCTCCAAAGCCGTGGGCAGACAAACATTTCGGTGGCAGACCATGGACATTTCAATAGTACTCAGCACCGTGTCATAAAGCTCGAGTGAACCAAAAATGGCTAAAAAGCATCGTTCCGAACTTAATAACGTCCAAACAATGGCTTTCTAATTCTCCTGATGCCAATTCAATGGATTATTCTCTTTGGGCTATTTGGAGAGCAAGGTCGTAACTAAAAGATTCACCAGTCTCGAGGTGCTGAAAAAAGCCATTGTCGGCGAGTAGGCCAAAATACCTGCAAGTTACATACGGGCAGCTCGCCCAACAGGTTAGAGACTTGATCTATGCCTCAAATAAAACTAGCATATACGATTTGAAATAGCCAAGAACAAGAGAAGAAATTAAAAAAATGTTAATAAAATCCCAGCCAAAGAAATCCCTAGGAATCGACAATGTGTCTTTTTTTAAATAGCCTGGAGGAGTTGCTAGACGAGTTAGTCGGTGTGTTTACGCGCCTATTCAACGAGGGCGGAACAGAAAGCTGTTTTCAGATGAGCATGATAAGTCCGATATTTTAGAAGCGAAATGGGGAAGTGATATCAAATTACCGAGAAATTAGTTTTATATTTTCATTTTTTTTTGGAGAACTGTGAAAAATAATTAAACACACAACGAAAGGAAGTGAGAGAAAGCGTATTTAAAATGCACGTTGCCACAAAAGTTGTTGAATGGGGCATCATATCTCTATACTTAAAAAGACTGAAAGGAAAAGAAAAAATAAACTAAATAAATACAATGAGCTCGAAATTTTTATTAAAAAGACTAGAGGTCCTAACACCGACTGATAATTTCATTTCATTTAATTTATTTATTTATATCACTAGTACGGAGTGAGACTAAGGATGCTAGGTAATTAAATTTTGGAACGATGAATTTGTTATCTTTTCGAGACCTTACTGGTATCAACTTCTCTAACAGATAGAGAGGTAACTTGAATAATGCAAGTTTGCACATAAATATGCAATTTCTAGCAGACAAATAACTGTTAAGGTAAAAACCCAGTAACCTTGAACGCCAAGCAGATATATGATCATATCTACCAATCCCATAAACTTATCGCGTGACATTATTAACTCTAAGGCAAGATATGGAATCGAGTTTGCTGTATAGCAGCTCAGATTAGGTAATGAGAAGCATAATTAGCTGGAGAACTAATTTGCGCCTTGTTTTCTCTGGCGTTAATATTGGCGAGACTCTCAGCTTACGCAATATAGTATATATACTCCTCACACCCCTATTTATATGGTCTGCACAGATATGTTTTGTCTTAAGAATAAACCTTACCTTATCCATAAAGCTAAGGGAACTGGTACTTATCCCCAATTTAGGGATAATATCAACATAGACCACTCTATTATATACATATAAGTTCAGTAGTCCCTCGCTGCTGTCCTTATACAATCCCAATATAAACTGCCCCGAGAAGAGAATATCTAGAAGACTGCACAAGTTGGCTGCTGGAATCTAACTAACTTTTTTGAAAAATATATTTCACTCTTAATTTAAGGAATACAAAAGTGCATAAATGTATTGACTTAATTCAAAGAACTGCAATGGCAACGGCAAAGCCAACTGTAGTTGTTGATGTGTTTGTTATTGTTACTTCAAGAACAAAAAATATATTTGCGACCAGCTTTGGTTGCAGCGGCAGCCACAGTTATTGCAGTTGTAGAGCCTCAAAACTGCAAGCGTTGCAGACCATCAAATATTACTGCTTCTGGTGGAAATGTGGTTGGCGTGGAATGGAAGTCATGTGTTAACTTATACAAAGATAAGGCATATGTATGACTTTGACAGCCCAAAACAGAAATAGCAGAAAAATTACTGTTTATTTTGAAACATAAATCTTCAACGAGACCAATACAACGGGACAAATACGATTGTTTATTACCAGCAAACACATGTACATTCACATACTCAAAAATGGTAAAAGCATCACTGATAAAAAGGCTGAATAGAAATGGACCAAGGATAGACCCTTGCGGAACACCAGTGTGCATATATCAAGGCTGAGATGTTAATTTTCTGGTCATAGCCTTCTGCGTTCTGCCCCAAGGAGCTTTACCGCACTGTCCTTCAATCCGAAATAGTGTTTAAGCTTGAAATATAACAATTTCTGCTCCACTGATAAGGAGAAACTAAAAGCCATTTAACAAAATAAAAAAATACCGCAGAGCTTGAAAATTCTGTAGGAACATAACCGAAGCACAGCTCAAACATACGTATGTTTCACATCATACAAAACAAAAAATTTCCGAATAACTAAGCAAAACGCCAACGGAAATAAAAAAATTCAGAAATAAATTGAGGTAAAGAAATATAAACATATGATAGAGATACAAGGCAAATGTAGACAAGACCATGCCGATTCAACAAATACAACAATAAGCGGGCCATTGTCAAATTTAAGCTGAGGAAAGAGAGAAGAGAGAAATATAAATACTCTCACTTTTACAATCAGGCACCAACCAGCTGATGGAACAATACCACCTGGTATACCATAGATTCCCCTTGAATCGATAGTTAAGCTAACAAGGGCAGTGCCGCAGAAAATTTGAAAACAACTAAAATTACCAAACGAACTAAAGCGTACTTAGAATAACAAAAGTGTTTTCGCTACCTTCAATATAAGTAGAGGTTAAGCATAAATTATCTTTTCCTTCTTAAGCAAAAGGCAGAGCTGTAAAATTAACCACTTGCAGTAAATAACAACAAAAACTGTGAACTCAGTTTGGAATTGTCTAAGGTGCCGTCTCGTCTCGAACTATAGGGTGGGCCATATAGTGTTTGCTTTTTGAACCACCTATTTTTTTGAGAAGGGTAACACAAATGACATGCCAAATGTGTTCATTATTTACTTAAGGGTTTGACATTTACGAAATGGGACGCTATACGCTTGAACAAAATTGGGAAATATTGAGAACCACATCCAAAGTGGTGGGTCTTTTTCTTCGTTTCTGATTTTCACATCGGTGGCTACGTCAATAAGCAAAATTGTCGGATTTGGGGCTCAGAAAATCCACACGTTACTGTAGAGAAGCAAATGCATCCACAACGAGTCACTGTTTGGTGCGGTTTTTGGTCTGGCGGCATCATCACGCGTTTTTTTTTTCGAAAATGAACGAGGAGACGGTTACAGTAAATGGCGATGGTTACCGTGACATGCTCAAAGAGTTTTTGTTTCCAAAAACTGAAGAGGATGACATGGACGACATTTGGTTTCAACAGGACGGTGCAACTTGTCACACTGCCAAAGTTACACTCGAACTTTTGGATACCGTTTTTGAAAACCGAATAATCAGTCGAAATTCCAATATCAATTGGCCGCCTCGGAGCTGTGATTTAAGCCCGTTGGACTATTTTTGTGGTGAGCCATCAAGAACAAATGCTATGCGAACCATCCACGTCTCAAGAAATTAGAGCCCAAACAATCGAAAATGTGCTTAAAAATTGGGTTGATCGAATGGCCTACTGTAAAGCCAGTCGGGGCAGTGATTTGAACGATATTATTTTTCATTCATAAATGACAATGTTCAATCTTCAAAATAAAAAAAAATTTGAAAGAATATTGATTAGGTTTTTTTTATAGCTGATTCAAAAAGCAAATTTTACATGGCCCACCCTGTATATATGTATATGTATGTTGAACTGGCTTTGGAAGATTTGCAAATGAATTTTCCTTTTTATTTTTGAGCGGTCTGAAATTACCTCACTATCAAGAAGTATTCTGTAACAAAGAACCCAGGTATACGTAGTTGCTTCGACTGGGCTGTACTAAGGAGCGATCTCGGTTATCTCGCGTCGTTACTTCAAGTGGAATAAAGCAACGAATATCGTGATCAAATATGAAGGGAACATGGCACCAAGCGACCACTTTGATATAACGGTACTACGGATAATTTACCGACCTTCCATGTAAGAATTCGAAACATAAGAAAAATATAAATGTATAAAATATAATTAACATCAACTATATGCATTTCTCTATATCTGTTTGCAATCAAAAATTTATCATTGAATCGTAAAAAAAATAGTTTTTATTAATTTAGCAATTGTAAAATTTTATGAGACGAAGCTACAATCCATCAGAGATACCTAAGGAATATATGCGGGGATGGGTAAAAAGACATTAATCTAGAAACGTGTCTATCTCTATATGTATATGCAAATAAGATTTATTTATTTATTTATTTATAGTTCGATCCAGTGATGGCACGGGAAAAGACGTTATTGCCTAATACGTAAAATATTCGGTATTGGGATTGGAGTAATGTTAGCAGCAATGCTCGCATATTTAAGTTTGGTAAATACAGTCTAATCATGGTAATTCGGACAGCGCGGTAATCCGGACACCAAAACGTTTTCTATTGAAGTCTCTGTAATCCGGACACCACGTATTCATGTACCTCTAAAATTCGGACACTTCTTTATTTTCCAGTGAATATGATGAAATAAAAAGGAATTCCGTTATTTTTTATTTCATTTTATAAAGGGGACTCCCCTGCTAACTACTTTGCGTGAATAGTGCGTTTAAGTGCTCGTCAGCCTCCTAGTTCATATTCATAAGCATATTTGCGTAACGTGTAGTTCAGTAGCTAATTTCAAACATTAACTCCATAATTTCTTTAACTGTGGACTGTATAAATTTACCTATGGCACCAGCAGCTAAGAAAAAACATACGTTTTTAACGATAGACCAGAAAAAAGAAGTTCTTAAAAAACTAAGTGAAGGACAGTCAATTCGACAGCTAGCTGCGCAATACAATGTAGGTAAATCTACAATTTCGGACATAAAATCAAGTGGATTAAAGATTGATAGGTAAAAAACGAAAACATTTTGTAAGAAGAGTTTACACTCCTTTGATTATATTTTGCAGTTACATTGCTAGAACAGAATGTGACCTTGGAAAGCGTAAAACTATGCGACCTGCGGAGTTTGAAAAGATGGAAGACCACTTGTATAAATGGTTTCTAAACGCAAGACGAAACAATCACCGATTTCCTCGGAAATCATCAAAGAAAAGGCCAAACAATTCTGTTCCCAAATTTACAGACAAAGTGTGGAATTTGTGGCTAGTAATGGTTGGTTTAGTAATTTTCGCTCCCGATATGGAATTAAATTCTTAAAAATATGTGGCGAACAACTTTCCAATGATTCTACTGCTGTGCAACCCTTTATTGAAAAATTGCGAAAGAAAATTGCAGAAATGGGCATTACGTATGATCAGGTTTATAATGCAGATGAGACTGCTTTGTTTTGGAGAAAACTTCCAGAAAAAATCCTTGCATTGCATAATGAAAAATCCGCACCCGGGCGCAAAATTGAAAAGAAAGAGTAACACTTCTAGTTTGGTGTAATGCAACCGGAGAACATAAACTTCCATTGTTCATGATAGGGAAAGCCAAAAACCCCAGAGCGTTTAAAAAAGTAAACCTTCCGCTTGGGTACTCCCATACAAAAAATGCTTGAATGACAGAGCAAATCTTTAAAAATTGGTTTGAAAACTCATTCGTTAAAGAAGTAAAGCGTTACTTAAAGGAAAAGAATTTTCCAGCCAAAGCCATTTTACTGCTAGACAATGCAACTTGCCATCCCCAATCACTGTCGGATGTCGATAAGGACATATATGTTATGTTTTTGCCACCAAACTGCACGGCTCTTATACAGCCAATGGACCAAAATGCTATCCGAATTTTAAAGACAAACTATCGGAAGAGTTTTTTGTCTCTACTTTTGTCCAGCCCAACGAGCAATCTCCCGGAATCTTTAAAAAACTTTACATTAAAAGATGTGGCTTTTTTATCGTCTAATGCTTGGAAAAATGTGGATGAACGCGTGCTCAGAAAATGTTTTAACAAAATTCTTTATGACGAAGAATGGGACACAGATGATGATTTGCCTCTTGCGATGCTACGGCCCAGCAGCTCAACTAAAATAATTGATATTCTTGTTGAAATATCCCCTGATGTATATAATGATAACGAGATTACTGAGTGGTTGAATGACGACACTGATTTCGATATCAACGAGATTGAGGAAGAAGATAACGAGAAAAGCAGTCTTGACGAAAATGAAAGTCAAGATCGTAAAATTTCGTACTCTCAAGCTATTGTCGCATTTGATAGTTGTATTAAATATGCAGAGGAACAGGAATTTTCATCCGGAGACATTTTAAAACTTGTGAGTCTCAGAGATATTGCCTTCAGAAAGAGAAATGGAACAAAATTGCGGCAAACGAATATATTGAATTATTTTACGGCCGAATAAGAACTAATATATGTACATATAACTCATTGAATATTATTCAATTTAAGATTAGATAAAGGTTTATTTCATTTAATTACTGATCTACTGATTTCTTTTAAATTTTTTACCCACTCGATAATCCGGAAAATTCGATATTTCGGACAACCTCTGGTATTTAATTGTCCGAATTATCGAGATTATACTGTGATATTTTCTTTGACGGACTAATACAAGTCTTGGAAGAAAATAAAACACACTGGACATAATACAGAACCCTCTCTGCTAAAGATTGCGGTTAAGGATGCTTTTCCATCCCAGTTAATTATTGTAGCTGCTGCATAAATGAGCAGTACCTGCAAATAATTGACGCACTAAAAAATGGACGTTAATGGAAGCAAGTGAAATAATACATTCAGTGAGTGGAAATTCTGGTGATATCGCTGTTTAAGCAAATAAAAAAATATAAATATTATTATTTTACACAATTAAAATTTTTAAAAATTTGCATCAAAACTGTTTTTCTAAAATAATTATAATCAAAATTATGTATATGTTGAATTAAAATTTTATTATTGGTTTTTATTATTAAACTTCTACTCACTGATCCCAACCATCCTCGAATCAATTTATGTCGTATTTATACTGATTTTTCGGAAGCTTTGCAAAATAATATTCAATAAATTGAAATGTATTTTTTTTCCCATGTTCACTCTACTCGGGAGCATAACGTCTCGATAAGACTCAGTCTTGTGTCGGTTTTGTGATAGGGTAGGTGATTAGCCTGCCGCTACCAGTTCTAAGTAGTGGGAATGTCCACCTGTCATTGCTAGAAGCAACACTTTCTTACTGCTTGAAGCGCCATCTGTGTGTCACATTTTTCTGGCAGAAGGATCACACAGATGGTTGAGGACTCCGCTAAATTTAGTGTGTCTGCGCTATTACCGCGATTGCTCGCTTCCTCTCGCTGGCGCTGGCTGATAAAATGTGTGACTGTCTCTTTTTTTTTTTTGCTTGTTTGTTTAGCAGCCACAATGCAAGTAATGCGCTGACTTTTGGGCGGGAGTAAGGATGGAAAGGATAAAGTTGTTGGTAAGGTTGTTATACATTGAAATATATAAAGGAACTAAATTCATGGTATGTGTTTCAATTTGGGAAAAGAACGTTCATCTGGCACTTTGGTAATAAAAAATAATGTAAAAATTCTTAAAATTTTCAATATTAGGATAAATGGCTTGCAATATATATTTAAGCATAAGAAAAGTATCTTTACGAAGAAATAAAACTTTACAATTTCGCATTCAAAAATGAACTCGGTTTCATTAAGAGGATTTTCATAGAGTGAGGCATTTTTTTACAACCCACGGAGATTGACGCTCATCTCATTGGCCCGTAGTCATAGACCATCCTAAAAGCCGACTTTAATAAATAAAATATTACAAAGAAACAACAGACTTTAATTTTAGTCTTGACATAGTCAGTTTAGTACATCTGCTTTCTGCAATTAGTACTCGGTTAATAGTGATATCCAAAAATTCAAGATTACCGCGGTGATCTACAACCCAATCGCTTAGTGCAATTCATTTCGCAGGATTTAGTTAAAAGTGTGACCCTCACACAAATAATTTCGTTCTCTAGTAATGTTATGATCCACACAAAAGCAATAACAAATCTCATGACTTACCGGTTCACGAGCAACACGTTAGCGACACCTTTGCAGATGATACGGCTATCCTAGCAGTTGGAGAACTAATCGAGACTACAACGACGAAATTACAATCAGCGGTGAATTCGATTGCAACATGGGCCAAAAAATGGCGTATCAAACTAAATAGTGTCCTTTCGTCCATGAATTTAACATATGTATGCACGAATATTAAAAATTTGCAAAGGAATAGAAAGAAAGAAATTAAGCTGGCAGGTAAATGTAGTGGCCTCGAAATTGGCTAAATTGGGTGTGCCTGCGCTATTATCGCGATTGCTCGCTTTCTCTTGTTTGCACTACTGATGCATTTGTGTAACTATGTGTTTTTTTTTGTTTTTTTGCTTGTTTTAGCAGCCACAATGCAAATAATGCGCAGACTATTGTGCAGGAGTAAGGATGGAAATGATAAGTTTTTGGGGGATTGGAATTGGAGGATCTGTGCGTTTTTTTTTTTTTTTTTTTGTTTAGAAACAGGGAAAGCAGGTATATTTGGAAAAGTGCGAGGGTCGTACTTTACGTGGGATTCGAACCTACAACCTCTGGAATGGCAGGTTAGTGCACTTACGCTAGACTACTGAGGCCGTTTACTAGAAAAAAGTCAGTAGAAAAGACACAAGAAGAATACAAGGGAACATAATATTTCTCCGTTTTTTTTAAAGATACTTCGCATAATATCAAAAGCAGAATGGTATGTACTAAATGATAATGTATATCGATACCTTAAAATAAAAACTCTCCATGAAGAAATACGTAACAACAGCTTAAAACGCACAAATCGACTACTAGAACATTCTAACAGGGAAATTCGGCAGCTGACCTGCAGATTTAAATGGTGTCACACGTTTATGAATAAGAATGAATAAATATATTTATATTATAATTAAATAACGAGTTAATTTTACCAATTAAACCAATGTATGTATATAGTGGTATTGGCTTCTAAATAATATTGAAACCCATAAAGAAAGAAAAATTGTAAATATTTTAAATCTAAATAGATACCATAATAAAGGGTTAAAAACAAAAACAAAGGAAGGAAAATTATGAGGGGAACTTCGGCTACCACGTCACGGGGGGATTCACCAGCCGAATTCTGCACGATCATTTCATATATGTACATACATATATTCCCACAATCGTTCAATCAGTCGTTGTTCACACGGCAACGAAATGTCATTGGTTGATTTTTTTCGTGTACTACTAACACAATCTCAGTGACGCCAGCCCATCAACTGAGTCTGCTCAGAGCTGAATAACGGTTTATCAAAGAGCACACCTTTAAAAATCTTTTCACCATGGTACCAAATTTGCGTTTCACATGAAATGGCTGTCAAAATCCATACAAATTGCATGCCGTAAAATATGCATGAAATTTCATATGCACCTTACGGCCATTTAAAATTGAACGGAAACTTACGCAAGTCATTCTTGAAGCTGAGGTGTCAAACGAGTTGTCCCCCCTCTTGGGACAAACGTGGCATACATATGGGCTGCTAAATAATATGATATATGTACGTACATAGTCCGCTCTTATTTCGCGCGCAAAACTTTAAAAATATTAGATATCGAATGCGTTGAGTTTCACATTAAACTTTATCAAAATCTATAAACTAATGTAGAACACAATTTCGTGAATCTCCTTTCTTTTTCTCTACTTCCTACTACCAACTTCTACAAGAAACATCGATATGATTCAGCAACGGACGTGTATGTACCCAACAAACATTTTACCGGAAAGAGGACAACAAACTGAGTAAGCTTCTCCTTCTACAGGAAAGTCAGTAAAAAGTAATGCCATCGAGTTTTGTATGGAAAAACGTAATTAATTGGCAATTCGTTTTTTTATTTGAGCGAATTAATCAAATTTCGCGGACAGAGACGAAGATGAGGCAATGAAGAAAGTTATATAAAAAACCAAATAAAAGAAACAGTTTCTACACAATTTGTGTACGAATGAATTTACTCGAAATAAAATGGAACTGCAGAGATAATATGTGAGTGTGTATGTAAGATTGTGTAAGCGCGGATGTGCTCTCAAATATGATGTGCTTGGGGGAGTGGCGAAATGCAAAGTACTCACTAGAATATGATGGCCTACGTAAATACCTGACTGACTGCTTGACGGCTATTTGGTCTGTACTCGTATTGAGTATGACTGGGTGGCTATTATTGACCACTGAAGCTAACTAAAATCGAAATGAATTTGCAATATAAGGAACGTGCCACAGTTGAACTATTTCGATCCATAAGCAAACACACACACATAAGTGTGCACTCTTGTATAAAGAAATGCACACCTAAAGGGTGATCAATTTAGAGGTAGTGGATTTTAAATTGAAAAAAAAAAAAACAACTATAATTCAGCTTGATTGCATTATCTTTAATATTATTTTGAATAACCAATAATGACACATATTTTTTAAAGATTAGCCCTTTCAAATGTTGGCCGCAATTGCGCCGTAATTCAGCCATTCGCAAACACCAATTTTGAATGATTCGCTAGAGTACTTCGGTCGGTAGGTCGGTATCTCGTGAATAACTTTAGCAATGCTGGCTATCAAAGCCTCAATCAAAGCTGGTTTACCCCCAAAGCATTTAGACACACAAATAAAAGTCCACAGGTGTGAAATCACGCGATCTTGGGGGTCAATCCATTGGTCGAGACGAAAGAAAAGTTGCTCACCGAGACGACGACGTAGTAAATTAATTATTTCACGGGTTGTATTGCAAGTAGTGCCGTCTTGTTAGAACCAAATGTTGTGGAGATCACGGGCTTCAATTTTTGGCAGCACTAAGTCGTTTAACGTGGCGCGATAGCATTCGTCATTCATTGTTGTATTGGCGCTAGCCTCGTATTTGAAGAAATATGGGCCGGTGATTCCTCCATTCCATAGGCCGCACCGGTTGTTTGCAATGGATGTAATTGCTGTTCCTTAATGGCTTGGGGTTGCTCTTCCGACCAAATACGGTACTTTTGCGTCTTTGATGTAGCTATTAAGCCGAAAATAGGCCTCGTTGCTGAAATACATAAGTTGGACTGAACGTGGAACACTTTATACAGAGCGACGACTTTCGTAATACGATTTGACGATTTGCTAACGTTGTTGCGACGTAAGTCTTTTCACGATGAAATGTCAATGAATACTGGAAAAATTATGTGTTTAGTTTGACAGCCCCGACTGGAAAAAGTACCTCCAATCTGATCACCCTTTATATGCCTAACTCAAAGTTGTACAAATATGGATATATGTACGTGTACACTTTTATAACTTATATTGATTGGTATGTGTGCGCAATACAACAATAACAATTTTCTTAAATAGCCATAATAACGCCGCTACCAACATACATGAAGGACTGAAGCTCGAGGGTGCACTGCAAAAGTAGATAAAAAAGTAAACAAATAATACCTGCGAGAGGTGAAAAAACTGCAGAAAAAGTTGTGGAAAAAATGCAAAATTTATGTAACGTAGACACATTATTTTGCCATTATCCTAACAGCCCAGTAGTGTAGTGAAAGGCGGAGGTGAAGGTATGCGGAGGCGGCAACGAAGTTAGACCTGAACTAAGTAAATTGTTGCTGATACAGTGGAAAGCCCGCATGTGCCGTTGGCTCTGTGATGGCACAAATAATGAGTTGTGTATTTTGCGCAAAAATACAAACAAACAAATGTTATAGTGTGTGGACTTTTATAGTATTCACGTAGGCCAGCAGTACTTCTACTTGTGACGCGGGCAGTTATCGGAAAACAATAAATGGGAGGTGTTTCCGCTGATGTGAAAAATTCGAATTACTGGAAAAGAAGAAAAGTAGAACTAAATAAACACATTCAAGATATTTCTGTATGCGTTTCGTTGGAGGCGGCAAAGTTTGAAAAAAGCGATTCAATAGAAAGGCTACTCATAGTTGTAATCGTTTTGCATGCGACCTGTAAAAGAATATTAGGAGATTTAGCAAACTACGTTTAAAGCAACAAAGGCTTGGGCTGAGGGCATACACTTAACTGTGACCTAATAAGCAGTGTTGTTAAGTAAAAAAGGTGTAAGGAGACTCTGAGAATGTGCCCCCGGAAACTGTTCAGAAAATTTCAGCTAAACGTCAAACTGCAATCGAGGCGCATACACGCTTGGTGATAGCAGTAGAATAGACGATTTGTGTGTAACCAACTTCAGACCGCTCGCGCAGCTGATGCACGGGCTCAATGACACACCAGAGTATAGTTTACAAGCGTGTGGAGGCATTTTGCCGAGAGTAAACGCGAAAAGAGATAATTAATAATAGATTTTAAACGTATTAGTGTGATTACATTATATTTGGCTGGGAAATCACAATCAGCGACTGTTCCTGAGATCGAGCATCTTAACGTAAATAAAGTTTTTTTAAACTCTCAAAACGATAGGGTTTATTTGATCGACCGTTCATGAGAGAATTTGAGTCATCGATTGGCCAGCAGGATGCAGAACCTGCCGCAAGTAATGGTTTGAGCTGCTGTTATCTCAGATGGGCACCCTCCAATCTTTTCAATCGAGCCTGGCGTCATTGCTCGATGCGAAATATTATCGGGAAAGTATCCTGGAGGTTACTTTGAAACCGTGGGCAGACAAACGTTTCGATGGCAGACATGGACGTTTCAACAGGACTCCGCACCCTCTCACAAAGCTCGGGTGAACCAAGAATGGCTAAAAACCAACATTCCAAACTTCATAACGTCCACACAATGGCTCTCAGATTCACCAGACGGGAATCCGATATATTATTCTCTTTTGGCCATTTTGGAGAGCAAAGTTCAAACTGAAAAATTCACTAGTCTCGAGGCGCTGAAGAAAGCCTTTGTCCGCGAGTGGACCAAAATACCTACAAGTCACACTGGGGCATCTTGCGATTCGTTTCTGATCCGTCTCAAGGCCACAGTCAAGGCAAAAGGTGGTCATATCGAGCAAAAGTAAATTGATTATTAATTTTGTATTATTTTCACACATTTCTGGCTTTAAATTGAATAAAAGTAATTTTCCAAACTAAATTTATGGACTTTTTGATTGATTATAGTTCGAGTGTCGGGCATTGTATGTCTCTTCTATTCGCCATTTCCCCGCTTGCTATCTCTGTGCTCGATTAATTTAACGAAAAATTTGCATGCGCAAGCAACAACAAAATTATCGAGCAAAATTCGCCACTAGTGAGTATGGCTATAGCTCTTTAGGCTGGTATAACTCACTATTTTACAAACAAATGTAATTTAGGCAGCTCTGTTCCGGCGCTGCGAAGATACCCTCATTTATACCTGTTGCTTCATCGATTCGCTACTTTTAACGCAGAATTCTGCTGCCGAATCTCCGGAGACGTGACATTTGAATTTGCTCTCACAATTTTTCTTCAGATGGCCAAACCTGATAATCTATCATCTTTGATTATTAAGAAAAATGCCAATTTAGTAGCTAAAGTGGGGTAGATCTTCTGGTTGAAGTCTGGAAGATCTTGTTTTATAGAAGATGGTTAAGGGATAGTCAGAATTTTAAAAATATTGGATTTTTTTTGCATTTTCTTAAAGTATAATATATTGAAAATATTGTTTGAAAATGTGAAGTGAATCTGATTAATACTTTTCGAGTTATTCAACAATTAACAAAGGGCGCTCCGGTAATCGATAGCAAAACCTTAAATGCATTTTTCTCAAAACTATGTTTTTTGAACTGGCGATCACTGTAACTTAAAAACTGCTTGGTAGGTTTCATTAAAATTTATACTGCTTTTGAAAAACATAAAAGCTCGTGCTTGATCGAAGGATTTTTTTTTTTCAAAAATTTCGATTTGTTTTAAACAATTAATTGTCGGTTTTTTTCTCGAAAATCTGAAAAGTATTTCAGAAAAAAGCTTCTATCAGGCCAAAGATTTTCTATTAATAAAACTAATTTCTCTTGTCCGATTGATTTTAGATGAATCTCCAAGGATTTGTGATGATCAACCCAAGGGACTTCTAGAGAAACGGGTTCTACACAAACAGCGATCACTTTTAGAATTATTATTTTTTTTTTTAGAATTTTGCTAAAGTCAAGTCAAAATACGATGTATTAATGCTATGTTTTTATTTTTGTAAAATAAAGCAATTGACCATCAAAAAACAAATCATAATTTTTTCGGGCCTCTGACTACCCCTAACCCCTTAAGTCGCCTGATGAACCATAATTATGTAGATCGCTAGGACTTGAAACAATGTGATACTTCTTCCAGCTTTTCACTTGTGGACGCTTAAAGAACGGCGGTTATTTGATACTATAAGGTAATTTTGTAATAGACTGCGCTTCGTAGTTCACCATCAGAACCGACAAGAAGTCGGGCTACAAAAATTGCTAACTTACTTCCTCTCCAGTTCGAAAATATTCCATCAGCGGTGCAAAAAATGGTCCCAAACCAACCTTAGGTGAGTAGGATAAGAATAGCTGTAAGGTATAATACTCATACATATACTCATATGTATATACATACATTCAATATGTATGTACAGCCAATATGTACCTACAGTCGATAACTACAGACCAACCAGCTGCCGTGTAGTGAGGCAAACTTTATCCATTAGCTTTTAATGCACGAGTATTCATCATTATTTCATACGTTTTTTTTCTGTTGCAATTTTTTCATTTCTGTGTCGATTATTGTTTTGCTGCCTATTGCCATTAAGTTTTTTCGCTATGCTGAGTGTATCTCGTGTGTATTGTAGTTACATTTACTTATGCATATGAATAAATTCTGCTCAACCTGGATACATTGTGTTGTAGGTATGTATGGCAATGTCCCAATGCAACTCATCACTAATGAGTAACTATGGCTATTAGCGGTATGCATCGCTATGGTTTTTTTATTATTAACAAACCATTTCCAACAAATTTTTTGTTTAGCAATTTTATTTTCATATTGATGTACACATTGCGCTGCGATGTGCTGGTTGAAGCATTGACAAATGTTTTCTTTATGATTTTTAAGTACCATCGTATTATCCAATAATGCTGGGATTAAAATGCAATTAAATTAAATTGTAATGAAATAGCTTTGGTTATGATATTCTTTTTGGTAAACTATTTGTTTGTTTTTGTAATAATAATCGATAAATTAAAGCTGAGAAATTTTAAATTATCATTTATCACCCGATAAAAGGAACTGCGACCCGTTTTTCATAGAGTCTTACTTACGAAAAGTGTTACTTCTAAATAAATTGCGCATAGAATGCATATACCGGGTATTTTTTAAGAGATTTTATGAAACAGACAAATTTTTGGTATGAGTTTAGTTTCATTTTATATTTATAAACAATTTCATGGCATTTATTTTTTGATTATGATATCCGGCATACGAGGTACTTGGTCCATTCGATCGGTGCAATTTTTGACTACTTTTTCCAATGAATCTAAATGAGTTAAATCAACAAAAAAGCGACGTAAACGATGGAAATTTGGCTTGAATTCTTCTACGAGTTGTATTTTATAGGCAC
This sequence comes from Anastrepha ludens, assembly GCF_028408465.1. NCBI lineage: Eukaryota > Metazoa > Arthropoda > Insecta > Diptera > Tephritidae > Anastrepha > Anastrepha ludens. The sequence goes on along the minus strand of NC_071500.1, from coordinate 45,395,291 downwards.
GTAAGCCAAGATCTTAAGTAAAATTTTCCACGTAGGCGACGTTGAGAAAGATCGCGAATCGTTACTTTGGCGCCTTCTTCAACACTTCGTTCTGTGAATTTCGAGATCAGATTTATTATGTTCAAAGTGAACACCCACAAATTTTCGCAATCTTTTGTAAAAATTCAAAAAAGTATGGTGGTGTTGTGAATCTATTTTTTTAAACGAAAATGTGTGAGAATATTTTACTTTTTTCCGAGTTTGTACGAAATCTTATGACTAATGGCAACCCCTAATGAAAGTACTAGTTTGAAAAGAAATCCATTATTTTCTTGACCGATATCTCGTATATTATCGAACCAACAATTTAAAGTTTGAGCTCGTTGTCAAGGTGATATTTCACCCTAAAAAAACTCTTTTGCTATTTTTTCGTTTTTTTTTTTCATTCAGCTGTGAGTTACAGACTGTTAATAATGGAAGTTAACAAAGAGAAAATTGATACATTTTAGAGTTTTTCTTTGATAAAGGCGGCGAAAATGCAAGTCAGGCTGCTGAAATTGTGAGCGGTGTTTATGGAGCCAATACTGTAACAATTTTGGATTCGTCGATTCCGTTCAGGCATTTTTGATGTTAAAGATGCACCTCGCACTGGAATGCCCTGGATTTCTTTTTCCCCAAACTAATATTATTGAAACTGACTATCGATCTAAAGGAAAAGGATTTCGAACTTTTCGTTCTCGCTCGAAATTGAGAAGATCACCTTAAAAACTTGGAAGAATGTGAATCGCTTTAGTGTATTTCAAATTTAGTCAAAATGTACAGGTTGAATAAAATGTTTGAGTATCGCACTACAAAACGTTATAATGATACTGGTGGCAGTGCAAAACGCTATGGAGGTGGACCAAAAAAAAACCGCAACAATGCCAAAAATGGTTCGGAAAGTGAAGGCTCGACTTGAACGAAATCCACGTCCAAGTGGTAGAAAAGAGGCCAAACAACTGAAAATATCGCAAGACAGAATTCGACGCATATTGAAAAATGAGCTCAAGGTCAAGGCTTATAAGTTCCAAAAAGCACACGATCTTTCACCCCAGCAAAAAAAAGTTCGGTGTGAAAGAGCAAAGGAGTTGTTGCGCTTGCACGAACCTGGACAATTTCCTAACATTGTGTTTTCTGATGAAAAAAATGTCCCTATTGAGCAGTTCATAAACACTCAAAACGATCGTGTTTATTTGACCGAACGCTCATACGAGAATTTGAGCCTACGTATGGCCACTCGAAGCAATTTCTCATCGTAAATAATGGTTTGGGCCGCAGTGACCGCTGATGGACGCCTTCCAATCGTTTTTATCGAGCCTGGTGTCAAAGTGAATGCGACTTATTATCGGGAAAATCTTTTAGAAGGTGCTTTAGAGCCGTGGACACGCAAACATTTCGGTCGTAGACCATGGACGTTCCAACAGGACTCGGCACCGTCTCATAAAGCTCGTGTGAACCAAGAATGGTTAAAAAATCAATCACACTTCATTTCGCCCACACAATGGCTTTCGAATTCGCCAGACGCAAACCCGATGGACCATTCCAGCTGGTCCTGTTTGGAGAGCAAGGTGAGGACTAAAAAATATGCCAGTATGGATGCGCTGAAAAAAGCGATTATACGTGAATGGGCCAAAATACCTCAAGATCACATTCGTGCAGCATGCAACTCATTTTTTTGATTGTTTGAAGGCTATAGTCAAGGCAAAAGGTGGTCATACCGAGCTAAAGTGAATATATTATATGTTAAAATTGTAATCATTTTTGAACAATTTTGTCTTTGAAATCAATAAATACTAAGCAGCAGTGATGCTAAAAGAAAGTACACACAAAAAAGTTATAGTGTTTTAAATAGATAACACTTTATATCGTTCACCCTGTAGATCAGGCCTGATTGCAACATTCAAATGGGTGGAAAAATAGCACCGATACGTAACATAACTTATGTTTCAACACCTATCAAAATATTCAATAAGGTTTGCCATTTTATTATGCATCATTTCCGATTCCCAAACGAAGGAAAATCATTAAAAATACTGTATCAAAATTATGGCTCAGCATTAGATGTGGATTTTCTTCGCGCCTATGTCGACAAATAAGATTTCCGTTATTGGAGCAAACACTGCAAGTTATCTCTTGGTGGGCATTCAACAATTGACCTCCGCGTTCACCTGACTTGATACCTCTTGATTATTTTCTCTAAAGCTATGACAAGTCTTTAATCTATACTGGCTTAATCGTTATGGGCAAGTTCGAGACAAGCACTCGTGAGATCATTGCCGGAATAACGCCGAACATATGGGAAACAAATATTTAGCGGCCGCCGTAGCCTAATGCACCAAGTCATGCAAGAGTACCATTTAGAGTACGTAGATTCGAATCTCCGTGAAACACCAAAATTAAGAAACAGTTTTTTTTTACTGTTACTATGGAACCTAGTCTTAGATGAACTGCTTATTACGATGAGCAAGAAAAGCATCAAGATAGTTGTATATGCGGACGATGGAGTCATTCTGACGGTAGGGAAGTTTCTCTCGACTATCAGCGGGCTCATGCAATAAGCGTTAAGGGAACTCTCCAAGTGGACGACCTCAAAAGGTCTAATGGTTAGTCCAGCCAAGACCGAACTAGTTCTGTTTAGTAGAAGATATAAGATACTGAGTTTTCGGTTACCATTTATAGATGGAGTAACACTAACCCTATCGAACGAGGACAAGTACCTTGGCATAATTCTGGACTCAAAGCTTTCTTGGAAAAGGAACACCGAGGAAAGGATGAAAAAAGCTTAATCTGGAAGAGAAGATTTGCAAAAAATGGGGCCTGAAACCGTATGTTAACCACTGGGCGTGCAATACGATCATCAGACCCATTTTGACTTATGGAGCTTCCGTATGATGGGAGGCGGTGCAGACACAATCCTACCTAAAGAATGTCAATAAAAGTCATAACAGATGTGATCCCATTGACGCCTCGGGTGGCGCTGGAAGCAATCCGACATATTCCAACTATTGATATATAAGTTAAAGGATAGCAGCCAAATCTGCTTACAGGATGAAAGCAGACGTGATGCTAAAAGAAAGTACATAAGGTCATGCATTACTCCTACTATCTGTGAAACACTAGTAAGATGCATTGAAAACACACTATTTGGTTCATAAGATAGATCTAAAAAGAGAGTATAAAATACGATTAGCCGACAGAAAGCATTGGCAGACCAGAGCCATATCAGATGATAGTGGCCGCCATATTTATTCTGACGGTTCAAAGATGAACACTGGATCAGGAGTTAACTCGGAGCAATTATCTTTAAATTCCTAATTTAAACTCCTAGACTAGTATAGCGTCTTCCAAGCTGCAAAAACGATAAGCCTGATGGACTAGCGATCATAGCTAAAGAGGGAGACTAGAGGAGGTCGCTGTCGCTCATCCAACCCCACTACTTTATTGGATTCCCGGCCTCTCTGGAGTGGAGGAAAATGAATGAGCGGATGAGTGTGCTAGGATATTCTCTGAGCTGGACCTTCAGCGAGTGGTAGAGGACATAATCATTCCTCTAAACGAGCTGCACACTGAGATTGACTCGCGGGAATCAGTGGAAGGTGGACTCTTTACTGTTGGGCCTCCAAGGCGCTCCAGCCTAAACTGAATCTTTAAAGGACAAAATGTATGCTTGGATTCAACAACTCAACCACCAGTGTCCTGTACCAGTGTCCAGCCAGTAGAATGGGTGTATTTCACAATGGCTTCTGCAAGAGATTTGAAGATGAAGAAAAAATTGAGTCAGTACAACTCCACCTCTGTGAATGCCCTTTACTTCAAAGAAACCATGCCAAATATCTTGGCGATTATTCCTTCGAAGACTTGGGGAATTTGCAGAATGTCTCACTGGAGGGACTAGTTACCTTCTTAAAAAGATCTAAGTGGCTTAAATAACTTAGATAGGGGGTGGAAATCAAATGCAGTTATCACAATGGGCCTTAGGGCCACTGAGTGTCTTATGTTGACTAACCTAACCTAACCTACCCCTAAATTTTTTCTATGGCCAAAAACTTAGTCAGCGCTTTGAAAATTACTATTGAATTTGCATAAGACAAATGCTACCCTCATCAGGAAAAAAATTGTTGGGCCATCCTAATTTAACTACGTCTCCACATCTCTGCACATTGAAAATACAAAAAGTCTTAAGAGAGGAAATCCGCCCTCTCAACTATTTGTGTAACTTCCTGCCGTATTGTATTTGACTTCGTTATCAATTGCTGCAAACGCAAGAGTACAGCTAAAATGCCAACAATAATAACAAAACAGGCAAAAAGAGCGATAAAAATGCTAAATAATGTGCAGTAACAATAGTACAGTTAGCTACGGTGCAATTGTAATGGTAATATTGTATTGGCATTTATAGAAATGAAATACGCGCTTAGGCGGTTCCTGTCGCTTTTGTTCCACAATAATTATTTCCGTTTCCGTTGCGTTTTGTTTATTGCGATTTTCAGTTTGTTGGTTGAAGGAATAATTAACAAAACAATAACAATATACAATACATAAATGCATGTACATATGTACATATATTGTAGCTGCATATCTGGTTAAAGTGGCTATGGTGTTGCTAAAATAAGCCAGAATAAATCGCATTATGCCATTGCAAGTGAAACACCTAAACAGTATAATAACTGCAGCAATTACTACAGTGGCAACTGGAAAATTTATGTATGCAATTAACTTTGTGTAGCCGGTAATAAGCAACAGTGGAATAATAAAGTAATTATTGACAATCTGTTAGGCCGGCTGTGGCTTTTGGTGGGACGTTTATGGTTTCATTTTTGTTATGTGGCTTCGTTGTGATTGTGATTTTTTGTTTACATATTTTTGTTTTAAATCAGTAGATTGGTAGGCAGGTAAAATGGTTGGAACAAGGAACAAGTAGCACTAAAGCCCCGTTTTGATATCATTATGAGACCTCCAACAGGCAGATATCTACAGTCAACCAGAGCTGTTGATGTAATGGAGAAGATTGATGGGATTTAGTTTGGCGCACTGCCTCAGGCTGTCGAAAAAAGGAGCACCCAGTGTTCTTAATCGTCTAGCTGCCAAACCCGGACATTTACAGAGAAAGTGTTCTACAGTCTTCTTCTCTGAAAGGTCCCCACAGCTTTTGCAAATAGGGTTAAATGATAACCCTAGCTTTTCCGCATGTGTGCCGATCGTCCAGTGACCGGTAAACACAGTTACGAGTTTGGAAATTGAATGGAGAGGAGCCCAAAGGACTTTCTGAGTCCTTCGTATATCGTATTAGGGCCAAACGGTTTTCGAAATAGCATATGAAGAAATAGAGTTCCATCTTTTCTGCGCTTTCCTGAGAAATAATTTGTGCAGTTCCCCTTTAATAGCTGTCAGGGGGTTGCTGATGACCGCGTAGGAGGTCTCTGAGGCCAATACAGTTCCCTTACTGGCAAGCTTATCAGCAATTTCATTTCCCTCTATGTTCCTATGTCCTGGAACCCAGATCAGAAAAATGTTACCTGTGCACCCAAGAGATTTGATCTCCTCTTTACAGGAGTTTACTAATTTCGTTCTGCACCATGGCGTCGTCAGAGCCTTAATCGCGGCTTGACTATCGGAGAAAATGTTAATATCTCCCTCGCTCCCGCATTTTGTATGCCTGCAGAATCGCAAAGACTTCTGCTGGAAAAACACTAGCAGTGTTCGGCAGTTTAAAGGAGATAGGTAAATTTACTGATTTAGAGGAAACTAATTATCCGACTCCCGATTCCATCTTGGAACCGTCAGTGAAGACAGAGGTGCAAGCTTCGGTACAGGAGCTGAAGAGGTACTTGGCAATAAACGAAGTCACCTACAATAAACTATGGCAACCAATGGAAGCAAAATGATGTCAAAGTACTCCAAAAAATTGCAAAAACTTTGTATATTATCCAGAATACATTTTGAAATATGTATGCTTCTCTCAAAATGAAAAAAAAAAATATGCATAAATATGTGCAAGTAAGTATGTACATACGTACACACATAGTTAGTGTAATTATCGTAAGAGCTTTAAAACTCATATCACCAGTAGCTTCCCTCGCAATTGCCTTATGGATTGGTTGACATTCGAATGCCTGCGCAAATGTTATATCTGCCTCGCTCGCTTACTTCCTTCACTATCTTGTGTGTGTGTATGTAAGAAACATGCATTCATACATACTTATGCGTGCTTCTTAAGTGAAATGTGCGTGTGCATTAAAGTGCATTAGTGATAATTGAAAGTTATGCCATTGCTCTTTAACGATGCCAAGGTTATTGCACACAGAAACATTTAAACAAATGTATGTAGACAGAGAATATTCCTGCAGGGAAAAGCGAAACAAGTGGCTCAACATTCTAAAGGGTAATACCATTCTGGCGGAAAATTATAGAGGACCCTCTCTGCTTAAAGGTTTGTAAAAAATTATTAACGGGCTTCCATTGAGACGTATTAATGCTTCAACAAAATCATTACGGAATTTCAAGCCGATTATCGCATTTGAATTTCAAAGCAAAAAAGAAAACTCTCACCTTCTTTTTTGACTTTTCATGTGCCTTTGATACGATGCCAAGGAGAAGTAAGTTTTTTTACACACTACATATGTACATATCATCTTATGACCTTTCGACCCATATTATAGAAATTTACAAAATTGTTATACGAATACACTTCAATTCATATTTGGCTTAAGAGGTAAGACAAGGTTGTTTGCTAAGCCCAACTCTGTTCACTTTGTGCTTAATTGATATAAGCGATTTCCTACCTGGTGGAGTTAAAGTGGCTAACCTTCGTATTAAATTGTTAATGTACGCCGACGACTTAATGCTATTTGTTGAGTCTCCGAGTGAATTTTCAGAATATGATTGATGAAATCCGTGAATATTGCATTCAATGGGGCCTTAAAGTAAATTTGGCCAAGTCGAAATGCGTGGTGTTTAGAGAGTGTAGCAGAATTCCTTTTCTTATAATTAGAAGTCCGGCGACGAGAATATCGATATTGTTAACGAATATAAGCAACACTTTTAGTGAAACACTTAAATCTGAAGCTTGCTGATTTTAAAACTACCATCAATGCAACTTGGCTTAAATACGTTAATAATCCCCGAATCTTCATTTAAAATAAACTAAAAATGGGTAATGTGTGTTCGAGATCGAACATGTTTTATGGGATGCAAGATTGGGATGTCGACGAATACGATTCAGTTGAGAGACCTCTACGTTTCTTTATTAAAAAAATAATTGTCTTGTCGCTAAATACTCCGAATCATATGACATACATCGAAACAGATTTGCTTCCACGATATCTACATACACTCCGAGCACATACGTACTTTTTGTTACGGTGTTTTACTCTGCTAAGTCACAGGCTTCCGCGTATTCTTGCTGAAAAGACAGTACGCTTCGGCGCTCATTGGATAAAAAAATGGAAGGATATCACGCCAATTCTACATATGGAGCCTCTTAACGCTTTTGCATCTGAGTGCTCGCCTGTGTTCATATTTTCGTTTTTAGACAGTCATAAGAATAAAAAAAAATTCGGGTTGTCGGGACTTTGCTGTTAAATCAGAATTACACGATTAACTGACCACTTAGAGACCTTTTAAGAATGTTTTTTCTACCGGCTGTACAGTTTGTAACTTGGGTATCCCGGAAAATATCCAACACGTCATAGGCATCTGTCCAATTTATAAAAAAAATTCGCTCAGATCATTTTGGTGAGAAGACATTAGATTTATCTAATATTATAAATATCTTAAATAGGTCTGAGCTTTGTATACATATTTATCCTGCTCTCTCAAATATAGGGAAGTGATTTTAAATCAATTTTAAAAAGTTTCTTTTGAGTTTAAGTGATAATATTTTGTGCGAAATAAAGTTTTAGCTATTTTTTACATTTTATATTATAATAAAACATTTGAGCCTGAATCCCTTGAACTAAAAATGAAGAAAATTGTGTCATTATATACATCTTTTAAATTATTCCCACTGACGTATGTTCTACTGGTTGTATATACTAGGTTGTTCAATAAGTTTTGCGGTTCGATAAGAGAGAGCGTTGCTACTAACCGACAGTTTTTTACATGGTAACGGTACACTCTTCATGTTAACATATGAGAAGTTTCATTTTAATCTGTCAATTCATTCTTAGTTTACAAGCCATTTAGTGTTGACGGGTCACAGTATTTTCTAGAAGGGGAAAAATCAAGTATCGTGCAGGGATTGAATTTTAATTTTTGGAAGGTTTAAAAGCAAAAGAAATTTATGAATTATTATTGAAAGTGTGTAAGGACTGTTAAAAAAAACGTTTTTTTTTTATCAAAAAATATACCAGATGTTCCGTAAGAGTCAAAATGGTATTTTCCTAACAATCTTGCTTTACCCTTAGCTAAGACTGAACAGTTACCGAGGAATTCTTTTACTGTTTCTTCCGCTTCCTCGTCTTCATAATTTGTTCATCGGAAAATAATCAAAGCCTAGAAGAGTGCCTACCTTACAGCCAATGGCCGGTGATACAAACGATGACCTTCGAGATGTTCTCTCTTGAGAGGTTGAACAATTTTCTTGAACTTTTCTTATTTATTTGCGGCCAAATTAGCCTGGTTGTAGCACAAGTATTATCTTCTCTACATGACCTATTGGAGAATATTATTTTATATACTTAATTTGCTAGTTTTCATACGAATTCTTGCCTCTGTTTTCAAGCAGTGGAAAATTAATACCCATTCCGGTTGGTTATTACCTCATCGGGTTTGCAATTTCCTTCTATATGTTCCGGAACCCATATAAGGTTGACCTTGAAAATCATTTAAAGCTTTCCGGCATCCCTGAGCAACCTTTGATCTTAGTATAACCGCATCCATTGATGGCCGGCTGGTTGTCCGAGAAGGCATTTATTGTAGTTCTTCTTACCGCGTGTGTGTACACAGTTACCTCCTTTATGGCTAACACTTCTGCTGATAAACGCTACAGTAGTCTGGAAGTCGGACCGATAATTCGAATCCTAATTCTGTTGAAAAAATTCCATAACCTACTTTATTTTTTAGCTTGGATCCATCCGTGTAAAAATTTATTTTCCCTCTGCTATATGGTCTTTGAGTTTGTCGCTCTCTTCTTGACGGGATGTTAGCCCTAAAAAGTCTCTTCATGTTGAACCTAGGGAAAGAGTAGTCAATTTCTTGATTAAAACTACTCGTAGTAGGTTAGATAGAAGCGAGGCCGAACTGCCGGGTCACCCATAGCGCCATACTATGTATTAAGTTTAAGCGCTGAAGCGGCACCACGTGTTTCTTTCCACATTTAGAGCAGGCAAGTTTACTAGCACCTCGAGCGCTTTATTCGTGGTGGTCCTTAAAACGCCAGTGATGAACAAAAACGCATCTTTGGGCCTTGCTCAGCAGTTTCGTGTAACTTGCCTTTTGCGTTGATGGCAACCACACAAGTAAAATACTTATAGGCCCAACTGCCGAAGTGTAAAGCCAGTGTGTAATATGAGGTGTTAGTCCCCGTTTGATTCCGACTGTTTTGTTGCATGTGTGCAATGCAATGTTGGCCTTTTGAACCCTATTTTCAATATTAGGTTTCCAAAGCTTCCAGTCGCACATGAGTATAGGTATTTAAAATTCTTATAGTGTACGATTCATTTGATTTTTTGAGAAAATATATTCTGCATACTCTTTTAATATTCGTAAAGCGCCAATAATCAACTCTCTTGAAAACATTTTGAGTGTTCCTTTACAACGCCGGCTTGCTTATTAATTTTTTTATTATAAGCCTAACTATTCTTGAGGAGGGCACTTATAATTGTATGTAACTATATGTATAACCCAAACTTATGGATTCGTATAGTCATTCTACTCAAACATAAGTATTATTTCTTTATGAATCCGCGTGGGGCACTTTCATGCACACATACATTCACATATGCATAAATGTATAATAAACTATCGAAATCAAATCCAAAATATATCTGCGCATAAAATATTAATATTGAATTACTAATGTATTCGATTTTACGGAACATAGTCTTAGCTCATACCTACATATGTACGTGCATATATAAGTTGTTGCTCGACCAAAAAATATAACTGAAAATGTACATATTTAGCTGCACAAGAGTAAACAAAGCAAGTAAGGGAGTGTCAAACTCGGTCTGGATCCTCTTACATTTTATGGTAATATTTAATTCTGATCAGCTGTTAATTTTTGGAATCAAACAAACTTAGCGACAACACCAGACGTACGGATGGACATTTTATCTTAACTTATAAAAAGTGAACTTGGCATTTATTCAATCTTAATAATACACGCATTTAGTCAAAAGTGGGCGTATTTTTCCAGAAATGGGCGTGGCACAGCACATTTTTTAAATGTTCTTGACGTCTTATTGACTTTATTGGGTGTACCAGTTTTACCGGATGTGTTTAATTGTGCTTTTGTTTTAGCAGAGATATCCCATTTTCTTGTGGTTGTGCCTACTGAATTCTCTGCGTCGTCAGGCTCATCCGAATAAAATCGCAAAACAAAATATGAATTTGGAGGCTTTATACTGATTTGTGCTTTCATAATTTAACACGCTGGTGCTCGTTTTCATTAGTTTGTTTAGTTTAAATCTCACAAATCAAAATATTATGCAGTCATTCACAGAATTTTCACAAACATGTAATTTCCTTTTGTTTGTTTTTTATTTGAAAGGAATCTGACGTCAGACTTGTAAAATCGCTAAAAAAACTAGCTGTTTTGGGAAGACGCCACCTTCAGTACTCAATTTGCCTTGTATCTATCACTATTCCTTCATGTTGCCAAATCAACCGTTGTATGAGCAAAATTATAATACCCTTAAGCACACGTGCGCGCGTGTACGAGTACAAAAAGGAGTTTGAGCGTATTCTGACGAGCCTAATATGTATTGGCATCCTCACGCATGTTCTTGCACAAGTTCTTATTCAGCTTTATCATTTGATGAAATAAGATGTTCTGCCAAAGTTCAAGTGAATAATTCATAAATATCGAATAACAAAGATTTCATTACCATACATCCGCCTCCATCTTTTCATATATTGGGTTTTTGTGAAGTCATATTTTAAACTTCCAAGAAATAAATGCTCCTTGATGGAACCATTTGAACTTTAATATCTTAATATATGCATAAACTATTTATTATATTTAATAACAAAACAATGAATAGAACAGCAGTAAATTCATTGGTTAAAATAAAAGGGTGGGATTAAGTTAGTGTGTAATATAAAAAGAAGTATTTATGTATACACGCACATGGGTTTTTTACATTACATGAATTTATTATATATCTATAAAACTATTCAATAAAATTTTCATTAGCTGCAACAACCTCCTCCATGAGGGTCCGGAAACGATTGCATGCTGTTTATTCATATTTACCACAACGGAATTAATGCAGCAAAAGAAATGATGTTATAGGAATACTTATTGGCTTCTCTGTCAACTACTCCACATACGAAATAATCCACGTGATAAAGGTCTTAGACACGCTTCTAGTGTATTAGATGTACGTACGATCGGAGGACCCAACATCGACTCGGTCAGTCGAAACTGCGCACACGCCTCTGTGCAGCAAAAACAGTACATTTACCTACGCCAAGAATGTTCAACATCGAAAAGCTGCAATCGCAACAGACAGCCAGAAGAGTCGCCACTCGACTCTCACTCCTGCTCTCAGAGAGTACTGCCCAACAAATCGGCATGCACGAGCAATGGAACAACAATCCTCGTTCCCTACCTACCGTCGCCGAAGAAGAAATGGGATTCCGGCGAGCCCGAAAAAACAGTTGGTACGACGAGGAATGTCATGCTGCCGGCGAAGGAAAAGATGGTGCCTATAGAACCACGCTGCGATCGGGCGCAACGTGAGCCATGTGGGATCGCTACAGAGAGCTAAAAAAGGAAGAGAGACATTATCCGAAATAAGAAACGAGCGACCGAAATACGTGAGTGTGAGGAGCTTGAGATACTGGCCAGCAGGAACAACGCCCGAAAATTCTACCAGAAAGTTCGGCGGCTTACAAAAGGTTTCAAGACCGGGGCCTTTTCCTGTGAGAACAAAGACGGCGATCTGGTGACCGACATCCAGAGCATTCTTAAATTATGGAGGGAACACTTCTTGAACCTGTTAAACAGTGATAGCAGCGCATGTCACAGAGATTGTTAAGATCCCGATACCCCAATCGTTGACGACGGAATTGTCGTCCCACTACTTGACCACAAATATAATATATATTATTGGCGCGTACACCCTTTTTGGGTGCTTGGCTGAGCTCCTCCTCCTATTTATGGCGTGCGTCTTGCTGTTGTTCCACAAATGGAGGGACCCCGAGATTCGAGCCAACGTTCTCTTTGTGAATTCCGAATGGTAGTCTCGCACCAACCCATTCGGCTACGGCGACCGTGACGAGGTGAAAATAGCGATAACGTGGCTAAAGAGCAACAAAGCCGCGGGCGCAGACGGTCTGCCGACTGAGCTATTTAAAACATGGCGGCGAGGAGCTGGTAAGGTGCATGCATCAGCTTCAATGCAAAATATGGTCGGATGAAAGCATTCCTGCCGATTGGAATTTAAGTGTGCTCTGCCCAATCCATAAGAAGGTCGATCCTGCAATCTGTGCCAATTACCGCGGGATTAGTCTTCTTAATATCGCCTATAAGGTTCTAGCGAGCGTTTTGTGTGAAAGCCTGAAGCCCACCGTCAACCAACTGATTGGACCTTATCAGTGTGGCTTTAGATCTGGAAAGTCTACCATCGACTAAATATTCACAATACGCCAAATCTTGGAAAATACCCACGAAAGGAGAATCGCCACACACCTCGATGTCTGAATTTGGTATCCCCGCAAAACTAATACGGCTATGAAAGATGACGTTGCTCAACATCAGCAGCGCCGTCAGAATTGGAAAGGACCTCTCCGAGATGTTTGATACCAAACGACGTTTCAGACAGGGTGGCTCGCTGTCGTGTGACTTCTTTAATCTGATGTTGGAGAGCATCGTACGAGCCGCAGAACTTAATCGCTCAGACACAATATTTTATAAGAGCGTATATTTCTTGTCGTATGCCGATGATATTGATCTCCAAACTGGATAAGGAGGCAAAGCGAATGGATCTGGTGGTGCACGGGGACAAAACAAAGTACCTGCTGTCTTCAAACAAACAGTCGGCGCACTCGCGTATCGGCACCCACGTCACTGTAGACAGTTATAATTTCGAGGTTGTAAAAGACTTCGTTTATTTAGGAACCACCATTAACACCGATAACAATGTCAGCCTTGAAATCCAACGTAGAATCTCTCCTGCCAACAAGTGCTACTTTGGACTAAGTGGGCAAATGAGTAGTAAGGCCTCTCTCGACGAAGAAAGCTAACACTCTACAAGACTCTCATCATGCCCGTCCTAACGTATGGCGCAGAAGCGTGGACGATAGCAACATCCGATGAAGCGATGCTTGGAGTGTTTGAGAGAAAGATTCTGCGTAAAATTTTTGGACCTTCGCACGTTGGCAACGGCGAATATCGCAGGCGATGGAACGATGAGCTATATGAACTTTACGACGACATAGACATAGCGCAGCGAATAAAAATCCAATAGCTATGTTGGCTGGGTCATGTCGTCCGAATAGATACAAACTCTACCGCTCTGAGAGTATTCGATGCGGTACCAGCGGGTGGTAGTAGAAGAAGTCTTCCTCTGCGTTGGAAATATAATGTGGAGAATTACTTGGATTCCCTTGGTGTGTCCAACTGGTGCCTGTTAGAAGGAAAGAAACGACTGGCGTGCTTTGATAAACAAAAATCGCGTAAGCGGTTATCACGCCAACTAAGAAGAAGAAGAAATGATTTTCGCTAGGTGTCTTTACTGAACCATGTCTCAAGGTGTATTAATCGCATCGGGTCATACACTGTGGTGGCTTAAAAGTTATATTACGCTTTAAGAAATAACTAATCAAACCCGTTAGTGTTTTATAAAAATACAGATAAAAAATAGAAATTTCATTGCCTTCTTCAGTAACACTACAATGAAGATACAAATTCGATGCAGACAGCAAAAAAACGGTGGTACGGCGATATGGTTTTATGGGCACCACATGCCTATCCAACTATTTTGGGGAGTTAGTGGAGAGCTCCGAATGAACCAATACTTAAAAAGCACTTCGCTTTCAGTCAAAAAAAAAAAAAAAAACAAATGATGGTCACAGTTTTTATGGACTACAACGGCATTGTACACCACAAAGTTTTGCCAGAATGTCAGACAGTAAATAAAAACTATTATATGGGCATTATCATTGCCGTCATCTAGCTGTAGATCTAGGAAAGTAGCTTTTGGGATGGCTTAAGTAAGAAGCGGATTCAATTAACTAGGACCATAGGGATCTTACTATATTAGCGATAGCCGAACGCATGTATGATCGTCCCAGGTGCGGTGTTTTGAACGCGGCTGTGTAGTTTAAAGCCCTTCGACTTGGTAATTTGGAATCCCAATAACCTTAGCATTGGTATTAGTAACAGATTTTGCTGCCCCAAGTTATTCCGGATTTTAGCATTTTCAGCCAGAGACTTCCAGTTTTCCATGACTCTCCTGGTTATATCCGACTGAATTGCATTGTCGATTATTATTAATTATTATTATTATTATTATTGTCAATATAAGACAGATTGCGAATTCAGAAAGTCTCACAAGAAACATTCTAGTGAAGTAAAGTCGCACTTCGCAATAGATAACCATACCCTTAAATCGTTCATGATAAAGATTAAATGTATGCATGAACTGCATGAAATTGCCATCACAGCCTGCCAACATCCATCACTCTCTATGAGAAAAGTCGAGACCCTCATTTTTAAACTAGTTTTGAAGAAGTTTGATGGCTCTCCTATATTCAATTTACCTACGAAGTCTATTTACTTTGGCATGACAAGATAGGTATTTTTGCCGAGAAATAAGAATAAAAAAATGAAAAACAAAATAGTCGGAAAAGCCTAATAACCTTAAAGTGCAACCAACTACAGGAGCCGCATATATTTTGCTCACAAACTAAGTTGCTGGTAATTGTGTACATATACATACATACATACCTATACATACATACACTATATATATTTATTAAAATGAACCAAAGACAGAAAATAATTATCTCTTAGCTAAAAAGGAGAAGCTTTAGTGTTTAATGGCTAAATAAAGAGGAGTGAAGTGCAAAATTTCTATCAAATAAATTCTGGAGCAGCTTTGAAGTACCTATCAAAATATTTAACATTCCCACGCTGGATTTTCGCCGCACTCTCATTTCAAATGAGCAACCCGCAAAAAGTGTCAGTTGGCAATGAAAAGTAGTTTATGCTGGCAACTTAACAGTCCACAACGCGAATGCTTTCAACTGCTGCTGCTGTTGTCATTGTTAGCCATAGAAGGACAACCATCGGCACAACCACAAAAGTCACAAAGTTGCAATTTTTGAGGAAGCCACAGCAGCCACTGTAGACGGACACATAGTGGTCGTTCGTCTATGCGCAAACTACCGGGGTCCAATGGTTTCACAGTTTTACTATCGCATTATTGTGAAAATTGTTCCTTTAATGTTTTTTTATTATTTTTTTTTCGCGCAAGCCACTGCTGAAAAATATACGTAGTGAAGCGAGGCGTTGAATTTGGCCCTGAAGACAGAATTAGCAAAGAGTTCCTTGGACGGCGTGGAGAGGGCGGAAGATCTTAGCGTGCGATAATTTTATAATTTTATGATTTAAGTGTTTAATTAAGTACATTGTGACTTGCAAGTTGTGAGCTGCTGTTGCTGCTTCTGCACCGAAGAGTCTGTCAGAATAGCCAAGTAGTTAGGAGAGAGAGAGAGAGAGATCGCAGAGGGTGAATCAATGAACCAGAAGAAAACGCAGCGATAGTTGCATTTGCTGGCAGCATTCAATCAAGAATTTGCATAAAGCGTTGAATAGGCGACGAGGGTAAAGAATGTGTGTGTATGTATGTTTATATACGTAATTGTGGTGGCAGTATCAGTTATATGCAGCAAAATCGCAGATGAAAAGATAACAGCCAACGACCGATAATAGAAATGAAATAAATAAAAAGAAAAAGAGAAGGCGCCAGCGACAACTCCTCTTTATTTTATTTTTTTTGGTGTAATAAAATGTATATGAAGATAGCAACAGCGCAGCTGCCACGAACAATTTATTTATCATAGTAAAGGCAAAATATTTCGTTTATTATTTTTATGCGCATCGCTTAAAATTTTCTCTGCTTTTATTTTTTAACGAATTCATTTTTCTTCCACATTAAAACGAAATGTTCACAATGGTCAGTTGCACTGAAAAGTAAGTAAAATGCTGTATTTTATTGTAAGTACAGTATTTCCCAATTTTAAGCACCCGCTTTATGAGCACCTCCGGCTATAAAGCTCTGCTTCAGGTATGTCACCCAGTCTCTTGGGCAAAAATAAATCTAATTTAACCTAAATGCACTCATGGTTGCCATTTCTTTGGTATGCAGGTCCATATCTATTTGAATAACATGTGTCAGTGTACTGAGAGCCTGCAGGGGACGTGATCTAAAAGCACCGACCGTTATTGCAAAAGCTGATCTTTGTATTGCGTCAAGTAATTTGTTATTGTAATCTCTGCCAAGAGTTTTCTTCCAAACTACCGATCCTATGATGAAATTGATTATATAACCGCCTTATACAATCATAAAGTATACTTAGGTCAAATACCCCATATTCTTCAAAGCATACATTTAAAGAGATACAGAGCATTTCTGCTTTCCTTACCTGTTCTTCAATGCTCAGTTTCCAACTAAGTTTGTTGCCCCAGATTATCGCTAAGTACTTTGTGCTGGGTGAATTTGAAAGAGCAAGTCCATGAATTAGTGGTAGGGTATAATTGGGTACCTTGTATATAGTGGCCAAAGACATGAGTTTTGGTTTACGTGTGTTCAAACTTAAGTCACAGCCTGTAGCCCAGCTCCGCTACTGTCCTTTGAATGATCCCACTGAACGCACACAGCCATTACAACTCCACCCTCAGCATACGCCACCACTTTTAATGCCACCACCTCGCAATTGTCCATTGAGGTGAACAACACCTTTGTACTAACATTGTTAAAGGGGCCTTCTATACCCTATATACTGTTTGTTTTCTAGTGAGCCCTTTATTGTTCGAATTAGCTCATGCAGCGCTGTCTCGCTAGACTTGCTTTTAAGGTACGCATGTTGTGCAGTTGCTATACCAGAATTCTCCAATGAGCTTCTTAGCTGTATATCCGAAATTCTTTCAAAAGTTTTTAAAAACAAGGACGAGAGACGGATTGGTTTAGAATTCTGAAATCGCTGATTCCTGCCCGCTGCTACCTACTTTGGGTATGAAGACGACCCTGACTAGCTTGGAACTATCTGGAATATAGCTTAAGTTTAAACATGCTTTGAAAATGGCCACCAGCCATGGGCTGCATGCTGTCCAGGGGTTTCCTGTGACATCTTTGATCTCATCAAGGCTCGGAGATTTAAAAGATGAAAAAGATTTGATTGCCCATGCAACCTTCGTAATTATTACACCTGCAAGGCTCCGTCTAATACTGTCATTTTCACTTTCGTGAACGCTGCATCTGGGACAATTAGTGTTTACAAGAAGTTCTATAGATTCTTCTTCACGTTGCCATTAAATGTTTTTGATGATCTTAATGAGTAATCAGTTTAAGAAATTAATATCGCTACGGAATTATTTTTCCTTCACCATGTGGCTCAATTTGGAAATCCGCGTCGCCCGGGTTCGGCCCGATCTCGTCAACAATTGGACCCTTCATCACGAAAATGCGCCGGCGCACACCGCCTGCCTCTGCACCTCTGCATTGGCCATGATGGGGGTTCCGGTGCTTCCCCACCCTCCCTACAGCCCAGACCTGTTCCTTCCGGACTTCTTCTTGTGCCCGCGCCTGAAAAGAAAGCTGAAGGGGAGGCGTTTTGACTCCATCGAGGCGATCCAAAAAACTGTGACAGCCGAATTAAAAAATGTTTCCTGCAGTGGAAGGACCGCTACCAGCGATGTTTTGACGCTCAAGGGTTCTATTTTGAAGAATATTAGTTGTATAAGCCAAAAGGTTTAATAAAACTGCTAAAAAAAATAAGGCTCATTACTTTTCAATCAAACCCTGTATAATGACGCACTGAGTTGTCCCGGCCAAAAAAAGAAAATGTATACAATACAAGCAGCAAGTGGTCAACAATAGAACCTTGAAAACGCCTCTAGTTATAGGTAAGCAGCTGGATGCACTCGTATAACATAACATCACAAAGCTTCGTATTTGAGAAACATGGGATGAATACCATCCAGACCAGCTGTTTTCGATTCGATAGTAAATATGGACTTTATTACTTGACAATCAGCGACACATTTGAAACAAAAGGTAGACACCACACGTAACACGTATTACTTGCTGCCACACTTTAATCCTGCTTTCCGCTTATCAGAAAGCTGGAGTTCTGTTATATATTTAGATAAGGAACTATGTGCATTTGGTGGTCTTTGGGGGTGTGCCGCCGAGGCTGCGGCAGCCATTTGGCCGATATTTTGTTTCATAAGTAATTGAGCCATACCAATATTATCATAAAAAAGAGAAATGGTAATAATTTTCCAAAAAATTGTATTTTATTCAAAATCAACACCGGCCCTTGAAACTTAACCACCCTTTATATACAAATTGGCGCGTACATCCTTTTTCGGTGTCTGGCCGAGCTTCTCCTTCTATTTTTCATAAATAGAGGTACCTACACTTTTAAGCCAGTTGGAGTTCTTTATAAACTTTTTAAAGTCTTACCACTTTATTTTTCCTATCCCTTGCTTTCGTTTCCGTTTCTCATCTTACCTAGCCATTAAAAGCAAAATTATTTGAAGATATGAAAATAGGAAGGAGTAACGTGTTTCGAAGAGTGACTTTGACTTGGTGACTTTCAGACGCCGTAGTCATACACAAATGCAACCTTCTAAAAAGTTATTTTAATATTAGCATAAATTAATGAACAGCTTTTCGTGCTTCGCCTTGGAGGCATCAAATAACTGACAATAACTCTAATTAGCCCAAGTGATTATATTCGCAATATTGTAGCAACGTATTCATTTGTTCGAATTTTGCTTGTGTAAAAAACTACTAATTTGCATAATTTCAATATCTTTTTGACAGGCCCCATATGGCATATGTCAGTACATATCTGTGAACAAATTTGTGCGTTGCGCACATCAGTGGAAATTATATGCATATTAGTAGCTTAGTAACATTAGGCGAAAACTGAAATATGGCAGGCATTTAATGACTGCTAATAATGCGTCGCTATTGTATAGTAATGAATCGAGGTTTTTACAAAGGACTGCCAAAAGCTCTCTAATTCATATTTATGTGTGTAGGTGAAAAAAGAGCACGTGCAGACGTAGGCAAGTACATGTTTGTATGTTTTTAAATTTGCCAGATCAGATTTTTCATCAAATTTAGCTTTTTTAATACAGGGTGTTCGGTGGCCAAATTAGGTTTCAAATTTAAATTTTCTCCGTAACCGTATGAAAGTGAATGGGTCTGCGTTAGCTTGGTTATTGTTGCTGCTGTATCAGCATACTAAATCCTCTTAGTACAATGTAGATTACCAGTCGTCTTCGTCTAGCTCATCTAACGTTTCGACAGGTTGGATCCAGAGAGATTTCAGTCGTGTATGGGTGCGAAGATTTCGGGCAAAAACAGCCCACTACTCCAGCCAGCTCCCAGCCGGATATCGAATACAAATGATAATATTGAACTCGTCGCTACAAGTTTGCACGATAATCCGAGCCAGTCTGTGCCAAAGAGAGCGGCTGCCCTGGGACTTCCAAAAACTGTTGTGCATGAAATATTAAAGCAAGATCTTAGACTTCAACCCCTTCAAAATTCAAATCATGCAAACGCTTAAGCTTAACGATTACAATTGGAGGGAAAAATTTTGCGCGAGAATGTTGGAGCGATTTCGTACGAATCTTTTGGAGTGATGAAGCATATTTTCATTTTCATGATGAATGTGAATAAGAAAAATATAAGTTGTTGATCTCCAAAAAGACTAAACACATTTTTAAACCATCAACAGCCACTTCATAAGCCTTCATAGTATCAATAGTTTGGTTGACGGTTTAACTTGCATTGTCCAGCACTGGAATAATTACGCCAAATATTTTTGAAAATCGGCATATTATTTTCTGCCAATAATAAGAGAAAATTCCTCCTTCAGTACACACACAGGGTTCCAGCAAGATCGCGCCACCCCGCATATGGTGAGAGAGACCAAGCCTATACTGCGTGATTTCTTCCCTATCAAACTGATCACTCAGGTTAACCGAACTCATCTCTATGGACATAGTCTTATGTCTTAAAGTCCATGAAACAAACTCAGTGAAAATATGGTTCGCAAGGTTAATAGCACCCTACATCGAAATACGGTGGTCGTATTCCAAGAGTTTATCCGACGAAACGGTCGATATTAAGAGCATATAATAAAAAAAAGCAACAGTCATCGAAATAAACTTTTATTGTTAGAAATTATTTTTGAATTTAGCTTTTAATTAACTACAAATTATACTACAGAACGCTTTGTAAATATGGAGGGGGACTTTGACTCTTGCATCATTATAACATCTACCAGAGTTACTACTTAAGTTTTCAGATTAGATAGGTGAAAAAATATTTATAAACAAAAATGGTTTTGCTATTCAATCCATGCAGAACAGTACATGAGTTCGAAGCAATTTTCTGAAAACCTTTTATTCTCCGATTGAGGTTACTCCAAAACATGCGATCTCAACGCATCAACCTCTTTTTCAGGTAACGCAAAATTTTGGTGCGCATTTTATTTTTGATAAGCGAGAAGAAGAATATATCATTGAGTGTTAAATCAGGATCACTTATTCCTTCGATACTTTAAAGTTTAAACGCTCAAAATCATCCACCAACTCGGAACGATCTTACGAATGCTGTCCTATAGCGAAGTGCGACCGCAATTGAACTTGAGAGCCATCGAAACGCGAAGAGCTCAAAATAGTGCTTCTTAACCAAGAGTCGAAGTAAGTTGATAGTCATAACTTTATGGGTTTAATCTACGTCAAGAGATATAGAAAATTAAAGCTGAATGGGTTGGTATGCGATGCATGACACATTAAAATCATAGAACAAGTTTTTTCTAAAAGCGGTCGCCCGACGGCAAGCATTCGAGCGTATTTTTGCCATGAAAAAAGTTCCAAGCTAAGAGGAGTTCATCCAAACACCAATTATTATATATATAAATCGTCTTTTCACTATACATATAAGTTATACGAAAGAAATTAAAATCGATCTTTTGAACTCATCACATGGGGCAATTCAGGCGAAAAAGTATATAGTATGTAAATTTTTCCTTCGAAAAAACAGTTAATGTAGAGTTAATGCAATATTTTGTAATCGTGTAATCGAGAAAAGAAAATATATTATTGGTATATAGTACGTCGGTACACACAATTTAGGAGCTAGCGGCACTGCTCAGCATAGCTGTCACGACACTTGCGCCACCTTGCTACTACTATTCCATTTCTACACACACACACACACACACACGCACTTATATATGTGTCCATGTTCGCCCATTACAGTTTCAAGCGAACTCCGAACGGCAAATATTTTTATGAGGAGCTTTTCATGGCAGAAATACACTCGGAGGTTTGCCATTGCCTGCCGAGGGGCCGACCGCTATTAGAAAAATGTTTTTCTTAATTTTGGTGTTTCACCGAGATTCGAACCAACGTTCTCTCTGTGAATTCCATGTACATATATACACATATTGATGATACTTCATTAGACAAATTAACAAATATTTATACCCGGCCATTTACGTAGCATACGCGTGTGAATGCCCTCAGCTCAGTTTTCAGTCAGTATGGCTTTGTAGCAAGTTTCACTTTATCCAACTCATCTCTTGGTAATTTGGTAATTAAAAAAGTTTTTCATTCGCTTGCACTTCGGCATCACTTAGTGCTTCGTTAATGCTTCATTGACTCTTTAGTATTTATATTAAAATTTTGCATTAAATCGAACAGTTGGTAATTTCTTGATTTCGTTTTCCACAGCATTTTTTCTCCGGGGCTGCAGCTATTTGATTTAACTTTTTAATTTTGGCTGTTTTTTTCTTTTGGTATTATATACTTTTCGTATGATTTTTAGTGAGCCAAACTTTACTTTTACGCTTGTGCAGCATTTGTTCAATTCGCTTTATTCACTTACTTCCTGAATTAAATCCGTTGACCTGCTACTTTTGCCAACAATTGTTTTGCTTTAATAAAACAAGTTGCGCGCTTTATCTCTCTCTAAACTCTACTTTATCTAAGTATATTTTGGTTTCTACAACTTTGCTGTTGAATTCGTTTTCTCATTTTTTGTTCCTGTGCTGGCAAACTATTCGTTTGTTTGCTTTTCTCTTTACACAGTCGTATAAACAAGAATTTATATATGCTGAAGTGGGTAGGTAGGTAGATTAGAGTAGTGAGCAGAAGGACACACTTAAGCTAAAAATAAACATCCATTACGGTACCATTGCTCTTGCATCTCAGCAGGCACTTTAAGTCGACATCCATCAACTGACCTGTACTCCCTGTAAGAGCTACATTGACCATGTAGACATACGAGTATATATCCTCACTTTTCAGAAATTACGTGCCATTCGATCTTCTCTGTTCTAATATATATCCTCCACAAGTGCTTAAAGATCCAAGAAATTGCGATTTGATTTGATTTATATTTTTCACTAACTTGTTTATATTTATGTAAGTAAGTAAATTCTTGGAAAAGTAGTTCACAATACCACATAACATGGTGAAGCAATCTCTTCACGCAGAATCTGCTTGGTTATACTTTACCTTATAAATCCATCTGAACTGAAGATTCGCTCAATGCCCCTATCTGGGGGCCATGTGAGTTGCATTGTGCTTTATTTAGCCATATTGAGGACAAATTTAAAATTTAACGAAAATAATCACTGAGCTCAAATTGCAGCCTACCACTTGAGATGGAGGTTCAGTTCCGAAACATTACCCAGCCTACATACTTGCAGATTGGAAGATGCTGCGAAATGCCCCGCCTTCTGCTCTGCAATTAAGCTTTAAATCATCTGACTTAGTATCAGTTTGTATGTGATAGTTTTCCCGCCATTTTTGTGATAAAGTTGTATTTAGAAACAAATATCAGTGGAGCTCGAAAAAAAGCTAAATACTTGTAATATGTTTCTCTCTAGCGCAGAGCAGCAAAAGTTGTCGAGTGATATCCTTCAGGGTCTAGGGTAAGAAAGGCAAGAGGTAAGAGAGGCAAACATGTAGAGAGTAGATTGAGGTACGCCACCTTACCCAAAGCTGGCCACCAAAAATTAGCCGTACCGAAAGACTGCTGTGTATATTCAGAGGCATATATCGAGGTATTAGCCTCCAGCTCTTACCTTTGGCGGTTTTACAGACCTTCGCGTAACGCTTAGCTTTTATACATGAACATAGATTTCCCTTCCAGTTTAATTTTCGCTTCTTATCCAGAATAATGTCCAGAGAATAATTACTTCTGGTTCTAATACTGATAACATTCTAGCTCTGTCTTCTCAGAAAAAAACCGGGTTTTTAAGGGCTGGGTTTTAAGGGTCTTTCGAAAGTGACGCCAGTAGTTAATAATTCTTAAACGGTAAATTTTTTTGTGATCTTTAACACTTATCGTGCAGACAGTTGTACAATGCGTTAAAATTATTTAAACTTATTATCAAAACAGTTCATATTTACGAACAAAATATAGCAAACTTCGAGATTTTTTTGGTTTAAATAATCGTCTGCATGAGTTAACAAGTCAAAGGTTGGTGAACAAATTTCAAGAAACTGGTCTTGTTGAGAATAAAAAAAGAACCTGCAGATCAAAAACAGAACATTCTGTTGGGGATATTGTGCCGCAGCGCAAAGTGTTCCTGAATATCCTTCAACATTCATATCTTGACGTTCTCAACAATTATGGAGTTCAACAGCGTATCACAATTATTTTTTCTACCTTTCCGTAGCTACCACAAATTAAAAAATTCTACAAGCAAGGGTAGTCGAGCGGTCACCGTAGCGGAATTGATTGGTGCGTGACTGCCATTCGGATATGGGTAGGTTCGCATCTCAGTGCATGAAACACCAAAATGAAAAAGTGTTTTTTAATAGCGGTCGCCTCCCGGCAGACATTGGCAAACCTCCGAGTGTATTTCTGCCATAAAAAAGCTACTCATAAAAAACATTTGCCGTTCGGAGTCAGCTCCATTTGTGGAACAACGTCAAGAAAACTTTTTCCGTCACGAGCGCAAGATAAAATTTCTAAGCTGGAGCGAAGTCATATTGAACAAACTAATAATATAACCAAAAGCAATAGTTGCATGAATTTTGTTGTTGCTATTTTTCTTCTATTATAAGCTTCTGGAATTATAAATACCGGAAGATTTATAGTTTTTGCTAATGGTGATATTCGGCACTTGTAAAGTAGGCAGCCGCAATATACAAACAGAGAAGCAATGGAACGCGTAAAGGTCAAAATAATGATTTTCATCACTCAATATAGTTTTTTTATTCAGTTAAAAGTTAATCAAAAACAAAATTAGACGATTAGTTTTACGCCACCTTGTATATCATGGAGAGGGTCTTACTTTTTTCATTTAAGTTGGAGCTTACACTGTCCAAATATATTTCATTATTTATTTATACAGTTTTGCTTACATAAACATTACTCCTAACTGTATCCTTTTCTATGACGTGGTTGCTAATTTTTTTTCATTAAAAAGTATAGAAAAAAAAAAATAATAATAAAACTAGTAAAGTGAAAACAAAACAAGAAAATCAAATACAACTTCTCAAGTCCATGCACTCAGCTCTATTGGCTACTTGTGGTCAACTCACAACTGGACTGAGCTCAACTCACTTCAGAACTGTCAACTCTCAACTAGCTTAATTTAATTCAAACCACATCGAATCAGTTACATGAGTTAGATTGTGAATGAATGGAGGGTGAATGAATACATTTTGCAATAATGCAAACTTGAGGCAATACTTTCAAGTTTTCTTCCCACATATTTACTTAAAAGTAAATGATCTATTTTTCATTCTAACCGCCAAATAAAAGAAAGTGAAAAATGGTCTTCGCAACTTTCAATGGTTTCAATTTTCATGAATGTACACATGTAGATGGATTTCATTTATTAGAATATAGTTACATATACTCGTATGAACGTGTACTATGAAAGCTTAGATTGAAGTGCTTTGAAGTTGAATAATTAAATTGAAAAAATTACCTGACGGAGAATATCACCAACACTTTTTAAACACTATGTTGGTAATAGAGAGTTATACATTCCTGTATCTACAATATACATTTACATATATGTATATATTCCATAGTTGAAAAAAATCAGGTAAAATGATAATTAATTGAAATGAGCTACCTTTAGAGAGCGCCATGTTTAACCTTCCAGCTTGGCAGATTAGTGGGTCAGGATTTGATACCATTGTTAAGAAGGTAAGGTGAAGGGAAGAAAACCCGATGGAATGAAAGGAAAAGGCGGAGATAGGTGAAGATGTGATGGCTAGCAAGAAGGGTTTAGAGTGAGTAGATTACGATTTGCGTCAACCACTTTATGCTGCTGATGAAATTCATCAGATGTTTAATGTCAACGCCAGCTTTATCAGCAGGCGTAGTAAAGAAGTAAGAGTCAAGGTACCTAGATCTTAGCTTAAGGTGCTGAGATGTTCGCTATTAGAAAAAGCTTTTTCTTCATTTTGGTGTTTTCACCGAGACTCGAACCGACGTTCCCTCTGTGATTTCCGAATGGTAGTCGCGCATCAATCCATTCGGCTACGGTTACTTTACATACCCCCTCAAATAAACGTCCAAAGGTGTGATATCACACGATCTTCGATGTCAATCTACTCGTCCGAGACGAGACTTAAATTGCAGTAAATCCATTGTTTCACGGATTGTGTGGCAAGTAGTGCTATCTTGTTGGAACCAAATGTTGTGGAGATCACGGGCTTCAATTCCCAGCATCAAAAAGTCATTGCGTTTAACATAGCGTTTGCTATTCACAGCTATTATATATTACATTAGCATCAGCATCTCCTTTGATGAAATATGGACCGATCATTCACCAAACCGTTATTTTTAATTGTTGTAATAGCTGTTTTTGAATGGTTTTGGGTTGCTCTTCAGCCCAGATACGGAAATTTTACTAATTCACACGCACTAATTCACACAGCCAAAACGATCCTATGTTCGCCTGAGCGCGCGATTAAAACTTTTCAGTGAGCGTCGATTTTCGTAATACGATTTGACTATTTGTGAACGTTGAAATGTCAATGAATAGTGAAAAACGTATTTATTTAGTTTGACAGTAGTCACGCGTGATCTGTCAAAAAATTACCTCCATTCTGCTCACCCTTTATAACCTTACTTATACGTATGTATACTAATACCGCGACTAATATGTGTCTCCTCATACAATTTGATATGAGCCAGAAAGTGTTTTATGTGAAGTTTTTGCCTGAGAGAAATAAATGCGGTTATTTTCGATAGCTAGCTTAGCCATGTGCGGTTCTAATTGCTATTAAAAAACTTGTGGACGTTAATTTTTTGCCAAGGGTGTCGTAGTCAGGCCCTACTCTCAAGATAAACAAACAACTTGGGCATGTTTGCTGCAACCTACACATTAACATTTCGAAACACTTGTAGAATTGTCTAACCAATCCCCATAATGTGCAACATAGAAAGAGAGAGAGAGAGTGAGAGAGAGAGAGAGGGAGAGAGAGAGGAGATGGAAACATACGAGTATAACTTAGTCTCAATTCTATTCAACGCATTCAGGAATTGATTGTCCAGCATTTGCTACAACGCTGAGATATTTGTGTTCCATCATCATTATCGTTTCCATCATCAATCTCTGCTATTACTATTATTTCTTATTGTTACTTATTTTCAAACTTGTGGCCAACAAAGTGTAATTCCGAGGACACTCTAAGAGTACTGTGGATTGAGCGCAAAGAGCTATGCATTACAAATGGAACGACAACTGACTAAGCAGAGTTTGCTGCTGTTTGAATCAGAAGACAATTGATATTCTTGCGTTGCGTTGCCAAGGATTTTATGAGTATATGTACGTAGTGAATGTGCATTGTTTTTATTGTTGCTGAGTAGGGTACAAAAATAAAAAAACAAAAAAAGAATAGACTAGTAACGTCACAGAGTTGCATTAAATTGAATATGAAGCAGACAGAAAGGTTCAAATATATGTGTGTTCCCATGTATGTGTCTCTGTAGTAGTAGTGTGCTCTGCTCGAAGGATAATAATATGAAATCAATACGATTGATTGAGATTTTTCAAATGCAACCAACTTACATACTCGTACATATGTTTAAGTCTGTGTATGTATGTTCGTATATTAAAGTGTTGTCTTGTGCCATCAATTTTTATTGAATTTTATTTTCATTTTATTTCTCGAGTGCTTTTCTTACCACTATTATGTTTCAAGTTTATTTATTTACTATAATATTTTTTGTTTGTTTTTTTTTTCAATTTTATTAAGAATGGAGTATTGCTTTGTGGAAAATATTTATATGCACAGTTTTTCTACACTCAGCAAAAGCACCTAAAAAATATGGTTGCATTAATCTTTCAAAGAGTTCCGAGCGTAAAGTATCAATGTGTTTGTAATTGTAGTAGTTGTGTCCTATTTCAAATGTACACTGAACGTGCAAAATGTGTAAATGTGTAGGGATGCTGAATGTGGAGATATTGCAGATATGTGCACTCACGCGTGCAATAACCAAACAATTGACAATACTTGTACACACACACACCATCGTACATATGCATACGCTTACAATTGCGCATACGAAATTTGTATTAAGAATTTACAGTTGCACACCCAATTCAACCCATGCAAACATTTATGCATTATTGGCTATCAATGTGCACAAGCACTTACAAGCAACGCATGAAATGCCAACAGCAATGACCCAGCCAGCATTTGGATGATTGAATTATGGATTTTCAATTTCGCAAGTCATTTGTGACTCTTTCTGTGGACTTAATACTGAATTCTCATGTAGTTAAATAAAAAAATGTGGTTGAATAAAAAGAACAGACACATATATGTATATCTTTGGATGATCAAGAACAGATAATACAAAAACATATCATTTTTCTGAGTAATTTTCAACTCCATTTAGCAATGAAATGCCAAGTTATCATAGACTCAAATATGAATGTTCTTGAGAACCACAAACGGATTGGTGTGTTATATCTTAAATAGCATATGTATATGCATACAAGCATATATACATATGTATGCATATAAATAAAATGCCAAAAATTCAATTTGTTTGGACAATTTTTACTGCTTTCAAATGTTGACCGCAACTGTGCCGTAATTCCGTGATTCGTAAACCCCAATTTGTAATGATTCGCTGGATCACTTCGGGTGGTATCTCGTAACATATATGACATGCATATGTTGGTTTGTTAGAGTGGTGATTCATCCAGAACCCAACTAGCGCTTCCGCACCATTTTGTTGCCACATCCTCGTTACCAAATTGTTTAACAGTTTTCTTTTGATTCAAAAAGTGATTTATAATGGATTCAAAAGTTAGTGAAAGCTCTCGTGTGTTGTGGCAACGTATATGCTAATATATTTTTTAAAGAATTAATGCCACATGTATTGAAGCGGTGCTTCGAAAACTACAACAACTGTGATAAAAAAAAATTACAAAATCGTTTAAATCAAAAGACAACGAATTTGATCTTAAAAACTGTTTCGAATTTCTGCATAGAAATATCATCAAAAAATTACTACAAATATGAATATAAAATTACTATAGAAGTAACACAAATATTACCAAAAAAACATAACCAAAAATGACAAAAAAATATAGGTGGAAATAATTTGAAAATAGGGATCATCAAAGACTCCTCAGGAATCGACACATGCAGGGTATAATTTTTCCCCCAAGGCAAAGTCATATTTTATTAGAAAATAAGTGCATATTCTACCGTTTTAATATCATTCAGACATGAGTATAACCGATTTCTTGCTTGAAATTTTTCCAAAATGCTGACTGGGGATCTAAGTAAGTATGTAAGTACACTTGTACATAGACACTTACATACATAGCTACATACATAGCTACATACATACATACATAGCTATTTGTATGTATTCACTCAGTCAAATGCACAATAAAGTCAGCGTTCAATAATGGCTGATATTGAAAATCAAAAAATATCAACAATCATTGTATGGTCGTGCGAGTATGCATGGTGATGCGCGCTGCATGTCGTATACGCAATCAGCCTTCCGTCTGGTAACACTTCAAATGGCTGAAGGGAGAAATGGGAAATAAATTCAATGGTCAATTTATTTGCAATTTCGTTTTTTACATTGTTAAGTTGGCCTTGCGAAGCGTGTCACTTACGAACCATTTATTTCTTTCTTCCTTCCCCGCTGGTCGGAGTTTTTTGTTTTTGATTTTGTTTGTTTTCCTACTTTTTTGTTCATTTGCTTTGTTTTGTAGTGGTAAATGTCATCATTCATGTTTTGTTTGCATTTTTTGTTTTTGCTTTTTCCAGCATCCTTTTGTTGTTAGTATTATATTGCGTTCTTATTCATTTATTTATATTTTCTTATTTGTTAGTTTGCTTGTGTTTGTGACAAAGTATTGTCTTCCGTTGTTGAGTGCATGATTTGCAAAGCAAATTGTTCGTACTCTTGTAAGGTAAGTAATATTTTTGCGTGATTGCTTTGGTTCTTATCATATTTCTATTTGTTGGTGGATCGAATATTATGAATAAATTTATTGATACACTTGTTATTGCTTAGGTTAAGGGTAGAATAGCGAAAACAATTTGTTATATATTATATTTCAAAAAAAAAAAAAAAGAATTGTACTTCAAACAGTCATTCATTTCGCATTCTCAATTTATTTGATTTTATTATTTAATCGGCTTAATTATTTTATTTTAATTTTTAACAAATCGAGTGGCCGGTCATATTTGACGAGTGCAGTAACTGTTAATTATCTGACGTTAAATATGCAAATTTTATATAAAATTCTAATCTATCTCTCATTCAAGTTCAATAAAAAAAAACAGATAAACAATGCGAGAACCCATTTCATATGTTGTTGATAGGTGTTAACTGCCAATGCTGAACATTTTAATACCCGAGCGTACTAGTGCACAAGTAAATTATAACTAGAGAACGACCGAACACCGGTTTTTAACCTGTTAAGTGATTATGTCGTATATATGCGTCAATTTCAAAAGTTTATGCCGAAAGAGGTAATTGCATTTGCTATGAAATTTAAAGTTAAGCAAAAAACGAAAATTGCCCTGTTACTTTGACATTATAAAGTAAGCATGAACATTGAATTTTTTGATAATCGTTATCATAATCGTTCAGCCAACGCGCACGGTGAATCCAATATTTGGCTGAAAACCGGTTTTGCATCGACAGTCTTCGCTTGAAATTTATTCAGCACAGTAAATCGAGCTGTCTAAAAAAACGAATCGCTTAACAGGTGAAGACCGAGCTTCGGCCAAGTTCAGCCTAATCCGAAACGAGCATTTTAAAGGGTAGCAAATAGCAAAAAATCTATTTTTTTTACTAAAAAAGTAAAAGAAGGTAGATACATATGACAATAATTATTAGCTGAAATTATATGTCAATCGTGTCAACAGAAATAACAAGCAACATATTGTATTTATTTGTCCACAAGTAGTGATTATTTAATACTTATAGTTGAGTAATTTTATATTACAATATGACAACCGATTACTTGCAATTTCACCTTGCAAGCGGCAATAGAGCTAACTTACAGCAGTGAACAATTACTCACTAGCCACACTCCATGGAAAAGCAGGTAGATATTAAAAAATAATTAAAAAAAAAATTTCCAGGGACTAAAAATTTATCAAATTTTTGAAAAAAAAAAAAAATTAAAGAAATGTTTAGCCAATGCTCAACTCTTTCTTTGCTGAAGCTGAACTGAAACCGAGCTGACATTTCGAGGCCAAATGTGGCCGAGGCCGAAGTCAAAGCTCGACCGCTCTCTAATTATAATTTTGATAATTATAAAATGAGTTCAGCCTTTTTTCAGCAGGCTTTGCATTCAGTTGCCACATAAAATGCAGAAAGAATATTTTCGCAAATCAATTTGAATTTCCAGCAATTTTTGGTATTTTAAGAATAAAAAAAGTTAATAATTGACGCGTACATTTCTGTTAGGTGCTCGGCCCAGCTCTTCCTCTTATTTGTGGCGTGCATATTGATGTTTCACAAATGGAATGGATGGAAAAACTTTTTTTTTAATAGCGGTCGCCCCTCGACAGGTAATGGTCAACCAACGACTGAAGTTCTGCCAGCTCAAATTTAAAAAGCTCAATTTTAGTAAGAATAAAAGACTCTTGAAAAATGTCTAAGAGTTTTCTTATATGCTAACAACAACAACAATAAGGAACGGTACGTTTAAGGAAAGCCAGATCGGCTGAGAAGAACGCCGCTGTCTATAAAAGTGTGCAGAAGAGCCTAAGGCAATCAAAAAGCAAATTTTCAGTCAGAGCTTTGGCCTGCCGCCGTCTGCGATGCAATTGCCCGACGAACTTAAAATGGATGACCATAGATAACATAGTTTGCCGCTGATGGGGCTTTGGATCATTTGAAAGAAAGTGTTTAGTAACAAGGTGTGTGTATGAATAGAAAGTAGTCATATATGGGTCAATTCAAACCCATTTTTGTTTCACTAGATAGCAACTGTTTCAGCACTAAGACATACTGTTTTGTCTGGATTTTGAATTGGTAGCAGCATTGCTCTGTACTTTTTCGTTAGGACATCACCACCAACAGTGAGCGCTACGAGTCGTTGTAACCAGATTCTAAGTGCCACATAGCGAGAGCCAAAAAACGGTTGACCTTGCCAGAACAGAAGGTGCTATATAATAGGGTTGTTAACTTGGACCTTTTATATGCGGCACGGATCTGAGCTATTGCTATGAACATACACTGCTATTCAAGAAAACTAGTACCATATATCGTCTAAGCGCTTTAGTGACTATCTGTGGCTTCCGCACAAATTCTGATTTCGCTTCCTTCGTCATTGCAGTACTAATCCCGGTTGACATTTTGGCAAAATAAATGAATACAGTATATAAAGGATTTTCCATTAAGAGGTGTTATTTTGATAAAAGATCAATGGTTTTGTTGCTTCTATGGCACGTAGCGCCGTCTTATTGAAAATAAACGTTATCCAGACCAAAACCATCCAAGTAAGGTCCAATGACTCCGCCGGACCATAAACCGCACCAAACAATCACACGTTGAGGATAGAGAGGCTTTTCAACAATAACTCTTGGATTTTCTAAGCCCCAGATACGACAATTTTGCTTGTTGACGAAGCCACCGAGGTGAAAATGGGCCTCATCACTCAATACGATTTTTTATATTCTATGAGTATATTATATGACAGAATTCCGGATCATTTTCATGCATATCACCGACCCAATCTGCAAAGACACGACGTTGTTGATGATCGGTCGGCTTGAGTTCTTATGTTAAGTGAACTTTATAAGCGTTGAGACCCAAATATTTATGCAAAATACGGTGCAATGATGTTTGTGGAATGCCTAATTCCAAAGAACGACGAGGAATGGACAAACCTGGGCTTTCTTCAACATTTTCGGCCATAAAGCAAAATTTTCCGCTGTTCTTGAGCGGCGTGTACGGGTTTTATTCTTCACATCAGTAACTTGTCCCAACAGCTCGAATTTTTTCACCAATTTCTGTATTGCGGTCCGACAAGTTGCTTCACAATGACCCAAAAATGTTCGAGTTTAACGAACCGTCTCTGCGAAATTTTCTCCTTTTTCGTAGTGAATTTTAATAATTTCAATGCGTTGTTTAATCGGGCATCGTTACATTTTTATTAATGGCGCAGTTTCTACTTGTCAAATATCAAAAACTGACAGCTTCAAAAGTGCCATCTACGGAACACCCGTTATTGGAAAACCCTTAATAAAACTATCCGAACACGTCGCCTAAAGAGATTGCAGCAGAAGAAAGGTGTCGTTCAATCACCCACTAGCAAGACCGGGTAGATGGACACATGAGTTAATACCCACCCTTATAACGTAGTTAGATAGAAACCATCGCGGTACAAATTACTACCTAACTCAAT
Organism: Anastrepha ludens; assembly: GCF_028408465.1. Lineage (NCBI taxonomy): Eukaryota > Metazoa > Arthropoda > Insecta > Diptera > Tephritidae > Anastrepha > Anastrepha ludens. The sequence continues at coordinate 45,361,976 of NC_071500.1, read as the reverse complement.
TTCTTTCAGGGATGTTTCGAAAACACTTTCATAGACTTGGCTATGACAGTTTACCAAACTGCCCAAAGTGCACGGAGAAGGAGGAAGATGTTGATCACACTATGCTCCTAAAACCTTTAAATTCTTAAACAGAGCAAATATTGTAGACGTTTTGCTGAAGTCTGGAAATGATTGGAAGAGGACTTGTAACACATATTCATAATTATCTAAGACACGCGGAGTTTCGTAGGCGTCAACAATAATTAGGAAGTTATCGGAAGTTCCTTTCCACAAGAGAGTTTCCTTATCACGGGCGTCATCCAAAACAAAACACAGAGCGAGCGCCAAATTGGACATTTTGCATGCAGATTATGTAATTTGATTTTAAAATTGTACTTGTAGATCTGAATTAAGAAGTAACAAATGACCGAAGTCCTCAATGTTAACACATTACAGCCCATTACTAAAATTCAGCTGGAGCTATGCTGCAAAGTCATTGAAAATTCCACCTCAGACCACGGCAGACAATTTAACGATATCATATTCCACAAATAATGGCATACATGAGCTTCTCAAACAAAAAAAAAAACAAAAATAGTGTTTTAAAGCCTTACGCACAGTTTGTTTTATTTTATTTCAACATCAACCAGTTTCTATTCTACTGCGTATATGTCTTAATATGTATACTTATACTTATTTAATGGAGAACGACCGAACATCTTAAAGGCCGAACCGAAACGGAGTCGAGCATTTTCAAGAGTACGAAAGGTCCAGGACGAAAGATAAACTGCTCACGGAAACGACGACTTAGTAAATCAATTATTTCATGGGCCGTATGTATGGTTGAACTTAATGTTGTGGAGATCGCGGGCTTTAATTTTCGACATCAAAAAATCGTTTACCATGGTGCGATAGCATTCCCAATTCACTGTTGCATTGGTGCCAGTCTCATCTTTGAAGAAATATGGGCCAATGACTCCTCCAGCCCATAGGCCGCATCTTATGATTTTTTTCCAGTGAATGTAATTGCTGTTCTTGAATGGCTTCGAGTTGGTCTTCAGCCTAATTGCGGCAATTTTGCTGATTGACGTAGCCATTTAACCAAAAGTGGGTCTCATCGCTAAATACCATAAGTCGCTCTGAGCGCGCACTTTTCACAGAGCTTCGATTTTCGTATTGCAACTTTACGATTTGTAAACTTTGTTGATACGTTAGACTTTCCATGATGAAATGTCAATAAACAATGAAAAAATTATACATTTAGTTTGAGAGTAGTCGCGCGCGATCGGTCAAAAAAAACCCTATTGGTGAATGTGTCTCCACTCTGATCATCCTTTGCTATGGCCACAGTTATGTAATACATCCACTGTCATTTAAAAACGAGTTCTGCTGTTGGAATTACTGAACTTAATTTGAACTTTTCCAGCAGCAAAAGTTGTATGATCTAACAAGTTTCCGATTTCCGTTATGCTTGTAACATGACAGTAACATAACTGTATCTACAATTCACTACACGGAAGTAAAAATGGAAATGAAAACAAGAACGAACTAAAACTGACGCACAAATGAGTTTAGGTCACATTTAATTGATTGGTTGTTGAATGCGTATTCATGGTTGCATATACTCGTATGCGTGTATATACTATACATACATGAATACTTATGTAAGTGGAAGAGAATATTCATAAAAGCTGTGTTCTTTTTTTCCGCGTACATGCTTTTGGGCTTCAAATTCGTTTGAAACAATAAGCGTAAAGTTTTATATGCGCTTATGAAATAGTTGGGGACGAAATTAGATTTTTGCAACACACCCAAATGCAAAAACTTTCAGAACTCTGAAACCAATTAATATATGTGTATCAATAAATACTTTTCTATTAATTAAAAACTTTTCTTACCGCTTGGATTTCTCAGCTCGGAATTTAGGTCAATCAATATAGATTTGATATTTCTTGCACAGCGATACCCAATTTTTTTTTTTAATTGCGTAGTTTAACCTATAGTAGCATAAAAAAATTTTAAGAAAACGGAGGCGTGTTGTTTTGGAGAATTTATATAAATTATTTCTTTTTACATGTTTACTCGTAATTTATTTGATTTCTAACAAAGAACCAAGAAACGAATAACACAGGCCTGCAAAATCTCGCTTTTTTACAGTTTCTAAAACCGCTATGGGTGTTTCTTGAAGGTTTTTTTATCCTGAAAACGAATATGACTTGAAAATGCTCCAGCACGTCAGGATTTTTGGCAATTTGAGGTTAAATAGTCAAAAAATGCAGATTTTGGGCATTTTTTAAATTTTTTTTTGAGCAAGGTAAAGTTTTTTTTTAATTTTCCACAACGGCATCGCAAAGTACTACTCTTCAGCTTTAATATCAATTTTTAAAAATATTTTTGCGATTAATATAAAAAAGTTATACTATTTTGAATTCCCCCTATACAGGGGCGTTAGAGAGTTAGAAAGGTTGAATTTGCATATCTAAAAGTATCCAATTCAAATAGAATATCAGTCGATTGACTTCGACTAAATTCGAAACTAGACTGTAAAACATCATCAATATTCTCAGGTGACACAGGGGTAGGAAAGCTCGGGCCATGTTCTACCGGCTGATCAACTGATGTTAGGATAGATAATAGCTTTTTTATTTTTGGAGTTATATCCACTAACATCTATACAGCAAAAATAACAATCGTCTAAATGGTTTTTTTGCTCTCTCCATACCATGGGTACTGCAAATTTAGAAGCTTTCTTTGTTTCTTTAAGCTATTTCCTTAGATCCTCGACACAAACATAACATACTTTATGCGAAACCCAACACTTGTCTTGATTACTGATTTCTAAACCAAAATATGCAAAGTAAACTTTTTTTAAAAAGTCAGTAATTTCCCTTTGATGTTTTTTAATGACAAAATTACCACATATGTAGCAAAAAGCGTTAGGAGCATTTTTACAATCACGTTTAACCATTTTAATTTTGAATAAAAAACGCACAGCAATTTGAGGTTATAACTCACTGAAAGAAAACTAGCAGCTGTTAAATTTATAAGAACTACCAACTTAAAAACATTTTCATTCATTGCCAATCTGATTACATTTTAATAATGTTCCCAACTAAAAAGTATTTAAGAAGTTAAAAATATATCCGATACATTTTGGTACATAAACTTTATTTTTACTTAATTTTAAAATGTGAAAAATTGATGGGTGATATAACTTTTTAATAATTTTTTTCGTAATCAGGACACCAAATTACAAAGAAATTATATTAGTTAAAATTATCAAAAAGTTTTTTGGTTGTTGGCCTGTGTAATTTTTCTAAGCGAAATAATATAGACTTGATTTTTACTGATTTTGAAACACGACTCAATTGCTACTTTGCTTCAATGGCTTAAACCCTATTTGAGTCGAAGGCGGTGCGTTGTCACACTCGATGATGTTCAATCTGAACCTTTTTCCCCACCTCTGGCGTACCACAAGGATGTATTCTGGGTACATTGCTATTCATTCTGTTTATAAATGACATTGGCTCTTGCTTTCATTCCGCAATTTCCTATTATACGCCGACCATCTGAAGATTTATTCAGTCGTTAAGAATACTGCAGATATGATGAAACTCCCAAGCGAACAAGATAACTTATAAATAGTTTTGTTGCCTGAAATCACATCGTTCTTTAAATATTAAATCGTTTTCAAAATCACGCAGTTTATTAAAAACCCAGTAAAGCTTCTCTGGAGAAATCGTGCAATCTATTCAAGAATTTAAGGATCTCGGCGTTATCTTTGATATTAAATTTTCATTCATCTGTCATATCAAAGGCATACGCTATGCTTGCTATAGTAGAGCGTAATATCTCTGAATTTACCGTACGCCGCACACCATGAAACTGCTTTATACCTCTTTTGTTCGCTCGCATCGGGAATATGCTACAATAATATGGCACCCTTTCCACCAGTTTCACATTGATAAGATAGAGCGCGTGCCGACGGTGTTTCTAACCTTTGCCTTAGATTCATTGGGTTTCTTGGTTCCTATGTGAATCCTCAATGTGAAATCAGTCGACTAAAGAAGGTTAATATTATCTTTAACTTTTAGTTTTTGCATTATACAAAGGGTTTATGACTGTCAGTCACTTTTACAAAGAATAAATTTTAATGCTCCGCATCTTCGCGTTTCGTTGTCTATCTATGCAGATGATGCTAGAACAAATTATGCACGTAATGCCCCTATTGGAAGGGCTCTTTGCGAATTTAACCAAATCTTAACATCTATAGACCTTGATTTTTCTTTACCTAAAACAATTTTTACTGTTATTCTGAGTACGATGCCCTAATCGAAGTATAATTGTTAATCTGTTATTCTGTAAAAAATTATTGTTTCATAGACTAAATATGAAAATAAACAAAAAAAGAAAATCATGTGGCACTTAATTAACCTCGGGCGAAAAAGTTTGCGTGTATTACTTGTCGGCAACGGATTTCGAAATCGAAATCGAAATTCGGGATTGCTGGAAAGAGCGCATAGACGGTCCATGTTTTGACCTTCTACGCAAATGTAGTATGTCCTTTTTTATTTAAAAAGTGTAGTTTTATTTAAACAAATTTGGACTAAGATCATATACTGATAATCGCGTATTTCACCTGAAAAAAGCACTGGCCCATCTAAAGGAATGACTTGCGAAACTGGAAAAATTCAAATCTAACATCAATGAAATAGTTTCTGAAATTTATAGATTAAATAGTTGGAAATAATTCATTAGACTTGGGACAATATGACACAGGGAATACCAAATTTTCTTACATCGATTAACATAGACCTTCTGAGAATATGGGACATATCAGTTTTGTGGCAAGTTTATGGTTTTCAAGATATTAAAGATTTTGGGAAGTGTACCGAAAGTTCCAATTGCTTGTGAAACTTCGAGCTTTTGGATTTCAGATATTTACCTTTCTAAAACCTGAAAAAAGCATAACATTTTTAAATTAAAGCTTCACAAACAAAAATACTGTAAAATATAGTACATAAAGAAGTCGGTAAATAGGCACATATGGATGCCAATCACATGCATTGTCAATATGTACGGGGGCGGTTCAATAAGTATCCGTGTTTTATGACAGAGGGCGTTTCTGGGGGAAGTTTGTGTTAGCATCGTGTGCTGCCATCTATCATACGACGGTTTTTGGATGGGAAAAAATGCTACGGGGACGCTTTGCCATCTATGACCATAGTTAAATATTGGTTGAACGAATTTAAACGAAAGTCCACAACATGATTCCCAGTGATCGACGGACGAAAATACGTGAAGCAACAGAGGCCTTAGGTGGGTCGACCGGAATGGCAATTTATATTTTACATGATAAGTTGGCGATGAAAAAATTGTTGGCCCGATGGGTGCAGCGGTGGCTCACGGAGGACAACAAGCGGGTGAGGCTGTTAACTTCGAAGCAGTGTTTTGAACAATTTAAGCGAGATCCGAATAAATTTTTGCGTCGAGTTGTCACGGTTCATAAAACCTTGATTTATCATTTAGCACCAGAAACTAAGCAGTAATCAAAACAATGGATTTCTTCCGGTGAATTTGCTCCAAAGAAGGTGAAGACAGTCCTATCGGTCGGAAAGGTCGTGGCGGCGATTGTTTGGGATGCGAACGGCGTCATCTTCATGGATTTTTTAGAAAAAGGAAGAACGATCAGTGGACAATACTACAGTGCGTTATTGGACCATTTTCGCAAAAAAATTTTAGGAGACACGGACACATTTGACGAAAAAAAGGTGCTGTTTCACCACATTCATCCTAAATCATATCATAAAAAAATGGCCTGAGGGTTGGGAAAAGTGTATCTTTCAGAAAGCGGAATATGGAAAAATAAAAGAAGTTTTTTTGTAATTGGTGTCTACATTTTTATAAGGGATATTTATTGAAGTCTCCTCGTATATGATAAATGCGCGCCAATAGTTAAGTTAAAAACCTAAATCATTAAGTGCCATACAAGAAATAACAAAAAATCCCACAACATTTTTAAATTTTTTACTACCGTTTAAGAAAATGTAAAAGCTTTTGTTCCTTTTCGCTTAGTTGCAAATTCCATCAATGTAAAAAGTAACATCCGAAATCATTTGTCAAACTTTACACAACCTTTCTTTTTTGAATCATCATTTACACAGAAAATTTCATTTAAAAAGTAACATTTCCATGGCATCAAAATTGGATTTTCTAAAAAAGCACATTTTGGTTAAAGTAAAAAGGTATGAAAATAAAGAAAAAACAACAAATATCAAATTATTTACAAATAAGGATGCAGGCTCCTAATTCCTGGTAGGTCATTCAATACCAAACTTAATTGCACAGGAGGAGCAATAAGGCGAAAACATATATGACAAATATATTGAGTTTTCCGAGAAGTTGTTTTGCAAAAGTATTTCCTGCCTTTTTAATACATTTTTCATTTACTCATTTTCACATTTATAGCCACACATATAAAAATAGATTTTTCGTACATATTCGTGTTACATAATTAATGGCATATCAACTTACCCATCAGCGCCGAAAGCTTTCAGCTCACGATCCAATGTCTCTTTGACATTTTGCTGCGAGTAAAGTCCCATTGGGGAGTTGAATTGTTTGTGTACCAATTTACGTTGAACAGCGGCCATTGCGATTGTTATAGAGTTTTTGTTGATTCTTTTGTTTCAGAATTTATTGAAATGTAAATGTAACTTTAAAAGTGGTAGGCTTATTTGGGCTTAGCTCAACTCTTTATGCTATACAGCAAAAATCTACTGTAGCAAGAACAAAACAAAGAACTTTGAAGTTGTAGCTAATTTTTAGGTAAATAATAAGTATTGTATAAAAATAAATATTGTAAATAAATCCATATATAATATAAATAAAACGAAAAGATGAGGTGGGAAAATTAATAAATAATTAAGAAATTATTAGAGAGGGAAGAAAATAAAATATTACTGCTTTATTATAGAGGCCCCCATTCAGCTATCCTAATATAATATAAAATACATCCCCTAACCCGTAAAGTAATTTTTATTTTACTGCAACCCTGTTAGCTTGCGAAAGCGTTGAAAGCTGTCAGACTGTCAAATAAGGGGTGGCCTATTTTTTTGCAACTCCAAATAAGTTGGTCGACAATAAATGTTTGCAATGAAGAAAATAACCCAAGGTATGAAATACTTCAGTAAAATAACGCAGTGTACTGTGTTTTTGTCTATATGTGTTGTTGGTGTGCTGTGTTTGAGTAAAGTATATTTTAAATGGCTCCCCTTCAGGGGAGAAAAAGTCAGTTAGCTATTTTTAGTTAGTTTACTTTGGGCCACCTTGAATTAATAAGTACTTGCCAAAACGGCAAAAGGCTTCTTATAGTATTTAAAGGAAAACAATAAAACTGGCTTTCGGATATAATGGGGAATACATAGCGACGGCAAAAATTATTTAAGAAATTCTTCAGGACTACCACCAAAAAGTGGTTATCGTACTTTCTAAGAGTCAAACACAAAGGCAAAAAAAAAAAATCAACTGTCATGGTTTTGTTGGCCCTTTTAGTACAGCCGACCTCTAAATATATACATTAAATCTGCGGCAGAGGATTTGTGATACAATTCTGATTCTAGATGCAATTCAAATCTATTTTTATTTGAATTAGAAAAGGGAAGTCGTTATTAATAATTAATAATATTTGTAATTATATTTGAATATTCCAACTTTGGCTTATTAAACGGATCAATTTATTAATTAATTCAGATTTTTATCAAGCACAGCTTGTTTGTTTTTCATTTTGCTTAAGTGTTAATTTAAGTCAAGTTTGTTTTTTACTAATTGTGATAATTGGCGTAAGAAGGTTTAGTGGTAGCTGGACATAGGCCATCTGAAATTTTGTCTTGTTCTTGTAATATGATATTCCAAAATTTTTCTAATTCCGACTACTGCGCAGCGTTTGAAATTGCAACTATCAATTTTGTCAGCTAAAATGGTAACTCCAATGTATGAAAAATGTATTTGTATATTGAGAATTACAAAGTAGGTTTTCTTTTCTTTTGAAAATTTTTAAACAAATAATTTAAAGGAAATTTTAAAAATTGAAACTTTTTATTTTAAACTTTTAATAATTTAATTAAAAAAATCCATCCGCATTATTTCAGTAACTCTTCGTACGATTTTATTTATAGCTTTTGCCTCCTGCTATTTTAAAGGGTCTTTCAGAGGCCGCTCTGAGATGCTGTTCTAAAATAAAACGTGAACAAATTTAGTTTATTTCAGGTTTCACTATTTTTACTCAAAATACGGCTCTTAAAAATTATACATATGTGAAAAATTACAAAATCTAAATGTCAATGAAGGGCAGGTCTACAGGTAAATCTACCAAAGTCTCTCTCTTTTGAATGCCTAATTATTGAGAACGTCGAGTTGCTAATGTTGAAGGTTAGTTAGGTTAAATGCCTGCCTAGCTTCCGGCACACTTGGACAAATATTGAAAATTCGCTGTAATGTCATACATGGGAGAGGAGAAAGGAGAAGAGAAGGAAGAAGGAGCCTTGGGATTAGAGACGGTGATGACCATGTATTTTACGACGCCGCCAACGGTGGCTGATTTACGTTCGTAATTAGCCGCAACAAGCTACTGATGAACTTCACCAAATATATGATATTTAGACCCGCTATATCCGCAGGCGTAGCGAAAAAAAGAGAGCCCAGATGTCTAAATCTTTGCCAGACGAAGGCAGGGTAGCTGAGAAGAAGGTGTTGAGATGGTTCCACCTCGTCTCCAAGACAGCTTCTGCAGAACGGACTTTAGGCAATCCCAAGTCTCACCGCATGAACACCTAACGGACAATGTCCGGTAAGGATACCCACCGAATTCAAGAGCTGGGGCTTTGTTAGCCTAAGGAGTTCCCTCGAGCGTCCCCGATCTATCCGTGGTCAGAAGGATCTCGCGACCTTGCACGTTTGCGCACTAGCCCAGCGCTCGCTGAGTTGACTCGAGGCCCATCTTTCCAGGAGCAGAACACAGGTTCTTAAGGGAACCCCAATCCTCTCACTTGGCGACGAAACCGTCTCAAAAGTTCCCTGTCTAGCCAGCTCATTAGCCTAGCAGCTTCCCTCTATGCCGCTGTGACCGGGAACCCAAATGAGCCTTATGTCGAAGTATTCGGATGCAATCGAGAGAGAAGCCAGACATTCCTCGACCAATCTCGAACGCAAAAACAACAAGCCCAAGGCCCTATTTGTCGCTTGGCTGTCCAGCTCGCTGGAGTTTACTTCCTTAGCGGTAATTACCGAGGTTGCTCAGCAACACTTGCGGTACAGCAACAATATTCTCAACATAACGTCCAGTTTTTGGTCTGTCTATCTTTTTCAATTCACGACGGACCAGTTTTTTGGAATTTTTACACCAACCTTTGAATTGTTGATTCTTTGTATCGGAAATCCCGAATTTTGCGATATGTTACTTTTAAAGATCGACTATGTTCATAATACATTTTAATAATATAAGTTTACAGGTTCTTCTTTCGCCTATCTTGGTAAAAATTTTGCAGCTACTTGTCAAATACCAAAGATTACATAAGTCAAAGGTGCCGTCTAGTAATTTTTCATTATTGACAGGGTGTCACTTTTGAAAGACACTTCACATTTCTATAAGGCAATTAATTTGATAAATGAGTCTTCTTATTCATGGCACACGTTAGGAAATGCTCAGTGAATACATGAGGAAAGTGATTGAATACTTCAAGTCGAGAGCATTTGGAGAGAGTTCAATGCTCTCAACCGAAATACAAACGGTTGCAAGTACATCACCTCTCTACTGAAATTCGAAACGAATTTATCAAAATTTGTATCCAATATGTGATTTCAGTTATATTGAAAGAACGGGAAAGAGTTAATTATTTCGATTTTATCATCGATGCTACATCCGATTCAGATCATGTCGAGCAAAGCGCCAGGCCGCAACATTGGGAAGTCTTAAAAGAAATTTTCCAGGTTTCCTTCACACATTTTCTGATACAAAGATGGTTAGATAGAATTGAAGGAGTGATATATTTCACCAATCCTCATACAGGAGTACAAAATGCACAGGAATACTTAGCTGTAGTTGCTTAGTGAACAGAAACTCGGAGAGATGTGAATGGTATTTTAAAGTGCATGGAAGTGTATGCATCCACTCTTATTTAAGTCTTCCATATGGTGCAACATTTTAAACCTCAATAATGAAAGAAGCATCATCTTTCAAGTTGGAGACATAACGATTGACGGCGAAGTTAAAAATCTTGTAGGTTTACTCTCAGATTTGCCGCTAATCTAGAATCAACGGGATTGAGTTTTACTGGATTAAGAAAGGCACAGTATAAGAGGTTTCATAATGATTTTTTTCAACTAAAAAGGGTATACAAAATTTTTCAATGAAAAGGAAAAATGCAACTCAATGGTTGTTGATGATGAAATCAATGTTATGAGAAACTCTTTTCTAAGCATCATTGATTCGGTTATTGCAGAAATTTCTAATCGATTTCATGTTATGCCAAATTTTAATGTTCTTTTTTTTTGTGTCAACTTAGATGCGAAACTCTATAGCAAATTTTATTAAAAAATACACCGGCACACAAAAAAAAAAAAGTGGGGAGCACTTTTGACTAGACCCATATATCCCTATGTATTTTGACGCGCTGAATCCGAATTCGGTGTCCGTTTTGCCCGTATACCCCTAAAATTTTAAGTAAATAGCGAAAAACCGTGAAACCTAATGAAAAATCGCTGAAAATCGCATTTGTAGACGTTTGTCAATTTTAAAAACTTTTCTTATGAGTGTATTATACCTGATTTCAGTGTATTTTGACGCACTGAATCCGAATCCGGGGTTTGTTTTGCCCGTACACCCCCAAAGATGGGATGTCAACATGATGGCGGATTTTTGCCGGATGTTACAGAGAGACGAAAAAAAGAAGCACAAGAAGAGAAATAGAAATCCATTACATAGATCGTTTGAAGAAAAAAGAGTACGTTACAAAAGAAGAAGAACTAACTCGTATTAGGCACATTAAAATGAACTAAAATCATGTATAATACACTCACAAGAAAACTTTCGAACATTTACCAATGCCTACAAATGCGATGTTCAGCAATTTTTCACGGGTTTTCGCGGTTATTCGCTATTTAATCAAATCTTTGGGGGTGTACGTGCAAAACAAACCCCGGATTCGGATTCAGTGCGTCAAAATACACTGAAATCAGGTATAATACACTCATAAGAAAAGTTTTTAAAATTGACAAACGTCTACAAATGCGATTTTCAGCGATTTTTCATTAGGTTTCACGGTTTTTCGCTATTTACTTAAAATTTTAGGGGTATACGGGCAAAACGGACACCGAATTCGGATTCAGCGCGTCAAAATACATAGGGATATATGGGTCTAGTCAAAAGTACTCCCCACTTTTTTTTTTTGTGTGCCGGTGATATTAATTAGGTATATCTTCTGAACGGGGAGAAGCAGTTATTAAGCTAAAACATAATATACTTAAAAAGCCGTTTCCTAGTGGTTCTTCTATCGTTTGTTTTACTGAATGCAAAATTTTGTCAAAATTTAGAGATCATTCCTATTATTTTAGTTTGGAATAGGAAATTTTACTTTTGTTAACTGATTTTGAATTTTGTCAGCTTATATCATAAAATTTAATAATAAAGAGTTCAACAAAAGTATATAAATAAATTAATACGTAGTATTCATTTTAATTGTTATTATTTAAATTATTTATGTTTATATTTTTGCTACAAGCTGCCCCAATACAATCCGAGTATATTCCGATTAATGCTGACTCTTTCTGTCTCTACCCATTAAAGAAACTTTACATGCAAAATTTTTACTTAACGACATGCTTCTAATGCAATGAAATGTATGTTTGGGGGACCAGGAGAGTTTTATTTTCGAGAAATACGAACAGTTTGGCTCCTACTTTACACAAATTTTTGGAAGTACAGAGAACTCTATGTTGGGAATATAACCCGGTACTTTTCTTTTCTTTATTAAATGAATGGAAAGGCCCCATTTTTGTTGAATGTAAAAAATCAACTGAGATTTAATTATTAGCAGCTTAAAATTAAAAAAAAAAAGAATTCAAACAGAAGTAAAAAATGATAAAAATAAAAAGTCTGCTGTTAGTGGTAATAAAAAATTTAAAGATCACTAATATTAATATTATTAGTCATTGAAAAGTGTGTGTTTTGTATATTCGTGTTAAGTATGTATGTATATGTGTTCATTCCCGCGGAAGTGAATGTGTGTTCTAGAGTTTCTCGCTCATTTTTTTTCAAATATGCTCTAAATACATATTTATGTATTGTTGAACGTGGATAAAGTATTGTATGTGTGTATTTGTGTGCACGTATTTAAAAATTATCATCACACTCCTCGTCTTTAAGTTTCTTTACATTTTTCTTTAATTTGTTCGAATAGAAACGTTTGAAATTATGCACGCTCGATTTTTCGCTCGATTTTTAATTATAAATACAACTACGTCTGTACTAGCTATGTTATGTGACTTTTGAAATTCGTTGGCTTTCGTAGATCGTAGGTGATTCGCTCTGAAAAGAAAAAAAGAACAAAGACAAATATTCCGGTTATTTTTAGGAATTTACTTATTTATTTAAAGCAAAATCAGAGGATAAAAATATTTTTACATTTTTAATGTCAAAAGGAAAAAGTGGGTTTTGTTTGTGGTTTTATATGTAGTAAAGGGTGTTTTTTTTTAGAGGTTAGATTTTCAAGATGAAATAAAACATATATAATTTAATGTTATGGCCAAGAATTTAGCCTTATTATAAAGATAAGGGTTTGCCATTATGTTTTAAAAATGATTTCGGGCAAGTGGCCGCCGCGGCTGGCTCGAATAAATTCCAGCCGAGAGGCCCAATTTTCGACCACTTTTTGCAGCAATTGGGGCCGTATGTCAGTAATAACGCGCCGAATATTCTCTTCCAAGACGTCAATCGTCTCGGGCTTATCTGCGTAGACAAGCGACTTCACATAGCCCCACAAGAAATAGTCCAGCGGTGTTATATCGCACGATCTTGGAGGCCACACCACAGGTCCACGGCGCGAGATAATGCGCTCACCAAAAGTTTCCTTCAATAAATCGATTGTTGCGTTGGCTGTATGGCATGTAGCGCCGTCTTGTTGGAACCAAAGGTCGTCCACATCAACATCGTCCAATTCAGGCACGAAAAAGTCATTAATCATGGCTCTATAGCGCTCTCCATTGACTGTAACATTATGGCCGGCTTCATTTTTAAAGAAATATGGATCAATGATTCCCTCTGCCCATAGAGCACACCAAACAGTGACTTTTTGAGGATGTAACGGCGTCTCAGCAATGGCTTGTGGATTATGTTCACTCCAAATGCGACAATTTTACTTATTGACATACCCATTCAACCAAAAGTGAGCTTCAACGCTGAACAAAATTTTCTTGTGAAAATCGGGATCGGTGGCCATCTCGTTTGGGTAATTTTGCACGATTTGCAAACGTTGTTCAGGTGTAAGTCTATTCATTATGAAATGGCAAACAAACTGAGCATAAATCAAGTGACAGCTGTCAAAAAGACCATCTACGAAAAAAGTAGTGCCAACTTGAAAACCTAACCTTTAAAAAAAACACCCTTTATATGCGCTAGCACTTAAAAAATGGAAAAATCAATTTGTGTGCGATAATAGAACTCAATTGTTGTGAACTTCAAACTTTCAGTAAAGGTCGAGTTTTAGAGAATAGCAGCAAAGAAGTAAATAACAACTCTCATACAAAGGAAAACTTAGTTATTCGGTTGTGTTTACAGAAGCGAGAGGTACTGCATTTGAAAGAAAAGCCTAACAGTTAGTGTTCTATGGCGCTTCAGCTGGAACTCCACACCGGTCCTTTCAGTCATTGGACTTACTATTGAAGTGGTTCAGGCTTTATTGACGTTACAGACACTAGAAGAAGGCAACTCCATCGATAATTTTTTTACTCGACATTTACACGGATTGTTTACGTTGCAGCAACTTATTATTTATTGTGACAAATATCTGCATATTTCCCTCTTTTTAGTTCTATCTATGTACTTAATTTATTTATTTAATATATTTTAATTTAATTTATTTTTTCACTAAAATACTGAAGCCCATTGCTCAGTAATAAAAGGTTCTGTCTTGAAGCAGCTTTATCGCTTCCACAGGAAAAATCGGCTTCTCAATTGATCAACAATGTTGATCTCTCTTCCGTTTGCAGTTAGCCGAGTTCCTCCTTCTATTAAAAGAAAAACAAAAATGGATTGAGTTATGCGGCAACTGCTTGAAGCTTGCTAAAAAAGTATGTACGCTTTATTTCACTGAAATGACCTTTGAGACCAAATCTGATTGGAAAAGCTAAACTTTGCGGTGATGCTCTTTCGATGCCTGTCAGAGCTATAAATATTTGTCGACGCTTGTACTCAGACTAATAAAAAATCCACCTTAAACCACGAGCTCTCATTGGCCGAATGCAAATCTTGAAAAAGAATTTGCCATGTTCAATGCACGAGTCCTGCGATTGCAGAAATTTAAATGCAACGTCAGCGCAATTGCACCAGAAGGGCAAGTAAGGCAATTAGAGAATAATTGGAACAGGCATCACTGAACAAGGGACGATATTGCATTGGAAATAGCTTTGCATTCGTCTTGAATTAAGGCGTACACCAATTTTTAGGACACAGGCTTTCTCTTGCCAAGCGAGCCCGATGTGTTCAAATGCTGCCGGCTTCTATCATCCGAAAGCTCAAATTAAGCAAATACCTATGTGTCCAATGAGCCTTCGTTTGAATGAGTCGACACGCTTTGATTAAACCAAGAGTTGACTTTTCCATAAAAATTAAGCTTTTGGAAGCAGCGTTTGCTAAATTGATTGGAATCGAAATATACGACGGTACATTTATTACCTAAAAACTATTTACGCATGAAGAAAATATTCTAGTAGATGAAGATGTGAAGAAGTTTTTCTTTAAGGGGGGAGCCTGGTTTATAACGTCAAAAAAATCATTTGTTTTTTTCGTTTTAAGCGATTCCTAATATATTTCAGAATATTCACACAAAGTTACAGAGCCTAGTTCTCAATATTTCCGTAGATACAAAGCCAAAGGTAGGCGAGCGTTAGGTAGTTACGCTGTGACCGGTCAGCTATAGTACAAACTTTATCTTCTTTCCTCGACTTTTCATTTTTATGATTTCTTTGAATTGGCGCACATGAATGAAAAAAAACTAATGAAACTTTTGAAATGAATCATAGCTTGTTCCCTTCAGTATTAAATTCTCTTCTATTTGAACTAACAAAATAGATAACAAAGAATTTTTTCAAGATTTTTATACCAAGTGAAGTGAATTTTTTTTATAGAAAGGCATTTTTTTCTTTAAAACCTCCAAAAAGTTGAAATTTTGGAATTTCTCTCAGTTTTCTTAGTTCATCTAGAATAAAAAATCATGATAATTAGAAATCCATTTGAATTTTTTGCTTTAGATAATAATTAGGAGCTGTATCTTGTACGCCAGTTGGAAACTCCAGCGTTCAGCTATTTCTATGTTAAACATTTTTTTCTACTTATTTTAACCAGTACAATAATTTTTTATACTTTTTAAATGTTCATTAAAAGATAGAAAAAACTTTGCAGTGCTAAATTAATTTTTTCCTTAAAAAAAATCGCAAAGAGATGCAATTTTTAGACCTCATAAACCAGGCTGCCCCTTAAATGCTGAATGCACTTTCGATTAAAAAGTTATTTGATTAAGGGTTTGAAGAAAGATAGGCTCTTATTTAACCGGTAGTAAGTAGTTTTTTCATAAGTAATCTTGCTTTCGTACTTAAAGAGTTTTTTTTCTACCATATAACTATTTTGAACATATACAACTTGTATAGGTTGAATAGATATATTACTGGTTATTCACTTCTAATGAGATGTTTGATATAACATAACTTTAGATAACTCCGTCAATGCATCTTGCAAATACAAAATGCAATAAAAGTGTTTTTCTCTACAGAGTTTCTACTATAACTAAGATGTTTGACTTATCTCCTCAGTAGAGGTTTGAACAACAAAATTTAATCGTATGTATAAACCACAATATAAGAGTACAGACAACAATTTTCAGACAAGTAGTTTTTCACCTAAACAAATATGAATCCGAAGAGAATGAAATTTCTTATTTCAAACAACTTTTATTTGTTTATTGCATTGTAGATCTTCTTCTAAAGCATATTTGCTAAATAGTGGCATTAATTTATCTATTGAGACATAAGCGGCATCACCTGAAATGACTAATAGGAGTGCTACCTTTCACACAACTTTACGAGGGTTCCCTTTTAACAGAGTCGCCTCCCCAGCTCTACGTGTGATGAGCTGTAATTAGATATTTTTATCAAAAATTTGATATTTATCTTAACATACACACATCACTCTATTTTACTAAACCCATCACGAGCTTTATTAATTTTTTATTTTTGGCAAATTCATCTCGCCAAAACGATGGAATTAGCTCGCGAAAATTTTCCTGCAATGTTTTATTAGGATCTTCGACGTGTCTACTTAAATAAAATTTCGCTGGAGAAATTAGAAAAGCAGTTGCATTTAAATTCATCTCTATTCAAAGTATGAATATCTAAGCAATACGCAGTTTGTTTTTCTATGCACTCAGCTGCTCGCATTCTACGGTTACGTTTGAGCGAAAAACAGAACCACGGCAATCATTATTCTAGGCTGTTCAATAAATTACATAAAGCAAGTGCGTTAAATTTTTTTCGAAAAGGGCTCTTCACTCTCAATATTTACATATATACATAATATATAAGCAAGCAATCCATCTGACTCGCTGTTTTCGGAACAATTGACTTTCAGTGCTTTTGTTTGTCCATTGCTTTACCGTTACTGATCGCAATTGATACTCATTTTGATGAAAATTCAATTAAAATTATCGCACTGCCAATTAAATTAATCCACCTGCCAATATTGAGACACACTCACACGCATACACACACACACATACCAACACACGGAGGGTGGGCTACCAATAATTACACCGACACGTATGTAACACGCTGATGCAATAAATATGCCAACTTGTCAGTTTATGTTGCCTTCGGTGGCTACTACAGGTGGTCCCTTTGAAATTCACGCACAGTATGCCAAATTCATTTGGTTATTTTTGTTTTTGTTTTTTTTTTTAATTGTATATTTGTGGGTGTGTGCATGCATTGTGACATGAATGTGTCACGTATGTGAGAGTGCGTTCGCTGCTCTGCAGCTCAGGATACACAATGAGTAAGCATTTATTTCTTCGTAAGCGCGTTTCCAAATGCATTCATTGCCAGATGCATGCACTGTTATACAAGGGTACCCTGTAGGGAAAAGCAAAAACTAGTATGGACACTTTTTAGTTCAGATACTGGTATTTAATAGAAGAAATCCTAATAATTCGTCATTGAGTAGAACACTTCCAGTGAGAAAATGATCAAATAAGAAAGTTAAAACTCGTTTATGGACACATTAATGCATCGCGATGTTTGTAGGATTGCGTATAAGTAGATCTTGATGAATGTATTTATTTCAAAAACTCTATATAGTCACATATAAGTACTCGCACTACCAACAACACACACTTTATTCATTATTTCCTTGGTTGGTGTAGGTGTTGTCTGAGCGACGCAGTCCAGACCCAATTAGCACAAAATATGTCATTTTGATACACCACTTGAAGAACCACTGCCTTTTATTAGTCGAATCACTTTGATTTGACTATAAATCTGTCTATGTTGTCAATTTTCTTTCGTGTAATTTCTTTCAAGATGGCCATCGAGAATATTCCCAGCGTTCTATGCCGTAGAGCACCCAGATTTGGGCACTCACATGGATAGTGAAAAACTGTTTCTTTAAATTCTTGTAGATTGCAGCTTCTACATTTATTGTTGTACGGCCACCCCGTCTTGCTGGCGTGGTCTCCAAAAGGCCAGAAATGCAATTAAGAAAAGCACTTCAATTGTATAAAAAGCGGTTTTTTCATCACATCCTCGCAGTCAGTGGACTCATAAAATATGAATACGAAATTTAACTATTGTACTATTAATTATATTTATGTTCCTCAATTTTATTTCCTTATTATTATTTGTAGTCTAGGTTTGAACGAATTTTTGAATGTTTAACTAATTAGTGTGCCTGAAAGATGTTTAATTTCGAAATTTCCAAAGCTGAAAAACAGCCACCAAAAAAATCATATCCACAATGCAGCATCCAGTTACCACGGCTGAACTTTTCTCGAAGACGTTTAAAATGCACAACGGTAGTAGACCTTATGAAGTGCGATGGTATTGTGAAATGCTTCTTAAAACACATTCAATTGTCAAATGAAAATTGCTTATTAGTATCCTTTTATAAATATATACCTACTTGGTGCAATTATACAACGCGTCTAAAATATGAATAAGAATCGTTGATAAAAATAAAAAAATCGAGCTAATAGAGCCGAAAAGTAAACTGGTATTTTCTAGTTCACTACTAGTATTTTTTCCTGCAGGGTACCTATGGTATGCACATTCATATCCGCAAAACGTTAACTTATCGGGTAACCAGTTACTGAATTCGTTTTAAGGTTTAAATAAAAAATGCAAATTTTTTAATTACTATGTATGTATGTATGTAGATGCAACCGATAGATCTTCAGGTTGAAGTGCATAGCTCATATCAATACGAATGTGTAGTCGTATATTTGCGCTCTACTTGATTCATTTGTGTATTCACCAAATCTATTTTAACCAACGTAGGTGAGAGGGCTTTAGCGGGACTATTAATCGGTGGACTCCACAGTTCTAAAATTGTTCTGAATATGAAACACCTAATATTAAAAAAAAAGTTTTTCTCATATCGTAGCGTTCAGATAAGGGCAAATCGTCGAGGGTACATATTTCTGACTTAAAATAAAAAATAGTTTAAAAAACTAAAAAAACACGCTTTTATTGCTAATCGAACTAAAAAGTAGAAAATAAATTTTAATGACAAAGGGACCTATAATGAAGTAATAGCAAATCGAACGATCGGTCATAGTCAACTACCTCAGAACAGAATTATAACAAAAATTAAGATACAAATAGAGTAATTCAAATTAGAGTTAAAAGCGTGGGATGCATTTTCGCTTCACTTTCATAACGCTTTTTAATTACAGAATTCGGAAAAGTAGATCATCTACTTACATATATGTGAACGTATTATAAGACACATTTAGTAGAAACGATAGATGTTGGGATTAAATACGCATAAAAGACGGATTTCATTAGAAATAAAGATTTTTCATTTTACAACCAAATTCACCTTAATTTTTGCCCACAGGTAAAAAAAGAAAATATTAATCCTGGCAATCCTAATAAGGATAATGGAAAACTTTTATCAAATTATTGTATTGTCATCGGTCTTTGATAGGTGTGTAAAATTCCAAGTCGATCAGATGTTTAGAAACCAGTGAAAATTAAGCTCAAATATTCCGTTACATACATACATTCATACATACAACCCGAGCTAATAAATCCCCATTTATTTTTTTAAGTAAAGCATATGTGTTTTTTATGCAGCGAGATTGGCGGTTTATATACAAGTATTTTATGTTGATCTCACAAATTTGCATGCATTTATTATCATTTTCAAAATACACCTCTTTATGCCGATCTGTCATCATTCGAGAGACATTTCGGTCAAATAGACCTAAAGGTACACTTTGCGAAAAGGCAAAACAAAATTGTTGCAAATGAAGTTTGAGAAATAATAATTTTTATTGAATAGGGTTGCCACCTCACTTAAATACGTTGGGGTGGGGAATAAGTTCGTAGCGGTTTTACCGAAGACTTTTTTTAATTAAAAAACAGTGATTATATCAATAAGATAACACGGTGTGACAAAAAAAAAAAAAAACTAAATATACTTTTATAGAGACCTAGCACAACTTGTAGGTATAGTAAAACTAAGAAACATGGTATAGGAGAAATTTCCAATACACCCCCAAAATCTCATTTTATGGCCATAAAACCGTTTTTCAGTAGGTTGATGTGAACAATCACTCCTAACTTCGCCAATTTCCATCCGATTTCGAATTTGTTTTTTTAGTTCGAAAGAACAAAAACAAGCCTTTTTGACAGTGTGTTGACAATTTTTCTGAAATGACAACTGACGAGACTGTAGACGGAAGTATTTGGAATTTTTTTATTTTTTCTCTATTTTTTCAATTTTGACATCATTTTTACGATATTATCCGATATTGAGGATGTTTTTTAGTACACTACTGTTATAGTAAATTTAATTCTGCGTCGAATGACCTATATTTGACTGTAATTGAATTAAAATTAATAGAGTTGTGTGAGTTTTAAGATTTTTTTTTTTTTTTTTTTCTAATTTGGTATGTAGGTATAACTTACGCTAAATGGGAATAAGGACGTGTTTTGATGCGTTATTATAGATAATATACATAATATTTATTGGGGTATATATGTATACATAGGAGTACACTGTACTGCATACAACAGAACTGGTTAGAACTTACGAAAATATTTGACATATTATAGCACATTTTTTTTCAATTGAAATATGGAAAAGCTTTATAATAATGACCGTTTGCGTCCGTTTTATAAAAATAACAATCATCTGGTTTATGATAAGGGTGATGATGCCACATCATCCGAGAATATTGAGAAATTCGACTTATCTGGCAACGTTTTGATTTATGTCTCTTGAATTTCAGTGAAACAAACAATGAAACTTTGACGTTTTAATAAGGTTAAATTATAATAACAAACTTCTTTTGTTAATCAATGTACAGTGTGAACTTTGGTACACTTGGGAGCTTTTCCATATTTCTATTGAAAAAAAATGTGCTATAATATGTCAAATATTTTCGTAAGTTCTAACCAGTTCTGTTGTATGCAGTACAGTGTACTCCTATGTATACATATATACCCCAATAAATATTATGTATCTATAATAACGCATCAAAACACGTCCTTATTCCCATTTAGCGTAAGTTATACCTACATACCAAATTAGAAAAAAAAAAAAAAAAAAATCTTAAAACTCACACAACTCTATTAATTTTAATTCAATTACAGTCAAATATAGGTCATTCGACGCAGAATTAAATTTACTATAACAGTAGTGTACTAAAAAACATCCTCAATATCGGATAATATCGTAAAAATGATGTCAAAATTGAAAAAATAGAGAAAAAATAAAAAAATTCCAAATACTTCCGTCTACAGTCTCGTCAGTTGTCATTTCAGAAAAATTGTCAACACACTGTCAAAAAGGCTTGTTTTTGTTCTTTCGAACTAAAAAAACAAATTCGAAATCGGATGGAAATTGGCGAAGTTAGGAGTGATTGTTCACATCAACCTACTGAAAAACGGTTTTATGGCCATAAAATGAGATTTTGGGGGTGTATTGGAAATTTCTCCTATACCATGTTTCTTAGTTTTACTATACCTACAAGTTGTGCTAGGTCTCTATAAAAGTATATTTTCACTGTCGCACAGTGTAATCAATTATATATTCGCCGCTGTTGTTTACAATCTCTTCCCACTTCCCGATCACTTTGTCTGGTCTGGTGTCTTTGTTATCGAATGTAATGTAATCGGTAATGCCCTTCATATGGTTTGACAGGGTGCAAAAAATATGATAATCGATCGGTGAAAGGTCCGGAGAATACGACGGATACTGAAGGACCTCCCGTTTGCAGGGCCGTAGAGAACATATCCGGGCCCCGGGGGAAAATTGCAATGCGGGCCCTTTCCAATTATGTCTAATTCATATAAACAAGTACGTATAATCTCGAGTCCGGGCCCATCTGAAAACTCCGGGCCCGTGGGAAAAAGTACCCAAACCCCCCCCCCCCCCCCCCCCCTTCCCCCCTCTTGTCGGGCCTGCCCATTTGAGTTCTTGGAGTGTGGCTTTGACGACTTGTGCAACATGGAGCCTGGCGTCGCCGTGAAGGAGTATGGTTTGACCATGTCGATCAGGTTTTGCAGTCGAATAGCCTCATTCACGCGGTGTATCTGATCAAGGCAGAGCTTCTTGTTGACCGTGGCATTCCTTACGAGCGTTTTCCAGTGCACCATGTCCTCCCAGTCCCATCAAATACATATCATGATCTTCATTGACGATTTGGTATAAAACGCGCTGTTTATGACCGCGTGTTGGTCGATGGCGGGCGAGATTCTCAGAAGCAAGTTGAAGGTGACTTTCTTTATTTTTTTCGTTGAGCTCGTGAAACTCCCAGGCTTCCAATTTTTCAGTAAATCCCATTGAATGCAGGTGATTGGGAATTGTTTTATGATCGCAGCTACTCTGCTAATTCAAGACTTGGCGACAAAGTTCTCCTCCAAAGGGATTTCAGACGTTCCTCATAGAATTCAGAAGAACTTCCGCTGGACGTGCAATGGATGTCAAAGTCGCCACTTTAGAACTTTGCAAACCATTTTGTTGCTGACACCTTGCCCATACACGTCACAAATGTCCGTGGTTGCTCCGGCAACTTTTTGACCTCGATGAAAAGCAAAGGAGAGCAGGTGAGAAAAATGTTTATTTTTGCCTCCTGAGTATTCTATTTCTAAGACTCAAAACTAAAAAAAAACCAAATAACTCAAAAACTCTATTAACCTAGTTCTGTAGAGCGGAAATCGAATGAATACTTAGCCTTTGCCAAACAGCAAACAAATCGTTGTAAAATAAAAGAAAATATAAAGACGCTATGAACTTATTCCCCAACCGAAAATGTTTTAAAAGAATATTACAGAGTGTCTAATGAGAAGTTTTTAAGTGCATTTTAATCTATTGCAATTGCAAAGCAGGGAATTGATACCTGCACCGCTTTAAACATAGGGCTTTATCGCATTTGAAGATCAGTGCGCCAACAACCACGTGGCAAAATATTATCGAAAGCTTAAAAGTAAAAAAAAATATGAAGCAACGCTATAGAGGCAACTGTCTTGACAGCAACTTTGAAAGGCGGAATGAGAACATCACTCTCAGTCCAATTATTCTAACATGCCATTTCAATTTCGGCACCCCTTTTTGGGTGTTTGGCTTTGTTCAAATGGAGAGTAGCCGGGGGTTTTGGCTCTGACGGGAAACCCTCAATACTTATATTCTTATACAATAGAATTGCATCGAACCTCAGCGTTTAGGATGTTTTGATTTTGTCCACTAAAATCCACAGCTTTATGCCGTTTGCCGATCGCTGTAAGAAATAATGTTTCAATGTGAATACTCAGCTATTTTTCTGAGATTCCTTGGAGTCACTTTCGTTAAGTACCTAGCTTCTAGCCAGTCGTCACTTAAAACAGCTATCCAACCAAACGTGCTGATTTCCAAAGCCGCCAGAAGCTCTTGTATCCTTTCCTCTCACTACTTCACAGCAAAAGCAACGTGAATTTCCATAAATAGTAAAATAAAATGTTAACACTTTCACCAAAAATAAAAGAAACTGCCCCAGTTTTTATTTTTTTCATTTTGCTAACATACGTACGAACAAACATGGGTATATAAAAATCGAGTATGCAAGGTGCGTACACACTTACAGGCCAATGTGCTGTGTGACGCATATACTTCAACATTTTAATGATTGGTGCAACATTGCGTTGCACGCAGAGTACAAGTGCATACGTATGCACGAGCATGCAAACATAACTCCATGGACATACACATGGAAGGTGCTTTTTGCCACGAATATGCGGTTGCTATTTGTTGCGCCAAAGCCTGGCCAACAGCTTACACGACAGCGGCAACAGAAACGCATGCCTTGACAACGTAACAACTCATTTGCTTTGCAGCATCCGCGAGAGCTTAAGTGCACATGCACATACACATATAACCTCTGCACATACACACATAATCCATCACCAGTTACATGCATGTTATATACCCGTTTGTGTGCTTGGGTGCATTTATGTGGGATTGGGGTGGTTGATGCAAGCACAACATCAATTTTACCATTACAATTATCAACATTTCAACTTCCATCATTTACCTTATCATAAATCTGTTGCTCATCAACGTAGTTATTCCCTTCACCATCACCGACGGAGAAGAACCAAAAGTTGTGCAGGGTATCTTTCGTGAACTCTGTTCCCACATTTACACATACATGCATTTTTATTTATATAATTATACTATATATACAGTGACTCCCAACGAAACTGATGCAGTCGAATTTTTAATCCCGATAATGAGTGGCGGCCGCCGTAGCCGAATACGTTGGTGCGTGACTACCATTCGGAATTCAGAGAGAACGTAGGTTCGAATCTCGGTGCAAGACTAAAATGAAGAAAAGGTTTTTTTCTAATAGCGGTCGCACCTCGACAGGCAATGGCAAACCTCCGAGTGTATTTCTGCCATGAAAAAGCTCCTCGTAAAAATATCTGCCGTTCGGAGTCGGCTTGAAACTGTAGGTCCCTCCATTTGTGGAACAACATCAAGACGCACACCACAAATAGGAGGAGGAGCTCGGCCAAACACCTAACAGAAGTGTACGCGCCAATTATATATATAATATGGGCTCGGCAAGAATTGTTAGCCCACATTTCCGGCCGTTTGCGACTTACAGCATCTTTCAAACGCTTGAAAACGGATAAATAATATTCTTTATTGACGGGCTGGCCCGATCGAAGATACTCATGGTGCACTACGCCTTGGCAATCGAACATCACCTTCCCGGCACTTTCAGATCATAGGGTATATATTTTTTTTGTTTTTGGTGTTTGATGGACATGTTCCTTCTATTTGTGGCGTGCGTCTTCATGTTGTTTCAGAAACGGAGGGACCTACAACTTTAAGCCGACTCCGAACAGGGGATGGGTTTTCATGAGGTGCTTTTTTGAGGCAGAAATACGCTCAGAGGTTTGTCACTGCCAGCCAAGGAGCGACCATTATTAGACAGAACTTTTTCTATCATTTAGTGTTTCATGCCCAGATATTTGAACTTGCGCACTTTTGAAAAGTCCTAGTTCCGTTCTGAATTTGCCTTAGCCCATGCATCTTTTTTGAAGCGGTGATAATGGGAACAGCGGTTTTCAATGTGCTTCGGCATTTAAGGACTTCTGCACATAAACGTCCTCGAATTATGTTTTTGGATACATTAACGTTACTGCTGCACCCCACCCACTTATATGTGAACGTCTTCGACTTCTTAAAATATTTTGCTGCAGATGCGCCTGACAAATTTGGTCCTTTTGGGTTTGTACATAGGCACACTACCTTAAATCGTTTGACATGCGCTGGACTTATTTTATAAGGACGTTGGTACGCTTTCTAAATTTGTCACAAAACTAACACTGCTATTAGACAGACTGTATATGATATTGAATCTCGCAAATTTCAGTCGTCCGTACGACTTTTGGCACTGATAAGTGGCTTGTTACCGGCTATGCCTCCATGGAAACAAAGTTCTCATCAATAAGCGTACGCATAATTTTAGCTGTGGCTACATATTTGCATATGCAATATAAGTTTTTTCTCAGGAAAAAACATAAATGTATGAAATTAATATAAATAAAAATAGCCCAAAAAGGTGGTTGGCATTAAATATTCGCATGATTTTAACTTGATATTGCCACAAGTGCTTGCTGCATCATTTTGGCAGGATTCATTAACATAATCTTGGATGCATGTGAGGTGGTAATAAAACTAAATCCAATTCATTTATGAGCAAACTTGTATTCTCAACCATCACAATAATCTGCTGCTAACTCTACACAATGACTTCAATGTTCAACCCTCTTGGCTTGCAAAGCTAATTCATTCAGCATCACTAACAGCGCTCTCCTGACTTTCTTTAGGTTATAGTGTTAAATTCCCTTGAAATATTATCTCAAGTGAAGGAATAACAAGATTGGAGCTACTTTTCGTGAAAATAAACTCTTGCATAACGAACGAAGAATATACCGGCGTGTTATTCTCTTTGTTCTCGGCAAGTTCAGGCCGCATACGGAAACATAGATCTCCTTTGTTACAATTTCGCTTTGATTGCCTTCCCACCCATTTCCATTTTCTGCTGACTTTGTTTATTTGCCATGCGATCAAACTCAAAAATTCAGAGCTCACCTTTAGGGACTTCGCAACTGAGCCAACCTCTGGCGTTGCCAAATTTCACTAAAAATTAGATCTCAGCACATTGTAAAGTGAGTGACTCATTTTCATGAGTTATAACAACATTCTTAACTTAACTGTCACACCTCGTATTCGAGTACGTACATATATGCATAGCCTCTTGCATGAATTTTAATGCATGTGCTAGGAGCGGCTCACCCAAAGTTTAAAAAGAGTACAACTACTTTGTTCTTCCCATCTTCTGGGTCATTCTCATTTTAGTTTTGTTTAGCTTATTTGTAGTTTTTATAATCTGCTTTATCTTTTAGTCGGCTTGTGTCATAGTTAATTGCCTTTACAGCTTTGTAAGCCTTAGTGCTTCTGTTGGAATTTTAGTTCCTTAGATGTACGGTATGTGTGTTTGTGTGTATGAATGTGCATAAATGTGCTGTAATGTAGGTAGTAGCCGTCAACTACCTGGTCGTGCTGTCGAGGTACCCATCACGCAGCTGCACACAGTAAACGACTAGACTGCTTTGAATTCTGGCATTTCTTTTAGCAGCAGGCGCCAGGAGTTTTCAAAACTGTATAGAACTTCTGCATATTGTATGCAACATTATTATGTGTTGGCGAATTGCATTTTCATGAAATTAAATATCAGCGTAAACGTAAAGGATCTTTCATAAATGACGTTAGATGTCAGCAGTGAATAATTCCTGGACGGTACCTTTTTTATGTCATCTTTGACATTTGTCAAGTACTATAGATAGATGTTCAATTGATAGATGTAAAGAAATTTGTTACGAAAATGGTAGATTTTTAAGAACAACATGCGCAACATGGTTCTCATCCGGGAGCCTTGGATTAACTTGTGAGCCAGTAGATAGAGAGCCACGGCTAGCAAAAGGCAATGGCAAAACTATAACAAGCTTTTGGCAAACAGAAGCCTCCGAACTGGAAATAGGGGGCATGTTTCGCATGCTGGAATCCGTCTACTTATGTATATGTTGATCGATGCTAAGTATCTTTGCTGAAGTTGGAGAAGTTACAATAATACGGAGAACCTATTTCTCATTTTGTCTGTAACTGTTCCACACAGTGAAAGAGCTGAAAAGCTTGCTCTAGAACTAACTGATAGGGCATACAGACGGAATAGTCGTTTTAATAAAATCAACTGCAGCCACCCAGATAATGGGGAAATAGTAATAGCAATACATCTCTGAAAGTAAACAAAGCTACAACAACGGTGACATAATGGTAGAAATGCTCTAAGCAGGTGCGATGACAAGTGTAAATCTTCAATAACTTCTGGGAAAGTGAAAATTACCCATCTGATTGGTTACAAGACATGCTAATCAAGGTACCAAAAAAAGCATCACCAACTGATTGCAATAATTGTAGGGGAATCATGTTGCTCAATACAATGCTGAAAGCTTTCTGCAAAATGTTGCTTAACCGAATACAATAAAGGATAGACAACGCGCTATGGAAAGAACAAACTGGTTTGCGGGCCGGGCTTTCATATATTTGTCCATATTGTTTCGCTAGGGTCATAATTGAACAAATTAATGAAATGCAGCATTTTCTATTTGAAGTTTGTGAGTTTCGAGAGAGCATTCGATTATGTTAAACACGAAAGCATATTTAGTGCACTTGAACGAAAAGTATACCCGACAAATTGTGTTATCCGATAAAAGTGCAATACTCCAGCTTTAAATGTAAAGTTGTGCATGATGCAATGCTTTCAGATCCGGTCAATGTAGTTGCGGGTGTCAAACAAGGTTGCATACTTTCCCTCCTACTGTTCCTGATTGTGATTGACGAATTTTTACACAAAGAAACGCAAAAACCTCAGAACTATTGGTGGAACGCCTTTACTGTGAAGCACTTAAACGAGATGGATTATGCTGGCGGTATCGTACATTTTTTCAAGTAAAAAATCCCATTTGCAATTAAAGCTGAGTGATTTACGGAAGCAATCTTTAAAATACGCATTGAAGGTCAGTATTACGAAAGCCAAATCTGTGAATATCAATGCTAACCAACCCAATAGTAACACCATTGCTGGCCAACAGATCGACGAGGTTCAGGAGCTTACATATCTTGGTAGCCAAACTACTGCAGATAGTGGCGCCGTACCCAATATATCAGCTGGTTCAAGCAAAGCAAAAGCAGTCTTACCGAAAAAACTAAATTACACATTTTTAATTTAAATATTAAATCCATTTTATTGTATAGTATTATTACTATTTCGGAAAAATTAGAAAAAAAAATTGCTTTATAAATCATTCATTTATACAAACTTCTACATATATATATATATGTATGTATGCATTCATCTCAGATGACAGCAGCAACAGAAAATAATTAACCGAAAATGGATGGATTTATTATTTGTTTTAAATTACTATAAAATATATATAGTATAGCTCTCTCTTTCCTTTTCCTCTACATTATATCTTTTTTCTTTCTCGCGGAACGAAAAGACCCAATACGTTGCATGGCCTTGAAATTTTACTCTCCATTCTCGCTCGTCCATCGACACCTAAGAAGCTTCAAAACTTTCCATTATTGTGATCTAATATTAGTTTCCCAGTCGATTAATTTCACGTAACGGTGACGTAAACTTAGAAGGCACGCGATTTAACTCCGCTAGACTACTTTTTTTGGGGTTTTTTGAAAATCAAAGTCTATGTGAGTAAGCCAACAACGATTCCAGAGTTGAAACACAACATTCGAATCGAGATTGCTGAACTCAATGCGATAATGTGTGAGCAAATTCTTGAACATTTTAACTCTTCTATGACAGCCTGTAGAAGTTGTCATGGTGGACAATGAAATGATGTAATTTTTCACATGTAATTACTAGGAGCTGTATTTTGAATAAAAATAGTGGAACCTAAAATAATCTAAATTTGTACATGTTTTATTTTAAAACAGTATGCAACAATAATGCATCCTGTTCACCCTGTTTTCTTACACATTGATGAGGGTTAATGGCACTATCACACGAATTGCTTGTTCGATATTCCACTCAAAGGCATAAATCATTATCAAATTATTCGCATAACATTGCTCTTTTATGAATTGGTGTGAAATTTACCCCAGTGTGTCGTTTACGTCGAACAAATAGGTGTGTCTTTCGAAGGTTAAAAATAATGAAGTTTTTTAACTCATGTTGTATTACAAAGAGCAGAATGGCTGGCAAAATTTTCAGCAGCTCCCTCAGTCTAACCCACTAAGGAACAATAGGTCTATGAGATGGCTTTCAGTCAACCAGGTCAAATTTTTCACCAATTTTACAATCATGGAAAAGTAATTATTACTTCTAAAGTGTCAGCCTTTTTGTATTATCGATATGAAAATAAGCACGAATATATAACTTTTATCAAAGTATTACAAATTTAGGAAGTTTGTGTGATATGGAAGGAAGCTTGGATATACTTATGTATACCTATACCCGAAGGCTAGGTGCAGTTACATTTCGCGATAATTTCTCTTTAAATTGAATGTTATAAGTCCAACAACACTATGCGCATTACTTTTTAAGGTAGTTTAGCGCTGCGATGGCAGTAATTGCATTACGAATAATGTGAATGCAGCTTTCCTGAATAGGCTGCCTAATTACAAGCTTTCGCGTTCACTAACTAAATTATGCTCGCAAAGCAGAGCAGCACAGTAAGCCATACATACATATTTATTTACGTTTACGTCTGTTTGTGATATATTTCATCATCATTGAATTTCTGCTCATTTCGTTTCGTTTGACTTCATTTTTTCAACACTTCAATTCAAATTGTTGTCAGGTAGTAAAGTTCCTTGGGTGATAAAAGCAACGCAATCACACACATATCCTTGCATAGTAGGTACTTGCAGACATTTACCAGATGCACCGTCGACTAAATGCTAAGCAAAATGCGCATTCAGTCGGAACATTGAAGTTTTCAGTTGCATAATTGCTGCCCGTATTTCTTTATCACCAATGCAGCGCATACATATACAAGGGCATATGCAGATGTATTTGTATACCCGCCTTGTTCGCCTTTTCTGCCTTGTATTTTAATGTAATCTGAGAATTTGTTCGTAATAAGAGCGCAATCACCAACAAAATTAGCAGTGCATGCGTGTGAATATTGGCCACTTGCTTTTGCCAACGGCTCCTCTCCACAACAACAAGTTAATTAGTAGATGCGTACATATGCACATATACCTATACCATAGCTGGTGAATGAGTATGGAGTAGTAGCGTAAAAGAGGTGAAGGTAAAATGGCGTGCATCTTTGACTCTATGCAGCGGCTCCGTTGACATAGCAATGCTCATTTGCTTCTGACAGATATACTCGTACATATAAGTATGTATGCATGTAATTTGAAACGTGCTTTTATCATATGCGAAAGGTACGCGCGTACGTATAATTAAATGTGCATTACGTTGGAATGATTCTATTTTTTTGGTTTTCTATACCAGAACGGCGGTCGACGTAGCAGAATGGGTTGGTGCCTGACTACCATTCGGAATTAAGAGAGAACGTAGGTTCGAATCTTGGTGAAACACCAAAATTAAGAAACGTTTTTTCTAATAGCTGTCGCCCCTCGGCAGGTAATGGCAAACCTCCGAGTGTATTTCTGTTATGAAAAAGCTCCTCAAAAAAAATATCTGCCATTCGGAGTCGGCTTGAAACTGTAGATCCCTCTATTTGTGGAACAGTATCAAGAAGCACGTCACAAATAGGAGGAGGAGCTCGGCCAAACGCCCAAAAAGGGTATACGCGCAATTATATATACATATATACCAGAAATTGGGGTGTAAAACACTATATCAAATAATATGTTGGTATGGGGCACTCAGTATTAATTTTTTCCACTGACTCTTGTCATTTCTGGGACTAATCCTCGAATACTCCAATACACCTTCTTCCTGAATGCGGCAGTCTAGCGCGGAGAAGGTTGCGGAATTTCGGCCAATTGCAGTTAGAAGAAAATCATATACGCTCACCCCACCTCGGCTCTATCTTAATTTTAATAAGGGAACTGGGATTGGATTAGGTACCGTGATGATTAGAGGGCACAAAAGGACATGAGCTCAAAGCGTAAACCTCAAATTAAATCTGTCTACCCATCAATTTATTTCTCAAAAAAACGTTTATTTCAACCATTTCATTTGCATCTCGCAAAATTATGCACCTACAAACATGCAT
The DNA here is from genome assembly GCF_028408465.1 of Anastrepha ludens. Taxonomy (NCBI): domain Eukaryota; kingdom Metazoa; phylum Arthropoda; class Insecta; order Diptera; family Tephritidae; genus Anastrepha; species Anastrepha ludens. The sequence continues at coordinate 45,330,689 of NC_071500.1, read as the reverse complement.
GCTTTAGTACTGTAGCTAAAACCAAGTAACAAAAATAAAACTTCAATTCAATACTTTTATATTATTAATATTATATTTATGTAAAATTTCGTTTATTTATCCAAATTTGATAAGGAAGTACTCAAAATCTTATACCAAGAACGCAATATTTGCTGATATTTATTAACTTTTAACGTTGAAGAGATTTTCAAAATATTTATGTGTTTCATTCACTAGGAAAAGGCATTCGATACTGTGCAGCCCGATAAACTTATCAATATTCTACAAACAATGGATATTTGTACTAAAGATATTCAATGCATAACCACAGAAGTAAGCAAACCACGGAAGTAAGCGTAAGCAATGAGAGCACTGACGCAATTCCTGTTCGACGAGGAGTCAGTCTGTCGTTTATTATTTGGCAGCTACTCTGAAAGAATTTTCGAGGAAGCTGTGCAATTGCAACTAGAGAAGTATTGCATGGGACTGGAATACCAAACATAGGAATATTTCTAACAGCACCAGGGGATCGAGAAGCTGTTAAAAATTTTATTTAATGTTATGATTATTTATTGTAATTTGTTCGTCGTTATGAGGGGGTTCAATAAGTACCCGTGTTAGAAATGAAGACACTATTTCTTCAAACATCTTTTTTTGTTTTTAAACATAGTCCCCTTTCAGAAAGATACACTTCACCGAACACACAGGCCATTTTTTTACAACTCCAAAATAGGATTTGTAGAACTCTCCAAAATACGTCTCTGTCTCGGCGATGACTTTCTCGGTGGAACTAAATTTTTCTCCCGCGAGCCATTTCTTCATGTTAAATATATTACTTTAAAAATACTCAAAATTATTTGTATAAGAAACTTGTAAAACTCGTTTATTAAACGAATTACAATTTTCCCCCCATTCCATATTTTTGGAGTTTTATATTATGTTCATACATTGAACCTATGTATAAACGCAGGAATTCTCCAAGGCATCTGACGCGATTACTGATACAAACGCTAAATACTTAGGTATTGCAACTGACTCTAAACTAAACTGGAAGGCTTATATAATAAAAAGAGAAAAAAAAAAAATTAACAATCGCGTTCGGCAACTGGACATCAGTCAAATCTTTCGCTGCAAAACAAAACCTTAATCTGCAAACGACAATTGCATTAATTTGGAAGTATGTTGTAGAAGTCAACTTCTAAATTCAATTTGAACATACTGCAAAGTGCCCCGGGATTAAACATCGACACAGTTAAGGAGGCAGACTTCTGACGCACCCAAATCCGACGATGAGGGAGCTTACTGCTGAAAAATTGAATAAGAAGAGACTTAAACGAAAAACACCAACTGACCTTTCGTAATGTATTAATAAGAAATATATTTATGTACTTATCTAAATTATCATAGTAGATATTTTAAAAATGAGTACATATTCGTAAATGATCCTGAAGAGCAATGACCTTACAATATCACTTAATTTTCCAAATATCTGTAAAACAAATTACTTATTGTCATTTAGATATTTAATATTTTTTTTGATAAGTTCTAGATAACTATTGTATGGGGAAAGGTCATAAGCGGTTCCATCGAAAATCCCTTAAAGAAAAACTAAACACTGTGTTGAATAGATGCTAACTTATCTACGCAAATTTAAGAAAATATGCCTCATTAACAACTGCCTAAACAAGTTTTTGACACAACCGATTGTCAAACAATTGAAAATTAATGAGTTTTTTAAATACTTTAATACATCCTTACTGTATGCTTATGTTTACTCATTCATTACCTTGTGAATCAGATTTATTTTGAACTTGGCGGCTATTCACAGCTAAGTGGCAAATTGTCAGTCATCATTGAAAATCATTTTTAAAATATACATGCAATATGTTTAGTCATACATACAGATGCTTATAAACACTTAACAAAATATCCATATTGGCAAACCGACTGCGTATACTTTTTTTCTAAAATAGCTGCACAATATTTTCTTGAGTTATCTTACAATGTATTTAAATGTGTGTGCGGTTGTTTTAAATAAATCTGCCTTTTGTCATTTCGCAATTTAAAGATTCCTTAAAGTAAATTGAGTAGTTTTCATTAGCAAATTAATAATTTTCATTCGGCGAGAATAACTTTTTATGAAAATATACCAAGAGGAACGCAGCTATCTACAGAGGAGCGCGCTAGCTTATACTGAATCGGAAGTTGCAGTTCGCAAAATAGCGCTAAAAGTAAATCGAAATAAAATATAAATAAAAATGCTCCAAAGCCTAAGATTGATGACAGGTGTATGAGGGAGATGAGATGTCAATAAAAACATCAGCCTTAACCAAATTAGATATACATTTTCTCTAAATATTACGAAGAGAAGAATACAGTAAATTTTGAGTGAAGATTCGAATTTAAAATATTAAAATAGACTGGCTAAAGCGAAGCTTAATCCACCCCGCAAAACAGTTGGACTCGAAGTCGCCGATTATTCGCAATCTATCATTTTCAGCGATGAGAAACAATTTAATCTCGATGGGCCTACTCGTTGTCAGAAGTATTAGAGAGATATTCGCGAGCCACGACAAACCCGTCAATCCTGAAACTTCCACGGTGGCTCTTTTAATACCTGGGAAGAAAAAAGATAAGATAAACGCTGAAAATTATGTAGCATCTTTGGATATAAAAGGATTTTCCAATAACAGGTGTTATTTTGAATAGCCCGCTTTTCGGTAGATGTCACTTTTGAAGCTGTCATTTTTTTATTTTTGACAAGTAGAAACTACGCCTTAACAACCGCGCTGTTAGTTCTGCCTTCTCCAAACTGGATAAAGAGTAAATAAGAGTAATAAAACAAAGTACCTGCTGTCTTCAAACAAACAGTCGGCGCACTCGCGTATCGGCACCCACGTCACTGTTGACAGTTATAATTTTGAGGTTGTAAAAGACTTCGTGTATTTAGGAACCAGCATTGACACCGATAACAATGTCAGCCTTGAAATCCAACGCAGAATCTCTCTTGCCAACAAGTGCTACCTTGGACTGAGTAGGCAATTGAGTAGTAAAGTTCTCTCTCGACGAACAAAACTAACACTCTACAAAACTCTCATCATGCCCGTCCTAACGTATGGCGTAGAAGCTTGGACGATGACAACATCCGATGAAGCGACGCTTGGAGTGTTTGAGAGAAAGATTCTGTGCAAGATTTTTGGACCTTTGCACGTTGGCAACCGCGAATATCGCAGGCGATGGAACGGTGAGCTGTGTGAGCTTTACGACGACATAGGCAAAGCGCAGCGAATAAAGATCCAGCGGATACGTTGGCTGGGTCATGTCGTCCGAATGGATACAAACGCTCCGGCTTTGAAAGTATTCGATGCGGTACCAGCTGGTGGTAGCAGAGGAAGAGGAAGACCTCTTCTGCGTTGGAAAGATCAGGTGGAGAAGGACTTGGCTTCACTTGATGTGTCTAGCTGGCGCCGGTTAGCACGAGAAAGAAACGACGGCGCGCTTTCTTAAATTCCACCAAAATCGCGTAAGCGGTTATAGCGCCAATTAAGAAGGAATACGAAGAAGAAACTACGCCATTAATAAAAATGGAACGATACACGCTTAAACAATGCATTGAAATGATTAAAATTCACTATAAAAATGGTGAAAATTTGGCAGCGACGGTTCGTAAAACTCCAACGTTTGTGGGTCATCGTGAAGCACCCTTTCAGACCGCAATGCAGAAATTGGTGAAAAAATTCGAGCTGTTGGGACAAGCTAGTGATTTGAAGAATAAAACCCTTACATGTCGCTCAAGAACAGCCGAAAATATTGGTGTTGTAGCCAAGAGTGTTGATACTTCAACCCAGGTTTGTACATTCCTCGTCGAAAAATCATCTTGAGTGATAAGGCCCGTTTCCACCTCAGTGGCTTCACCAACAAGCAAAATTGTCGGATCTGGGGCTCAAATCTACAGCGCTAAGCGTTTAAAGGAGCATTCTCTCTCTCTGGAGCATTCTTAGAAAGTAAGTTTATAAAAGCAATTGAATAGCCTATTTCACCTCAAGCAAGCTATTCGAGAGGAATGGACAAAACTCGACCATAGTGACTTTTAGTCACTCGTAAATTCGATGACAAGGGCAACTAACTAGTACCAGTTACAATAAATAACGGAGTACATACGGTCTCGACAAGACTGAATCTTGCGTTGGTTTCGTTAATCTATTTTGCTTTCTGGCAGGGTAGGTGATTAGCCTGCCTACCAGTACTAAATAGTGGGAATGCCTGCCTATCGTTGCTTAGGAACAACGCCTTCTTACTACACTTGGAGCGCCATTTTTGTTTAACACTTTTGTGCCAGAAGAATTGCCCAAATGGTTGAGGACTGCGCTAAATTTAGTGTGTCTGCGCTAATACCGCGATTACCCGCTTCCTCTGGCTGGCGCCGGTTGAGGAATGCATTTTTTTTTTGTTTTTACAAACTAGGTAAGTTTGAAAAAGTACGAGGACCGTACTTTACGTTGGGAAACCTCTGGGATGGCTAGTGCACTTGCGCTAGACTACGGAGGACATACAAGCTATAAAATATTATTATTTATTATATTCTTTAGATCTAATTTTTGCTCCATATATCTATTTCCATTTACGCGCTTGAAAATTATGAAACTTCTACAATAAAAGGCTGAAATAAATTCTTTAACATGCTTTGGTCTTACATTTGCTTTCTTCCCTTAAGCCGAAAGGTAAAAAGACTTAACCCCTAATTATTTTAATAAAAACAAAGTTTCTTTAGAAGCTGGTAGATCGATTATGTATAATCTATAACTATAACCATAACTAAGAAACAATCGTCTTTTTTCCTGATCATCCATGAATTTTTCGTTTCAATTTATATGTTTTATTAAGCATTGGATCTTTTTTAACCACTATCCATTTATATTTTTCAAACAAAAAAAAAAAACGAAAAATTTTTTTTTTTTCCACGAACACATAATTTCATTTGGATTTCACATTAAATTCTCAAATTTCGTAAGAAATTATTCACTCTTCCAAAATCCACTCCAAAAAAATTCACAAACAATTTTTACATATTGCACTTACGTTTTTTCCTTATGGCATCCAAATCAGAAAGAAATATTGACACATTGTAACTTACACTGTCAATTTGACAGTTCAGTTCCGCCCCGAGCGTTAAAAAAGTAAGCGACATTATGGCTGGTTCAAAAGAACGCTGTACCCGTTGCCAGTGCTCCGAATTACAACCAAACTTTACGAAACCCATTTTCAATACTCACTTATCAATGTGCGTAAGTTTAGTTTAATTCGGTGCAAAGACACGGCGGGCCCACGTTTTGGCATATATTTCGAGACCCCAGTCGCGGAACGGCATGAAAAATACTCTGTACTAAAGCACTCACCAACAGCTTCAATTTGATATCCATATTGTACAAACACATTCTATGGTCCACGTTTTGGTCTCTATCTCGAGACCCTAGTCACGGAGCGGCATGAAAAATACTCTGGACTAAAGCATTCACCAACAGCTTTCATTTGATACCCATATTGTACATACACAACTAAAGGTTACCCGGGTCCACGTTTTGACCTATATCTCGAGACCCCAGTCACGGAGCGGCATGAAAAATACTCTGTACTAAAGCACTCACCAACAGCTTCAATTTGATATCCATATTGTACAAACACATTCTATGGTCCACGTTTTGGTCTCTATCTCGAGACCCTAGTCACGGAGCGGCATGAAAAATACTCTGGACTAAAGCATTCACCAACAGCTTTCATTTGATACCCATATTGTACATACACAACCAAAGGTTACCCGGGTCCACGTTTTGACCTATATCTCGAGACCCCAGTCACGGAGCGGCATGAAAAATACTCTGTACTAAAGCACTCACCAACAGCTTCAATTTGATATCCATATTGTACAAACACATTCTAGGGTCCACGTTTTGGTCTCTATCTCGAGACCCTAGTCACGGAGCGGCATGAAAAATACTCTGGACTAAAGCATTCACCAACAGCTTTCATTTGATACCCATATTGTACATACACATCCGAAGGTTACCCGGGTCCACGTTTTGACCTATATCTCGAGCCCTATTTCCAAAATGAAATATAATCCATGTTACTCGTGGATGATGTAGCTTTCGAATGGTGAAAGAATTTTTAAAATCGGTCCAGTAGTTTTTGAGCCTATTCATTACAACCAAACAAACAAAGTTTTCCTCTTTATAATATTAGTATAGATAAGTACCTAATACGGTGGCCGCTGTAGCCGAATGGCTTGGTACGTAACTACCATTCGGAATTCAGAAAGAACGTAGGTTCGAATCTCGGGGAAACACTAAAATTAAGAAAAAGTTTTTTCTAATAGCCGTCGCCCCTCGGCAGGCAATGGCAAACCTCCGAGTGTATTTCTGCCATCAAAAAGCTTCTCATAAAACATATTTGCCGTTCGGAGTGAGCTTGAAACTGTAGGTCATTCCATTTGTGGAGCAACATCAAGATGCACACCACAAATAGAAGGAGGAACTCGGCCAAATACCCAAAAAGGGTGTACGTGCCAATTAAATGTATATACATATAACTATAAGTACTACGCTAAATAATAAAATGATTTATTTGCAAAATTTTTCAAATTAGTTTGCTCATTATATATTTTTAATAATATTTTATGAAAAAGTAGTTAAATCTCCCACAAAAACCATGCAAACTTTGTGCAAATTAAAAACAAACAAAAAACTTAACAGATTTGCATCAGAATCTCATAAATTTAATTAGAATTAAAAAAAAAATCTACAGTATGCTGTTTTATGGGCTAATGAATTTGATATAATAAAATGAGAGTTTGGAGTTGGCTGAAAATTGCGTTGTTTGTTGTTTTTCTTACTTGCTGTGTTGGGTTTTTCCTTTCATTTAAAAAAGTGTAGTATTCAGTAAATGGAGAAAATGCACAAGAACGCCAGCAAACAAAGTATTATTACAAATCAATGGAAATCTTCAGCCACATGAAATTTGCGATTTATCATATTAACATTTCATGGACTATAAAACTGCATATCTGAATATTTCTAAAAACCCCGATTAAAAAGTATGAAGCTTTAAAAAAAAATTGTGTTAAATTTTGATTTAAATGCACTTGGATATATATGAATTTTGTAGCAGAAAGCAGTATATTTCTATAAAAAAATGATTAAATTTAAAGGAGAAACTCATAAATTGTCAAAAATTGTTAATAAATTCCATAAATGCACACATTCACACCTTTAGTCGCAGATCTTAGCAGTCAGTTTATATAGTGAAATATTTACTTGTAGCCACCTAGGTAATATCAGCCTTGCATTGCAATACCACCAGAGGAAAAAGTTTTAAATTATTGCGTTTGAAATATTGTTATATATGTACACATTTTTTTTTGCCTTTCAGCCTAGTACGTACACTAATAAATCAGAGCATTTTCCGAGACTTGACCTCGCCGCACCAACTGGCCATGGAAGAAATATGGATTTTCTAAATTTAGGCCACATAGTTTTAGTGCCGGCTGCTGTGCTTTATTAATGATCACTGCTTGCTATACTTTGAAATGGAATGCTATATATATTCAAATCAATAGGTTGTGTGACAATATAACATTTTTTTTAATTGTTAATTAAAGGTGAGGCTGGCTTCACCAAAAACCAGGTAGAAAACAAAGTTTCGCTGGAGTGATATTACGGAGTTGGATTGCAGGCACTCACAATTTTGTTAGTCAAATGTTGTGCTGCATTGATTTAGATAATTAACAAAATTTTCTTGCTTCAATTCATTAATGACAGATGAATGCCCGACTAGAATTGACTGATGGAAACTAATGCGAGGAAATTTTTTTACTAATATAACAAACATGCAGACGCTTTTAAAAATTGGCTTTCGATACAAAGTAGTCCAAGATATCTAACCCACTCTGTCTTTTTCATTGCGCAAATGTATGTGAAAAAGTGAGACCAATAATGGCAGAACTCAACTTAAATAAGTTTGTATGCGGCCAAAAATCGCGCGGGCTCTCCTTAGCTGTAAGTGTTTTACAACCTTGATTTAGTTCATTTCTAAGAAAAATTATTAAAAGCTAAGTTTTTCCAAGTGCTGATAAGTGAGAAGTAACAGAGCAAATTAATGCGTAAACCCAAGGTGACCATCCGAACAGTGGAGCACTCAGTTTGACGAAGAATGAGCGAAATTCGTAACAGTACTCAAGATGAAATGATCCACTTGCAGTCCTATACCGCACTGCAAGACTTCGAATATAGCGAAAATATGAAATTATTTTTTAAGAAATGTTCAGAAAATAAAGCGATAAAATAGAATCGTTTGATTTTGATGTACATTCTTTTGAAAACGCACCGGGAATTGTATAATAAAACACAAAATAGTTGTTTAATTTGTCGCCTTCAAAATAGGCTTCATTCAAAGCAATGCACATATGCTAGCGATTAGTCCAGTCATCAAAGCACCTTTTAAACGCGTTTGAAAATATCGAATTCTCCTTAATGGCCTCTATGGACTCAAAGCGATGTCCGCGGAGTGGCAATTTACATTTTGGGGAAAGAAAAGAGTCACAGAGGACTAAATCCGGTGAATACGGTGGTTGTTCGATGATATTTGTCGAGTTTTTGGTCAAAAAAGTGCTCAAAATAAGAGCCTTGTGAGACGGTGCGTTATCATGGTACAATACCATGAGTTTTCTTTCCACAAATCGGGCCGTTTCCTACGCACATTCGCTCTCAAATGTCGCACAACTTCCAAATAATATTTTTTATTTACCGTAGAATCATTTGGAATGAATATCGAGTGCACAGCACCATGATAATCAAAGAAAACAAGTAGCATGACTTTCACTGTCGACCGACTTTCACATGGTTTTTTGGGTTTCGGTTCATGTGGATAGCCCCATTCAGCCGCCTGTTGACTGGTTTGCATGTCAAACTCATACACCCACGTCTCGTCACCTGTTGTTATGCGCTGAAAAATCGTTGGGTCTGAATTCACTTGCTCAAGTATGTTTTCAGCCACCTTTCTCCGATGAATTTTTTGAAAGAAATTCAACTCTCTTGGAACGAGTCGGCAGCCACACTTCTCATGCCCAATCGATGGTGTAAAATGTTGCGAATTGATTCAGGAGACATGCTAAGGTCACGAGGTACCTCCTTCAAACTTAAATGCTAGTTTTCCAACACCATTTCCTTGACTTTGCCGATGTTTTCATCCGTTAAAGACGTTGATGGGCAACCACATCGGGGCAAATCTTCCACGACTTCTCGGCCCTCTGCAAAAGTCATTCCACTACAACTCGTAGACCCGTGTTTTTGATAAAAACGCACTCGCCACAGGCTTTCTGCAACATTTTACATGATTCGGTACACGAAATCCCTTTCAAAACACAAAATTTAAGACAAATTCTTTGTAGAGTACACCTGCAGTTGTCTGATATAATAAATGCCAAAAACAAACTAACTGACAGATCACGCTCAAACTGTGCGTCTCTATAGAGGGCAGTTGTACCAGCATTTCAGCAAAAAAATTTAGTTATACGTGCGCTTTTTAAATGAACAATTTCCGATATTTTTTTGGCAGAATGTATATTCATGAATATTTACTGTCTTGTGTGATGGATTTTTACTTCGCTTATTTGCCATTAGAGCGCGTAGTATAGCTCGCAAGCAGTCCATAAGTTAGAGGTAGATGTAAAATTTCACGTATTCAAACGTTTCTTGTAATTTTTTCACTTTGACATTAAGAATGCGATAGAAATTTTGGTTTGAGTATTGAGAATGTTTTCCTCAAACGTTACAATAACTATGGAGGCTTATTTATCAAATTTTATATCTTTAAAAATTTAGAGCATCAGCAGCAGTCAAAGCAAATGGATTATGACAAACCGACGTTAAGCAGAGACTTTTGAGTGAAACACTCATTACGATATCGCACAGGAGACAGGACGGTAGTGGGTTGATATAACACTATTGCAAGTTTTCAGATATCTTCTTTACTTTAGACCCACCTATGAACACGATGGCAGTAAAAGGAACTATCGACGGTATATAGACTTCATATGCCTGCACTAGAGAAACCTGAACGCGGTTACCTGTTGTGTCTTCAGCCATAAACACGGTTCTACCCACATATTATACTTTTGTGGTTCCAGGTCAGAATTTAGCCGAGGTGGGTGGATTGCTATAGTATTAGTGGGAGCGCTTCCGACATACCATTGGTGTGGCGACACTTTAGAGAGGCTTTTGACGTTTTGATTTGAACCTCCTTCACGAAAATTATATGTGTATTTAATTTGACTCAAATCAAATCATAAATATGGCTATATTTAGCATGCTTGTAGAACGAATGCAATAGGATTCACTTTATTCGACAAGTTCACATGGTTTGTCATTTATTTCATATCATTCAAAATATGTAGATATATATCTATGAATTCACCATATTCAGATATTTCCGAAAAACGTGCCTAATTAAATTTCCGATTTCCTTGCATATTCGGATCGCCAGTCTATATTTTCATCTCACTGAATTGTTTAGTACTTATATGCATTCATACGAGCTGTTCAATAAGTTTTGCGTTTCGATAAAAGAAGGTGCGTGTGAGCAATATTTTGACTGAAGTATTAGGTTCTAGCAAGCTGTGTGCACAATCGGAACAAAAACACATTTAAACGCGACTCTCTCAGCAATATTTAGAGTATTTTTGAAATATTAAAGTGGTTTTTGTGTGCCAAACATCACTGCGCATGAGACTTTGGCCTATCCCCACGATTCCAAATCAAAACAACAGGCCAAAGGTTGGCGTCAACCTGGTTCTTCAGCTCCGAAACGTGTTCATGCCCAGAAATCTCCCAATAAGTGTTTAGCATCAGTTTTTTGGGATGCGAAAGGAACTTTATTTGTGGATTACTTGAAAACTGGTAAAACAAAAAATTCTAAATATTATTGTAACCTTTTAGACCAACTGATGGAAAAAACTCGTGAAAAAATACCCAATTTGCAAAAGAAAAAACTTCTTTTCCATCAGCACAATGCACGTTGATACAATAAGATTTTAGTAATGGTTTTTATTAATTATAGCTTTACGTGCTCAGGGTCGTTGAAAATAACAGGTTCCATGTCACAATACGTGAATGCACTACAATAATAATAAAGCTGAAATAACGTCGAATAAAGAATAACTATTAGTCATTATAAGGCATTTTCATGAAAATATCCGTGGAAAATGGCCTGTGCGTAGAAAAGCAGGTCATGTTATTTATCATAGTTATTCACCATGAAAATAATTACTACGAAATGCCATTGAAGACTTTATTTTAATTATGCAACCATAATTATTGGGTATTGTAAGCTGAAATTGGCGATAACAACTTGAACGATTTTTACCTTCTCCAAAATTGTATATTTAAGCACACAAAATTGTATACCTAATACATAGCGCAGATAATCCAGAAGCGATGTAGAAAACGTCAACGTGATCTTCAAAAGCCGAATTGACTGGTTGGGCTACTGCAAAGCCAGCCGAGCTGGCTATGTTGATGAAGTTATAAAGCGTTTTCCAATAAGAGGTTTTATTCTGATATTCAAAGAAAAATGCTATTTTTTAATATAAATGATCGGATGTTTATTTCTTTATAAAGATAAAGATATGCCCTTGATAGTGGAAAATAACATCCGGCAAATGACCATCACGACAATATCCAAGACAATATGCTTTTAATGAAATTTTCCATAACCGAATTGCAAAGTGGCTGCCCTATATCCTCGATAGCCTCACGAATGCCATCTTTGAGATCTTGGAACGACCCTGGGCTATTGGCGTAGACCTTCTCTTTCACGTGGTCTCAAAGAAAAAAGTCACAAGGTGTTAAATCACAAGATATCGGTGGCTAATTGTGATCACTTCTTCGAGAGATAAGATGGTCCGGAAACTTTCCCCGTAAAATATCCATGGTTTCGTTCCTTGTGTGGCACTAAGTGCCGTCTTGTTGGAAATAAACGTTGTCCGGATCAATACCATCCAATTCCGGCCATAAAAAATCGTTAATCATCTCTCGATAGCGCAATCCATTTCACCATCACACCTGTTATTGGAAAACCCTTTATTTCACAAGGGCTTACAGGTAGGAACGTTTACTCTTTTTAGCAAAGCGAAAATGACTGGAAAATATTCAAAGTTATTTTTTATATAATTTTTGAAAAGTAACCAGCCGATGGCTCGTCCTTTAAATTGCAAGTACAAGGGCGTTCTATCAAAAATTAATTCATGAACCTACTGCGAATAACAGACTTTTTGACAGGCATGAGGTCAAAACGTGTTTGTTTATACATATATGATTTTTTTTTTCTTTTTCATAGTTATAAATCACATATTTTTGGAACCTTCTAATGAGTGTTCCTATAGTAAAACATACACACCCTTACCCAGGCACAACTGAGTGATAAATACTTCCTTGATTATTATTTGAAAAACATTAACTGATAGCTGGTCAACATTTGTTGTTAACTGTATATCACATACTTATAACATTACTTGCACACACACACACTCATTGATTTATTAATTAACAATTGAACATTTTTTAGATAATGCAATGCAGCTAATTTGAAATAATTTCCTTGAAAAATTTCGACATCTAACATAAAGAATAAAAACTTAAAAGCGCACCTTGACTATGAATTCACTACTGTCACACTTAAAAATTATTTTCAAACTGGCATTTTACCCATTTCCATGTCATTTTCAAAGCAAAGAAAAATGTCAAATATACAACCTCTTATACATGCGGAAAAGAGAAATCGCTAAATGGCTTAAGTTAATATAAATGGTTTTTGAACAGCAACGAAAAATCTAGACTACTAAAAAGTGATGTTTGAAAAAAAATGCATAACAAAAGAAAACAAAAAATTAAGCACTAAAATGCATATACAATTACCCCACGGCATAACTTGAAACTATTGGGTGAAACTGAAATGTAATTCACTTAAATTCACCCTGAAAATATGAACATATGCAAGTTTTGCATATAGCCTCAAATTATAATGTATGTACATACATATATATTTATGTAAAATTTTATTTTTGTATACATTTTCGCACACCTCTTCACTTCAATCCATCGGCGCCAAGTTGTGAGATGACCAATATATGTGGGGCATGAGGGTGGGTGTGTGTTCAGCACTCATCTGGCTAACTTTTGATTTCATTATTTCCGAAAAAAAATTATTTAAGAAAGACAATAAATATGTTCGCTTGTTCAAATGCATGAATGTTTACTTATAAATATTTACTTAAAAATGGGTGGTACTAAGTAGGGGTAAGGTTTATGAGAAAATTCAAAGAAATTCTTATATCTAAGACCCGTTCTCTCAACTTACCCCCTTACTCACTTAGCTGACTTTATTATCACTTTATACATAAATCATGTGGAAAAAAGCTATACACACATATGTATCCGTACATTTAAAGAACAGTTTATGTGCTGCTTAAGTTATGTAGTTCAATTTAAATTGAAGTAGAAGAATGTGAAATTAATTAAGGCATTGAAATAGTTAAAGTATAGCTGATTTTTGGTTTAATCGCCAGTATTATCAGCTTTAAAGCAGGTTGAATAAAATGATGTACATTTTCTCCACCCCTTCCATACATATTTTTCTCCATCCATAGTTTTAAAACATTCAAATTTACCTTTGCCGGGCAATTCTGAAAGTGAAAAGAACAAACAAGAAACTTAAGAAGGTTAGAAATTACTTATCGGCTCGCTTTTATAGTTTATAAGTTTGACGAGAAAACGGGCTGAAAATATTTTAATTATCATTAAAAATTGAGGTTTTCGAAGGCTTTGAAATTATAAATTTAATGTCATTATGATGAAAGCGAAGATAAAGCCGCCTCTAGATAAATTAATACACTCTTTAATTTACAGTATACCGGTACGGTCAAGATCATGCTAACGCAAGATTTTACTCCTAGAGTGGGTAATACATTTATTAATTAGCAGTAGATATGCAATTTTATTTTGTAAATTTTTGGTTCCTTCATTTTCAAATCTTTTGGGAAAACTTGAATGCTAAATACTGTTCAAATGCTGGACAAGGCTTTGAAATTAGACTAGACAACCAATTTATTTTATGTTGTTCGACCTCCACACGCGGAAAATCAATTAAAAAATGTTTGAATGGTAAAATTTTTCGCCCTTAACTGTTTTTTGTTTGCTCGACTTTTAAAGAGGTATCCCAATATATGTATAAGTATATATTCATACTTCAATGCTTAACAGATTTTAATGAGTAATATGTCAATTGACGGAATGAATGATTGACAGGAATAAAATTTGCCTTAAATTTTTCTAAAAAAATTAAGTGTTTTTGATTGATGTCCATAGTGCGGACAATTGTAAAGATATAAAAAATACGGTAGTTCGGCACACAAATTTTGTTTTTTGATTTTTTTGTTTAATGTAATGTCGAAAACCCATTTAAAATAATTAAAAAAAAAAACATTTACATCCAGAACTATTACTACTTGATAGTTCTGGATGTAAATTCTTATTTTCCCTCAGCCAAGACTAAGAGGGGCTAAGAAGCTGTAAAAGTATTATGTAAAGTAATTAATAACAAAAAAGTTATGTCTATGTGGCCTCATAGATTCACTATGGCTGCCATTTAAATGTACTTTTCATGCGATAACGCAATTTGAATACAGTGAACAGAAAATTGATATTTCCACAAGATCTGCCAACTTCTTCCAACAATTCTACTCCAAGTACACTTACAGATTTCTAGAGATTGGCGTAGTGTTAACTCGTCTATAGTGATTGGATTAAAGTTACCAAATTTGTATGTACAAAACTTGCAATTATAAAGTTTAAAAATTTGAAACAAAGCATATTCCAGTATTATTTGCGTCCGCCAAAACGTGGGCTAGTGCATGAATACCATTCGGAAGTGTACCAGTTCGAAATCCAGGGCACGAAACACAAAATGATAGAAAAAAAGTTTTTCTTATAATGGCTGCTCTTAGGCAGACAATGGCAAGCCTCCCAGGGCCTGCTTGCCATATGCCGTCCGGAGTAAAGGCGTAAAGCCCTAGGCCCCTTCAATAGTGGATAACATCAAGACCATGAATAGGAGAAGGAGCTCGGCAAGCATCCAAAAACGGTTAAGAAAAGTTATATAAATATATAGAAATAGCAAATTATATTTATAGCAGCGTGAGAACTATCGATGTAAATAACTATAGTTTAACGTTTGAGAATGGCAAGCGGGGTTAATATTTCTGTTCAGTATGCCATCATGAATGGTTTCAAGCCAGAATACGACTTCCAAATTGTGGAAATTTATTTTAAAAAATAAACGAGTTCGCGACGTTTATAGGGCACTGGCCGCATCATCGACCCCTATTTCTTTCGAATGAGGAAGTGGCTGCCCTTACAGTGAATAGCGAGCGCTATCAAGCGCTCTAAAAATTAATTAGCTAAACATCAACGACATTTGTTTCCAGCAAGATGGCGCAACTTGCCATACAGCGCGCTTAATGTCATAATTTCTATATGAATTAAAAAAAAAAAATGGGAGGGACAAAATACTTAACCCTAGAACGTCATCCTTATTTATTGTACACTAACGTCATCCTTCGTCATTTTGACTACGATGTATTTTAAAAAGCTGTAAAAAAAGTTGTCAGCAAAAATAGGTATCAAAATTGATTTGTTATTTTTATTTAGATACTTTAAAATTAATATTTAACGAAACTCATAATTTTTTTTTTTTTTTTGGCGTAAAATTAACATTGAATAGTCTTTCAATTGGCATGGTTTTTTAAACAACTTATTTATTATATAACATTTCAAATAAAAAATAAATCACATTTTTATCCATTAAGTCTTATAGTTTCTTATAAATAATACATTAAACTAAAAAAGGAACATTCGTTTTAAGATAAATTATTTCATATAAAGCATGAGTCACAAACTTCTATTTTGTGCTCGCAGCCTTTTCTTGCACTTTACACAAACGACGTTTGTCATTCTTCGTTTAGCAGAAGGACAAACTGTGCATATTTTTCTTTTTCCAGTTGAACTTTTTGGTATTTTGTTTTCAGATTCTGTAGATTTATTTATTTGAAGCTGATTCTCGATATCATTTCTCACAGTGGATGTTATTGTTGGCATAACAAGCCTGTCCTTTAGTTGCTCTTTTATGAGTTCCGCAAAAAGTTTTTTCATAAAATTAACGCGATTTAGTGGCTTTTGACCACCTTGAAACACATTATGGGTATAAATTATATATGAATTAATGAAAGCTATGTTTAAAATTCCGAAAAATTGACATAATGGCCATCTGTTAGTTTTTCTTGAACAGCTCATAACACTGCACATCTGATCGAATGTATCAACTCCTCCTTTGGTACTATTATAAAACTCCACCATGTTGGGTTTATTTGTATTGGAATTGATAGTGCCCTGTTCGTTACATGAAGATAAAAGATAAACCATTTTGTTTGGCTTCGGCTTATACGATAACAATGTTAAGTTGCTGTCGTAGCAAAACATGGCCGAACCGCACTTACGACCCTTTTTTTCTTTTAGCTGAACTGGAATTTCTCTTTTATTTGACCGAAGAGTGCCGACAATTGTCAAATTGTATGGGCTCTGCCCTAATGATTTTGCCAGAGGTATTGAAGTGAACCAGTTGTCCATTGTAATATTTCGGTTTGAGCCATGTACAGTTTTCGTAAGCTCTTTCACATAGAACTCTCCAAGAGGCATTGTAGTATTGTTCGAATTTTTGCCCAAATATGGAATTGCGTCCACCATATACTTGGTTCCACTATCACATAACATCACCATTTTAATTCCATATTTGGCAGGCTTATTCGGGATATACATCTTGAAACTGCACTTGCCTCGGAAAGCTAAAAGCTGTTTGTCCACTGTAAGGTATGGACCAGGACTGTAATTTTCCCTGCATTTTTTTACAAACATTTCCCATATTTTTCTGATGGGTGCGAATTTATCACCCACTAATTGCAGGCGCAGAGATTTATCGTCGAACCGCAGGCAGGACATAAGAAATTGAAATCGGGCTTTGGTAAGAACGCTTGCGTAGATGGATCCAGAATAGCACCTGTCAAATAATTCCTCCACAGATAAATGCTGATCTTTTTTAACAGCGGTCAACACCAATATACCCATAACTGCATATATTTCATTTGCATTTGTGTTACGTCGTTGTGTCTGATCCGTATTTGCTAGTAAGATTGATTGGCGTTGATTTATTTCAACATTTGTCCACTTTACAACTTCGTCAACGATATCTCCTGTTATGAACAGTTTGAAACAGTCGAACGGATCAATTATGTTTTTACACTGACGGGTAGGCCCTTGACTTTTATGTACGATATTTAGCCCATAATGATGAGTTGTACCTTTAACTGATGCCCATTTATGACCATTTTTCCCTCGAAGTATAGTTTTCTCACATGTAATAACGTTATCTTCATCCTCATCAGTTGCTTCATCTGATGAGCTGGTGTTTGCAACGAAATCCTCTTCCTCAACTTCTGTGTCACAACCTATTTCACTGTCATCGCTTTCAAATTCATCGTTGCTATCACAACAAGAGAGAAATTTCTCAATTTGTTTATCTGTTAGTGATTGTTGATTAGCCATTTTAGAGTTACGATAAAATTATTCGTACTAAAAAAGTACCCCGTCAAAACTGGAAGTTACACAAACGTCATCTTTCGTCATTTTGACTACGGCAAAAAATTATAAGCGAAAAAAAAAGTACTCACAATGTGCGTACAGCAAGTCTTCGTCCACCAACAGCTTCTAACCAACTAACGCTATCAGAAAAATCAGACCAAAACAATCTAAAAAAACCGGTTTTAATTTTAAAATAAAATCGCGCGTAGTCATTTTGGCGAAGGATGACGGAGCAGGGTTAAGAAAAAAAATTATTTTGGGGCGAATTCTTTTTTATTTTTTCGAAAAAGTTTCGAAAACTTAGATTCAAATAGAATGAATGATAATATCATAAAACAGATGTGTGAGAAATTTCTGGGAGATCGGTCAATAAGTATTCGAGTTATCGTGTACGCCAATTCGAAAAATATAGTTTTGAGAAAAACGCGTCTAAAGTTTGAACACATGACAATTCAATAATTCAATGCGTTCGAAAGCAAAGATAGAGTCGTCACGGTTGAAATACATAAATTTACGTTCTAAAAATTATTTTACATATTCTTAAAGAATTATATTAACATTTTATAAAAAAAAGAAATTTCGAAATTGTCTCCTTAACAATCGATTTTGACAAATTACAAATATAAATTATTTTCCAATAAAAGGTGTTATTCCCGTAAAATATCAATGGTTTCGTTGCTTGTGTGGTACGTAGCGCCGTCTTGTTAAAAATTAACGTTGTGCAGATCAATACCATCCAATTCCGGCCATAAAAAATCGTTAATCATCTCTCGATAGCGCAATCCATTCATAAAGTAAGGTCCAATCACTTCGCCAGACTATAAACCGCACCAAACAGCCACACGTTGAGTATAGAGAGGCTTTTCAACAATAACTCTTGGATTTTCTCAAGATGATTTTTCGGTGGAATTCCGAATAATTTTCATGCATTTCAACGACCCATTCAACAAAAACACGACGTTGTTGATGATCGGGCGACTTAAGTTCTTGTGTTAACCGGACTTTATAAGCCTTAAGACCCAAATCTTTATGCAAATTACGGTGTAATGACGTTTGTGGAATATCTAAATCCAAAGAACGACGAGGAATGGACAAATCTGGGTTTTCTTCAACACTTTCGGCTACAATAGCAATATTTTCGGTTTTTCTTGAGCGACGTGTACGGGTTTTATTCTTCAAATCACTAACTTGTCCCAACAGCTCGAATTTTTTTTATCAGTTTGTGTATTGCGGTCCTACAAGGTGATTCACGATAACCCAAAAATGTTTGAGTTTTACGAACCGTCCCTGCCAAATTTTCACCATTTTTATAGTGAACTTTAATAATTTCAATGCGTTGTTTAAACGTGTATCGTTCCATTTTTATTAATGGGGTAGTTTCTACTAGTCAAATATCAAAAACTGACGGCTTCAAGAGTGACATTTACCGAAATAGTGGGCTATTCAAAAGAACACCCGTTTTTATAAATCCCTTTACTTCATAAAACGAATCCTAAAGATACCAGGCTTCACGCCAAACTATGCAATTTTTCTGGGTATCGGAAAACATTTTCTGGTATAAACATCTAAATGAAATGGGCTCAGAATTCGGATTTACTTTTGACGAATGAATCAATAATATGCAGTGGTATACAGTTGCTCTCAGAATTAAAGGCCAAACACACCGGAAAACGTAACGAAAGGCACTTGCAAGTGCAGCACGCATATATATACAAATGCTTAGTCCTAATGAAGGAGTCAACCTACATGATATAAATGATTTGGATTGAAGATATATCAACGATTTTAAAAACACCATATTGTGCCTGCTTATGTTAAATGCCAATAAATTTTATTTATATTCTAAACAAAATGAATTGTAAAAATCATATGCAATACCATATGCAAAAATAAAAGCCATGAAATTATCTACGAGATTATAATAAAACAAATCATTCCTACAATATTTCATTTTAAGTTCACAACCTCATTAAAAAACCAGTGAGTAAAGTTTATAATCAGTTTCTATGAATTCCCTAAGATAGTGAAAAGTGATTATATGCAGCTATGGTCAAGTTGGACGCCTACCTCGGATGGCAGGTAATCGCAGGGTTACATTTATAAATTATATGGAGAAAGTTTCGTTAATTTGTATGAAAGTTTCGAAATGTCTTCATTTTGACTTAGAAGTCCATACCTTAAAGCCCGATATATGAATCGCATATGTATTTACATATATTTTTACAAATGTTCAAGTGAATTCGTGTTATACAAAGTTTGTATAAAAACACATAAATGTGTGTATGTGTATAATGTACTCACATACAAACATACTTATAGAATTCAGGCATTTCACTACGAAAATATTAAAAACGAATATATTTCAAATGAACCAAAAATATAAGCACACACTACCAACACATTTGCATATACCTTATGTCAAAAAAGTATCCATAAATGGCCAACAGAATACTAGTTTCATTAGTCATACGAATTTATTGCTTCGCCTCTAAGAGTCATACTCATTCATAATAATACGTTTATGCCAAAAAATAACCTAACATTCTGATTTTTTTTAAACAATTTTTTCGGGTGCAATCGAGAATCTCATTGCGATTTCTCTGACATGTTTTTTCTTAATCTGAGTAATTTTTCATATTTGTTGAGCTCTTGGCCCGCAATTCTTATGCTATGGCAATCTGTTGAGAATTAATTTGATTTTTTCCACAAAACCGCCTTTTTTCACTGTTATTACTCTCGTAAATGTGGCATAACACTAAAGTCAATTCGAAAAATATAGTTTTGAGAAAAACGCGTCTAAAGTTTGAACACATGACAATTCAATAATTCAATGCGTTCGAAAGCAAAGATAGAGTCGTCACGGTTGAAATACATAAATTTACGTTCTAAAAATTATTTTACATATTCTTAAAGAATTATATTAACATTTTATAAAAAAAAGAAATTTCGAAATTGTCTCCTTAACAATCGATTTTGACAAATTACAAATATAAATTATTTTCCAATAAAAGGTGTTATTCCCGTAAAATATCAATGGTTTCGTTGCTTGTGTGGTACGTAGCGCCGTCTTGTTAAAAATTAACGTTGTGCAGATCAATACCATCCAATTCCGGCCATAAAAAATCGTTAATCATCTCTCGATAGCGCAATCCATTCATAAAGTAAGGTCCAATCACTTCGCCAGACTATAAACCGCACCAAACAGCCACACGTTGAGTATAGAGAGGCTTTTCAACAATAACTCTTGGATTTTCTCAAGATGATTTTTCGGTGGAATTCCGAATAATTTTCATGCATTTCAACGACCCATTCAACAAAAACACGACGTTGTTGATGATCGGGCGACTTAAGTTCTTGTGTTAACCGGACTTTATAAGCCTTAAGACCCAAATCTTTATGCAAATTACGGTGTAATGACGTTTGTGGAATATCTAAATCCAAAGAACGACGAGGAATGGACAAATCTGGGTTTTCTTCAACACTTTCGGCTACAATAGCAATATTTTCGGTTTTTCTTGAGCGACGTGTACGGGTTTTATTCTTCAAATCACTAACTTGTCCCAACAGCTCGAATTTTTTTTATCAGTTTGTGTATTGCGGTCCTACAAGGTGATTCACGATAACCCAAAAATGTTTGAGTTTTACGAACCGTCCCTGCCAAATTTTCACCATTTTTATAGTGAACTTTAATAATTTCAATGCGTTGTTTAAACGTGTATCGTTCCATTTTTATTAATGGGGTAGTTTCTACTAGTCAAATATCAAAAACTGACGGCTTCAAGAGTGACATTTACCGAAATAGGGGGCTATTCAAAAGAACACCCGTTTTTATAAATCCCTTTACTTCATAAAACGAATCCTAAAGATACCAGGCTTCACGCCAAACTATGCAATTTTTCTGGGTATCGGAAAACATTTTCTGGTATAAACATCTAAATGAAATGGGCTCAGAATTCGGATTTACTTTTGACGAATGAATCAATAATATGCAGTGGTATACAGTTGCTCTCAGAATTAAAGGCCAAACACACCGGAAAACGTAACGAAAGGCACTTGCAAGTGCAGCACGCATATATATACAAATGCTTAGTCCTAATGAAGGAGTCAACCTACATGATATAAATGATTTGGATTGAAGATATATCAACGATTTTAAAAACACCATATTGTGCCTGCTTATGTTAAATGCCAATAAATTTTATTTATATTCTAAACAAAATGAATTGTAAAAATCATATGCAATACCATATGCAAAAATAAAAGCCATGAAATTATCTACGAGATTATAATAAAACAAATCATTCCTACAATATTTCATTTTAAGTTCACAACCTCATTAAAAAACCAGTGAGTAAAGTTTATAATCAGTTTCTATGAATTCCCTAAGATAGTGAAAAGTGATTATATGCAGCTATGGTCAAGTTGGACGCCTACCTCGGATGGCAGGTAATCGCAGGGTTACATTTATAAATTATATGGAGAAAGTTTCGTTAATTTGTATGAAAGTTTCGAAATGTCTTCATTTTGACTTAGAAGTCCATACCTTAAAGCCCGATATATGAATCGCATATGTATTTACATATATTTTTACAAATGTTCAAGTGAATTCGTGTTATACAAAGTTTGTATAAAAACACATAAATGTGTGTATGTGTATAATGTACTCACATACAAACATACTTATAGAATTCAGGCATTTCACTACGAAAATATTAAAAACGAATATATTTCAAATGAACCAAAAATATAAGCACACACTACCAACACATTTGCATATACCTTATGTCAAAAAAGTATCCATAAATGGCCAACAGAATACTAGTTTCATTAGTCATACGAATTTATTGCTTCGCCTCTAAGAGTCATACTCATTCATAATAATACGTTTATGCCAAAAAATAACCTAACATTCTGATTTTTTTTAAACAATTTTTTCGGGTGCAATCGAGAATCTCATTGCTATTTCTCTGACATGTTTTTTCTTAATCTGAGTAATTTTTCATATTTGTTGAGCTCTTGGCCCGCAATTCTTATGCTATGGCAATCTGTTGAGAATTAATTTGATTTTTTCCACAAAACCGCCTTTTTTCACTGTTATTACTCTCGTAAATGTGGCATAACACTAAAGTGCAATATTAAACTCGATTTACCATCTTCTGAGTTTCGAAAATCCCCTTAAACGGGCGTCTTAAATTACCAATTTCCGGTGATTTTTTTATCAGAATATATCCTCATATATTTAGATATTACTTTCACTCAACTTTTATTTTGGAAACTCACCACTGCAATCAACTCGTCGTGTCACTTACGCAAAGTTTTCAAAGATAAACTGATCGACAATAACATAAGTGAGCAACTTATTTGTTAGGCTCTCCGAAAAACTTAAATTTGAGAATGTGTACGTCGTATTGAAATGTCGAGGTCGCTGTGTTTGTACATACATACATAGTATATTGGTATATGCATATATAGAAATACACAAAATATTTCAATGTATATGTGAAAATATCTTCGCTTTCCTTTTTGTTTTTATTTTAGATTAAATTTATTACAATTGCGATCAATTAGCTGAGAGACTGTGAAAATTTTTTGATCTTGTTCCAATTTTCAAAATGTGGCGAGCCAATTCTACACTAGCATAATTTTCGAATTTTTAGTAGAATTTTTGGAAATTTAGTTTTTCGAACAGATAATTTGTATGACTTTAACATCTTCAATTAATAGGCACACCTTAAGCGAATAGTTTGAGGTCGTCTCGAGGCTTTCCGTAACCAAAGTACTTGCCGATAAATTAGTAAATAAATTAAATTAGTAAAATAAATAAATTTTAAATTAGCAAAAGTACCACAGTGAGTGATTAACGCTCCCGTATGTGGTAAAAGTGTGCCTTTTTAAAACCATCAGGGGCAAAACTTCTTGAAGACGAAAACCTGAATAAAAGTTGTGTTGAAGCGGACCTGATAGAAAAAGTTATATTTCCATTAAATTCCCCCATGGCGTTTAAAAACCTGAGCATGTTCACATATCTTAGGTTATTAATATCGGGTTTGCCCAAATGCTATACCTCATTTAGTCCTGAAAAGAGCTAATCAAATACAATGATTTACGTTCCACGAATGCTAAGGTACCCTGGTGCCAAAGTCACATAAATCAGTGAAATATGATAGTTGTTGAACGGATCCATTGAATATGATGTGATCTTCACAGTGTTAACGACTAAGGTTGATTACAAAGTGCAACAAAATGAAGAAAAAGTTTAGTCCCTGGGGTCTCAAAGTATTTTTCCGACTGGTTATGGGAAATAAAATGACACTTATTTTACCAAATATTTTCTTCAGCAATTTTTTCAAGTCGACACCCATCATCTTTTTGTCGACTATAAAGCTGCGTTCGATAGCCCGATAAGGGGTTCCCTGTACGCCATCATGTCTGAGTTCGGTATACCAGCGAAGCTCATACGGCTTTGCAGAATGACGTTGAGCAACACAACCAGCTCCGTAAATGTAGGAAATAACCTCTCCGAGCCATTCAATACCGTTCGAGGTTTCAGACAAGGCGATCCACTGTCACGCAACCTTTTCAACTTCGTGATGGAAGGGGTGCTCCGAAAAGCAGGTGTTCATCGTAATGACACTATTTTCTACAAATGTGTCCGGCTCCTTGCGTACGCTGATGACATTGACATTATCGGCCGCTGTAAGTGAGATGTCACCGCTACGTTTTCTGCTATCGAAAAGGAATCATCACGAGTGGGTCTGGCGGTGAACGAGGGTAAAACGAAGTATATGCTGTCCACAACGCGGAACATATGGCGTGTAGGAAAGCACGCCATTGCGGACAACTATAACTTCGAAGTTGTGCCAGAATTTATTTCTCTTGGCACCGCCGTTAACAGCAACTACGATATCAGCTTGGAGTACAAACGGAGAATCACTCTTGCTAATAGGTGTTACTATGGGCTAAGTAAGCAATTGAGTAGTCGAGCCCTCTCTCGCATGACCAAACTGACATTTTGCAAGACGCTCATTATACCCGTGTTGCTTTATGGCGCAGAGGCATGGGTAGTGTCACAAAGCGATGCAGCCGTTCTTGGGGTGTTCGAGAGAAAATTTCTTCGTAAGATCTTCGGTCCTGTGCGCGTTGGCGAAGACTACCGTTCAAGAATGAACCACGAGCTGTATGAGCTCTACGGCGACATTGACGTAGTTCAACGCGTCGCCATCAAACGCCTGCAGCAAAGAAGGTGTTCGAGGGCGAAGTCCAAGGGAGCCGACGCAGAGGAAGACCATTTCTTCCGTGGAAAGACCAGGTGGAGGAAACCCTATGCTCGCTTGGTGTACATAATTGGAGACGGCGCGCGCGGAACAGAGGCGCCTGGATAGAGCTAATAAGGTCGGCCGTAACTCGGTAACGGGTTTTTATGGCCACCTAAGTAAGTAAGTATTTTTTTTTTTCATTTTATGTCACCTCAAAGTTTATAGTTCTCGTTTTAGAGAAGATTATACCTGAAGTCACCCGAAACTATTTTAAATATATATTTTTTTATTAAACCTTATTTCGTTAGATAATAAGTAATTTAATGTATAACGAGGAGGAATCAGCGTGATACTGAAGGCCCCATGCCCTCAAGCTCATTTATTAGAAATATACGTAGCATTTAAATATAGTGGCTAACAAAAAATTACCAATTCGATTAGTTGACAATTAACTACATAGATTCTGCAAGATCTGTTGGTGTTTGATGGTTAAGTCGACTTCGCGAAGATTTCCCCTTATTTGGTAGCCTTCTTCTGCTAGCGCTTGGAATTTTTCTTCATTATTATCATTAAGGTGGTGATGAA
The DNA here is from genome assembly GCF_028408465.1 of Anastrepha ludens. Classification (NCBI taxonomy): domain Eukaryota; kingdom Metazoa; phylum Arthropoda; class Insecta; order Diptera; family Tephritidae; genus Anastrepha; species Anastrepha ludens. The sequence goes on along the minus strand of NC_071500.1, from coordinate 45,305,131 downwards.
TATCTGTGTTAGGTCACTTGTTGCATTTATCACATAAAAATGTTTCGTGAGTCATAAATACTTAAATACTAAAGAATACAAAAGTAAATAAAATATAATCCAAAACTACTTATAAAATCAAAAATTCTCCACTGAATACTTAAAACTAAAATTCAAAATTGCAGGTAAGTATTTCCCTAAGTTGCCGCGTAGTTAATCTAATTGCCGTCTTTGTTGGCCATATACTCACCTATTTTTTGGGATGCGGTTGAGTTTATTAAAATTCGTCTTACAGGTATAATACATTTATTACAAAAACCATATTTGAATATATATTTTTACAATTTAGTTACAGCTTTGGTTAAATTCGATCGTTTACGGGCGGTTGACGATGTTCTAAAGACAGTTCGATCAAACGAGTACGTTCAGCACTCGTTCACATAAGTCATCGTACGAAATATGCACTTTTCAGTGACGAGTGGTACGTTTACTGATGTGATGATTCGTCCCTTGGTCTTTGTATTCCCTGCCATTCGCTGGAGAAGTGGTGGCGGAATGCTATTAGTCTCGCAAACGGTATTTTCTTTTAGTGCTGAGATGTTCGACGTAAGATCGGTTAAGATCGGGCGACCTGGGTAGCCAAGATATGTCACCGAAATGGCTCATCAGTTTGTTAGAGAAAAAGTCTCGCAGTATCGTCATGATCTCTCTGGCCGTGTGCGGGATGGCGCCATCATGCTGGAACCATGTGAAGGAGAGATGTTCTCTCTAATTGCTTGCCCTCAACGATTTAAAAAAAAATATGGTCCAATTATTCCACTGCTTGACAATGAAAACCAAACCATTGGGACTGTGAAATGGCTGTTGGTGTTTTAATAGTGTACTTTGTTCTTTAGGTGGCCAAAAACTACAATTTTGCTTATGTAAGCTTGCATTTGAATGAAAATATGCTTCATCACTTAAAAATAGTATGTTTACCGTACGAAATCGGCCCAACATTCACGCACAGAAATTTGTACGCAAATTTTAATCGTTAAACTTAAGCGCTTGCATCATTCGAATTTTGAAAGGTTGAAGTGTAAGATCCCTTCGCACAATCGTTTTTGGAAGCCCCAAGGCAGCCGCTCTCTTGCCTACGGCGCGGATGTGTCTCAGGCCCTGACTTTCGCACCCATGAGCAAATCAAATCCCTTGGACATTATCTAAACGTCTAAAATTGTAACGCGAACAAAATCTACGGCCTTTAAATACGCTTCGATTGCGAGCGCACATTGTTCACTCGTTCACTACGACATCGTGACAAAATAACCTGCACGAATAACAAAGCTAACGAGGTCCACAGCCCGCTCATACGCTCAGCGGTTAAAAAGGAACTTTAAATTTAAAACTTAATTCTGCCTCCGGATACCCAACCTCTAAGTATATTAGAACTAAATATTTTATCCATAGAAGTTGTAGTTTTACAGTTTTCCTTTAGATTTAGATTTGTGGGGGGTTTGACAAGGTCAAGCACTCAGTCAGTAGACTATTGTACTACAAACAGTTATCCTTATAAAACAAAAACTATTAAGTGGGCTTTAAAGTTCTATACGATAAATCAAAGGTACAAACATAATATCTCAAAATAAAAATTGTATATAAAAAACAGTTTTGTATGATTTTAGCAATAATTTATGGTATAATCCTTGAGAATTTCAAGTAAAATGAGATATAGCTTGCAGTTTTCATTTGATATGAAATAAAATAAATGACATAAAATGAAAAAAAATAATGAATATTTCGTAAAATATATGTCTCCTCACACCCCAGCGGTTAAATTTTTTCATTTTCATGCCAATGTAATAAGAATTAGTAGAGAAGTTTTTATTATCAAGTTTCGTTCTGGAACTTTCTATAAAGTAAAACTTTTGTTGCCTGGTGTCTTTCGGTATTGCAATTTTCGGATATTGGTTCGTGGGATTATTGATCAGTCTGTGACTCGAATATCCCTTTATTTAACTTAGAAAGAGTAAGCACCAATTTTTCTCCGATTTTTCTATAATTTTTATTCTGTCCCTTAAAGATTTATTTTTTTTGTTTTGATGGACCATTTCTGAACTATGTTACTGTTACCGCTCGCTACTGCAATAAAGTGCTGACAGTTCAGTAGTTTTGCAAACTATATTATTATGTACATACTCGTACATATATTTCATGTTTGTTGCTTACTATTTGTAGTAATTTTGCCAAAAATGCAAGCTAACTATCTATGCCAGGAACAGTAAAAAGTTTACTTTTCACACTTTTGAAACTTGTGCCGACAAAACGTCTTCTTGTATCCCCTAAAATTCGATTGCAGCGGTAACCTCCACCCATCTCATTATTTCTTCTTTGCTCTTTTGCAACTTTCACGCGTAGAAACTCAGAATTCAATTTTTCGGTTTTGGTTCTGCTTACGACTGAATATTTCTCCGATTTTTTTCTATGTAAAATTTTATTACTGTTCTTCCTTCTTGCAGCATAAAGTTTATATTTTTATAGTGTAAAAATATTGTGCGAATAGCATTTTACAACTTTTTGTAATTTAATATATTTTTTCAAGGATTGGGAACGTTTGCTTTGTTATTATGGCCGTTGTTATCAATATTTTCTTTTTCATCTTTATTCTTATTATATTCGTGAGTGTTAATGTAGTAGCTGTTGCTGTTATATTTTTATTATAAATAACTGGAGAATTTTCGAGTTAACATTTTGCAACAACTTGGCCGCAATGGATTTGCCACTGCTGTTTCCTGTCTTTTCGTTTTCACCGCATTTATTGCTATTTTTGTAAGCGGTATGCTAGTGTGTTGGTGTGTAGTGGTTACTGTGCTTGCAAAAGTTTGTTTGCTGTTCTAAAGGCATGTTGCTGAAATTTATTTGGCTGTTATGAATGTCAGAGTGAGAGCTGAAATAAATAACACAAATAAAATAAATAATGGCTGAAAATCAAAAGTTGATAAAGTCAGCAGTTCTCATTGCCATTTTTGATTTCGCTTTTTTGTATTGTAGTTTTGTTGGTTTATTTTTTGTTTTTTTTTTTGAAAGTTGTACCACTGTACGTAGTCGAAATCCAATTAAAGATTTTTGAGATTTTATGACAGATTTTATTTGCCAGGATGGGGTGAAAATGAGTTCAACCTCTTTCTATTTTTACTTGCCTAAGGTCATGCCAGTTGTATAAAGTTCATTCGAGTGTTTTTATATCGTTTATTGATCCATGCTTATATAAAACCCCTATGAATAGAATCTCAAATTTGATTCGACTAAGAATGTATTGTAATAAGAAGAATACATAAGTTCAAGTGTTGAGCCAAAATGTTGGCTAGGGTAGCCAAATCAATGATACTAAAATTTCTATTGAATTGCGAGGGCTCTTGTTATGCGGTCAAAATATTGATAACTAGCAAACCCGGCCCCCTTCGCTGGGCACACTAAAATAGAATAGATATGGTTTAGAACAGAAAATATATGGTTTTCATATTATTTATTTCTTTATTCTTTATTCAAGCGCTTTGGCATAAACAATATTTTTTGTTTTTTTTTTGTTTTTGAGTAAATATAAAATATAAATTGAAAATCAGGAAAAAAGAAGATTGTTTTTAAATTTCAAATGAACGCATATGAATAACTAAGAAACAATCGTCTTTTTTCCTGATCATCCATGAATTTTTAGTTTCAATTTATATGTTTTATTAAGCAATGGAGCTTTTTAACCATTATCCATTTATATTTTTCAAAAAAAAAAAACGAAACAAATTTTTTTTTCCACGAACACATAATTTCATTCGAATTTCACATTAAATTCTCAAATTTCGTAAGAAATTATTCACTGTTCCAAAATCCACTCCAAGAAAATTCACAAACAATTTTTACATATTGCACTTACGTTTTTTCCTTATGGCATCCAAATCAGAAAGAAATATTGACACATTGTAACTCACACTGTCAATTTGACAGTTCAGTTCCGCCCCAAGCGTTAAAAAAGTAAGCGACATTATGGCTGGTTCAAAAGAACGCTGCACCCGTTGCCAGTGCTCCGAATTACAACCAAACTTTACGAAGCCCATTTTCAATACTTACTTAACAATGTGCGTAAGTTTGGTTTAATTCGGTACGAAGACACGACGGGTCCACGTTTTGGCATATATTTCGAGACCCTAGTCATCAATAGGTATGAAAATTGGCTTTCATTTTATACCCATATTGTACATACACAACCAAAGGTTACCCGCGTCCACATTTTGACCTATATCTGGAGACCCCAGTCACGGAGTGGCACGAAAAATACTCTGTACTAAAGCATTCACCAACAGCTTCAATTTGATATCCATATTGTACAAACACATTCTAGGGTCCACGTTTTGGTCTCTATCTCGAGACCCTAGTCACGGAGCGGAAGGAAATACTCTGAACTAAAGCATTCACCAACAGCTTCCATTTGATACCCATATTGTTCATACACATCCGAAGGTTACCCGGGTCCACGTTTTGACCTATATCTCGAGACCCTATCTACCAATAGGTATCCAAACTATACGGAAACCATCTTCAATACTTACTTAACAATGTGTGTAAGTTTGGTTTAATTCGGTCTAAAGACACGGCGGGTCCACGTTTTGGCATATATTTCGAGACCCTAGTCATCAATAGGTATGAAAATTACCCCGTATTAAAGCACTTATCAACAGGTTCCATTTGATACCCATATTGTACATACACAACTAAAGGTTACCCGGGTCCACGTTTTGACCTATATCTCGAGACCCTAGTCACGGAGTGGCATGAAGAATACTCTGTACTAAAGCATTCACCAACAGCTTCAATTTGATGTCCATATTGTACAAACTCATTCCAGGGTCCACGTTTTGGTCTCTACCTCGAGACCTTAGTCACGGAGCGGCATGAAAAATACTCCGAACTAAAGCATTCACCAACAGCTTCCATTTGGTACCCATATTGTACATACACGTGCGAAGGTTACCCGGGTCCACGTTTTGACCTATATCTCGAGCCCTATTTCCAAAATGAAATATAATCCATGTTACTCGTGGATAATGTAGCTTTCGAATGGTGAAAGAATTTTTAAAATCGGTCCAGTAGTTTTTGAGCCTATTCATTACAACCAAACAAACAAACAAAGTTTTCCTCTTTATAATATTAGTATAGATGAGCTGTCATTAGCTTGACATGAAATAGATGCTGAATCGCAGTGTGCGTTGCGCAACATTGAAACGTATTACAGATTAGATTCGGGCAATAAATGAGACCAGCAATGATAAGCAGATAACAATAATTGAAGGGATCTTTTAATTCTTGGATAATTCAAGCAACTTTAACCCTAAAAGCATTCAACAGGCTCTATTATTTAATTAATTTCCAACTTCGTAGAGTTATTTATCATGTAGAAAATAATATTTATGAGTAAACTAGTAACAAGTTTCAGAACATCCAATTTTTGTCATAATAAATTAATTTCGAGGCTGCAATTTCGAATTTTTCGAGGCTCGATTGTGAATCGTGACACATGAAAGCATAAAAGCAACTAATTTGGACTATATGGAATGTGACTAGAGAATACACTACACATAGCATTTGAATTTTCCGTTTTTCTTATTTCATTTGCCATTTATAACTACGCGGACTTGGGTCCAAGGAATCGAAATATTGGTTTTTGGGAATAAGTTCATTGCGTTTATATATTTTCTTATATTATGCAACGATTTGTATGCTGTTTGGCAAAGCGTAAGTATTCATTCGATAGAACTCTTTGTGCTCTACAAAACTATGTTAATTGTATTTTTGATTAGTTTTGAGTCTTAGAAAAGGAATACCTTACAGGCCACATTTTCGACATCTGCTCTCCTTTGATTTTCACCGAGGTAAAAAACCTGCCGAAGCAGTCCGGGAAATTTGCAAAGTGTATGGGGAAGGTGTCGCAGGCGAGTCTATAACACGAAAATGGTTTGAGAAATTCCAAAATGGAGACTTTTACGTCGATGACACGCAGCGGAAATCTTTCTGAATTCGATGAAGAACGACTCAAATCACTTTTGAAGGGGAACGGGCGCCAAACCAGTCGTGAATTGGCAGAAAAAAAAGAGCTGCGACCAAATAGCGATTTCCAAACACCTTCCTTCAATGAGATTTTTGAAAAATTGGAGTCTGTTTGCCTCACAAGCTCAACGAAAAATACAAATAAAGTCGCTTTCCAATTGTTTCTCAGCATTTTAGCCACCATTCAACAACACGAGGACAAAACAACGCTTTTTGTACCGAATCGTAAAGACAGATTAGAAATGGTGCCTATATAATAATATGAAGCAAAGAAGCGGAATGGGTGGCTCCAGGAAATACGCCAAAGCCGAGAGTCAAGTCGGATCTTCATCCAAAGAAGATCATCATATGTGTTTGGAGGGACTGGGAGTGCATGGTGCACTGGGAAATGCTCGTAAAGAATGCTACGATCAACAAGGAGCTCTACATTGCCCAGCTACACCGAGTGAATGAGCCTATTCGACTGAAAAGATCTGATCGACTTGTTCAAACCATACTCCTTCACAACAACGCCAGGCACCATGTTGCCCAAGTCGTCAAAGCCGCACTCCAAGAGCTGAAATGGGAGTTCCTTCATATCCGTCGTATCTCCGGACCTTGCACCAACCGATTACCATCTTTTTCGCTGCCTGTCAAACCATATGAAGGGCGTTCCCTTCGATCTTCGATAACAAAGACAAACGACTTTTCTTCAGATTTCAACAACCAATTTAAAAATATGGACCTAACAGATATTCATTTTTTTAGAATGAATGCCTCTTCATTGCCCTACATAGAGAGCAAGACAGGCGATGGTGAGGTCATAAAAATTCTGATAGACACAGGTTCTAATAAGAACTATGTGCAACCCCGACTAGCAAAAAAACCAATTAAAAACGAAACTTCCTTTAAAGCTAATTCCGTAGGAGGACATATTGATGTCACACACCATACTTTTGCAAACATCTTCGGATTAAAGGAATCCAATATAAAATTCTTCATTCTACCAACGTTAAAATCATTCCATGCTATAATAGGGAACGACTCATTAAAGGAACTAGACGCAGTAATACACACCAAAGACAATTATATGACTATTAAAAACTGTTTAAGAATAAAACTAAAGCAACAGATTTCACAAGATGTGAATTCAATCAATATACGGTCAGAGCATTTGACCCCAATCCAAAACTCAATGTTGAGAAAATTAACAGAAAACTACAAATCTCTATTTAGCGATCCAGGCGAAAAACTGACATTTACAACCAATGTAAAAGGTGAAATCAAAACAACATCAGGAACCCCAGTATATACAAAAAACTATCCCTATCCGATGTGTCTCAAAGACCATGTCGAAAAACAAATTGAGGAATATCTCCGCGACGGTATTATTCGACCATCTAGGTCTCCATATAACTCGCCTGTATGGGTAGTACCAAACAAATTAGATGCGTCAGGAGAGAAAAAATACCGAATGGTGATAGACTATAGGAAACTAAACTCAGTAACAATAGCAGATAAATATCCAATACCCGAAATAAATGGAGTACTTTCAGAACTTGGAAAGAATAAATTCTTTTCAGTACTCGATCTTAAGAGCGGCTTCCATCAGATTCCTTTAAAAGAATCAGATATAGAGAAGACAGCTTTTTCGGTGAACAATGGGAAATATGAATTCACCCGATTACCTTTCGGTCTCAAGAATGCTCCTTCTATTTTCCAAAGAGCTCTTGACGACATTTTAAGGGATCACATAGGGAAACGATGTTATGTTTACATCGATGACGTTGTGATATTCAGTAAAGACCAAGAAACCCATTTTAATGATATTAAAACAATTTATGATACCTTGAAACAAGCAAATTTAAAAATTCAGCTTGACAAATGTGAATTCCTAAAGACAGAAGTAGAATTTTTAGGTTTTATTATTTCGGAAAACGGTCTCAAAACAAACCCCAAAAAAGTAGAGTCAATAATAAATTTTCCAGCCCCCAAAACCTTGAAAGACTTAAGATCATTTTTAGGTCTGTCTGGGTTTTATCGCCGCTTCATCAGGGACTATGCGAAGCTTGCGAAACCCCTGACGGCCCTTTTAAGAGGGGAGGATGGACGTGTGTCCAAAAATCGATCCAAAAATATTCAAATCACATTAAATGAAGAAGCCTTAATTGCATTCGACAAAATCAAACTTTCTTTGACTACAGAAGATATAATACTAACCTATCCCGATTTTACAAAACCCTTCCAACTAACCACAGATGCATCTAACTATGCAATAGGAGCAGTCCTATCTCAAAATGACAGGCCCATCGTTTTCATATCTCGTACATTAAGCGAAACAGAAGAGCACTACGCTACCAACGAGAAAGAGATGTTAGCCATCATCTGGTCACTAAACAATTTACGTAATTATCTCTACGGGTCACGAAAAGTGCAAATCTTTACGGACCATCAGCCTTTAACTTACGCCCTCAGCAATAAGAATAATAACAATAAAATGAAGCGATGGAAGACCATCCTTGAAGAGTATAATTATGAATTATACAACAAACCAGGAAAGGCAAACGTCATAGCAGATGCCCTATCCAGACTACCCCAAATCAACCATCTAACAAATTCTGAAAATGACAATAATTCACTAAGCGAAACTATCCACAGCGACATTAGTTCTTCGCATCATTTGATACGAATAGCCCAAGAACCAATAAATGTGTTCAAGAATCAAATTTTTCTTAAAATAGAAGAAACGCCATCTTATCAATTTCAAATTATATTTCCAACTTATCATAGGCATATCATTACTGAAACCGAATTCAACCAACAAAACTTAATAAATCTTCTGAAAAGATATCTAAACCCATCAGTTATTAATGGCCATCATACTGACGAGAACACCTTAGGAAAAATCCAAGAGATTTACCCAATTTATTTTAGCAACTGCAGAGTAAGATTCGCAAGAAACATAGTGAAAGATTTACCTAATGAAACAGAACAGAATAATGAAATAATTAAAGAACACAAACGCGCTCACAGAAATGGTCGCGAAAATAAAGCACAAATTCTAAGAAACTTTTACTTCCCACAAATGCAAGCGAAAATCGATAGAATCGTTAAACAGTGTAAAATATGCAAGGAACAGAAATACGAACGACATCCTACAAAACCACTATTACAATCAACTCCTATTCCTCAATATCCAGGACAAATAGTTCACCTCGACATTTACCATACTCATAAAAAAGTAATACTAACAGCCATAGATAATTCTCAAAGTATGCCCAAGCAAAAATAGTCAATTCTAGAGCAACCCAAGATATAATACAACCCTTGAGAGAAATCCTTTTAAACTACGGAATCCCCGAAAAAATAGTCATTGATAACGAAAAATCTTTGGGATCACACCCAATAACTCATTTGATAGAAGATCAATTTAATATAGCAGTTTTCAGAGCACCCCCTTATACCAGTACTGTCAATGGACAAATAGAAAGATTCCATTCAACAATAGGAGAAATCATGAGATGCATAAAAGCCGAGAAAATCCATACCTCATTTCAAGACTTATTAGAAAAATCCATGTACAAATACAACTACACAATTCATTCCACTGCCACCCAAAAACCAATCGAGTTATTCTTCGGAAGAAGAGTATCAACAAATCCTTTGGAATTACAAAAAGATAGAAATGAAAATATTAATAGATTGAAAGCAAAACAAGTAAAGGATCTTAACTATCACAATAAAAATAGACCAGTTTTTAAAGACTATAACCCAGGAGATATTATATTTGTAAAAACCAACAAAAGAATAGGAAACAAACTTTCATGTAGATACAAAGAAGAAACGGTAAAAGAAAACAAAAATAGTACAGTTATCACTCAATCAGGCAGAACAATTCATAAAGGATTAATTAGGCAATAATAAAAATTTACATAAAACAAAATAGTTATAATTATAATCCTTATAACAAAAACTAAAAATTTTCTGATTTCTATAGAAACAATATGACAGACAACAAGGACATCCTACTAATACTAACCATACTAATCATGACGACCACTAGCTTAACAGAAATGGAAATACTAGACTACTCTAAAATTCATTTAATAACGATCAATGACGGACAAGCTAAAAAACAAGAAGGGACATTCAAGATAGTATACCATATTGACCTGGACCAATACGACAATTTTTTAAAAGACGTACTAGCCTACCTTAACAAGAATATTCCCGCTAACAACCTTTTCTACCCCATCCTTAAGTCTCAGATAGACATATCCTTAGTAATACTTTCGAACATAAAACCAAAAATGGAATTTAGAAATAAGAGAGCTATTAATGCATTAGGTACGGCATGGAAGTACATTGCTGGTACTCCTGACCGCGAAGATTTTGATATTTTGAATAATGATCTAAACAAACTAAAGGAAAATAATAATGATCAAGTAATAATTAATGAAGTTTTCAATGAAAGAATTAACAACTTAACAACATTAGGAAATCAACTACTAAATTCGATAAGAAAAGACAATTATGTAATAAGTGAAATAACTCTGAACCTGGAAAGTAAAATAAGAATTATTAAAGAAGAATTAGTAAACATTAAGTACGCCATTCAATGGGCTAAAATTTAAATTATGAATACAATATTGTTGAATAAAAAAGAAATTGAGGTAGCAATCATGAAATTAAAAGAAGAAAGAATGCCATTCGCATCAGTTGAAGAAGCATTAGAATATGCAAAAGTTAACGTAATAACTAAAGAGTCAAGAATTTTATATTTGGTAAAAATAAGAAATTACTAAACTTGATTTCGAAGAAATACTAAAAAACAAAAATGAAATATATGGAATTAAGAATAAATGTATGAAATACAATGAAATAAAAATTTGTGAGAGAAATAACATAATTAATATTAGTAACAGCACCTGCATCCCTCAAATATTAAATAGTAGAAAATCATTTTGCACAATAAGTAATAATCAACACGTACCAACAATCGAGGAAATACAGCCTGGGATAATCTTACTAAACGACTTCAATGGAACACTAAAAAAGGAAAAAGAGCAGCGAACTATTTCTGGTACTTATCTAATCAAGTTTCACAACACATCAATGAGCATCAATAACGAAACTTTCACCAATATCGAAATGTCCACGTTGACAGCAGAACCAGCGATCATACAGCCAACACCGCTAGAAAGGGAACGCATCAACATTTTATCATTAGAAGCCCTCAACGAACTACATATTAACAACACGAAAAAGATAAATCTGTTAAGAACAGATTCGACAATAAATAAGAGCGCAATGCTAGGACTAGCAATAATCTTCACAGCAATAATAATAACCTTCAAATTCTGGATAAAACCCACATCAAAAATAATCATCCAAGAAGTACCAACGGAACCATTCAAATTAGTCGACCTAAGGACCAGCACCTTACCGAATCTCCCAGATGCATCAATTAACACAAATAATAACCAACTAGGAAACGTCGTTAGTTATTCAAATCTTCGACTACATGACCTACCCTATTTCTAATAAGACGATCGAGGACAATCGTTTTTAAGAATTGAGGAGTTAACGCTACTTATGTTAAAAGTTCATCCACTACACGCGTTTCCGCTGAAAGTTGATCCACTTCAGTTGCTCGATCTTTTCGCTGACGCTATGTCTGCAATAAACCGTGTGAACGGCAACAAGCGAATTTCCGCGGCATAACAGGTGAATGAGGGAATGCATAGGTTAAATTAGCTTTAAGAAATTTTGTAAAGTTCAGTTGATAATTTACAGTTGTAAAATAAAGGCGGAGTTGCTCCGGGAAAAAATTATTTTTTTAAAGTTATCAATGTAGTGATAATTAATTTATATAAAGCATTTTGCCTTCCATATTCGTTAACTCTCTTTTAAGCCATCATTCTCTATTGTGAAGCGAACGTTCGCCTATCCTATCGTTCGCTTGTTTGTATTCCGCAATTCGAACACAAAAGCAAACGGAAACAGTTGAGGCTATATCCTAAGAAAATAGTATTCCCTATGACGAATAGTAGGAAAAACCACGAAAAGTGATGTAAAATTCAAACGAAAGCAATTTTGCTATCGTTGCGTTATATTTGAAATTGAATACAACACCATCTATAAGAGCACCACTTACGATATCATGACCTACACCATCGCCACAAACATCTGCAATAACTTCCATACAAACAAAAAAAAAAAAAAAAAAACGACAATAATGAAAACAATCAAACGCGTATGTAAACAAACGATTAAAGGAATAAAGAAATAGGTCTGTAAACAATGCAGATGAGCACTGCCAGATATACAAAAGTTAGCTTAAAAAATATAAAAACTTAAAAAAAAAAATAATATTTTTTTAATACTTAAAATAATTACATTAACTACGCATATGACAAATGCTTTCGTTTCGTATTCTGCTAGAATATAAGCGCTGGCGAACACCGTAGGGAATGCTAATGGTAAACGAAATCGTCTGAAGACGCTTCAGTCGTCTGACCTTTCGTTTGCAATAGAGAATGAGACGGATAGTCGTATGTGAAAGGGGGAAGGGCGTAATGCAAATCAATAGTTGTAGCACGCAGTTTTGTATATTTTCAACCTACAATTTCGGAGCCATTTAAGAAATGCAGATTTGTGCTAGGCGAATGAAATGCGAAGGCAAGGTTTGAATAGCTACAGGTGCAGTAGTGCAATGATTCTGGTGTGTAATCATCATCACATCAGCGATACCATATCACTCGGAACTAAAAAGTGGATATTTCGTACTACGACTTACGTGAATGAGTGATGAACGTACTCGTTTGATCGAAGTGTCACTCGAGCATGGACAGCTGCTTGTAAGAGATAGAATTTAGCGTTCGCCCCTCGTTAGGCAATGGGAAACCTCCAAGTCTATTTCTGCCATGAAAAAGCTCTTCATAAAAAATATTTGTTGTTCAGAGTCCGCTTAAAACTGTAGGCCCCTCCATTTGTGGAACAACATCAAGACACACGCCACAAATATGAGGAGGAGCTCGGCCAAACATCCAAAAAGGGCTCGGCCAAACATCCAATTGTATTTTTATCTGTGTATATGTTTATACTGCCTATATTCAGTGGAGAATTTGTGATTTTATAAGTAGTTTTGGATTTTATTTTATTTAAGTAATAAATAATATAAATAAAAATGAATTTGTATGAGTATTCACTTTTTATTTCACCGTAAGTATGGTACAAAGGGTTTCCCTTTCACTTTTAAAAACTATTTACAAGTTTGCACATGTATGTGTACAAACATATATTTTCAATTTCGAGAAAAGTTCAGTAAAGAATATCTTATACGGTATCTTATTGTTTGGCCCCTTCAGGAATCTGCGAAAGAAAATTTGTAAATGAACTAAAATAACTAACCATTTACATATTTACGCTGTGTTTGGGACTGCCAAAGGATTGCTCTGTTCTCTTAGCTGCCTCTGCACTATTTTTTCTCATATACAAATTTGACAGCAGTTTTGACAGTGCACGTCATTGTGACTTAAAAATACGATCCAAAACATTGTGGAACTTGAAAACGAGTATGAATTTAAAATAATAATACGTTCACATATGCATTAATCACCTATAAATCCACCAAATTATGGCAGATTACCTGCAAAATTGACAATCTGCTGTCAATACTGCTTTGAGAGGTTTTTCTTCATAGAAATTATTTTGGAGGAATATTTCGGTGTTTTTGGTTTCTTTAATTATTATTAACGATATGAAGAAAATACAGGGAGAAGGAATAGCTAATTTATTGCGAAATTGGCTGCTAGTCATGTACAGCTGGAGGAAATCCGTATGCGACGTTTACTGAGGTTGCAAAAAATTATAGCATGGGATATCGTTTATGGACACACGTTTTTTTTCTGTAAATTGAATAAATTGAATTGAAAAATTTTATTAGAATTATGTTTACAGACCTGTTTTCTTTGCCGGCATCCATTTATTTTAGTTTTTATTTTGATATACATACATATGTGAACGTATTATAAGCTACGATTCGTGTGCATTCGTTGGCTTGACTGCTGTAATTTTCCTTCGTACGGCTGTTGATCGGTGTGCGGACCCCTGCTTTATTTACTATTGTTGGCCACAGTTTCTCTATGTCCCATGCACGTATTTATGTTTTAGAAATATCAAATTGCTAACACTTATTACCGCAATACTAATGAAATTGCGAAAATGTCCAAATTAAAGTTTGAGAGGGTCCGGTTTATAAACATAGGAAAATTAATTAATTAAAAAAAATTTTTCACCTAGTTCTGTCCCCTGCACTATAATATGGTATATTATTTGTGGAATGCGTACCTATTTTCTCATAAAAAGGGTGGGGCTTTGCACTTTGCACCTATTAGTTATAAAAGTTTTTATGACAAATTTTCTCAGAACATAAAAGCACTCAGTGGGCTATTCTTACCTGCCATACGGCGCACGCTAGTGGAAATAAACTTTGTCGATTAATTTTGTTCCTGCTTTCTTGCAGTATTTCAGCTATAATTACTTCCCCGATTTTGGACACTGGATTTATTGGCAAAGTGAGAGCTATACTCGTACTGACATTAATAATGTAAAAATTATTCCCTTCCACTTAAACTTTTAATGAAACTGTTAATTTATATAAAAATATCTACGTATTCGTATTTAAATCATATATTTAAGTCATGCACTTTATATACATAAATATTTATACTAATGACTATGAAAATCGCCTTCAGTTGCCGCTTGCAGTTTAATTAAATTTATTTCGAAGAAATGTGTGCATCCGCTTCATGCAAATTGTCGCTTTCAACCTTATAAACTATTGTCATGTCCATTTATTTACTTGCAATTAGGTTGCACGCGCTGGAAAAAGTCTTCCAGCAAGTCTAGTAACATGTAACATACCTAGTAGTGGCAGGCCACACGATGTGGCAAGAACGTGCCTCATCACAATTTTGCATTGCTAGGAAAATGTGTGCGGTTGTGCTTTCCAAGGGAACTAGAAGTGCTTACGAAAGCTTTTTGACAAACAAAAAAGAAAAAAAAGAGAAACGAAAACAAAAACAAAAACAAAAAACACAAAACTCTGATGCTGCAGCAACCAAATAGTGGACAATGATAAAGACAACATTGGGACACCATCGTTTGCTTTGTAATGCTCCAGTTATTGTTGTTGTGCCAACAGCTGCCATGACTTTTTCGTCTGAATAGAATAAGTAAGAATAGAATTGTCACAGCAGCAGCGCCAGCAATGGCCATGTCGTTGGCATTTATTGTAGGCATTTGATTGTTTTGCACGCGCCACTTTTCGCCTCGTATTCTTTCTCTTCAGGCTTATTTTCATTTTGCCTCTGTGTGTTTAATAGTTCATATAAAATGCGCGCACTTTTCGCAAGTACCCAAGTATCTGTTGGAGAGTTGGTGCCATTGGCAAGTGGCAGCGGCAAACGACTGTGGCTCTTCGACTCTGCTGCCCAAGTGTGTCTCTCTTATAATTTTACTGACAGCTGTGTCGAAGTACTTCACTTGTTCTGACTTGGCCTCTTGTGGAATTGTGTTATTTTTATTTGAACTGTTGTTGCAACATATTTTACTCTTAAACGTTTTCGTTTTATTACAGACCTCACCAAAAAGCTGCTGGCTACCCTGAAGTGGCGGAATACTAACTTTTCCCCACTGTTTTTTTCTTCTTGTTTTTTGTTGCTCTTTAAAACGAATTAAAAGGTCCCTTTAATTGTTACTACTCGAAATGTTACAAAAGTTTCAGGAGTATAATTGTTTTCGGTAGTAGAGCAGATTGCTGGTGTTGACAATTTGGATTTTGTGTTATTTCCATGAATTATGAACACATTATTTTGGGGAGAAAGAGATCAATTATTTTCTCGTTAGATGGTTGAAGTGATCGATAACTCGTAAAGTAGCGATAAAACAATTTAAAGTTTATGCTGGCTGTCAAGGTGACATTTCACGGTAAAAGAATTCGTTTGCTGTTTTTGTTTGTTCCATTAAACTGTGAGTTACAGGGTGTTAAAATGGATGTCAAGAAAGGGAAAATTCGTACATTTTACAGTTTTTCTTTGATAAAGGAGAAAATGCAAGCCAAGCTGAAATTGCAAATGGTGTTTATGGTGGCGATACTGTAAGACCTGATTACGTGCAATTTTCGCTTCGTTGATTCCGCTCAGGCATTGTTTATGTCAAAGAAAATCTCAAAAAAATCACAGAAATAATCAAAATTGCCGTAGCATCACCCAGGAGCTAAAGATCAAGCAACCGTTTTAAATTTTACGCAAAAATATTTGATTTCTTTTCCCACGAACTAATATTTATGTATCGGGTGTTTAGGAACTTTTGTTTGACTGCTGAGAATGGCAAACTGTGTTGACATTTCTGTTCAGTAGGGTTTGGCAAGTCATCGTGGATCATCAAACGTCAGAACAAGGTTTCCAAATAGTGGAAATGCACCTTGACAAAATTAATCTGTTCGCGAAGCTCATTTTACGGTCAACATAATCGGCCAATGGGCAAGCAATTCGTGCGGCTATAGATCGTTTGCGCAATATTTTACTCTTCCCGATTCAAAACCATCAACAAGGCAAAGAGATGTGTTGCTGAAGAGAATATTGCTGCTGTAGTGCGAAGTGTTGACGAAGACGTCGAAATGTCGAAACGCCGTCGCTTTCATCTTATTGGCCTTTGGCCTGCGACTACGTGAAAATTTTACTTAGTCAAAAATTTGACCCATCAAATGGACTATGTAACACGTAACTGCGGCGGACAAGTGTTGGATATGAAATTCAAAAAATAAATGCCAAATAATCTACCAGATAATAATAAAAGAAATGCATTCTAATAACATTTCCCTTCTGTATTAAAAACCAAATAGGTTGGCGCGTGACTATCAACTGCTACCGAAGTGCACAAGTTGGAGTCTCCATCCATGAAACACCAAGTGATAGATAACGTTTTTTCTAATAGTGACGCCCCACGCCAGGCAATGGCTCCTCGTAAAATACCATTCGCCGTTCGGAGTCGGCTTAAAACTGTAGGTCCCTCCATTTATGGAAAAAACATCAAGACTCTCGCTATAAATAGGACGAGGAGCTCAGTCAAACTCCCAAAAGGGGGTCAAATAATTTCGGTCGCACAGATTGTAACGTGAGTCCGCTAAGCATAGCTTGAATCCCGAAAATACCAATCTTATATCTATATATGTGAGGACACAGCAATGGTATGAGTGTTCCAAGACGGCTTTAAGCCAATAAAAGTAGTTCGCGGAAAAAGCACCTCAAAGCTAATGGTCGCCTATTTTTCCGGAAAATCTGATCGTGTCACATCTGTACTGTACTGTCAATTTTAAGAGATACACAGTCATTGGTTTGCCAGAAATTTTCGGAGAATAAAGCAAAACCACCGCCGACAGTCGCACGACTCACGTCTTGACTCACATAAGAGAGCTTTTAAGCACTCAAAAATCGAAGTAATAGGCTATCCTTATCAGCCTTACAGCTCTGGTTTGGCACTTAATGATTTCTTTTTGTTGCCAAGCATCAAAAATAAAATGCGAGTTTGATGTTTTAGAAAACTAGAAGAAGTTGAGGTAGAATTTTAATAAAATACGAAATATTATTTAGTAAAAAAAGCTTGAAATGAAATGTTCAATTAATAAAGAGTTTTTATAATGTAATACAAATTTTATTTATTTTCTTAATACAAATTTTAAATGAAAAATGCCGTTCCGAGTTCAACAATGACAAATTGTAACTTTAGCAATTCACCCACGCGTATGTATGTACATACATACCTACATATTTAACTCTGTATTGCGTAAATGTCGGTCATTGATTTCTAAGGATTTTAATTTCTAAGGATACCCAATATGTTAGGTTGGATGTACTTCTTGGCAGATAAATCCTGCTCCGTCTAATATAATTTACTTCAATCTATGTATGTACATATGTATGCATGTAATACATGTAGTGTGCGCTAATTCGGTATTACAAAGGCCTTTATGTTTCCAAGTGTCGCATAACACTTTTCATTCGTCCCTTGCCTTTTTCTTACCAACTAAACCAAAATTTAGCGAGACGAAAATATAAAATATTTTCTAGTGTACATATGTTTGTATAAGTATATACTTATGTATGCCGGTACATATATCAATGTGTCTCATAGTGCAGAAATGCTTGCGAAAATAAAAATAAATCGCAAAAATGCACGTACCCATAACCCGCTAAAACGTCTGACGCACTAAAAAGGACATCGGAGTACATTTATGGGCCACTCATGCACCGCTTCCCAAATACTTAAATACAAATATAGCCAAAAAATAAAAGCAAATAAATAAAATTTAGCGCATTTGTGGCATAATAAAAGCATTCGAAAGTTGAAAGAGCATCAGAGCTGGAGAACGCACTTACGTATGTATGTATGTATGTATGTATGTGTGCTTAAATGCCTAATGCTGCGAAAAGTGAACACACGTTGTTGTCAGTTGTAAACAAAGAGTGGCTAGCAAAGAATAAAAAAGGGAATATAAACAAACAAAGCAAGGCTAATACGAAATAAGCATCGAGATGCAAGCGAATACCAAAAAGAAATAAATTGAAAGATTTGAAGAAGATTTGATTGGCTTTTGTTGTATTATCCTACTTTTTTTCGAACTCACTCTCACACCATGTGCAAGTAAGTATATACATGTGTTTGTGTATATACTTATTTTCGACATCAGTATATCTGCCTGTAACGGGTGTGCTTTTAAGGCCTTCAGAACTTAAAACGATAGTACAAAACAGAAATATTGTTGGAATGAATTTCTTTTTATTACAATCTGGTAGATATTATTATTAGAAGGCCATTACGCACTGCGACCAGAGCTGATCTATTCTGGTAGATAATTTCATGGAGTTTATTTTTTTGGATGTGATATCCGGCATTCATACACCGCACGAAAAAATTATAAGACCGAAACGATTATGATGATATTTACTAAAGCAATAACAGAAAATGTCCTAATATTAGAACGAAATAATTATAGGACCAAAAGCGTTGGCTTTTAATTTAAAAGTGTGCAAAGTAAGTTATTAAGTTAAAATTATTATTTTATAATCGCTTTATCTCATTTGCATACTTATGTGGTTGTTTTAGTTTAGCATTGGAGAGAGAGAGAGACTTTCCAATGCGGCAGATTGCTTCAAAATTAAAAAAAAGCAAATTTGCGGATTTCCATTGCTTCCATTTGAAAGATGATGTGCCAAGAGAAGTGGTATAAAACCAAAATTGTTACTAGAAATTTTCGAGAAATCAAACGTTTAGCTAAAATAAATCGAATTGACCAGATTGAAATTTGCAGAAAAGTACCAATTTTGTGAAAAGTAGTGAGAAAAAGTTTTTCTCGATGCAAAAAAAATCAATCTGGACTGACTAGATGGTTTCAAAATGTATTGGAATAATAGGCAGAAGAAAAGAAAAATAATTAAAGAATGTCACGTAAGGGGATCTCGGAGAGCGTTTTGCCATAGTTTAGGCAGCCAGCAGGGCTACAGGCAAAACGCCTATATGCTTTATATCCACGCAAATTAATTTGTGAAGTATATACGTTTTCTAGACGCAGTACGTTTTATTTTTTATGAGGGGTGTATTTTTCAGCATGACATTGCAGGCATCCATGCTTCCAAAGCAAGGAAAGATTTTTTGGCAGCGAAAAGCTACCAATTTTAAAATGGTTTGCCTGCTGCCCTGACCTTTACCCAATTGAAAACTTATGGGCAATACTTTCTCAATCGGTTTCAAAATATGGAAGACAGTTTGATAGCGCTAAAACCCTTAGAAACGCGATTAATGTCGAATGGCAAAAAATTTATCAAAATAGTATAAAAAACTGAATCAAATCTATGCAGGGCCTACACATATGTATTACTTAACTGCAAATCAATTAACCCAAATAACACTATTTGTTTATTTTAAATATAATAACGTTGGTCTTATGCGTCTTTCGTTCCGAAGATTTTACTTTCCTTAATAATTAGTTTAAGTTTCGTGCAATTTGTGCTTATTTGTGGATATTTTTAAAACATTTATCAATAAAATTTGAAATAGTAAAAACATAAATAAACTGATAATAAAAATACAACAAATTTATTGGGAATTTTTTTTTACTCCGTCTCCATGCAAACAAAGGACAAATATGGAAGGAGTGTTCGAAATTTGTTGAAACTTTACTGCTAAAAGGATTACATCGCAGGCGATGGAACGATGAGCTGTATGAGCTTTACGACGACATAGACATAGCGCAGCGAATAAAGATCCAGCGGCTACGTTGGCTAGGTCATGTCGTCCGAATGGGTACAAACGCTCCGGCTCTGAAAGTATTCGATGCGGTACCAGCTGGTGGTAGTAGAGGAAGAGGAAGGCCTCCACTGCGGTGGAAAGATCAGGTGGACAAGGACTTGGCTTCACTTGGTGTGTCCAATTGGCACCAGTTAGCACGAGAACGAAACGACTGGCACGCTTTGTTGAACTCGGCCAAAATCGCGTAACTTTGAAAAATCCGAGGGATGAAACTAATTGACATGACGATGATAGTAAATTAGCCAGTAAATCCTTATTGGCATGCACTCCTTCAGTTTTTCGAGTATGATAAAGCCAATATTTTCTAAAGATCTCCTTAAGTCTTAATCAGATAATAAACCTGCCAAAACACGTTAATACAAATAGTGTGACCAATAAATAAATAATTAGCGCAGAGCTTATTACCTATTAGTAAATCAAATAACTTAATTAAAACTCATCCTCTTAAAGCTGTATATACACAACTAAGCAAGTTGGTTCGATTTGAACACCCATATTGTGATACAAATGCATTTCATTTAACTGATGAATTATATTATATTAAATTTTCCTGACAGATGACACCCTCTTTAAAAATTAAATTTAGAGATATTTGGAGTTATAAGCGATCAGTGTGCCAAATCTCCCTTCAACCCTTCAACCGTTACGGAATGACGGAAAAACTCTCATGGTTTCGGTATTTGATTTCACCAAATTTCAAATCACGTTGTACAGCAAACAAAAACTTTATTGCTCGCCTCTGGTCAGGCCTTTTAATTCGACACCCCATTTTTGAAAATCCAACAAACGATGTTGGCCTGATGATATTCACAAAAATGCCTTCTCGTATTACAAACATAAATAACCTAAAACAAGTACAAAAAAGGGCATGTAGGCACTTTTTCAAAATATTTTTCCGAGGCTTTCTTACGCTCATGAGCCACACATAAGTCACAAAAGAAAATAGCCAAAATACTATAAATCTCTATAAAATACAATAATTTATGAAAATTCTATATTAATTATGACATAAATAGCTTATCAGAAGGAAAAAGTGGACGTGGAGCATTCACAAAATGCATTGTATGTGGGCAGGGAAGTTGTTAAACAAATTTTTACCACAACAACTTTTATATGTCATGCGTGGAAGTGAAATAGTATGTAATAATGTTAGAAATTACTAGTGATTTCAGTGGCTGTATGAGGTTTAATATATATTTTACTCCAATTAAGAGTTTTCAAATGCTATCAAAAAGTCCAAGTTCTAGGACTTTCGATTTTTGTCCACGTTCGGACTACTGTGCGTCAGCGCTACAAGTTACATGGGTCATTCGATCAGTCCAATTTTTCACCAATTTTTCCACTAGACTTGGCCTTATGCGTTGACTAGATTTGGCCTCATGCGTTGACGACATGAATATTGCAATAAATCGGTTGTTAAGGGCACTATCTTGTAAGTTACACTTCTTATTGGACGGACTACCGTCGATGTTTAGCTGATTAAATTTTGGAAGCAAAAATTCAGCAAAGTCAGCGTAGTTCGATAGCGCACGCTATGCATCGCAACGGCAGCTCTAAACTAAACAGATATACCAACTAAGTTTGTCATTCTCATCTGTCAAACCATAGTTATCGATATCGACAGTTCTCATGCAGCAAATGAAGCACCCGATAGAATTTTGCTGCCTTCGAGGAAGGTGTAACTCTTGCACGTGATTGTGTAATAATGTTAGGCTGTTTTAGCTATTCATTGCCACGAAAGTGGCCAATAGCGCATCTTTGTCCTTTGAGTTGGGCTTACTAATGGATATGTATGAGTGTACTTATGTATTACTATACTTATGTGTGTGTGAATATACTTATGCAAATATCTACCAAGCAATCGCAGCTTAATTCGAAGGCAAATGCCTATACATATATACGTACATTGCATTGTTCTTGTATTTATTTGTGAGCAACTGTTAACACATCATTTATAACTGTCGGTCATATGCAAGCATACATATAAAGGGTCTTTCAAAAGTGCCACCTAGATGCCAGTAGTAAATATTTTCTCGACGGTAGCTATTTTTGGTTCCAGCTTTGACATTTGCCAAGCAGACAGATGTGAAATTTTACACGATAGAACAACGCGTTAAAAGTATTGAAACTTATAACAAAAATTGTTCATCTTTAAGAACAACTTACAGCGAAATTGACGTAAAAACACATTTAGTGCTGAAGCTGTTTTCAAATTGGATGGATTTGTCAACAAAGACAATTGCCGCATCTGAGGAGAAGAAACCTTCAAGTAATTTCAGAAAAAATCATTAGATTCACGTACTCACGTACTGTTTGGTGTGTTTTTTGGGCTGGTGGAGAAATTGCCCGTTTCTTTTGGAAGCTAAAAATAAAAAAGCTATTATTGTCAATGTACAGCGCTTCAGACAACTCATTGAAACTATTTTGTGGCCTGAGCTTGAAGGAATAGGCTTATATAGGAATAGACTTATATATACGTCAACGGAAAATGTATAGTGTACTACATATTGATTAGTCTTATCTATTTAATATACAATATTTATTTGTTTTGTAATTTCAAGAACTGCTTATAAATATATATTTTATATTTAAAACCAATCATATAAATCAAAGTTTCGAACTTTGTATACAATTTGTAAGAATTTGGCAAATTTATATCAAAATTTTAAACTTTTTACTCAGAATTTTTAGAAAAATTTCAGGTACGCAGCTCAATAATGTTAGATCATTGAATTTTAATACAAAAACTCAATAAAGCATAATAAAGTGCTATTTCAAGTTGCTCAAAGATCGCGTCGATTGAAATTTTTTTAGCTGACGGTGTTGGGCGCTTTCTTCTATTGAAAAAAATAATGTGAAGTAGGCGTAAAATGCAAAAAATGACCAAAATCGAGACCGAAAAAAAAATTCTCAAAAGTCAGTGTAATTTTTACTCACTTGAGGCTTGCACTTTACTTTAAAGAACTATAAATTTGCATACCAAAAATTTTTGCATACTATAAAATTATTCAAATTTTGATCGAGATTTGCCGAATTTTTACTTATTTTATACAAATTTCGAAACTTTGATTTATATGACTGTTTTTGAGTATAAACTATATTTGTATAAACAAATAATTTAAATTGAAAAATAAATAAATAAATAGTCAAAACTTATCAATATTTCTTTCTTTTGATATTAACTGTATATGTAATTGCCGTCTACACCCTTTTTGGGTATTTGGCCGAGTTCCTCCTCGTATTCGTAGTATGCGTCTTTATGTTGTTCCACAAATGAAGGGGCCTCCAATTTTAAGCCGGTTCCGAGCGGCAAATGGTTTCTTATGAGGAATTTTTTTTCATGGCAGAAATACACTTGGAGAATTGCCATTGCCTGCCGAGGGGCGAGCGCTATTAGAAACAACTTTTTCTATCGTTTTATGCACTTCCGAGTAGTAGCCACTCACTACTAGGAAACTACTATTTATTCGAAAGGCTTGTGTTATCATTTTGGAAAATTGCACTGTTCAAAAGACCACCGCGGTTTCGCACGCTGGTACAGATCCCAGAGATCTAATTTTGAATGATTATATTGTATAGAGCATATTGAATTTTGAGGATATGAGGACTACGAGGACATCGGTTGATTGCAACCTAGGTTGACCTAGGCCTACAATTTCAAGAAACCATATACGATAAGTCTAGTGGCGACAAACTGTGCAATCTTGGTGGCCAATATTAGTAGCTTATTTGATTTTTATATATTAAAGTATTTTTATATAATATATTATTGTATAGCTTAATTGTGTGGTGTGACACGTTAATTTGGCCTCAGTGACAGAAAGACAAAGATCAGATTTGACAAAAATCGCATTAGAGAACCCAGAAAGATGGGCTTAGCTCAAATTAAAAAAAAAATCAAACCTAGAAACAAACTATATATCATTATTTGTTCATCTGAACTTCTCTGTACAAGTCAAATTAGTTATTTTGATATTCTCATCAAGTTCTAAACAAGTCCAAATATAAGCAGCTCGGTAATGACGTGACTTTACTGAAATGAAAGGTTTTTTTAGTTATCGTTAGTGTTAGGACCGTTACTTCTGTTATAAGTATTATCTTTGCGCAAACACCTTATTCTTTGGGAGGCACTTACAGAAGATGATGCCAACTTTGCTGCAAGCCAAATGTTTACCCTGGTTTTATAAATTCTTGTAGCATCGTACTCCATCTTAAAATGAACTACTAAGTATAAATATTATAACAAAAAATACTTATGTATTTCGGTGTACTAATTTAGAGATACGACAAGAATTTGGTAGAGTCGCTTTTTGAAGGTCATAGATAAGGAACTTCTCCAATTTGAGTTTCTTGGGGTTTTCCGCCAGACTTAGGTGAATGAGTCCGTGAGCTCATATGATAACTGGCAATATGAAGCTTGATGCCAATCCTCAAATCGGAGTATTTGCTGCTGTTCTCTGTGTAGATTTTGTGAATATTTTTGTTCAATGGAACGCCAATGTCTTCGACAAATGCGGTGTGCTCTTATTTATTTACTACAAATACGTCGAATCTATTATGAGTTCTTGTGGTATTCGTAAATATCGTCCTGTCATAATAGGGAAGTATATTGTCGTCCTCATGCACTGGTTCTGGAACATATCTGTAATAGGGTGTCTTGTCACGCTGAAAATCATATATTTGAGCAAGTCGTAAGTGTATAATTTTTGCAACTCCGTTGTGCCGCTTAAAGTAAAAAGCGTTTGTGTCATTTAAGGTAAAACAGAGTATAACCAGCCATAACATGGTTTAGGGTTTCGCCACGGCCGCCACACCTACGACTTATGTCTTCCGGAGCTTTGGGCTCTCTGATGATGTACTTTACATAATTTCGCGTAGGTGCTACTCAATCTTGTATAGCAATTATAGCACTTTCTGTTTCTATGAAAATTCCCTTATTGATTAGCCATGAGTGCGACAGTTTGTCGTCGACATCCGGGCCATTCAATTCATTGTAATATGCGCCATGTATAGGCATTTACGACCATTATTCAACTTTCTCCATTTGTGTTGTAGTGTTCCTGCTGTTAAAATCGTGCATCATTCTAAGAGATGTAAGTTTATCATCAGCTGCAGTAACTGCGGAATGAAGTTCAGAGTTTCCGACTTTTCCGTAGATGTAATTTCTAAGTTTCTGGATCAGTTTTTAAAGCAGTGGTCCAACGGCAATTGCCCCTCTTTCCTAGACAGTGCAAATCTTAACACAGGGCTTTTATTTGTTATTATATTTTATTTTATTGTATTATAATTATTAATTGAAATTACAAAGTAACATATACATATGCACAAGCCACCAGAACTAGGCGGTAGTTACTCAGTTACTTAATAATAAAGGGTATTACAAAAGACGCGCCTAGATGTTGTCATAAAATAAAACACCTTAAATTGAGATTCTTCCAGGGTTGACTATTTTTTATTCATAATACGGCTCTTATCAATTATATGTAAAAAATGATATCATTCAATTAGCGACGAAGCGCATGTCTACAGGAAAAATCTGTCAAACAGTCGATTCATGAATACCTAATTATTGAGAGCGTCGAGATATCGATGTTCAAGGTTGTTCAACAACATTTTGTGCTACAGTCGCAATATATTCAACAGAAAGTCCAATTTTTAGTCTGCCAATCCTTTTTCTATCTACGACAGAACCAGTTTCTTAAAATTTTTTCACCAAGCTTTGAATTGTCGTCTCATTCGGGTAAGTATTTCAACCAACTAAATCAGGAATTTTGCGGCATGTTGTTCTTAAATATCGACGATTTTGATTAAAGGTTTTAAAAATTTTAACGTGTGGTTCTATTGTGTAAAATTTTATATCTGCCTACTAGTCAAATATCAAAGATGACATGAGGAAAAGGTACCGTCTAAGAATTATTCGCTACTGACATCTAGGCATCCCTTTTGAAAGACCCTTTTGCATATAATAATGTTAAAATTGTGCCGATTGGCTTATTTTTTTAACCTGAGCAAAAGTAACTTGAACATATTGGTCATTCGCTGCAAAAGTTCCATAATAAAAAAAAAACATCTTTTTAGATATTTATGCCAAAGTGGCCAGAGGCTCTTCATTTAAGGTGAAATAGTATTAACTATGTAGAGAGACATAGTAAATTCAAAATTTGAAGCTATTTTTCTCGATATTTTGAGTGTTTTAAATTATGACACTCTTTTGAACTTATAATTTTGTAAAATGAGAAAGTTTATGCTCGAAAGTCATTCCAAAAATTTACCAATACCGCACTAGTTTCGAGAAATCTAATTTTCTGCATGGCATTGCTGTATACAACTACGAATGTAATATATGTATGTACTAATGCTACTTTAGTTTAAATATTTATATCGGGGCGCATTTGACTCCATCGTGCGGCTTCGTAATTGTAACAACAAAGATGAGTGAAGGACCGTCCCACCTCATTCGTCCCTCCGACAGCCAACAACCGCCAATAGCTGGCAGCTAGTGCCATTTTGGCACGTTCTTCTAAGATTGTCACGTTCGGGTTGTAAACATAAATCAGGCCTATTTTGTCATTATTTGTTGTTCATGTCGGTTTTGGGTTTTCTATTGTTACTATTACGAGTAATGTTGTCCTGCCATTTCACAGTGGCATTAAGGATCGAATGAATAAATGAGTGGTTGTACGTATGTAAGCAGTAGTGGCGGAAAGTGCTATTTGTGGTGTACTAAATTCGTTGAGGCTATTGTCGCACTTTGATTGCTGGTTGTATGATGAAGCATTAACGTACGTACATACACACGCACAATGGACATGTGTAGATACATATATATGATCAAACATAAATTCTTGTAGATATGGACGCATTGCAAATGCTATGACATCTAGTTTCATTACGACGTCTTTTCTATTTCGCGTGCACTTACATAACTAAGTGGGTGTGAATGAAACCAACGCACTTCAAAATAAAACACGTCAATATGTACATAACCATGCATATATACAGTGTCGGACAAAACATATTGGACTGGCGCCTATTAGTGACACTTTCATCTCTTCCACTGACAAATATTATTCTGCATATAATAAGTTTATTTGATTTTATAATATACTAGCTTTAACCCGCGGCCCCGCTCGCGTAGGAGTAGTATTGAGGGATTTAGGATATGTATACTACTGTGGGCAAAAAGTAAGGTGAATTTATTTGTCAAACTTCGCGGATTAAAATTTCGCTCTAGTTATTTTTTTCATGAGTTGGCAGCACTGCTAGTAACATCTGGGCCAACTTTCATGTGAATGTCATTAACAGATATATATTTACGCTTGTGTTTACCAAACGACCAAAATTGCATTTTTCGATTTTTACAATGTCTGATTTGATTGAGCAGAGAAGTGCCATCAAATTTTGTTTGCGGAATGAAATTTCGGCTGCGAAAACGTTTAGCATGTTGCAGAAGGCATTTGGTGATTCGACCATGTCGCAGAAAAATGTTTATAAGTGGTACAAAGACTTCAAAGAGGGTCGAAAACGTGTTGATGACTTGGAGCGCTCCGGACGACCATCGACGTCAACAGATGACCAACACGTCAATAAAGTGAAGGAGTTAGTGCTCAAAAATCGTCGGTTGACTGTTAAAGACCTTACTGATATGATCGGAATATCAGAAGGATCTGTGAAAACCATTTTGAAGGACCATTTGGGCCTACGAAAAGTCAAATCTCGTTTCGTACCGAAAACTCTCAATTTCTTCGTCGCGTTGATGTGTGTGAAACAATGATTTCAGACTATCAGGACAAGCTCAAATGCATCATTACGGGAGATGAGACTTGAATTTATGCTTACGACCCTGAAACAACCGACCAATCAAGCGAATATCGTGCTAAAGGCGAGGCCAGACCGAAAAGAGCACGTCAAAGTCGTTCAAAAATAAGGTCATGATGACAGTTTTTTTCGATTTTCGTGGTGTGGTGCACTATGAATTCCTTCCACCTGGCCAAACTGTAAATAAGGAATATTATTTCAGCGTTATGCTTCGTTTACGTGAAGCAATTCTAAAATTATGAGCCAACAACTCTTGGTTTTTGCATCACGATAATGCACCGTCTCACACTGCACTCGTTCTTCGTGACCATTTCGCCAAAAATTCCACGCATATCGTTCCGCAACCACCGTATTCACCTGATTAGGCTCCGTGTGACTTCTGGCTATTCCCAAAACTCAAGAGACCACTCCGGGGAACGCGTTTCGAGTCGATTGAGGAGATAAAAGCTGAATCGAAGAAGGTGCTGGTGGCTATACCGGAAATGGACTATTCGGCATGTTTCGGGGATTGGAAAAATCGTTGGCATAAGTGTATTTCATCGAGAGGGCATTATTTTGAAGGGGATGAAATTGATTTACAAGAATAAATAAAGATTTTTCATTTTACAACCAAATTCACATTACTTTTTGCCTACAGTGGTATAAAAGAATTACAAACAATTCAATCACCAATTCCATAGAAAATATTTTTTTATTAATAACCATAATATTACAATACCCGGCATCCGTTGCTATGCCTCGTTGAATAAAATCAAAACAACCAATCAGAAAAATATCAGGCCAAATTATTTTTAATTAATTTTCTATCTTAAACCGTTTTTGAACTTTGCATTTGGGTCATAGTTGAACAGCTTATGCGGATTATGAAGTCTAAGTGTGCTATAAATAGTGGGAAATAGGAAAAACTAAGATTTTTAAGATTAAATTTAAGCAAATATTCGATTATTAGTGGCGAATGAGAGTAGTGGCGCGGCCTGGGGGCTGTGGGAAGGAAGTTCCATCATAAAAACATGCCTATAACATTCATTGGGTGAAAATATGAATGTAGAACAATTTTTACGTCATTTGGAGTTGTCGTTTCGTAGTGATGCGCGGACAACGTACAGACATTCATCTTTATAGTATAGATGTAAAGAGAAATGGAATAACGGGCTTATTGTTAGTAAATAAGACATCAACATTTATACAGATGGTTCGAAACTAGAGAACAAAGTAAGTGAGGGGGTTTACCCTGACTAACTCGATTTCAACCAATCACTTCGCCTACCTGATCATTACAGTGTATTTCATGCGGAAGTCACTGGTATAAAAGAGGCACTTACTCAGACAGTCAATCATCTATAAAAACGCTAGAATCCAAAACATACCCGCCAAAAAAAGTCATAGAATGTTTTAAACTTTCAAATGACGTATGTCAATACTACAAAGTACTCCTTATTTGGGTGCCACGTCACAGGAATATAGCAGGCAACTGCAAAGCAGAGGAATTTGTTCGAAATTCTACAACTCTTGATAACCAATTGGATAAGATGTTGAAACCTATGCCTATAGTCACTTGTAAATTACTAATACAGGGTGAGCCATATAGCATTTGCTTTTTGAACCACCTATTTTTTTGAGAAGGGTACACAAATGGCATGTCAAATGTATTCATAATTTACTTAAAGGTTTGACATTTGCGAAATGGGATATATGAACAAAATTGGGAAATATTGAAAACCTATTTCCAAAGTGGTGAGTCTTCTTCTTCTTTTCTGATTTTCACATCGGTGGCTACGTCAATAAGCAAAATTGTCGGATTTGGGGCTCAGAAAATCCACACGTTACTGTAGAGAAGCAAATGCATCCACAACGAGCCACTGTTTGGTGCGGTTTTTGGTCTGGCGGCATCATCGGGCCATTTTTTTTCGAGCGTGACCGTGACATGTTCAACGAGTTGTTTCCAAAAATTGAAGAGGATGACATGGACGACATTTAGTTTCAACAGGACGGTGCAACTTGTCACACTGCCAAAGTTACACTCGATCTTTTGGCTACCGTTTTTGAATTCCGATATCAATTGGCCGCCTTGGAGCTGTGATTTAAGCCCGTTGGACTATTTTTTGTGCGAACCATCCAGAGACGATTAATGCTTTGAAACATGAAATCGAAGTAGCCAGTCATGAAATTGGAGCCCAAACAATCGAAAATGTGCTTAAAAATTGGGTTGATCGAATGGCCTACTGTAAAGCTAGTCGTGGCAGTCATTTGAGCGATATTATTTTTTATTCATAAATGACAATGTTCAATCTTCAAAATAAAAAAAGTTTGAAAAAATATTGATTCGTTTTTTTTATAGCCGATTCAAAAAGCAAATTTTACATGACCCACCCATTATATAGGCAAACCATCAACATGGTGACTACAATTTGGCAAAACTTCACCACGTGCGAACTAACATATGGAATGACGGCATGGTCGAAATGAAACAGCGGTCGCTGAAAAGCTACAGAATGGTTTAAAAAGGAACCCATAGTGTAAGGATACGTTCCAATGGTATCACAATGAATCTATGGCTGGTCTAAGAGCGTCATTACGACAAGTACCTTATTGTTGTGTTTTCCCACGGAAAATTTAATACTTTAAATTTTGTTGGAATTAAGTTGGATAAAGAGCAAATAGTCTCTTTTTGCAACGAATGCTACTTTAGACTAAGTATGCAAATGAGTAGTAAAGTCTTCTCTCGACGAAAGAAACTTTTATCATGCCCGTCCTTTGTCTGACGCAGAATCTTGGATTTTTGAACATCTATCACCAATGTGGATAGAAAGTATCGTAGGCGACGTCAGGTCGTACGAATGGACATAAACGTCTCGGCTCTGAAAGTATGCGATGCGGTGCCGGGTTGTAATAGAAGAGGACGAGGAAGGCCTTTTTTGCGAAAGTACAGATAAGGTGGAGAAGAACTTGGCTTCACTAGATGTGTACAACTGGCGCCAGAGAGCACGAGAAAAAAGGTTTTGTTGAATTCGACGAAAATCGCTTAAACAGTTATCGCGTCAATCAAAGAAAAGAATTCAATTTCTTACTGCTCAATAATCAGAACTATATTACCCATTTCAATAGTTTTATTTTCCATAGCCTACTATTTACATTTATCTTCCCACTACTTACTATATTTTTACTTTTCATATCTGAAGTGCGAGTAGTATCTTCTTAGTACAAAGTGCACCACCTATGTTTCGCACAATCAATTCACTATTGGCTTACATATTCATGGCGGTCATCGTCACCAAATGGGTTTCTTTTCATTCCAATACCATTTGGTAATCTCCGTGCATGAGATATCCAAAAATAGAAGACATTTTAATAAAAGTCGGCCCTCGGCCGGCAAAAACAAACCTCCGATTGTATTTCTGTCCTGAAAATCTCCTCATAAAAATCGTTTGCCGTTCGGAGCTGGCTTGAAACTCCCTCCCTCCATTTATAGGAAAACATCAAAACGTATACCACAAACAGGTTAAATACCCAATAAAGGGTGTAAGCGGAAATTATATACATATAGGTATATGTAACAAATCCGAAATATACTTATATATATCTGGCAGTAAGCTTAAGAAATAATCCCTTCTAGACTGGAATGGCTTCAAGAAGATCCATCACCCAACACACCCGTTAAGATCTACACGGACGGATCTAAAATGGGCACCGGTGTAGGGTCAGGGTTATATTGCGATCCTATACCGGTGTCCATTTTTTATATCAGTAAAAGCTTTAAACTACCGGATCCCTGTAGTGTTTTTCAAGCGGAAATAAACGCTATTCATGAGGCCTTAAAATAGTTTGAGATAAACAGAATATCATCAACAGATATCTGCATTCTTTCAGGCAGCCAAGCTGCCCTACGGGCCCTGGATGCATTCCAAATAACATTAAGTCTTACTTTGTCGCCAATCTCTCAATGAGATGGCCGAACAATATCGTGTCATCTTAAGCTAGGTACCAGACCACAGAGATATATCAGGGAACTGTAGGGCTGACCAACTTGTAAGAGAAGGTACCTGTATGCCTAGCATAGGTAATTTTATGGGGGTACCTCTCGCAACTTGTAAGCTTCTTATTAAGTACGTCCTATCAGTTCTGTAAATTAAAGATGGATTAGCATCAATAACTAGGCAAACGTGG
The DNA here is from genome assembly GCF_028408465.1 of Anastrepha ludens. Lineage (NCBI taxonomy): Eukaryota > Metazoa > Arthropoda > Insecta > Diptera > Tephritidae > Anastrepha > Anastrepha ludens. The sequence continues at coordinate 45,272,743 of NC_071500.1, read as the reverse complement.
CCAAAGCGTCCAAGAGTATTATAACATTGAGTAAACTTCAAATTCGGACCTTAGTAGGAGCCCTCACAGGACATTGTCTCATAGGAAATCATGCAAGGAGATTAGGCGTTTACATGCATGATTTCTGTCATAGCTGCAGAAATGAGGAGGAGTTGGAAACAATTCAACACCTTTTTCGCACATGCCCGGGTCTAGCGAGAGGTAGGAACCGATATTTAAGATCTTACTTCTTAATGAATATAGATAATCTATACACTTTAGGTATCAACAGACTTTTACGCTTTACCCAATGCTGAGAATGGTTCAATGTGGAAAGGGAAATGTAGCCCAGCCCCTGCGGCTGACAAAGGACTCATTTTGTGGTCTAAGTGGCATCGCTGTCCCTATATGCGATGCGGCTGTCAGACTTAACCTAACCTAACCTAAGCTTAAGAAATAGAATATTGCTAAATGGCCACCCACCAAATCACATCATGCATCAGCAGCAGAAGACATAGGACCGAGTGTGAGTAGTAGTGGACGGGAGCTGATACGAATTGACAGTATTGAGGCGCGTATGCATTCAATTTAATGGTGAATAATATCATTTTTCAAATTGTTTTTTTTAATTAAAGATCACACGAAAAACTACAAATCTTATCATTTAATCCTATACATACCAGTATATTGTACATAGAGGGCCAACTTGAGTCCAAGCTAGTGGCATCTCAATGGGCCACTATGCCTAAGTTGGTCCATCGCCACCCTTATGGAGAGTGGCAACCATCGTTAGGTAACCATATTTATATTCGGAAATTTTACCTGCACCTTATGTATGTATTTACTTTTCGTCCAACTCGAAACAAAAGTATTTGCTTTTGGGAAAGCTAAATATGTAAAAACTTCAGTTTTCAATTTCCGCGCCTTGGTGGATGCAAAACTGGAGTTGCCTTATACAAGTTCCCCTCTGACATACAATAAATTTACTATATTGAAATCACTAACTGAAACCGACAGCATATTTTACATTAAATTCTATCATTTTTGTTGGAAAAATATGTACGTGAAAGTAATATAAAATTCTTGAACTTATGGCATACTTTTTAATAATATTCTATTTATTCTATTCACGTCACATAGTTTGCGCATAGCCCACAAAAATAAAGTAGGAAGTGAATTTTGTTGAGTGCAAACTAAAATGATGCTTGTTGAACAGATAACCTTATGATAAGCCCAAGGAAGTTGGTAATCAAGCATCCTTTTCATAAACTTGATCGAATGTTCACTTAATAAGCATAAAATGAATTTAGCTTATCCGTTAGAACAACATTGCTTGCCCTATGTAATTCTAACTCCATTGGCTAGCGGCGCATATGTAGGTGGTTCTACTGAAATGCGCAAGCCATCTTCCGCACTCTGTTGTTGTTCATAAAAATAAGCGGAAACAGTTGAGTGCAGTGACTGAGTCCTCGGGCTTTGGAAGTGACACGCATTTTACAAACACACTTCACTCACTCTTATATTTACACTTACACCAACATGCTTATGTATGAACACACACTTCAGTGAATGGGCTTATGCAGTGCATTTACACTAAAGTCGCTGCCCCACCATTATCTCACATGTCGTATACGTTACATCACATAGCTGGGCTGCATTTGAATGTAATGAGACAATGACAAATGATGGCAAAAACTTCAACTCAACTTCAAACTCTGCGCACAAAATGATGATAAGCAAAAATTTGCTAAACTTGGCTTCTATGTGTGAGTACAAGTAGTGTGTACAAGTACAAAGCCAACTACGACCGCAGCGACAAAAACAGTGACGCACCGGATGCTCGCTTCCTTGCCTGCCTGCTTGACTCGTTGTCTGCTCATCGTTTGCCTGCCTGACTGGATAAATGCTAAGTTAACTGTTTGGCTGACTAGTTGGTTGGCTGTTTGGTTGGCTGGTTGGATGGATGGATGGATGAATGATCAGTTGAATGACGAAGTAAGTTTAAGTGAGCACTCTTGTTGTTGTGCTTCCGCTTAGCTGCTGGATGAGTGAGTAAGTTTGGTCCTTGTGTGGTAGAATAACTAGCGTCCAGTAATGCTCTATAAAGTTGTGCAGCATCTTTCAATGAATGGCAAACTTGCCACAATACCGTCTAAATCGGTGAGACATATAGGCCAGAAGTGATGCAATGAAGTATATAATTTAACATTTGAAAAAGATTTATCACCCTTATGCCATTACATTGCGCCGCAACGAGTCTCACGCGTTAAATTTATTGGCGCGTTTTTGTTTATTTGCCGGTTTCTTTTGCTCAAAGATTTTGGTAAGCCTTTTAATGGTCAGTTACCATATCAGGATTTATGACAAGAATACTTTGCGTGATAAATGTTTGTGCTGTTTTTTAAGGGAAGGAAGTGCCAGATCAAATGTGGCAAGTAACAAAACTTTTTTCCTCCTTGAGTTGACAGTTAGTTAGTTGATGAATAACTTTTTTGTTTCTTGATTTTAGTATTCTGTTTGAAGAACTTTTTTTATCCGATAGGCAAAGTTTACTGGAGTTTGTTATTTTAAAATCCATTAAATGAATTTATTCTTATGTAGAACTATTGCATTAGAATAATATTTATGTCTACTATATATGTATGTAAAGGGTGATCGGTTGGGAGTTACTTTTTCCAATATAGTTTTTTTTGATAGAACACGCATGACTGCTGTAAAACTAAATACATAATTTTTTGGGAAAGATTTACGCCTCAACAATGTTTACAAATCGCACAATTGTGAAAAGTGTTCATTGCGCGCTCAGGCCTACTTAGGGTGTTCAGCGTAGAGGCCTTTTTGGCCTACGGTTACGTTAATAAGCAAACTTGCCGTATTTGGGCTGAAGAGCAATCCAGAGCCATCCAAGAACAGCTCTTACATCCATTGAAAGCAACGGCTTGGTGCAGCCTATGAGTTGAAGGAGTCATCGGCCCATATTTCTGCAAAGACGAGGCTAGTGCCAATGTAACAATGAATAGCGAACACTATCGCGCGCAATTCCGCCTAACAAAATCTAATATTGCACAAGTGATTATTAAATGGGAAATTCGATGAAAAAATAATCCGAAAATCCTTTGTTTCATCAAGAGTAACTAACAAGGTGTTGTTTATACTGTATGGAGGCAACAAAACATTATGAACTTCCGCGACTAAAATCACTTGTTGAATGCACAATATATCAAAGAAAATATGAATAGTTCGGTTATATTCCGCGAATAATTTTTTGTTTGCAAAAATTGTACAAAAGTGAAATTGTGGGTAAAATACGCACTAACTTATGGACTGACCTGATACTATGTTTTCCAACAAGCCGGAATGATTCATCATGCAAAGCACTAACTAAGGGATCAGCTTAGTATTTTTAGCTCTAAGATAATATATTTCTATGACAAAAGCGTTTAAAATTACCAGTTCCACATTAGCACTCATATCTGACTTCTCATTTTCCTCATAGATTATATTGTTTTCGGAGTTCGCAGGTATGGAAACAAAATTATCTAAAGCAGCGGAAGTGAGCAAATAGATGCACGCCGCTCATTCAAACACACTTTACAAGAGCACAGTTGGCTTGACGAGTGCAAGTGCCATATTCCAAAATAAAGACATGAACTTATAATAATGCGCTTAAGGGGGTCTTCTGGTCTCGAGGCCCTGAAATGAAGGGTTTTTTTGGGGATTGATTGTGACAAATTCTGTGAATATTTAAAAAAAATTTTTTTTTTATTTTAAAGGTACATGTCTTGGCTTTTAAAAAATGGTTTTGACTTTGAAAAAAATTAACACCCGCGACCTTGAAATGGCGCTGAAGACGTCCACCTCCAAACGAAACAGGTCTCCATTTTGGTCACGGTTTTTCCACCTGGGTAATCAGAAAGCAAAAATTAGATATGCGTTGTCTTCAGAGTTGCCCTGGTTAAGTTTTCCCGTGACAGATTTTTTTTTTTAAATTTTTTTCAAAAGTTATGCAACAATTTGCAAAAAAAATTTTTTTTTGCTCATTTTTTGAACTTTAAAAGGTTATAAAAATGGAATGAAAAAAAATTTCAAAAATCGTACACGGGGAAACTTAGCGGTAAGTTTTCCGAACCTTTTAAGACCAAAACCATTGAAATCGGAGTATAACTACTATGAAAAGTGTGACCAAAATGCTTAAAAAACACGATTTTCGGGGAAACGCGTTTAAAGATAAAGTTTATGATAAAACGGCCGGAGGAGGGTACACTTCGGTGCCCAGAAAAATGTGAAAAAATGCGATTTTCAAAAAATCCTTTTTTGTGGCGTATTCTCGCATACACATACAACAAAATTATGCAAAAAAAAAAAATCGATTTTTTTTTCGCTGGAGACCAGAAGACCCCCTTAAAACATAGCCAAGGCATCAATAGATTAGTCCACTATATTTTTGATTAGTCCATTGGATATTTTTTAATATAAAAATTTAGAGCGTTCAGAAACATAATTTTAAGTTATATAACCTATAACCTACAGGTCTCCTTTGCATTGGTGAGAAGCATCGTGTGTGGTGGGCCAGCGAGCTCTATGACCAATTTAGGGGCATGGATATAGTTAGGCGTGCAAAAATATAGCGGCTAGGACGGCATGGACATACTACCCGTATGAACGAAGACGCTCTTGTTAGGCGAACCTACTAAACGGTATACCAAAAAGGAAGACGAAGAAGGGCAGATCACAGTTTCGATAAAAGGAATAAGTGATGCTGGACATGTCAGAAACAGCTAGTGGACTATTTTGGATTTGGCCAAAATCAACGTACGGTTGTAGCGCCCCCTAAGGAAGTACATAAGTAATTTCAAATTAACCGGAGATATAAAAAATTCTGAGTTTTTGTATTAAAAAGCTGCGAAAATATTATACAGTTAGAATTTTCAAAAATCGATTTTTTTCTTAATACTTATATTTAAGAATACACACAGAAAATTTATTATCGTTCTGATGAATACTTTCGAAGTTACACGCAAATTTGAAAATACGTTTCAGAGTAAAGTAAAGTGCTTTTCAAACTTTAACTTTTGTTAACTTTAACTTTTCTCAAAATGGTGCTTTCAAAGTCGGTGACCAACATTTTTCTTTTTTTCTTAAATATATTTTGTAGTAATTAATCCAAAATTTTTTCTCACCGATATATATATTTTTTTATAGACATTTTAAGCCGAAATTTTGCTCAAAAATAATTTTTTTTTTATTTTTCTTTTTCCTTCGATCAATTACTAGATTTAACATTACTTTAACGAACTCTGTTTGGTTTTTTAATTTCAGAGTATCCAGTGCAGAGATATAGTGGTCACCTCAAAACGTCTATCTTGAGAGGAGCTCCCGGAGATCAACTGTAGCTCCTTTCCAAATAAATATTTTTACTAATACTAAGTTTTAAAATACAGTTCAAAGACAACATAATATATGTACATGTTTTTAGGTCAATAAATTTAAAAGTTTATTTTAATAATTTAAGGTTGAAAATTCGCTTTCTTCGGCCTTCTAAGCCTTTAATTTATATTAATTTTTTTATACTAACATCTGTATAAGATAACGTAAGTACTGTTATAAGCAACTACTTATCCATGCAGTTGAACTCATTTTCATACTGAAATTATTTTCACTGATTAGTTTCACTGTAAACTGCAGTTGATATGGAAAACTAAGTAGGTATGCCACTAAATTGTTTAAAAATAATTTAGTAACAACAGTAAATATGCAAATACTTGCAAACTTTTGGTGCTAACGTGTACTAACACTTTGATTCTAAGTAGCTGCCATCGCTGCATAAATGCAATTTACATAAAGTGCTGCATTCTGCACATACCAAAGCAATACTGAACAGCTAATAAAAAATAATAATGAAGAAAAAGAAGAAGAAAGAGGAAATCTAAGATTTCTGTTAAATGCGGACAATTATGTGCTACAATACTTGTTGTAACACTAAGCTGCATAAATAATCCATACAAAAGTCTCAGTGGTTGTGACTCCATCAAATTGTTACCTTTTCAACGATACTTGCCTTTGACTTGGCTTATGGCATTCTTTGTGGCGCCATTGCTGTTCGCTTTCACCCGTTACTTTGCCATTTGCACATTCCTTCCTTTGCATTAACCAATAAACATTTATGAGCTAAAAGCATTCAAACAATGCGCACCACTGTGTGTAGCAGTCTTTACCGCAGTGGAATTTTCAAAATTGTTTCTAACTAGCACACCGGTTATTGGCAGTTGCATTGTTGCTTAGTTGCTTAATACACCAAAACTATTCACCACATCATTGTACTGACAGATTGTCTACTGCCAAGCGCATATCGCACGTTGGCTCATGTTCGTGAGCACTTGCACATACAGACATTTTACTTAAGTGCTATTTTACACTTAATATTCGAAAGATGTTTCAATTCGCAGGCAACTTTTCGCTTGCAGCACGCTGTTGCAACGTTAACACACCAACATAATGCGTCCGCCATGGCGCGAATGATCGTAAAGCTAAACACACAAACTCATGACGGTGATTGCATTTAGCTACACATTTAAACGTACACATACACACTTAAACGCGCACACTCTCGTACATGCTCAACAAAAAAAGTTTGCTACAAACTAAGCAGTGTTATTGCAAACTTACCGTCTAGCCGTTGGCAGCTGTTGCTGTTGTTGTTGTTCGTTTTTTGAATTTCTTATTTCGATTATTCGCACCGCTCGTTTAGCTTTTAACTTCATTGCATTTCGCCATGTTTTGCGGAAATTTGCATTTCGACTTGTAACACCGAACTCAACTCAGCTTTGCCACTCTGTCATAAAAACCATACCCCACTTGTTCGTTCGCTTACAATTCGCTGTGTCCAACACCCATCACTTTCACGCTGTTTCTGTAAGTGCACCTACGCTCATCTTAATTTCTACGTTCTTCTCTGTTATAGATATACGTAGGTATACACATACATACATATTTAGTTGCTAGCTTTTGCCGACACCCACTCGTTCAATCGCTTGTTCATTTATTCATGCTCTCGGTTTCTCGCTTTGCCGCCCTCACATTTTGCTAGTTTAAAATCGTTGCATACTTTGCAGCGCACGTCTATAAAAAAAAATACAAGAAACACCCTGTCTGTACAGTCATTTTTTAATTTTAACGGTGGATCTATATAGTGCGAATTTCTCGACGCGCGTTCATACGAGGATGTTTCAATAAATCCCTAATAAATAAGCAACACTCTTTTCGGCAGCAAATTCTAATTTTATTTTTATTTCCTTTTATTTTACAAAAATTTGTTTGCTGCTTGGCAAAGGGTAAGTATTCATTCGACAGAACGTTTTCTGCTCTACAAAGCTATGTTAATTGTATTTTTGAGTTATTTGATTTTTTATTAGTTTTGAGGTTAAGAAATGGAATACTCAGAGGGCAAAAATCAACATTTTCCCCACCTGCTCTCCTTTACCTTCCAGCGCGGTAAAAAATCTGGCGAAGCAGCCCACGGCGTTTGCGACGTGTATGGAGAAGGAGTCAGAGGCGAGTTTACAGCACGGAAATGTTTTGCAAAGTTAAAAACTGGTGACTTTGACGTCGATGACACGTCCCGCAGCGGAAGGCCTTCTGAATTCGATGAAAAACGTTTCAAAACACTTTTGAAGAAGAACTTTTTCTCCATACCAGTCGTGAATTACCAGGAAAAATGAACTGCGATCAAAAACCGATTCTCAATCATCATTCAGCCATCACTCAATGGGATTTATCGAACAATTGGGAGCCTGAGTGCGTCAGGAACTCAACGAAAAACACTAAGAAAGCTACTTCATATTGCATTTCGCCCGCCATCGAGCAACACGCGGTCATAAACAACATGATTGTGACAACGAAAACGTGACGGAAGATAATGAGGCTATTCGACTGAAAGACCTGATGAACATGGTCAAACCATAATCCTTCACGACAACGCCAAGCCCCATGCTGCACAAGTCGTCCAAATCCTTCGTATCCGTCATATCTCCGGACCTTGCAAGAACCGATTACCATTTTTCCGCTCCCTGTCAAATCATTATTGATCCTTGAACAATAACCGGCAATTAACCATCAGACCGCTCAGGGCATTGCAGTTTATGATTTGGCTTGCGCCGTATTGCTGCAAAGCTGACTTGCTTTTCATGAGAAATAGGACCGCGTTGATACCTTCGCCAAATACATAATTTCTAAGGTTGAATCTGTTGGGTCGAATGTGTTCATCAAATTCATCATTACTGGAGACGAGACGTCAGCTTATGAGTACCACACGCAATCCAAATATCAGGCGAATGAGTGGAGAGCTTCGAATTAGACTTGACCAAAAAAATCACGTTGCTTTCAGTTAGAAAAGAAAGCAATACTCACGATGGATGCATAGATGGACTGCAACGGTATTTTACGAGCTTTTGCCAGAAATTATTAAGGGCTAATAGCTGGATGAAAGAAAGAATTTTTATCCTTGAATTTTTGACCAAGAACGATTTGAACATCATCCAACAGCCAACGAACTCACCTGATATGACCCCCTGCAATTTTTTGTTTCTGTTTGATCGAGTTAAAAAATTACTACGCGTTATTTATTTTAACCGGCGAAAGGAAGTAATTGAAGAAGCCTCTGATGTCTATACCGAAAATAGAGTTCCAGAACTCTGAACTTTTTGATCAAGGTGATATGTTTTTTGGAAGTATTCTTCCTGCTAAGCAAGACGTTGGATTTGAGGTGAAAATGTAACCTGTGAAAATTGTTAGACACTTATTGACCCATCCTCGTACCAAGAAGAAGCATGTGATGTATAGGCGGAAAGTGAAAAAACAGTAACAAATACTAAAATAAAAAAAAATAAATAAACGAAAAGTTAGTAATAAATGGAGTAGAAAATAGTTTCAACGCGTGTTTTAGGCGAAGACTTTCAAATTTTGTTGGAAAACAGCTGCTGCCTAATTATTTTTTACGTCTTAAATGCAAATATTTTGGAGGATCCATGGATGGTTACTTAAACTTTTAGAATATATATATTTTTATTCTTGATACTTAAAATTGCAGTCAGATATCTGATGGTTTAATTATTAGATGTCGAAAGCTTTTTGTTGGGTTTTGCATCGAGATATCTTAAGAGCTTCACACTGACATAAATGAGAGTCCCAGCGACTAAGCTCACCTTACCCACTTTTGTACCAGCGCTACAGCCCTAGAGGTATGCGATGCGGTATCTGTTGCTGAAGCTTTCACAGACAGATAATGAACTCCAAATTAGTCAAACAAATTAGTCATATGGCACGGACCGAGTTTTATTTTGGCGGGCTATAAAGGGGGGGATATAGTTTGCAATATCAGCCGGATGGACATAACTTAAAATTTTGCTTTATTTATAACAGATATATCAGGTTTTTATTTGTTTGAAAATTACCGTTATACCTGAGGAGGGCATGGTTATTGGCCGATTTATACAGTTGTTGGCGTCTAAGCCAGACAATTGTTCGAGACTCTCGAACAGCGGTTTGCCCAGAATTAACATTCTGTCCTTCCATAGGGCAGGGCTTTCACAGAGGAAGTGGAAGATTGTTTCCTTTTTCTCCGATTGTTTACAACTATGACAGTAAGTTTTGTGAGGGATGCCCATTTTGGCTACTTGTTCTCCGACAGACCGAAAGCCAGTTATCACTGCCTCTAGTTTCCAGGCGTCCCGACGGAACCTATCATAGAGAAATTATAATATCATTGGAATATATACATATATATTAATTTCTGCTCGCGTTATTGTGCGCGGAAAATTCGACTTCTCTCATTATTTTGAGTCTTTGTGCTACTGCATTCAACCGTTATGTGAACAAAATTTCAATATTCTTGGGCACAAGTGGGAGCTGGTATAAAAACGTAACCCAATTTTGGGAATTCTCTATTCTTCGGCTAGTACTTTTAAGAAAAGGTATACCATAAATTTCTTAAAGCCTCCAAAGAGCGGATGAGTCTGCAATCGGAATCGAGAAATATTTCATTGCGACACATTAGAGAAATTCGAAGCTGCACACTGCAGCAAAAACCTGCAACGAGAATTGACAAAAAGTTGAACACAAATAAATGGTAAAAGCGAATATTGGGATGCCATACTGACGTAAAAACCATTAGGTATCGCTTTAAGTATAAATGAAAAGAAAAACTACCGAAATAGCAATAAAATCAATGCAGGGACGTATAAGTTCAGAGAAGGCCAGGATATTGGATAGCCATTGACGGACTGTGCATATGTACGTATGCACATACGAGTATGTTTGTATGCCCTTACATATGTACAGCGTGAAAGTAACAAGAAATATAATAAAGGAAAGTAGTTTATCTTGGAATTGCACTAAAAACTCTGCACTTTATTTGTATAAGAACAAAATCGCAAAACGATCGACTCTACTTGTGTATTGAGTGGACAAATAAGAAAGAGAAAGTATTGTTAGAGATTCTTACGAGTATCCAACGCTTGCTGGTGACATTAACGCCAACGCCGAATGAAGAGTAAATGTGCAAAAAATTAAATTCCAAGCACATGCGCGTACATACATACGTGTAAGTATAAATGTAAAGCGTACGTTTGTATAGTAAATACCAGCAACAACGCTAGTCCGGGTCATAGTCTATAACCAGTGTACAATCGGTCGTAGAATGGCGGCAAAGTGATTTTGATTGATGAAAAATTCAACTCTGTCAAATCGATTGAAATCAACGCAGAAAAAAGTTTGTTGCAGAGTTTTCGTTTGCCAAACGTTCGTTTGAAATGTGAGACCATTGGCTATCCCTACGTTTCTTTCGAAACCTGCTGAATGACAGCTATTTGTAAATTTGAGATGGGTTTTCTTCAATGAGTAAGCCGTTCAAGTAGGACTAAGCTAACGAAGTGGTCTATTTTAGTGGACTTCAAATCCTTTTATCTTTGTTTCTACTCACTTTGCTCTAGTTGATTTTGCTACAGGGTACAAATATATGCACATATGGACATGCAGGAAAGGATATACGACATCTTACGACGGGAATTCTATGCACTCTTTATGCTTTTATTATATATTTATTACACAATCAACGGATTATCATCACCCATTTAGAATTATAAAGCAATGCAATCGAAAAGCGATTGTGCGATGCGTGTCATGATGATTTGGCGTATTTGAGAAATTGGAATAAAAAAAAATTAGAAGAATGTGGAATGAAAATTTCAAGCAACAGTTGTTATGCATGTAAGCATTGTAAGCGATGCTTTTAAACTCTTTAATCATCTATTAAATTGGGCAACTAAAGTGCTATAATAATTTTGGGTAAAATCTAGAAAAGCAATCTTTACAAATGTTTCCAACTATCTAGCGTTTACTCAACATTTACTTGACAAGCTTATAATCAAACTTTTTTATAGAGATCTCCAGTTCTTGACGATACTATAGTGACCATTAGTTGTTTTCAATTTGAATTTTTGTGCCAAGATTTCAACTCCTATTAAAGCGTTTTTAATACCATCTTGAGCAAAAAGTTCTTGGAATATTTTAAGAAGTCTTAAAATACCATAGAAGTTTATTCCCTAAAGTTGATATTATCGCCTTCAAAGCATTTCCAGTCAACTCCAACGCACTTACACCAGCGTTTGATCCAGCTCTTGAAGCATTTCTGGTACTCTATTTTCGATATATCCATCAGAACCCTCGTCCATTTTTCCATAACTTTCCTTCGCCAGTTTAAACGCGTCCCCGTAGTGATTTTTGACTCTATCAAACAGAAAAAAATTGCAAGGAGCCATATCAGGTGAATTCGATGAATGTTTGATTGTATTCGTTTCGTTCTTAGTTGGAAATTCACGGCGCTGTGCGACGATGCGTTATTCTTTTTTTCTTTGATTGGCGTAAGTTTAACAAAGTGCGCCAGTCGTTTCTTCTTGTGCTAATCGGCGCCAGTGGGTAGCACCAAGTGAAGCCAAATCCTTCTTCATTATATTTTTTCAACGAAGAGCTGGTCTTCCTCTTCCTCTGCCACTACCAACTGGTACCACATCGAACACTATCAGAGCAGGAGCGTTTGTATCCATTCGAACGACACGACCCAGCCAACGTAGGCATTGGATCTTTATTCGTTGCGCTATGTCTATGCCATCGTAAAGCTCATACAGCTCATCGTTCCATCGCCTGCAATATTCGCCGTTGCCAACGTGCAAAGGTCCAAAAATCTTGCGCAGAATTTTTCTCTCGGACACTCGAAGTAACATCACATCCGATGTTGTCATCGACCACGGTTCTGCGCTTTACATTAGGACGGGCATGATGAGAGCGTTGTAGAGTGTAAGTTTTGTTCGTCGAGAAAGGATTTTACTACTCAATTGCCTACTTAGTTCAAAGTAGTTGTTGGCAAGAGAGTTTCTCCGTTAGATTTCAAGGCTGACCGTGGGTTATTATGGTGCAAAATTCGCAAGTATTTGCCCCACAAATTTATTCTTTCGCCCAAATAATAGCCCTTATCAACTGCCTGATCTTCTGACCAAAAATTTGTGGTGTACAATACCATTGTAATCCATAAAACCGTGTGCAGGGGTTTTTTGTTTTTGACTGAAAACGATCTGGTCTGTTTGATCTTGGTTTATACGGTGCTCTCCACTAAATCGTCTGATGTCTGGATTGCGTGTGGTACTCGTAAACGCACGTCTTACTGCGTTTGATGAATGTTGAGCTGGATTCAGCCTGGAAAGTCATGTCTTTGTAGATATCGATGCGGTTTTTTATATGAAATTCAGGATCCATAAGCAATTTTAAAGTTCTTTGTCAGTATTCTGATGGTTAATTTGTGGTTATTGATCAAATTGTCTTCCACTTTACTTATGTTTTCATCAGTTTTTGATGTAGACGGCCTTTACTGCTACGTTCGTCATGCCACTCGCAAACGCCTGTTTTCTTTGGAGTATCATTTGTCTCTTCGCGAACACACTGGAAGTTATATATGTATATCACTACCGAAGCAGTTTGCTAACATTTCTAAGGTTTTCGCATTATTGAATCAATTTTGAACGCAAAATTTTATAAAAAAACTCGTTGTTGCAAATTAATTTTCACGTGATAACGTCTTATAATTCGATTTAGCCGGCTGCAAGCACGAAAAAATGTGTCGTTATCTTGCTCAATCGTCGTTATCTTGCTCATTCGTCGTTATCTTGCTCAATGGCCGTTACCTTGCTTGAACTGCAAGCGAAAGTGCGGAATGAACGACAAAGAGCACAATCGGCCCTCGCGTTCGGCAACGTTCGACATCTGCCTCTCTCCTACTTGAGTGAGCACATATATGTAAGTATATGTATGTATATGCACATATGTATATAAATTCACATATTTCTATTTGCATATGCCTTCTTTCTGTGTGCATGGTAATGAACCATTTCTCTGTTGAGAATAGGACGATGAAAGGAAAAATAGGAAATGAAAGTCAGTATTTTCTTATGACGTTGTCACGTTAAACTATCGTCAATAAACCGATTCTACAGACAACCTCTTTTTAAAACTATAAAAACTGTCATTTCAATCTAAAATACGATGCCTCTAAATTGATCACCCTTTATAGCGCAGCCTGAGCGTCCAACGAATGAACGAGCGTACTTAAGAAAATTAAAGATTTCTAAATCGGTGTGTTTTTGAGTTAACTTGTACTCGTCCATGCCTTATCTGTCTAGAAAGAGCTTAAAGAAAAATAATGGTTTCGGGAAGTTAAGCTACATATTTGCATGTCTTCGATTACCGGATGCATCCTGTTTATGTCTATGTCTATCTCTTTATACTGTTATATAAATACAACCTTTATATAACGGCGCTGTGAATAAAAATACCAAAGCAGCGGAATGAACGATTTGACTGAGCGCCGCTTTCTGCACCTGGTATTTCTGGAGTTGCATTAAACTAAATTAAGCTTACTTTTTTACTCGCTATAATTTTTCCTACAAATATTTCCAATGCAATAAATGACACTAATACGAGTATGTATCTACATACATATGCATGTAAAAGTAAGCATACGAACAAATGCATCTGCGTCAATAGTCAACATTACATTTGCAAATTGTTTGCTAATGAGCACTTTTCCGCTGGCATACTCTTCCACAGTGCATATCTCGACCAAAAAATGTCACCAAACGGAAATTGGAAATGCTTTGTAGGATAAAGTTGAAAATTCAAGAGACAGTGAGAGCTTCAAAGCGAAGGGCATGAAGAGAGGGGCTCAAGTCGGTATAGTGTCAGCAATTGGAATATCAGCAAAATAAGAAGAGAAAGTGGGAAAGGTATTAAGAGGAAATTCTTAAGAGCCAAATGTAATGCAGTATGTAAGTGCAGCAGCGAAATTGCAACAACAATGATGTTGGTGGTGGTAGAAAATTCAAGAAAAAAGAGGACAATCGTAGAAAACTAAAATAAAATGAAATGGAATAAAAAATGAAAATAAAAATAAAATGAAAATTCAACTGCAAGAAAAATGCGCTTATCGATTGCACTAAAATAAATTGGCGTAAATTTGTAAAAGGTGCTGACGACGCTGATGATGATCGGCGCTCATGTTACAACAAACTGTTTCACGGGATTCTCTATCGTAAGCGCGTTTGGTTTTCTTCCCTTTTTCTTCGTTTTCTTAAAATGTCTTTTGCAATTCTTTCCTTGCTGCATTTTTAATCTTCATCGTGCGCAAAGCAATAAATAAATGATAAATTTTCCGTTCCTGCTGGTGCTGTGGCGTGGCTGTGAAGGTGGCCATGACTATGCTACTATGTTGTGGGTGGCTGTTGTCGATGAAGCTGAAAATACGCTGATATTAGTTGCCTGCTAAGTTTGAAACTTCTCTGTTTATTTTCGTAAAATTTATTCTTGAGCTTAATTTTATTTTTGTGTCAAACAAATTTTTCAACCAGCTACAAGGGAAACCCATTCCAGAGTGTTTTTTTCACCCCTCTTAAGCGACAAAATTGAGACGCAAAATATTTCTAGCAAGAATGCGAAATGATAGACTTGAACAAATGAGAAATCGGATGCCACAACGTAAAGGTACTCTCAGAAGTTGCGAGAAAAGCGTTTTCAGCAAGTTTGTAAAACTAAAGAAATATTTTGTACAACAAATGGCGCAGTATTCCCTCTATTGCAAAATGGGGTAATGAAAATCTCTATGATATTTAGCTATCACAAATCCAATGATTAATTTCAATATTTATTATTAAAAATATTCGATAATATTGCACTTTTCACTACTTTCTAAGAGCGCAACCGCACTTATTTGTTCGCCTTGAGCTTTCAAATATCAAATTTTATCAATTGGCGCCACTTTTTAAACCTCCCGGAAAATTTAATAATTACTTAACCATTTTGGAGCAATCGTATTCCGAGCATCTGGAGATCTCCTCCCAACTACTGTAGTGTTTTTCAGGCTGAACTGACGGGAATAATGAAAGCCGTGCCACTGGTGTGATGCGATACCTGGAGATATTATCTACATTTTCACTGAGAGCCAGGCGGCGATAAAATCCCTGACAAAACAGTCGACAACCTCCAAGGTAGCCATGATATGCCGCGCATCTCTCAACGAGATGGCTGAGTCACTTCACCTAATGATAGCACGCGTTCGTGCCCATTGCGACATTGAGAGGAACTGCAGAGCCGATGAACTAGCGAAACTCGGTACCAAATGGACTGATGTATACATAGACAATGATATAGGTATACCCTTGCAAACATGTAGACTACGTATCCGCGAGGAAATTGTAACGCTTTTTATACCAAATCGTCATACGAGATTAGAAATGGTGCCTATACATCAATACGAAGCAAAGAAAGAAGTGGGTGAATCCAGGAGATTCGCCTAAGCTGAGAGTCAAGCCTGATCTTAATACAAAGAAGATCATGTGCTTGGTGGGACTGGGAGGGCATGGTGCACTAGGAAATGCTCGAAAAGAATGCCACGGTCAACAGAGAGCTCTACATTACCCAACTACACTGCGTGAATGAGGCTATTCGACTGAAAAGACCTGATCGACGTGGTCAACCCATACTTCTTCACGACAACGCCAGACCTGGGAGGTCCTTCAGCATCCGCCGTGTACTCAGAACCTTGCACCGACCGATTGCCATCTTTTCCGCTCCCTATCGAACCAAATGAAGGGTGTTACCTTCGATCTTCGATAACAAAGAGGTACTTAAGAACTGGCTCACCAATTTCTTTGACACCAGATCAGGCGATTTTTGGCGAAAGGGTATCAACAAATTGGTCGAGAGGTGGGAAAAGGTTTTAAACAGCAACTTCAAGTATATAATCGATTAATCTCTAATCATTGTTTTTTGTTTAAATAAAAGTGTTCGGTAAAAACGCTACGCACTTATTCCCCAGCCTAAAACATCAATTAACAAAGTATTTCTTTACAATACGCCATAACCCGCATCTGCGCCTGTAGAACGGTGCTTTTCATTCGTTGCAATGGTGAATCGTTTCCGAAAACAAAATCTCGGCGATGCTAATTTTCAAATGCTTGTTTTAAGAAAAGCTAAAAGCCTATTAAAAATACATACTTATAAGTACATAATAACCGTTTGAGAGAAAAAATCCCAATATTTTAATGATTTACTTAGTTTGGTGGTTGTGCCTTGGTTTATCTTGGTTAGTCAATAATAAATAACCATTTTTCTGTTAATACAACTGAAATTTCATTATCAATAAACTATCTTTATATATAGTCTAGTGTGCCCATGTATTATGTTTTGCATCAGTGCAAAGCAACATGGAATTTGAGACTCGCAAATGGATACATGCAAAGCCTACTGGCTGAAAATTATATTACGTAAATCTTATAAGGACATTTGCAAAAGTAAATGAAAAATTTAAAAACCTCTACAGCTTCTGTGTTGTTCCTTAATTTCACCCGCTTTGCATATATTGATTTACAAACACATAATACATACATACACATATGCATATTCATAAATGATGCTTTTTGTCGTACCAATGAATACACACATGGACGTTATCCATTCGTAAATGGTGATGTGACAGAGCATCCCGGCTGCA
Source organism: Anastrepha ludens (assembly GCF_028408465.1). Taxonomy (NCBI): domain Eukaryota; kingdom Metazoa; phylum Arthropoda; class Insecta; order Diptera; family Tephritidae; genus Anastrepha; species Anastrepha ludens. Next base: position 45,255,675 of record NC_071500.1, on the reverse strand, counting down.
TATGGCTTATGCATATTTCTACGAACAAATGTACTTATAAAAAAAAAACATTGTGCGCATAAAGTATGCCAATGGACGGCCACAACTTGCCCATCTTTGGCTATATTTTTTTATGTCTAAAAAAAGTAAAGCCCTATCCTTATACCTCTTCTTTGGTACCTAAACCTTAACGTTGGCGGTTGGGCTTGCTTACATCTGTGAATGGCAGAGCTGTATCAATGGTTTGCTTAGGCATATCATCACGGCCACCAATCTTAAAGAGTTCCCCCTGGATATGCCAGATTGATACGTAAATGACTGGATGGAATGTTGTCTAAACATCTCGACTCCCGATCTAGTAAAGCAGGTGTCTATCAGACTTGTTTGCAGTCGGGAATAACATACTGTAATTTACCGTTGCTCCTCGCTCATATCCGCCCATCTCAGTGAGTAAATGTGAGCTTACTATGCTAGAGAAAATGATAAAGCGGGTCGGTTCGCTAGTGGCATCTGCATTGATCGATTTAGTGGAGCTATATCTCTAAGATCGCTAAGTACTAAATCCTAAACGGAGAGCAGCAAAACTGATGAAGGGCAAAGATACCAAAGTACCTGATAAACTTGGTTTGGAGCTGACAAAAACCATGACCCGTAAAGAGACAAAATCGGAGAAAGAAAGTGCAAGGCAAGGATGCTTCACTACTCAAGGGGTCTATCCCAAATCCAATGATGAGTACTAAACAGGCTGTTGGTATCTACGCTATCTCAAAGAAGGCCAGTGCACGCGAAACAGAAGATGCTGGGCCATACCAAATGTAATGTAGAGGTAAGGGAACACCGCGCAGTCGACATCAACCCAGCTGAAGGCAATCGCTCCAAAAGGCAGGACGCTACCTTCAAACAAGGATAACATACCTGATTAGTGCAATAAATTCTGCAACAAAATGAAACCATTAAGTTCGAAGAAACCAGGCTGGCTGGTCTACGCAAATCTTTCCCTACACAAATACTATCACGAGGAAACAAAGAAGTGTTAAGGAACTCCTCAACACAGCAGATGTATAAGAACCTGAAGAATGGGAAACTATTAATAATAGGCAACGACCACCAGTCAATAAATACGCCTAACAGGAGCAACTGTGCGATTTTCTTCAGATTAGCCACGACTTGCCACCACTTACACAAGGACGCTGTAACAGAAGTTGTGGCTGAAGCGCAGCTACGGAAGGCTAAACTAGAAAAGCAGGCAGAAATGAAGTGGACGTCAACACTGCGATTAAAACACCGGATGATGTAGCGACAAATCTATGGCAGCTAGGTTTAGATGAGAATATGAGGAGCACAATCCACTCTAGAAAGTGTTAAAATAGTCATTATTAACTCATGTGAAAGGAAGTATTAACGTATGATATGATGTAAAGACTTTCCTTGGTAGAGTAATGATCAAAGAATAGAACGGAGACAATTCCGAAAACAAAGCGGCCTCGTGTTTGGCACCCTCACCGAAAGTGAAGCTGAGAAATTGTTCACGGTAACTTCCCGGAATTACCCCAAGAGCAGGTATCGCCCTTGAATAAATAAATACCAATACTAGTATGGTGAGGATGCGCACTAAAAATACTGCGATGAATCTATACGGCTATAAAGAGCAAGAATGAATTGGATATTGCCCAAAGGGCTTGAGAAACGTTATCTAAAAACAGGAAGATAAACTAGAACATAATAACAAAAGTACACGGACGGTTCCCTTACCACGGAAAGCACAAGAGCAGGTGCCTGTTGGCCGAGGAAAAGATACTCGATAGCACAATAAACAGATCCGCTCAGTTTAACCTTGAACGCAGCTATAACAACAGGCAGCAACCAAGGCTCTCAACTCATCTCAAGTTGCATCAGAATTAGTGTTGGAGTAGGTCACACCAATCAGTTAAATGCCCCATGGATTTCAGAGCACATAGGAATTACCGGGAATAAAATTGCAGATAAGTTAGCCAGGAGAGGGGTCCTCCCAATAGAGGAAGTAGAGGAAAGGCAAAGAAAATCGTACTGGAACAACTTGTCGGGCTTATTGCTTATGATACGTAGCTTTAACATGAACTGATTTAAATATTTTATGGAATTAAATAACAATAATTTTAGAAGCATAACAGGAATTCCAACAGATATTGTAAATTGAATTATCATCTTACTAACCTGGGAATATACGCCAATGGAACTTGAAGATTCTGAAGGGAGGAAGATGAAACCGCCTAGCATGTAATGGCATCATGCCCAACACTGATCAATAAGTCTGACAAGCATCTGGGTAAACATGCGAATATAATACGAGAGAAGGAAATAAAAGTTCCCTAAAAAATAGGGCACATACTAAATTTTATTGAGGAAGATGGGCTTAGAGAAATACTCTGAATTCATAAAGGGGGCACAATAGGGCTTTCAGGTCGTAGTGCTAAATCTCCTCATAATAATAGTGATAATTATTTATAAAAACATAGTTCATTCTAAAGCAAATATTATTTAAATCAAAGTTTCAAACTTTGTAGAAGAAAAGAAGAAGAATATCGCGTTTCCCATTGGCTATAAATGGGTAGGCAGGTGAAATGGTTCAAGTACCACTCTGGCACTCGCCAAGTAGCACTAAAGTGCCATTATGAGACCTCCAAAAGGCAGATATCTACAAACAGTCAGAGTTGTTGATGTAATGGAGGAAATTCATGAGTTTGGGTTGACGCAACGGGTGTTTGTATGTACAGGGTGGGCCATATAGCGTTTGATTTTTGAAAAAACTATTTTTTTGAGAATGGTAACACAAACGACATATCAAATGTGTTCATAATTTACTTAATGGTTTGACATTTACGAAATGGGACGCTATACGCTTGAACAAAATTGGGAAATATTGAAAACCTATTTCCAAAGTGGTGAGCCTTCTTCTTCTTTTCTGATTTTCACATCGGTGGCTACGTCAATAAGCAAAATTGTCGGATTTGGGGCTCAGAAAATCCACACGTTACTGTAGAGAAGCAAATGCATCCACAACGAGTCACTGTTTGGTGCGGTTTTTGGGCCATTTTTTTCGAAAATGAGCGAGGAGCCGCGGTTGCAGTAAATGGCGAGCGTTACCGTGACATGCTCAACGAGTTGTTTCCAAAAAATGAAGAGGATGACATGGACGACATTTGGTTTCAACAGGACAGTGCAACTTGTCACACTGCCAAAGTTACACTCGAACTTTTGGCTACCGTTTTTGAAAACCGAATAATCAGCCAAAATTCCGATATCAATTGGTCGCCTCGGAGCTGTGATTTAAGCCCGTTGGACTATTTTTTGCGGGGAGCCGTTAAGGACAAATACTATACGAACCATCCAGAGACGACTGATGCTTTAAAACATGAAATCGAAGTTGTCATTCATGAAATAGGAGCGCTAACAATCGAAAATGTGCTTAAAAATTGGGTTGATCGAATGGCCTACTGTAAAGCCAGTCGTGGCAGTCATTTGAACGATATTATTTTTCATTCATAAATGACAATGCTCAGTCTTCAAAATAAAAATAAAAGTTTGAAAAAATATTGATTGGTTTTTTGTTTGTAGCCAATTCAAAAAGTAAATTTTACATGGCCCACCCTATATATTAGGGTCGGCTTGATTGTACTGGGCAAAAGCAAGTGTGGCATTTAAAGTTCCCAGGATCCTAAAATGTTCCATTTGATAAAAGAAAAAAAGGTCAAGTGGCTTATCCGATAACGTAAAGAGTGGAGACCTTAAAGTTCTACATTGTGATATTATGGAAACTAGTTAATGATTTCCTTCACAACTCTCAACAAGTTCTGAAATTCACTCTGTGATAGTCAGATTTTGATAATAGTCGGGCATAAGCTGAACACCTAGCTCTGCTATGACATGAACCGTGTTTTAAAAACATTAAGCATGTTGAAAAACTTCATTTCGGCACCATTCAGAAAGCGTTTGACTGGGATTTTTGATACCAATATCAATTCCAAAATATTGATACCGAAAATATGCGCATAATTTGTACGAGAATGATCCTTCGTCAACTCAAATTGGCAGAAATGTGTGGATTACATCGTTGTTTACACAAATTTTGTGTTATTCGGATGAGTTTTTTTTCCAATAAGTTTTAAATCTTACAAACAAGGGGATATTAGTTACAGACGTGGTTTGCTGTATTAATTATATTTTCCTGACATGATGTGTACATTGATGGTATAATAGGCTATGTGATAATAATTGCTTTATTAAAGTTAGTGCCCTATTTAACCTCCTTGAATTGAAATGCGTGGTATCAAAACAAGCTGTCTCTATCTTATCTGCGATACCCCATCCCATCAATAAATTAAAGTTCACTATTTCCCGCCTAGTAGGCCAATATCATTTTTCTCTCCCAGTAGCTGTTCGTCTCGTAAAAATTGTCCATAAAAATCGGCATGCGTTCGACCTCCTCGACCCTAGTTAATTCATCCATCTCAGTGCACCATTAGGTTAGGTTATGGTGGTAATCGGTCTCTATGACCAACTCACTTAGAACTTACAGGTCTGTTATAATACCCCTGTGCGACACCGGAACCTTTTCTTCGTGAAACCGTGTTGTGGTCCAACCCCCATGCCGGAAAAGTATCTATCTAGAAATCCTGCTCTGATTTTAGCTTAGCCAGGACAACTGCAAAGGAAGTACTCAACTGTTTCTTCCTCTTCCTCATCTCTATAACTTCTAAAATATTCATAGGAGAAAACTTCTAGCCTCAAGCAATGCCTGCCAAATAGCCAATGATCGGTTGTAGTACAAGCCACGACCTTCAATATATCCTCTTTTGAAATGTTAAGCAGTTCCTTTGTCTTTTTCTTATTTATTTGCGACCTTAGCTGTTAAGCGGGTGCCTTCATCTCCCCATGACCTATTGGCTTCCTGGATAATGGTATTTTTAATTATTTGTTTGCTCCTCGTCATAGGTATCCCATAGGTATCCGCGTGCCATTGATGGCATTTGAAGTTTAACGTAAGCTTTTGGTGTTTATAGTTTTAAACTTTATGGAAATATACTAGATACGAGTACTCCTTACTGTGTGTAAACATTTTTGAATGGTCGATATTGATCGCTTTTCTCTATATGTTTCGGGAAGACGCTGCATTGATGAACGCAAATTTTCCGACTTCATATCCACAGATATCAAATATAGCAGAAATCAATGTTTTCTGTCGCTGATTGCTGTGGATAATTCCGGTTTTAACATGCATATCATATATTTGAAAACATAATTTCTTCTGGAACTGGCGTTGACAAATTCTTGGCTTCGCTCTCACTTTCAGATATATCATATTATCTTCGACCTTGGATGACGTTATCATAGCAACACGTCCGCTCTCCCTTCGCTGAGCCGTATGCTGCTTTAGTTCACATTCTTCACTCCGCATTTCCTACTGCGCCAAAAGTCCACCCACTCTTGCTAAATGCCATGGCTCTGTATTTCTGGGAATAATTTGTCCCCTACAACTTGCATTATTGTTCACGTGGGCAATATCAGAAAGAAATGGGCAAGAAAAGCCGTATTTTTGTTCTTATAGTCTGACTTGTTTCGTTATTATTTTTCAGGGGATATTTTTATTCGTTTAATAACTTTACATATTTTGCAACGTCATGGTATTCTTGATAAATTAGAATTCGTGCTTTTTACCTCTTTTATTGTTATTTCTGCGCTTTCACGAAAAGTTATATTGACTTTTTGGTGATTGTTAAAAATAGGCACAAAACTTGTTCATTGGATGGTAACTTAGATCAAACAATTTTAGGCTGGCAGTGTCCAAGCTCGGACATAAAATTGCAAATAATAGAAAAGTATTTTCTAATAGCGATCGCCTCTAGGCAAGTAATGTCAGTTCTCCGAGTGTATTTTATGCAAAATCGAAAATATTTGCATACCATAAATGAATTGATTATTAATTTAATTAAAATTAATTTTTGTAAAATATCACTTTGCGGAACTTTCGGTTAAAATCGTTGTCGATATTGCTAACAAAATGCTGAATGTCTTGTTAAAACTCACGAAGACGTAGATTAAGAATTACATAAAATAGTGATTCGACTCCAAATGCATAGCAATAGTGACACAATGTACCCTAGGGGTCTAAGTGAGATCTTTTTACAGATCAGTCAGCACTACCTAACTTAGACTCTCTTTTTCATACCAAAAGGAACGCTTTTAGACAGAGAGCGCAATTGTTGGGAGGATTTCATAACCGAGCCGACGCTACATGCATCATAATATTTATGCCCGATGGCAGTGAGAGGCGCTATGAGCATTTGTGAAATGCGAAATACCCACTCTGAGTTATGCGAAATCTAAATGAATAATCCGAGCGCTACTGTTAATGGTGTTGTGAGCATTGCTACTCCAACTAGAGCGGGCACCTAAATGTATGGCCCTCAAAACTCACAATGCGCACTTTGTAAAATTGTAATACGGATAAAGGCGAACGCATTTGCATTACCACTCTGAACACTTTGTGCTTGTGTGTTGCATTACCATAATTTTCCTACTTTTATACCCTCGTGCACCATACGTCCGTCCGTCAGTGTACACGGCAACTCGATCAAAAATTTATATAGGTATAAGGTGGGCCATGTAAAATTTGCTTTCTGAATCGGCTATAAAAAAAAAACTAATCAATATTTTTTCAATTTTTATTTTTTTATTTTGAAGATTGAACATTGACATTTATGAATGAAAAATAATATTGTTCAAATAACTGCTACGACTGGCTTTACAGTAGGCCATTCGATCCATCCAATTTTTAAGCACTTTTTCGATTGTTTGGGCTCTAATTTCATGAATGGCAACTTCGATTTCGTCTTTTAAAGCATCTGGATAGTTCGCATAGCATTTGTCTTTAACGGCTTCCTGCAAAAAATAGTCCAACGGGCTTAAATCACAGCTCCGAGGCGGCCAATTGATATCAGAATTTCGGCTGATTATTCGGTTTTCAAAAACGGTAGCGAAAAGTTCGAGTGGAACTATGGCAGTGTGACAAGTTGCACCGTCCTGTTGAAACCAAATATCGTCCATGCCATCATCTTCAATTTTTGGAAACAACTCGTTGAGCATGTCACGGTAACGCTCGAAAAAAAATGGCCCGATGATGCCGCCAGACCAAAAACCGCACCAAACAGTGACTCGTTGTGGATGCATTTCCTTCTCTACAGTAACGTGTGGATTTTCTGAGCCCCAAATCCGACAATTTTGCTTATTGACGTAGTCACCGATGTGAAAATCAGAAAAGAAGAAGAAGACTCAAAACTTTGGAAATAGGTTTTCAATATTTCCCAATTTTGTTCAAGCGTATAGCGTCCCATTTCGTAAATGTCAAACCTTTAAGTAAATTATGAACACATTTGACATGTCATTGTGTTACCATTCTCAAAAAAAGTAGGTGGTTCAAAAAACAAACGCTATATGGCCCACCCTTTACAAGTATTCCAAGGAAATTTGGTAGACATATTACGTTTTGCTCAAGGTGGGTTGGTATTAAGAAGAAGAGATATCGCCTAGTAACTATGCCCATCTCACATATAACGTTAGTTTAAAAAAAGCATAGAATCTCTGTTATAAATTAAGCAAAATAACTAATATTTGGAACAAGAGACGGACCCAAAAAACTAAATATCATAGAATAGAATTTTGTAAAATGTGTATGTACCGGTTATGATTTGATAAAACTCGTCCAACCCACCTATGTGTAGAAACCCTGTATACTATTTAAATAATAGATCAAAATTTTCATCCGTCCCTGTGATGTTACAAGCTGTAATTCTCATTGCCTGTGAATTTGTTTGACGCCAAAAATTAACAGCTAACCGAAAGTGCATTTTACCAAAATGTGCGCGGGTATATAAATGTTGGTCCGGACCGAATTTAGCATTTCCTTACTTGTTCTACACATTTTTATGGCATCTATTTTTACTGCAATTGGCCGTAGTATGTTTGAAACCATGTAGTTGCACGCACATGCATCCATGTACATTGCTTTTATTCAGATATACACTTATGCATATAAGTTGGTTGCGGTTACACATACACATACACACACACGTATGGAGGTCGCGCTCCCTTGGGATCGGGCGACTAAGCTGGGCTCTAAGCTACCGTGGGGGTCGGCAGGTTGCGGATAGCCGGACGGCCTGTAGTAGCAGGTTAGTTGCGAATAAGTTCTAACAAATAAGCAGCCCCCGACAATGAGCGGCAGAAACGGAGGAAGCGGTCTAAAAGCTAGCAAATCCGAAGAGGTTCCTGTGACAAAGGCGAAACGGCACCGCCTTTAATAAAATAAGTGTCCCCCTCATCATGCAAAGGCATGGTGAAAAATACAAAAATCCAGAAGCGACTGACTCATATTGGGCGGCTCCCTGGTCAGCGTCTGTCCTCCATGTTAGGGGCGGCTGTTAATTTAATACGATCTACATTAAGACCGAGCCCAGTAAGGTCTTAATCATGGAATACTGGAATACGTTAGGACATACCGCCACGAGCTGACGACTGTATTATTCTGTTTCCCTAGTAAGCGGAGTGATATCTAGCTGAAACGGCATTCAGGCTAATAATCCAGTTGCCCCCGCCCCGTTAAAATGATGGCAAGTCTCTAAGAACGCTCCATATCCTGTCGCCATTAAGTGTCGGCGTAGGTCTAGATGTAACATTCCTAGTTAACACTGATTCGGCTCTGAACTTAAGCTCTCATAAGGAGCTTTTGTCAACCCTCGCATGGCCTCCCTGCTCGCAAAGATAACCATGGAATCATTTACAAGTGACTACGCATCAGGATATGGATAACGACTTATGAGTTGGGGCCCAACAAATTAGAAATGTCTTCAAACCAAAACCAAAAACAAACCACGGAAGGAAATGAAGTGGTAACAAAAATAACATCAGAGGTAACAACAACCATTGCAAACGGCAATAACGGCAGCGGTGAATTGCTCAAAAACCCGTTCCAACGGAGCTCAAGGTTGGCGTATTCACCACCAGGCACGGAAAGAACCAGGTCGGCATCACCGTGCATGCAGCACTTTGGCTTCACGAAAGCGATGACGGCCGAAGAAATATATCGAGCTATCGGCGATAAGGTCAAAGAACTAGCCGAAATGATGGAGCTTCCGAAGAGGAACATAAACCAGCCAATGCGAGATTTGGTCACGTACATAACGGACCTACACAAGAAACTGGAGGGATCTATCCTAACTCCGGAAAACCTGGCGATAAGAGGGGCGCATAGTGAACCATCTACTGTCAAAGATGGATGTACCCAAACTTCACCTCTAATTAAGCGTATAGATTCTACGCCAAAAAGGGCTATCGACAACGCCGCTGCAAGGAAAAGTCCTGCAAAAAGAAACAAAAATAACCGCGTTGAAGCTTTGAGAACAGAGCATGTTGCAACCGAAAAATGGGAGATGGTTAAATCCAAGAAAACCCGGAAGGATTTAACGCAAAATACACCCAAATCGGACACCGCGAAAGGATGCCATAGTAGTAAAAAGCGTTGGCAGCATATCATATGCGGAAATCCTGAAGCGGGTTAAGTCAGAGCCAAACCTAAAGGAGCTGAATAATGACATTCAAGGGGTCAAAAAAACTGCCAAAGGGGAGTTACTTTTGGTGCTGGCAAAACCATCTGACCCAAACACCCTGAAAATCCATAAAGCTGTTAAGGCGGCTTTAGGAGAAGCGGTAGAAGTCAGGGCTCTAACGGAGCTGCGGCAAGTGGAAATCCGAGACCTTGATAAAATCACCACAAAAGAAGAAGTACATGAGGTGATAACAAAACAGTTCAAGGAACTTGACGTACCTGCCTCAGCGATTCTGGGCCTACGAAAAGCATATGGAGGCACACAAACAGCGACACTAAGAGTAACTCCGGAGACCGCTACCAAGCTGCTTGAAGTAAACAAAATTCGAATAGGCCTTGTAATTTGTCGCATACGAGAGAAAATAGAACCAAAAAGATGCTTCAAATGTATGGAATATGGGCATGTGGCAGGAAGTTGCAAAAGCCCAGCTGACTACACTAGCGTCTGCTTTAAATGCGGCAACAAAGATCATCAGGCCAAAAATTGCACACAAGCAGCAAACTGCATAATATGCAAGAAAAAAAATGTAAGTGACACAGGACATGCGATGACCAGCAGTAAGTGCCCAGAATATCAGAGAGCTCTGAAAGAAATACGACAGAAATGAAGATCTTACAACTTAACCTTAACCACTGCGAAAGCGCGCAAGACCTACTCACGCAGTCTATACGGGAACACAAAATAGACGTTGCTGTACTCAGTGAACCCCATAAACACCTAGAAGGCAATGGCTGGGCCTCTGATATTACTGGCAAGTCGTCAATCTGGAACTGTGGGACAAATAGCTCCCGACTTATGAGCGTGAAGGCAGCTCGCGGATTTGTACGAGCGCGTATTGGGGAAACATACGTCTATAGCTGCTACCTACCACCCAGCTTAACTCTGACTGAAGCTACCAGCATCCTAGAGAATCTCGCCCAAGATATTAAAGACCAAAGACCTGTGGTCGTAGCTGGTGATTTTAACGCTTGGGCTGTGAACTGGGGATGCCCGCGAACAAGTCCAAGAGGTCAAGCCCTCTTGGAAACTTTCGCCATGTTAGACATAGTTCTTATGAACACAGGGAACCAGCAGACATTCCAAAAGGCAGGAACGGGATCGATAATAGACCTTACCTTCATGAGTCCCAACCTTGCTCGCTCGACGAAATGGTTTGTTAGCCAGCATTATACCCGGAGTGACCATCTCGCGATAATCTGCGAAATAAAGAAACATGACGAATCAAAGGTGCCATATACATACGACGCGAGATACAGGGTCGACTCAATGGAGGCTGAAGTAATCGAAGTCATGCTGGCAGATGTAACACTCACTGGTGATGCAACTGAGAAGGCTACACAAACTATGAAGCACCTAACAAAAGCATGCGACGCAGCCATGTCTAAAACAAGGCCTAACAGGCATAATAGTGAACCCGTTTACTGGTGGACAGCGGAGATTGCGGAATTGCGTAGCGAGTGCAACAGAGCAAGGCGAGTTTATCAACGTTCTAGGGGCACGCACAGTTTCCAAGGGAATCAGCTTCAGTATAAGCAAAAAAGGAAGGCCCTGAAAAAGGCAATTAAAGGGAGTAAACGACAATGTTTCCTCCAGCTATGTGACGAAGTCGATAGTAACCCTTGGGGACTCGGGTATAGGCTAGTCATGAAAAAACTAAAAGTTTTCAAGCCACTCCCAACAACGTGCCCGGCCACACTGCGTAATGTAGTTGAAACATTGAAAATATGCAGTTGACAGACAAAGATGAGCTCCTGATGATCACTAAACGGATCAAAAACAATAAAGCTCCCGGCCCAGACGGAGTCCCCAACGAGGAACTAAAAGTGGCAATTCGAAGCCATACCGACATTTTTGTAGATCTCTACAATACATGTCTAAAAGATGGTACATTTCCAACGCAGTGGAAGTTACAGAAACTGGTGCTGATTCCAAAAGGATCTAAACCAGCGGAAGATCCTACAGGCTACCGCCTGTATATTATGTATGACGGAGTCTTACGTCTCAGTTTACCCACAGGGTCCAAAATTATAGGGTTTGCTGACGATATCGCGGTTGTGGTCGTAGCTAAAGTACTACAGCAAGCAGAAGCAACCTGCAACCAGGCTGTCGGCGTGGTAAAAGAATGGCTGCGCAAGAATGGTCTAACTCTTGCGGATCATAAGACGGAAGCAGTGCTCATTAGCAGCAGGAAGAAGGTGGAGTCAGCAAATATAATGGTGGGCGAAAATACCATAGGATCGAAACCGTTCATTAAATACCTGGGCGTATTAATCGACCATAGGCTGAACTTCAGAGATCACCTATCATACGCAAGCAGCAAAGCGGCAGATGCAGTAACAGCACTGACGCGCATAATGATGAACACTAGAGGCCCTAGGCAAAACCGTAGGAGACTACTTAATACCGTGGTCTCATCGATTTTGCTGTATGCAGCCCCAGCATGGGCGGAAGCAACTAATTGCAGCTCATATGTGAGTTGTATGAAATCAGTGTATCGTCTGAGTGCCCTCAGAGTGTGCTGCGCGTTTCGAACGGTATCAGAAGACACCATTATGGTTATTGCAGGACTACTCCCAATAAATTTAATGGCAAAAGAGTACGCTGAAGTTTACCAAAACAAAGCTACTTCAGAACGACAGACAATACGCAAGGAAGCAAGAGAGCGTAGCTTGCGTTCATGGCAGGGAAGTTGGAGTTCGTCCCTGAACGGACGCTGGACGTACCGTCTAATTCCCTTAATAGCCAAATGGGTTAGCCGTAAGCATGGACAGTTAGACTATCATCTGACCCAAATACTGACGGGACATGGGTGTTTTAAATCCTATCTATATAGGTTTAAGCACGAAGACGACCCGTACTGTTCTCATTGTGCACCAGCTGTAGAAGACGCAGAACATGTTTTCTTTGTCTGTCCGCGATTTGTGTTCGAAAGGGAGGAATTAAGCACTAGGGTGGGGAAGCCAATTTCGGCTGATAACCTAGTCGATATTATGTTAGAGGCAGAAGAACATTGGTCCGCTGTATGTAATATGGCAAAAATAGTAATCTCCAAACTGCGTCGCGCTTAACAACAGCGCAGATCTTCATGAAGAGGCAATAGGCCGTTCCCCTTCCCGTCAAGTGATACTTGACGGTTGACGTCGCTGAACAACACAGCGCAAATTTTCAAGAATTGGCAATAGGCCGCTCCCCCTCCCGCGAAGTCATGCCTAACGGTTGTCCCGCGGTGGGAGGGAAACGGAGCTGGGGTGGGTTTTTAGTGGGTGAGTCGAAAGGCAAGTCCCACACTTTTCGGCTTTCAATGCTTTGTGCCACCTCCATAAAAAAAAAAAAAAAAAAAAAAAAACACACACGTACAGTGAGCTTAGTGAATCACCTTCGAAGTGAATGGTCGTGCATCAATAATCGACATCACCTACGCCAGCAGGGCTCTAATACGATCAGCAAGCTGGAAAGTGAATGATTTTTACACAGGCAGTGACCACCTTGCTATTACGGTGGACTTTTCGCATGGAAAAGAAACCGTACAGAAAAAACAGAATAAGGGTTGGAGGGTGGAGACACTTGATGAAGAAATGTTCCAAATCATGCTAGAAAAGAACCCAACTAGCACCAACGATGTGGAACTACAGGCGGAACTGCTAGTAAAATATGTTAGCAGAGCTTGCGATGCCGCTATGAGCAGGAAAATACAGAGCGCTCCCAGAAAGCCTGTATACTGGTGGAACGAGGAGATCAGCACCCTAAGAAGCGAATGCAAAAAAGCAAGGCGCCTTTCCCAAAGGAGCTATGGGTTGGCAGAACACTACAGGCTCCGCGAGAACTATAAAAAGAAGCGGAAACAATTAAAGAAAGCCATTAAAAGCAGCAAGGCAGCTAGCTTTAAAGAACTGTGCCAGAATGTGGACGAAAACCCGTGGGGTGATGGCTACAAACTCGTTATGGCCAAGGTCAAAGGAGGTAGAGGACAGGCGCCAACTTGCCCCATTCTTTTGGAAAAGATTGTACAGACACTCTTTCCAAAGCAAGACATGCAACCAAGCCAGACCCAGTGCCACGCAGCAGAAAATAGTGTCACAATCAGTGAAGCAGAGGTGATTTTGGCAACGGAAAGTTTCGGCAATGCTAAGGCTCCAGGACCTGACGGAATTCCGAACAAGGCGCTGAAGATCGCTATCAGGCGCAACACAAAGCCATTTGCAGAACACTTCACCAAGTGTATAAATGAAGGCACGTTTCCGAAAGTATGGAAGAAACAACAACTGGTCCTACTTCAGAAACCAAATAAGACAGCGGGTGACCCAAGTTCTTATCGGCCACTCTGCATGATAGATACTATGGGTAAAATCTTGGAGAAACTAATCTGCACACGCCTGGAACAGCACCTGGAGAAAGCGCCGGCTGAACTATCCGAACATCAGTTTGGTTTCCGAAAAGGTCGTTCAACTATCGATGCCGTCAGGAGGGTGACAAACATTGCAAGTAAGGCTATTGAGGGTGACAGGTGGATGCATGGTGATAAAGAATACTGTGCAGTTGTCACTCTGGATGTCAAGAACGCCTTCAACTCGGCATACTGGCCACATATTATAAAGGCTCTTGAAGGAAAAAAAACCCCAGCATACTTAGTACGGGTTATAAACAGTTACCTGTCGGAAAGAGTACTTCTGTACAATACAGATGAAGGCCTTAAGAGATATGCAGTGACGGGCGGAGTACCGCAGGGATCTGTGCTGGGCCCGATCCTATGGAATGTACTATATGATGGGGTACTTCCAATGCCGAGGGAAGTGCAAATAATAGGATACGCAGACGACATTGCGTTAACCATAGCCGCCAAAACAATCCCTCAGATTCAGAGTATCTGCAGCGAGGCCACAACGAAGGTCAAACAATGGCTAACGGCGGTTAAACTACAGCTAGCAGGGCAAAAAACAGAAGCAGTTCTCATTACGAGTAGAAAAAAGTTAGAAACGACCACACTAAACATTGATGGGTTTAACGTCACAACACAAGCGGCACTACGATATTTGGGTGTAATGATCGATGCTCGACTAAGCTTCAAGGAGCACATTAAAAAAGCATGCGGAAAGGCAGCCATGGTGACGGCGGCACTGTCAAGAATCATGGCCAACATCGGTGGTCCCACTCAGAGTAGAAGAGCGCTCCTGGCTAAAGTTACCCAGTCTACACTCATGTATGCAGCACCCATATGGGGTAAAGCCCTGATACAGAAAACATACGCGAAGAAGGCGGAAATAGTTTTTAGACTTATTTCCCTTAGAGTTGCCTGTGCTTTCAGGACAGTGTCGTTTGAAGCAGTATGTGTCATATCGGGTATCATGCCACCAGATATAATGGCCTCTGAACTGGGTAGAGTGTACGACAAAGCCAAAAGCCTAAACAGGAGATTAACGGCGGAAGAGCGTAAAGAAGAAAGACTGGGGATCATAACTGAGTGGCAAAATCGCTGGGACCTAGCGACAAAAGGAAGATGGACGCATAAGCTTATCAGAAGCGTACAGGCTTGGGTTGAGAGAGGACATGGTGACACAGATTACTACCTCACACAGTTCCTGACGGGGCATGGATGCTATAGAGAGTATCTCCAAAGACTCGGCCACGAGGACGCAGCTGACTGCTCGCTCTGCGGCAACGGTAGTGAGAACGTGGAACATGTGTTCTTCTCCTGCCCGAGATACGCATCTGAAAGAATGTGCATTGAAGAAATCATAACCCCAGGCAACATTGTAGATCACATGCTGCGGTCGAAGTTGGTGTGGGCCAAGATGAGAGAATGGTCCGCAAATGCGTTACAGGAACTGCGAAAAAAGGAATGGGAACGCAGTAAAGAAAGAAGACAAAGAAATAATGAAGGGTAGACGGAGAGAGAGATATAAGTGAAGAGCCATAATGGCTAGCTTGGCCCTGCGATGCAATGCTTAAACGGCGGTACCGCAGGGCAAACTAAAGCTACAGAAGTCGGAGTTAGGGTTTAGTACGTAGGTGTACTGTTTCGCAAGTCCAGTTTAGTAGTAATACTGACTGTGCGTGGTCCCGAATGAGGTGCACCCGTAGCGATCAGTATGAATCGTGCATGCCATCTATATTGATGGTATCTATGTACGATTCCCCCTTCGGATAAAAAAAAAAAAAAAAAAACAGTGAGCTTAGTGGCAATCAGGATAAACTATGTTTATACTCACGCGGCGAGGAGAATTCAATAATAATCCATCTTTTCAATCTTTCTTACTTTGATTAGATTTCTAGTATTGACTACTTCTACAGGATGGCAACCCAAAATCACTTTTTTTCCTATATACACGTAAATCGAATTTGTCGGCTTTCGCCGTAACGTATACATCCTTGATCTTAGTCATGGTAAAACTTAGAAATCATATTATATAACAAGCTTTAGGCAATGAAAAACCTCCAAGTATATTTTTGATCCACAAATTTTAGAAGAAGAAATTTCATCGAAAGTTCTTCAAGTTTTGTAAGGTTTTTCGATAGACGCAAAGTACATAACAAAACATTTTAGGGCATGAGAGATTGTCAATTGTCAGATGTCACTGACACGAGAGCAGTGATTATATTGAATCGAGTTATGTTGATTATTTATTTCTTCTAAGAAAATTTGCCCACATATTGACAGCCAAATATTCTATTTTTCTAACACTGAATCCTCGTACTACAAACCCATGCACAATTGCCTGCAGCATTCACTGTCAAATATTTATTATTAATTGGTGGCCGCCGTAGCCGAATGTGTTGGTGTGTGACACCATCGGGGAGTGCGTAGGCTCGAATCTTCATGCATGAAATACCAAAATGAAAAAGGGTTTTGTAATAACGATCGCCTCTCGGCAAGCAATGGCAAACCTCCGCGCCAATTATTTACTTTTAATTATTCATTAAATCTCGATCTAAATATATTTATAACTTCATTTACTATAAATTTGCTTCTTTTTTTTGCAACTCAACTAGTGAAAGTTTTTACTTCTCTGCAAGAGGAATAAATATATATATATATGTATGTATATGTATGGAACATATAAATACAGATACCTGCAGTTTTAAGCCGATTAAGGCATTTATATACACACATTCGACTACGGCGGCCGCCGAGGAATATATATTTATTAGTTCTTTACCTGAAGCCAATTATTCTTGTTGGCATAGCCACTGAGCTGGAATTGGGGCTCGTTTGAGAAGCTGATTTTTTTAGCAAAATTTTGATAGCATTTTTAGTAACTTTGGCATCTGTGGTAGGCGTAAAATGATACATAATGAAATGGCAAATATTTTGTCAGCTAAGTCTCATTGGTAACTTTGGTAGCTGAAAAAATAATTCGAAAGGATATCATTGCGCTCAGGTCACCATTTGTTTAGCGTTGTGCTGAGTGGTGAGCTTTTATTTGAGCTTTATGGCTCATAAAGATTGTTGTCGAATACCAGAGCGGTGCCAGTAATTACCTTTTGATGAAGGGGTACTCTTGTAATGAGTCGCTGCTCTTGCTCATTTCATAAGCGCTTTGAGAGCCATCTGCCCTCGGTCAACAAGGATTAGGTAGAGAGAAAAACCTGCATAAAGATCTGAACTTTATTACGTTCTAAGTCAACTGATCTGAGTTCTGCTTATTTTTTTTGTTTAGTATGTTCCACATCTGGCATTAACGTTCTTATCAAGATTTTATCGCCATTGCTTAACGTTTGTAAAAGTTACGCCGTCTTGAGTAAATCTACCTCTGCACGTATTCTAAAAATAGATTTGAATATGCAGCAACGAGTTTATATTCAATTTTGCGTTAACAATGGATTCAATGGTGCGAAAACTTTAAAAATATTGGGAAACTGTCTCGGTAATGATAATCTAACAGACATTTACGAGTAGCATGTACGCTTCAGAAGAGATCGTGAGTTGAAGACTACGAGCGTAATGGCAAAGGTAGGCCGTTGACATCGAAAACTGATGAAAACATCAGTAAAGTGAAAGAAAAGTTGATTAGCAACCAAAAATTAACAATCAGAGGTCTTGCAAAGGACTTCAACATTACTTAACGATGCATTCAGGACATTGTAGTTAATGACTTGGATGCTTTCATTTGTTTTATAGATTATGAGAAAGCCTTTGATACAGTGTAACATGACAATCTATTTAAAGTATTGTGTCATAGCTATCGAGAAAAAGCAGTTGTGCTGTATAAGTTGCTGTATAAGTAATATATATTGGAACCAAACCGCAGAGGCTGGAATATATAACGAAAATACAAACGAGATTGAAATATTGAAAGGCGTTAGACCGAGATGCGTATTGTCACCTCTTTTATTCAATATTTGCTCTGAACCAATGAAGCATTATTAACAACATCAGATATGCTGATGACTCGAAACTTGTTGAAGACCGTTTGAAAGATCTACAAAGGCTCTTATATAAAGTTGGTAGGTACAGCAATAAATCGGACCTCAAGAGGAATATCACTAAGACAAAATTCATGGCTGTATGGAAACAAAATTTTTACAATAATTTAACCTTGCCGATGCAAGATAAACCCAAGAAAAGAATATCCAATGGATTAGTGAGAAGTGGGGCTGCACCGCTATAATTAAGATAGGAATAAAAATGGCAAGATCAGCATTATGCAACTATAAAAAGTCATAAAATTAACATGGAGTTAAAAATTCTGTTCGACAAACGCTATGTTTGATCAGTACTTTTGTATGCCACGCAGATATGGATCCTTAAAGTGGCTTACATGAATAGGATAGAAGCCTTTAAAATGTGGAAATATTGGCGAATGTTGAAAATCTCATGGACTGAACCAGAGTAAGCAGCTTTTCGCGGCGGTGAAGCGAAGGAAGCCAGTTCACTTAGGGCATATTCTACGAAATCGTAAAGGTATAATAGAAGGAAGTACGAGGTGTGTTCTAAAAATTAGGTGAACTTTCATTTCTCTCAAAACATATTTGTTTAATCATCAATTTCTACTTTATCTCCTTCAATTTAGTCCCCCTCAGATAGAGTACACTTGAGTCAGCGTTTTTTCCAATCATCGAAACAGGTCTGATATGCACTTTTTGCAGCAATTCGGGTTTTATCTCCTATCTAGTCGCAAACCACAGTCCTTTCCTGGGCCTCTGCAATCTTGGGAACAGAAAAAGACGCAGAGGTGAATACGGCTATTAAGGCATAATAACGGAGTTGTTTTTGGCCAAATAATCTTTCGCATGCAAAGATGAGTGGGCAGGTGCATTACCATGATGCAGAAGCCACGAAGGTTTCTTTCCAGAATTCCGGGTGTTTTCTTCGCATTGCAAACGGCGCATGACTTCAAGGGAATACTCTTTATTTACTGTACGACCATGTGGTAAGAGCTCTTCATGCACTACGTCATTAAAGAAAATAGTGAGCAAAACCTTGACATTTGATCGAACTTGGGGTGCTTTTTATGGTATTGGCTCTCCTGGACTCTTCCACTGGGACGATTGAGCTTTGGTTTCGATGCCATAACCATATATCCATAATTCGTCACCAGTTATGACCATTTTAATTTATGGATCATCGTTGACGTCATTCAACAATTCATTAATTATTAACGTCATTCAACAAAACAATGTTGTTTTTGGTAAAAATTCAGCTATTTAGAACGAACTTCGCTGTCACACGCTTCGTGCCCAAAATTTCCTAAAAAATTGCATGGCATGAGCTAACCGATATGCCAACATTCTCAGCAAGTTCTCTACTTGTGGTTCGACAATTCTTTATAACATTTTTATTCACGTTCCCAACATTTTCAGCGGTTGATAATGTGCTCTGGCGTCCACAGCGAGGGAGTCATTCACATCTTCTCGACCTTCTGTGAAAAGCTTGTACCTTTTGTAAACATTTTTTTGACTCAGAGTACTCTCACCGTATACCAATGTCAACATTTCAAGTGTTTTTGAGCACTTAATTCCATTTTTTACACAAAATTTGATTCAACTTTTTCGATTCATTTTTTCGATAGCAGAAAATCGCCAATCACGCAAAACTCTTGTCTTATTTATGCTTCCCACAAACAAACTAAATCAGGTATTACATATTGCTAAAACTGTGCACATATCTAAGAGACGAGTGAGTGTCGAAAGTCGAATTTAAAGGGTGGTTAAATTTTAAGAGCCGCTGTTAAATGTATACCACACCTAAACGTTAAGTTTTTTTCTGCATTTCATTCGATATTTTTCAATTTCAGACTAACTCAATTTGAATCATGGAAAGATACATAATTGAGCAACGCGTTAAAGTTATTCAGGCTTATAATGAAAACGGGCGTTCAAATCAAAATGCATATCGCGCACTTCGTGATTTCGGTCAATTTAAACGTCCAAATGATAGTACATCGGAAAAATTGTGCAAACGTTTGAGCAAATCGGGTCTGTAGAAGTTATGAAGCTCGTACTGCAGAAAATATTGCTGTTGAAGAGCCGTTGACCTCAACTCGTCATCGTGTACAACAATTGCACCTCTCAGCTTGTCGTTGATGAACATTATGCATAAAGACTTGCATTTACTCGCTTACGAGGTGCAATTGACTCAAGAACTAAAGCCTCTTGACCATTTCAAACGTCGTCAATGGTCAGAATGGTGGCAGGAAAGGGCAACAGTGAATGACCAATTTTCGAAGAAAATCATTTTCACCTCAGTGGATTCGTCAATAAGCAGAATTGCCGCATTTGGGCGTATGATAATCCAAGAGTGATTGCCAAAAAACCAATGCACCCACAAAGAGTGACTGTTTGGTGCGGTTTATGGGCCGGCGGCATCATTAGGCCGTATTTTTTTCCAAAATGAGGTCGGTCAAGCAGTTACTGTGAATATTGATCGCCATCGTGGGATGATAACGAACTTTTTATGGCCCGAATTGGAAGATACGGATGTGGACGATATGTGGTTTCAACAGAACGGTGCCACTTGTCACACAGCTAACGAAACAATGGCTCTTTTGCGCGAAAAATTTGATGGCCGAATAATCTCACGTCGCACAGTGCGGCCGATTCCCAAAAAGCTGGCCAAAAGTCGAAAAAAAAAGTTTCTAGATAGAGTGTTTTTGTCTTTGGGTTGGCTACAGTAATGCCTTGAGTAGTGAAAACCGTTCATAGCAACGTCCTGTACCCTAAGTATCCTCTGTATTTTCAGTCGCAACGTGGCCTTCGTTTGAGCATCGTATTACTGTCGATGAATAGTGAAAGTTGTACACATTTGAAAGATTTTGTAATGGAGTAAATTGAACAAAACCAAATGGAATCATCTTCGGAAGGTTAGTAAAATACGAGAAATCTTTAGTACATATCAATACCTCGACACAAAATTTTTAGCTGCAGCAATACGTAGATACATTTTTTGCAATTTTTTTTATAAAATTTGAGTTTTCAAACTGTATAGTAATACAACGCCGTCATATGCTGCTTTGAAACCTATTAAAGGTTACTCAAAAAAGTAATAGTTACTGAATAAAACAAGATTCAGCTGCTACCACTTGCTACCTTGCGACCCCGAAAACATATAAATTTACATGCATCTTGATTATGTTCTAGAAAATACGCTATTTCACGTGAGGGGCTGGCCAATAGGGGTGGAAGGGGGTGGATTTTCAAAATTTTAAGATCAAATTCATAATCAGCGATCCCAACAACCCCCGAGTAAGAAATTTTGAATCAATTACTTAATGTTTTGAGTTTTGGCCAGCTTTTCGGGAATCGGCCGCACTGTGCGTCGCGGCGATGTCAATTGACCGCCAAGATTATGTGTTGGACTTTTTTCTTTGAGGTTATTTGAAAGAAAAGGTATACGTCGATAAGCCAGCAACAATTTAAGAGTAAAAGGATGAGATAATTCGGCACATTAACGGCATAGAACCTCAATTATGCCTCAGCGTCATCGAAAATTTGGACCATCGGATGGAGGTGTGCCGCCGAGGCCATTTGGCCAATATTTTGCTTCATTCATAATTGAGCTATACCAATATTATCATAATCAAAAAAGAAATGATAATAATTTCTTAAAAGAATTATATATTATTCAAAATCAACACGGGCCCTTAAAACTTAACCACCCTTTACATAGCCTGCGAAATTTGAAAATTCACCTTATTTTTTGAACACCTAATATTAGACATTAGGCGGGCATAGAAAATATCGAAGAGTTGAGGAATATGGCAGGAGACAAAGAAAGTTTTAGCGACTTCCCAAACAATATATTTGTTTGAAGCTTTAAGGGGGGAGCCTGGTTTATAAGGTCAAAAAAATCAATTTTTTTTTTTCGTTTCAAGCGATTCCTAATATTATATATTTCAGAATATTCACACAAAGTTACAGAGCCTAATTCTCAATATTTCCGTATATACAAAGCCAAAGGTAGGCGAGCGCTAGGTAGTTACGCTGTGACCGGACAGCTATAGTACAAACTTTATCTTCTTTTCTCGACTTTTCATTTTTATGATTTCTTTGAATTGGCGTACATGAATGAAAAAAAACTAATGAACCTTTTGAAATGAATCATAGCTTGTTGCCTTCAGTATTAAATTCTCTTCCATTTGAACTAACAAAATAGATAAGAAAAAAATTTTTCAAGATTTTTATACCAAGTTGAAGTGAATTTTTTTTATAGAAAGGCATTTTTTTCTTTAAAACCTCCAAAAAGTTGAAATTTTGGAATTTCTCTCAGTTTTCTTAGTTCATCTAGAATAAAAAATCATGATAATTAGAAATCCATTTGAATTTTGTGCTTTAGATAATAATTAGGAGCTGTATCTTGTACGCCAGTTGGAAACTCCAGCGTTCAGCGCTCTACCAATTTCTATGTTAAACATTTTTTTCAACTTATTTTAACCAGTACAAAAATTTTTTATACTTCTTAAATGTTCATTAAAAGATAGAAAACACTTTGCAGTGCTAAATTAATTTTTTCCTTAAAAAAAATCGCAAAGATATGCAATTTTTTGGCCTCATAAACCATGCTCCCCCTTAATTTGTGAATTGTAGTTGAATGATAATGAGCCTTGAATTGTACAATCGCTTACGCTTACGCTTACGCTTTTTAAACACACTTTTATTAGGTCGGGTTGTATGTATGTATGTATGTATGTATGTAACGGAATCTTTGACCTTAATTTTCACTGGCTTCTAAAAATCTGATCGACTTGAAATTTTTCACACCTATCAAGGACCGATGACAATGCAATAATTTGATAAAAGTTTTCCATTATCCTTATTAGGATTGCCAGGATTAATATTTTCTTTTTTTACCTGTGGGCAAAAAGTAAGGTGAATTTGGTTGTAAAATGAAAAATCTTTATTTATTCTTGTAAATCAATTTCATCCCCTTCAAAATAATTCCCTCTCGATAAAATACACTTATGCCAACGATTTTTCCAATCCCCGAAACATGCCAAATAGTCCATTTCCGGTATAGCCACCAGCACCTTCTTCGATTCAGCTTTTATCTCCTCAATCGACTCGAAACGCGTTCCCCAGAGTGGTCTCTTGAGTTTTGGGAATAGCCAGAAGTCACACGGAGCCTAATCAGGTGAATACGGTGGTTGCGGAACGATATGCGTGGAATTTTTGGCGAAATGGTCACGAAGAACGAGTGCAGTGTGAGACGGTGCATTATCATGATGCAAAAACCAAGAGTTGTTGGCCCATAATTCTGGTCTTTTTAGATGAATTGCTTCACGTAAACGACGTATAACGCTCAAACAATATTCCTTATTAACAGTTTGGCCAGGTGGAAGGAATCCATAGTGCACCACACCACGAAAATCGAAAAAAAACTGGGCAATGGAGTGGGGTAGCCGTTTCTCAGGCTCCCTCCACGAAATAAGTTCTTCATCCCGATTACTTCTTTATCACGGCCGATAACTGCATAGCTTTAGACTCACAGTCGATAAGAAAGGAATTAAATATAACACGAATATATCGAATCATTAATTCACTGACTGCAAGGATAACAATAATTTTCATTCATATTAAAAAAAATAGTTAAAAAAAAAAAAACTAAAAAACACGCTTTTTTGCTGATCGAACTAAAAAGTAGAAAATAAAAAATAGTTTAAAAAAACTAAAAAACACGCTTTTATTGCCAATCGAACTAAAAAGTATAAAATAAATTTTAATGACAAAGAGACCTATAATGAAGTAATAGCACTTGAAGGATCAGTCATAGTCAACTACCTCAGAACAGAATTATAACAAAAATTAAGATACAAATAGAATAATTCAAATTCGAGTTAAAAGCGTGGGATGCATTTTGCTTCACTTTCATAACCTTCTGTACATAGGCAGTTGCCAATAGAATGATTGTAATATTGACTATATCAAGCATCCCACGGTTTTAACTCGAATTTGAATTATTCTATTTGTATCTTAATTTTTGTTATAATTCTGTTCTGAGGTAGTTGACTATGACTGATCCTTCAAGTGCTATTACTTCATTATAGGTCTCTTTGTCATTAAAATTTATTTTATACTTTTTAGTTCGATTGGCAATAAAAGCGTGTTTTTTAGTTTTTTTAAACTATTTTTTATTGTTTTTTTTTTGTGGTAGCATGCTACCCTCACGTGGTCTTCTGGCGCCAGGGAAAACCTTTTTTGCGAATAATTCCTCACTGCAAGAGATTTTTAACGTATGCGCACTAATTTATTTAAATACTGAAATATTATCAAAACAGCTTAAATGAAATATAACTTTTATACTCGTATGCATATTAATTTTTCACGAATTTTGCTTATGAAACTTATTTAATTAAATGAAAAAAAAAAAAAAATACAAACGATAAAAGTAGTTTCAAACTAGCTAAGCATAATAAAATGTTTTTCTACAAAACGCTTTCATTTATTTTATTCAAATCAGCCAATCGTATTGTTACTTGTGAAAAAAATACAACATTTTTTTTTCTAATTTCATCCCGCTGACAAGAGTATAGCGCTCCCTAGTTGATATAAACAGATTTTTATATTAGCAAATACACATTCATATTTGATGCTGATGGCATTTTATGAATGCTATTCACAAATTACTCAAAGAGGAAATAAGCAGAAAATTAAACAAACAAAAAAGTGAAATGAAACGCAGAAAATACAAATAAACAAAGATCAGGCAACAAATATGCAAAAATTCAAATATAAATATATTCTAGTATTCAATAAATCACCAAAAGCGTCATCAGCAACCTTTAAGAGTTTCTATATTCAAATAACGCACCGAAACGTGGAAATGGCATAAATTGTCTGCACATAAAGAGCAAAAAGGAACAAAACCAAAATGCATGAGTTATTCAAAACGTACGCAAACCAGGATTATTTGACTCATCAAAGAAAGAAAAAAAAATCTTTTAGTAATGAAATGAAAAGGGAAATGAAGAGGAAGGTTAAGGCTAAATTCGTTGCGGTTCAAACTTTATATACCCGTGCACGTTTTAGTAAAATTAAATTTTGGATGTCAGTTAGCAAACTGCTAAACGATGAGGCTTCTTGTAACAACAGACGAACGGACGGAGGGTTAATCTTAACATATGAAAGTGGATCTCAGTTAGGTGGGCGCAAATATGTACTAAACATGAGCTAGTTTCTTTGAGACATTATAGAGATACTCGCACTTTCAAATTTTTACTTTCGCCATATTACTGTTTTGGGTTTATCAATTTTACCAAATTTGAGTAACTTTGCTTAATTTAACAGAGATATCACGTTTCTTCTTTCTGTTTTAAATTAGCGTTCTATGGAAGCGGGTTGTTTCATCAATTTTCAATATGAACCTACCTTGGAAAAAGGGCAATATGTGCACCAAGTTTCATTCAAATATATTAACTTTTGCGCGATTTATCATGCGCACCGATATACGGACGAACGAACTAAGTCCTTTCCATTCTGACCATTTTGGTTTTTTATCGGTCTATATTTATCGCGATTCCTTTATGCTGTTACATGCAACCGTTATGGGTATTAAATTAGAACACCCCTGTGCACAAGTGCGTGGGTATAAAAATTGGTTGTAGTGGTGGGAGACTCAGTTTACATACAACAGTTTTTACATCCATAAAATTAGTATTCAGCTACGCAACTTTGATTCTTAAATATGAAGGCAGTTAGCATATTTGGGCTCATTCTTTTGTACATACATATTTATAATTGATATCAAGAGGTTTCTATTCATTTGTCATTCCCGAAACTTATCACAGGGTGGTCCACCAAGCGCGTGGAATTTTAACTGTCATTTTGGCAGGCTGAGAGAGTCATGTTCGACCGACTGTCGCAGTTCCTCCTGTCACTAAGCAGAGGGAACTATAGGAGGCTGGTTGGACTGATCACTTTCTATGGGCAAATCACATGGAAAAGGTGGGCATCTCAGACAGTGCACTCTGCCCAGCATGTGGAGAGGAGGATGAGACGGCGGACCACTTTCTATGCGTCTGCCCCGCTTTCGCTCGAATCAGGCTTGAGGTCTTTGGCACTGATGTGTTAAGAAGTTACCACCTTGGCACCACAAGATTGACTTCGGAGGTCGAGTAGATTTAAAGAAAATTAAAGAGGGGATCCGAGAGCAGTACAGTGTATTTAATTGTGGCTGAGTGATGTACTTTCTGGGCTGTCCCGACAAAAAAAAAGACTGTAGTTTTTCTTAACTTTGACAGTTAGAACAGCATTCGCGTTATGTGATTGAGGAAGGATGACCTAGACGATATTTGGTTCCAACAGGATGACGCTAAGTGCCACACAGCCAACCTAATACTGGATCTTTTGTCCACTGTCTTTGAAAATCGAATAACCAGCCGTTTCGGCGATCTCAATTAGGCGTGAAGACGCTGCCTTTTAATTCCGACCATCCAGAGAAGAGTTGCCATTGATGAGATAATTGCCGAAACACGCGAAGATATATTAAACAATTTTATTGCCAGACTACTGTAAGACCAGCCGTAAAAATCATTGGAATGAAATTCTGCTTCATGTTAAATAGCAATATTTACTCTTCCTAATAGAACAAAAGAACACGTTTTTTATTTATAAAGGCATTAAATTCCAAATTCTAAATGGATTACACAAAAAGGTTAAAGAAAAAAGAAATTCCGGTGTTATGTTTCTAAGGAGTTAGGTAATAGTTCTCAAAGGAGGCATTAGTCTCAGCTAATCCTTGATGACAAGCTTTCATTAAATTAACACTTAGATAAAACAATTCAAAAAGCCAGGATATGCATTTGAACTTATCCAAAACTCAAGTGCAAGTTGGTAATCGGGTTATAGCAAAGCATTGTCATACCTATTCTCTCATATGCTACATTCATCCAATGAAAGCAGGCAGAAATAAAGTCCATGCAGGCCTAGCTCAACAAATTCCAAATATTATTTCTATTGAGAGGTTAGGGGTAGTTAGAATTTTCAAAAAATTGCCTTTTTTTTGTAAATTTTCTTAAAGTATGATAGATTAAAAATATTATGTGAAAATTTGAAGTGAATCCGACAAGAATTTTTCGAGTTATTCAACAATTAACAAAGGGTGCTCGGGCATATATAAATCGATAGCAAACTTTAAATGCGTTTTTCTCAAAACTATGATTTTTGAATTGGTGATCACTGCAGCTTAAAAACCGTTTGGTAGATTGCAATAAAATTTATACTGCTTTTGAAAAACAAACAATTCATGCCTGATGGAAATTTTTTTTTTTTTCAAAAATTTCGATTTTTTTTTAACAATTAACTGCCGGTTTTTTTCTCGATAATTTTAAAAATATTTCCTAAGGCCGCATAATGTTAGTTCTGAAAGAAAGATACAAGATTATTTAGTAATAAAACTAATTTGTCTTGTCCGATTGATTTTAGATGAGTCTCCAAGCACTTGTGAAGATCACCGCAAGGGACTTCGGGTGAAACGGACTACACACAAACAGCGATAACTTTTACAATTATACATTTTTTTGTTAGATTTTGTCTATTCGTTTGAATCAAGGTAGTCAAGTGACTTTCCTTTTCTATCACGATAACGCACCAGCTCACGCCTCAACAGTTGTGGTCGCAAAATTAATGGAAATAGATTTCCAAATTGATTCTTATCTCCCCTTTTCTCCGGACTTGGCACCCTCAGATTCCTTGGACTATTATTTATTAACTAATTTGAAAAAAGGCTGGCAAGTAAAAATTTTAAACGAGGGGATGATTACAGCAAAGAAAGGTTATTTTTCAGACTTGAACAAATCCTGTTACTCGGAAAGGATCGAACTAGAACAGCGTTGAACGAAGTGTATAAGCTTAAAAGAAGACTAAGGTGAAAATTAAAAAAAAGTTTAACCCAAGCAATTAAGTAGTTTTCATTTTCACATATACGACTCGTTGATACCGCCAGACAATTCTAGAGATAAGGGTCTGATACAACCAAATCACTTCAGTTCATTAGATTAGGTGTGAAAAACTTTGGGGAATAACTGTTTGGCTTTTACGGAGTCAGTTCAATCGAACTTCTAAATTAAAATAATGCAAGTGTGTTAGCCAGACATTGTTTAATCGGTATCCAATCGACAAGGCTCAAAGTAATTTAAACTACTTTTGATAGTTTTATTGGAACAAAAATATCCATCCTTCAGAGAAAACTGTTCTCTTTTATTATGGAAATATGTTCTAATACCTTAACAATGACATATCTCAAAACTACTTATTTCAAGTCGACCGGTCTCATAATTCAGACAAATATTGACCGATCCATTTGATATTCAAAACGTGTATAATTGAAAGAAAACTTTTTACCCTACGGAAACTAAAAATTGTAAAGGCCGCACGCCCTATATAGAGAAAACATTTCGTCAAAGAAGAAAATCCTTATAGGCGCTTTTTCTAGTACTTTCAAGAAATTTTTTCTTAAGTTTAATATGGGCTGAAAAGTGCCGGGCCTAACATATAGATGCCACTAGTTTTATTCCATTCACCTCCTTTTCACTTAGTACTAAACTTAAAAATACAGCTGTTTAAATTTCGAGTTATTGTGCTAAGAGTGGCACTACTTTTGTTATTTTCAAAACAATGGACCAAAAAGAGTTTCGTATTTTAATTTTATACTACTCCTTCATTGGGCAAAATACTGTTCAAGCGAAGTAATGGCTTGAAAAGTGTTATGGCGACTCCACTCCATACTTTGCTGACTTCAAACGTAGTCGGGTGGTCGTAGAGACACCGATGATGCACAACGCATGATCCACATAAAGTGGATATTCGAAAAAAATCCACAAAATCGTTTTGAATATCGAGAAGTGAAGTTACGTGAGTTAGTTGACACCGTAAAGATATCAAAAGAACGTATTGGCTTTATGTTCCATGAGTATTTGGCTATGAAAAATCTATAATTAAAATGGGTGCCGCGTTGACTCATCACTCTGTTTCATCAAGAACAGCGCACTGTGTCGAAAGTCAATCAAACCAATGAAAAAACTATATGAATTGAACTTCGATTTTCTGCCACATTCACCGCATTCGCTAGATTTGGCTCTCAGTGACTACTGACTGTTCGTAGACCTAAAAAGTGCTCGTCGGTAAGAAATTTCGCTCGAATGAAGTTTTTATCGCTAAAACTGGGACCTATTTCGAGGCAAAAGATAAATTGTTCTACAAGAGTGGTATTGAAATGTTAGAGCGGCACGGAAAGTATTGCGTTGTTCTTGATGGGAATTACCTTGATAAATAAAGCCAATTTTGAACAAGAAAAACATATTTTATTTTATTCTTACAATGTAAGCAGTTCCGCTTAAAAAATCGGAAAATATACTTCTTTTTTCCGCTGTTACAATAACTTAACCCCTTAATAATGCAAGCGCATGTCAATTATTATTATTACATATATTTTCCGTTCTCTCATATGTATGTATTATATGTATATGCCTAAGCGTATCCTTTGTGATACAACACTAACTAATGCTGATTCAAGCAATATTTTCTAATCAACAGTGTAAAGTACAGATTTTGCAATAGCAATCAGTTTTGAGTTTAGCAATGCAGTGGGATCTTTTGCCTGTTTTTCAAAATCAATAATACTGAATACGAGTAGACAAATTAGAAACTTCAATCTTTTCAGAAGCATAACACTATCAATTATTCCCTATAAATAGAAGAAAATCTATCTCCAACACACAAAAGTGCATATTCACTTACTAAGTTCCTCATCTGTGCAGGTATTGGTTCAAATATTGAAGCTCACACAAGCGTGCGTAGACTTGTTCTGAGCTATCTCTTCTTAATTGTAATTGCAGTTGGTATTATTTAACTTGCATGCACATTAGCAGGGCATTTTGAAAACCGACCATTAGAAAAAACACAATAGGTCAATTGTCAGTTCCGCCCGTTGTGGCAACGAATTTAACTGACAGCTAAATAGATTATGTGCTTTTGAGACGAAAGCGCCACATACTTACATGCCGTACGCCATGCCGGAACGCACAAAACTTGGGACTTTCTACATTTGGCGTGGGCCAAGTGCAACGCTAATGACAACTTTTTAAAGATGAACAATTTTGTGATGCGCAAATTTTTATCAGTGGTGCTTTGTTTTGCATTAAATGAAATATTAAAAATAAATGGAATTTAAATTAATTGAGTCTATTGAAATGAACCCTCATCTTTTCGATAAAACCTTGAGAGAGTATGGAAAAGTTTAAACTTAACCAAGTTGTTTTGAATAATGAATGTGCGTTCCAACCGCGAAGTTATGGTCGCACCTACCATATACGACTGCCATGAATTCTACTAAAACTATCTTCGGCTTCAATAAGCATTCATTTTATAAAATATTATATATCACAACCCACAAAAATATATTTGTGCTTATGCAAGGTTAGGTTAGGTTGAAGCGGTTGTCCTGTGGGACACACTCAGGCTCATAGCCCATTGTGATGCCGCGTGGGGAACTTGTCCCTATCTCTCCTAAAACCAGTGTGTGTTTTTCAAAAATTTTAAAATATCTCTGATTTCTATAGTACTGAGGTCTTCTAGCTCATTAAAAAATTGTCTGCCCAGAATAGTAAACCTGCGTCTGGATAGAGCAGGGCAGTGGCACAGTAGGTGCGAGATTGTCTCTTCCTCGTCCTCATCTAGACAACTTCTACAGAAGTCATGTGTTTGCACACCCATCCTTTGGGCGTGTCTGCCTATTAGGCAGTGCCCCGTTATGACTGAGATCAATGTGCTAAGACTGTGTTTATTTTGGCTTAGCAGAGATTCTGTGCGTTTATCATTTTGAGTCGGCCAAAGTTGACGGGCGATTTTGCAGGTTGCTTCATTTCGCCATCTTTCGTTTGCTTTCTTTACAATTTCTTCAAGGATGTGTAGCTTACATGTTTGTAAGGGTATCCCTCTGTCATTATCTATGTGCTCGTCAGACAATTTAGTGCCGAGTCTTGCTAGTTCATCCATAATCCGAGTTTGACCTTAGAGTGTTCAGCCTTATTGCCGCACTGCGTGCGTTATATATTGCCTGCAGATCTACCGGAAGGAGGTTTAGTGTCGCATATAATGCTTTCGATGGTGTGGTTGACATGGCGCCGGTTATCAGAACAGATGCTAGTCTTTGCACCTTGTCAAGTTTCTTGATGTTCACACCCTTATGCTTATGCAAAACGAAATATAATATTTGCTTCATCGACAGGAACATCTTTTGTTGTGTTCATATAAGGCAATACTCTTAGTGTTGCATCACGGCCCATTTAACACGTGACGTCAGTGGCACACACAACACAATGTTCCCGTTTCATTTTTTTACTTATTTTCAATAATATCCCTCCAAATATACCATACCAATTAGATTTTTCGTACAAATTTAAAACATATGGAAATAAATACAAGGTCGAGGTTCACCAGTTGCTGTCCAATCACATGATGATCATTTTGATTTCGGAGTGAAGTGATGCATCCATGTTTTATCCATTGTCACATAGCGAAAATTCCGGTTTATTACGTTTAAACATGGCCAAACACTGCTCAGATCCATCAACACGTTCTTGTTCGCTTTGAACAGAGGTTTCTCGTAGCCACATGCTTATGCAATATAAATCCAATACGTTTTTTTGATTTCTTTATAATGTCAATTAACTTACGCAACTTCACTTTTCGATCATTCAGTACGACTTTGTAGATTTGTTGAGGGTTTCTTGTGTTCCCGACTCATTTGTATGTCCACTGCGTTGTGCATCATCGGTGTCTCTACGACCTCGCGACTACGTTTGAAGTCAGCAAACCATCGTTTTATTGTTGCTTCTGATGGAGCGGAGCCCTTATAACACTTTTCAAGTCATTGCTTCGCTTCGACGGTATTTTGCTCCATCAAGAGGTAGTGTAAAATTAAAACAAATTCTTCTTGATCCACTGTTTCGAAAACAACAAAGGTAGAGTCACTCTTAACACAATAACTCACGAAATAATGAATAGAACATCACGAAATTTCACCAGCTGCCTTTTTAAGTATAGTACTAACTAAAAAAGAGGTAAATGCAATAAAACTAGTCCCATCTACTATGTGTTACGCCCGGGACTTTTCAGCCCATGTGTTAATAGAGCGAATTTTTGGCGTCTGAACGTCAAAATTCAGATACTTCTCTTCCGAATGCGGGCTTCATTATTTACCAGAGAAGGTAACTGTAATAATAAATTCATGTTGTGCCATTTATAACGTTGGGCATCGCTATGATTTGGGTCTTTTAAAGGGTTTTTCAATTGGCGCGGGTCGATTTTGGCGCCCTGTGGCAGCCATTTTGTTTTGGTGACGTCTGTCAAATCTTTTGTTTATTATTCAATTGCTTATGCCAAATCATCATGGCAAGTTACACAATTGAACAGCACGTTCAAATGATAAAACTTTATTATCAAAATGAGTGTTCATTAACGCAAACGTTACGCGCATTGCGCTCATTTTTCGGTAGACGTGGTGGCCCTTCCAATTTCTTATGGCCCATATTGAACCATATGGACCTAGACGACATGTGGTTCCAGCAGGACGACGTTGCGTGCCACACAGCAAACGCCGCCATTTTATTCCATTTCAACATCTGCCCGCCCTTATTGAAAAACCCTTTAGAATATGATATTGAAAATTACATATATTGAGGAAACAGATATAAATACTATCTAAGTTCGGATTTCATAACAACCAGCCATAGTCAGCTAGCTCAAGAAATTAGAAAGAATTTGGTGCATTCTTTCACACAATAAAAACTAATCATTTATTTAAAAACAACTAAAACAATTAAAATTTCGTTTATATTGCATAAATTCTCTGGATGTATTTAACATTCTAAAAATAAATTCAAATTCACTTCGTTCAGTACTATGAAAACTCATAAAAATTGAAATGCGTTCTTATGAGTTTGCATATGCACTTATCTTTTCAGAAATATTGGTTCACTGGTAATCTATTATTTGAATTTTTTTTCTGTTGAGTTCTCGTTTTAGCTTAAAATTTTCTTCTTCCATTTACATTTTTGTTTATTCATAAGTTGTTTTCGGCATACTTTATCATTTTATTTCTATTCTTTCCTACTTTTTTTAAGTCAGTAAAATTTCTTGCTTTCAAATCGAACGGAAAATCTCTTTTGTCATTTGGATTAAGTAGGCAACTGAGTAGTAAAGTACTCTCTCGACGAACACAACTAACTCTTTATAAGTCTCTCATCGGATTCTGCGGAAGATTTTTGGACCTTTGCATGTTAACGACGTTCAGTATCGTAGGCGATACGAATAAAGATCCAGCGGCTTCTTTGGCTGGGTCAAGCCATCCGAATGGATACAAATGATCCTGCTCTGAAATTAGCCGATGCGGTACCAGTTGGTAGTAGCAGAGTAAAAGGAAGGCCTCCTCTCCATTGGAAGCATTAGATGGAGAAGGACTTGGCTTCACTTCATGTGTCCAACTAGCGCCGGTTAGCATGAGAAATAAACAATTGGCGCGTTTTGTTAGACTCGGCCAAAACCGCGTATGCGGTTATCGCGTCAATCAAGGAAAAGAAAATAATTACTTTTATTTGCAGTAAAACTATTCTGCTTTATTACGCCTTATAAGGTGATTCAGTGTGTTCTTTTAAAAATTACTCCGTGCCACACTTTCCCAGTCCATGTGGAAGGCCGTAACTATTTATTTCCCTTGCGAAAATGTTCCACTGTTCGTTATTTTGCACGAATATCCGAATCCCTCTTGCACTTGTAGGGGTAGATTTCATTATATGCAACAAATCCACGAACTTTTTATTTGCCGTCATCTGGAAAATTATTAAACTATTTCTTAACTATCTGCATATACCAATTCAGGTTTGCACATTTACTTACAATTTTCCCGCCATAATTTAAAATTTGCATAGCCTCCGCTTCCAAAAATGATTTAATAAAAATGACACCTGGTGACGAGCAGTTGCCTAATACTAATAATTTTATTACATGGTTGCCGAGAGGCTACTAGTCTCCATACATACATAAGAGAGGCATAAGTCTTGCCTAACAGAACTCTAAGCCCATTGCCAGAGCAAATGCGTCATACACAGATAAATACCTCAATTGGCAGAGAATTTCATTACCCATTAGCTAATGATTAATCACAGGCTTACTTGCATGTGCACGACAAAGTTCGTTATGTGGTGAATACACAAGCATCGAATTCTGTTAATTTTCGATAAGGTTAGCAACGAACGTATGAATGCTCGTGGATTAGTTCGCGCAGCATTTTTCCACTTACGCCCCACACACCGAGTTTTTGCTTGAACTTTAGTCGGTAAATATGACTGACGAAGCGAATGATGTGGTTGCGGTGTTGGTGATATATGTACATATGCATATGTATGGGTGTACATGTAACATATAGATTTTTATTACATGAAATTATAGTATATTTGTGTTACATACGTTTTTAAAATGTAATATATTAATTAACCAAATGTACAATATTTAAAAAAGAACACCGCTATATGTGTGACATCAGACTTGTGCAATTCCTTCTTCATGCATTCTTCTTCCCATTTTCACATTTCTCTCACTCTACTGCACCAGTGCGACGCCACACCTCCCTGATGGGCGCAATCTGCTATTCTGTCTTTCGATTTGCGAAAAGGAGAAGAATAGTGAGCGAAGGAAAATGGATACCCAAGTGTCAAACACAAAAACTTCTTTGCAAAAGAATCAAATAACTGGTTTGGAGGTATTGTTATAGTTCGCATTTTCACAATTTAATACACGGAACTTCATTTTTTTATTTTGTTTAATTTAAAAAATCAAAGGTGTTAATTCGCCAAACCATTCAAAGAATATTCCCAAACAAGTAGCTTATAAAAAAAGGTTTGTTTATGCGCTGTACTAACGTCATCGGTTGTCAAAGTCGTCAGATCGATAGACCTTTAGCAAGTATTTTACTATCTATAATGTAATGCTGAGGAGGTGATTGACCCCGGCACACGTTAAATTCTATTTAAGAAAAAGAAAGAAAAAGACAGTCGCTCCACACTTCCTGGAGAGGAATTACAGACTACGATTCGAGTATAGGTTTTCTGCTTAATGCCGAATACAGAGATGAATGCATTTGGGATGTATAATTTTTCCAATTTAATTTTAAGAAATTGACAAAAATTTTCAAATTCGTTGTGTATCCTCTTTATCGTTTATTACTTCCATCATTGGTTTTCAATCTCTTTTCGTAAAAGTTGTCAGATCTTCCCTTTGGTGCTGTTTTGCGGTAGCCAACATACAATTACATTTGCAAATCGACATAAAAACAAGATGACTTGCTTCGTTTGCTCCTCTGCCTTGTAAACATTGCATTGATTTCGTTGATGAATTCATGAGTGCGGCGAATTCATCAAGCACATCAGTTGGCAGGGAATAAGGAATTCCGTTACGTTGAATGATGTTTGCAGCATCTTGTCATTTCCATTTTTGAGAGCACATAACTGAAGGTACATGCCTGCATACATTCGCAGGAGCTACGGGCACATCTATGATAGTAAAATCCACACAACGATAACGAATCAAATATCCTGCTAAATGCATAACATCCTTGAACAAAATCTTGCATCGATGAATGCATTCACTCCCAGGACACATGTACATATTTCCTTGTATACGTATGAAACGAATGCAATTTTAATTTCCCTACAGACAAGCACATTTACAGTTATATACAGTCTGTCTAATAGAAGCGTGATCGGCAAAATTCAAACTTAGACTTCCGTTATAGAAAAAATGTAAGTGCTTATGGAAATTTAGAAAGCGTACGTTTGTTTTACAAATTTCAAGCAGTGTTCCTATAGGCTCCAAAAATGTCACGCGTATCTGCAGCAAAATATAATATTTCAAGAAATCGAACACGTTCATAAATAGATGGGTGAAAAGGTACAACAAAGTAAAAAACATTGACGACTTTCCCGGACGGGACCAAAAAAAACAATACTTTCCTCTTTTATGGTAGTAGTCCGGTGTAACGACCGAAATTTCGACGTTTTTTCATGAATCTTTTTTAAAAAGAAAATAAAATGCGATCGTTTTATTTCGTAGACTTTATTTTAGGTCCCGAACCTAAAATATACATAAAAATAAAAAAACAAAAAGAAAATGGCGGACTTGTGAAAAAAGTTCTCAAAACCTAATTTTTTTTCTTCATAAATTGTTTAAATTAAATAGTTTATTGCAATATTAGTTTTAAAGGTCCGAGATCTAGATATGTGGGTCTTAAATAACGGGTTAAATTTTTAGCCAAATCGGTTGAATAGTTTTGAGTCAGTGATTCCCCGAAATTTCGATGGTGTGCTGCTCACGTGTCACATGCTTTCATAGACACTAATTAAAATTTCTGTCTGAAATTTGTATAGTATATTTTTAAAAAGTTCTTCTTTCGAAAAATGCAAAAACAAAATTGATTTTTTGAACCCGCACACCGGGTTACTACCTTCTGTGACCAAGCCGAACTTATTGTTACGTGAAGCTGATACAGTTTTAATGAAAAGTGGTGTTAATGTATCCAAAGCCATGATTCGAGTACTTTTATACGCAAAAGGATCAAATACCGAAGCACATTGAAAAACCACTACTCTCATTGTCACACATTAAAAAAGACGCATAGGCTAAGGCAAATTCAGAACAGAATTGGGCGAACGTAATATTCTCGTATGAGTCTTTCTTTTGGGAGAATATTTGCATACCTGACTCCTCATGTATTGCTGACTCCTAGTGCGCTGCATTCAGCTAAAGTTCATGTTTGGGGTTGCTTCTCTGAAAAAGAGTTTTACCGCTTATTTGTGTTTAGCACCAATTTTAACGCAGTTTTGATGAATGACATTTACCAAATAGCATCATTACTTTCAGCAGCGATGACGTTTGGAAGGACTAACGAACCTTAGAAAGAAAACATTGATCCCACCCATTGAAGCTGATAGTGTATGGAGTGGAAATAGGATTTAGAATTTGGATTGGCTTTCACAGTCATCTGATACTAATCTCATTCAAAATTTTTGGGCTATAGGTAAGCAGAAACTCAAAAGATAAATATATACGGTCAAACAGTTATAAAGGCAAATTCGGCTCATTTGGAACCGATTACCCCTACAAAGTGTGACTCGAAGATGTGGAATCATTATAGCTTATTATGGGGACTATAATTATATATTTATTAAATAAATTTGCTTACTCCTGTGGGCAAAAAGTAAGGTGAATTTGGTTGTAAAATGAAAAATCTTTATTTATTCTTGTAAATCAATTTCATCCCCTTCAAAATAATCCCCTCTCGATGAAATACACTTATGCCACCGATTGGTCCAATCCCCGAAACATGCCAAATAGTCCATTTCCGGTATAGCCATCAGCACCTTCTTCGATTCAGCTTTTATCTCCTCAATCGACTCGAAACGCGTTCCCCGGAGTGGTCTCTAGAGTTTTGGGAATAGCCAGAAGTCACACGGAGCCAAATCAGGCGAATACGGTGGTTGCGGAACGATATGCGTGGAGTTTTTGGCGAAATGGTCACGAAGAACGAGTGCAGTGTGAGACGGTGCATTATCGTGATGCAAAAACCAAGAGTTGTTGGCCCATAATTTTGGTCCTTTTAGACGAATTGCTTCACGTAAACGACGCATAACGCTCAAATAATATTCCTTATTAACAGTTTGGCCAGGTGGAAGGAATTCATAGTGCACCACACCACGAAAATCGGAAAAAACTGCCTTCATTACCTTTATTTTTGAACGACTTTGACGTGCTCGTTTCGATCTGGCCTCGCCTTTAGCACGATATTCGCTTGATTGGTCGGTTGTTTCAGAGTCGTAAGCATAAATCCAAGTCTTATCTCCCGTAATGATGCATTTGATCTTGTTCTGATAGTCTGAAAGCATTGTTTCACACACATCAACGCGACGACTTTTTTCCAAGAAATTTAGAGTTTTCGGTACCAAACGAGATTTGACTTTTCGTAGGCCCAAATGGTCTTTCAAAATGATTTTCACAGATCCGTCTGATATTCCAATCATATCAGTAAGGTCTTTAACAGTCAACCGACGATTTTTGAGCACTAACTCCTTCACTTTATTGACGTGTTGGTCATCTGTTGACGTCGATGGTCGTCCGGAGCGCTCCAAGTCATCAACACGTTTTCGACCCTCTTTGAAGTCTTTGTACCACTTATAAATATTTTTCTGCGACACGGTCGAATCACCAAATGCCTTCTGCAACATGCTAAACGTTTCCGCAGCCGAAATTACATTCCGCAAACAAAATTTGATGGCACTTCTCTGCTCAATCAAATCAGACATTGTAAAAATCGAAAAATGCACTCTTGCTCGTTTGGTAAACACAAGCGTAAATATATATCTGATAATGACATTCACATGAAAGTTTGCCCAGATGTTATTAACAGCGCTGCCAACTCATGATAACAAAATAACTAGAGCGAAATTTTAATCCCGCGAAGTTTGACAAATAAATTCACCTTACTTTTTGCCCACAGTAGTATAATAATTGTTATAAGCCCATACAATGCAGGTTGTTAGAATCAAATTGGCCAAATATTTTCTAATTTATGGCGGTCACACTTCTATTCGACAGAGTGTTTGTTATAATGTTATATATTTATAAATATGTGCATATTATGGGTCCTACTTCGCCAAAGTTACAAACTATTTAAATAAAAATGTAGTCACATACGAATTATTGTAGGGTGCTAACTATGGCATAAGAACAGTGGTCGCCGACCTCACATATCCAAAGTGTGCATAATAACCACTAGTCAAAAGTCTTCACTGTTTATGCTAGAAATTATTTTCATTAATACATTTTTTATAATAAATACTGATTATTTTTACAACCGCGCATTATTGTAATTCCGCAGAGCTAGACATCAAGTGGCAATTTAAGCTCCCTGACCAATGTAATATCTTTAAAGCAGAAATATTTGCTGTAGGAAAGGTTGCAGAAATATGGTTCGCAAAGACGTCGATCAACTCCAAAATAAATAAATATATACAATACGTTGATAGGTAGCGGCGATGAAGACAATGAACTCATATGAAATTTTATCTCAAAACTTTCTTAAGTGTAGGGAAGCCATAGAGAGATTGGCCACAGACCGTTGCACATCTACTGGGTACCCGCACATAAAGGCATTACAGGAAACGAAATTGCATATGAGAATGCCAAAGCGTTGTTTACATACAATAACTTTTGAATAAGAAAATGACATACTGAAGCCTTTAACTACGACACAAAATACGGATAGACAGAAAGTAGAGCAATCTAACTACTCGCAAAACCGCTAAAATAATATGTGCACAGAAAGCAAATAAATACCCCAGATCCGTACTAGCCCTGCAGAATTATCATAGGTATACTGCCAAGCTACAATTTGCTAGCGGCATACCCATAAAAGATGGGAATCAAACAACGATAATTGCAGATTTTGCAATGAACTGGAACAGAGGGAAGCTCTAAAACACCGTCTATGTTTTTGCTCTGCATTAGCTAAAGCACGAATGAAATGCCTAGCAGCTCTACAATATGAGAAGCTTGAATGCCTCTCGGGATTTGAGCTCCAGGGCTTACTTAGATTCGCAAGGGACGAAGGATTATTATAAGAAGAGTACTACAAAGAAACGTAAAAGACAAGCTCCATTATCCAACGACCAATAGGTCTACCTGATGGTTTTCAGCCAGACAGGTCAACCTTCAACTGTTGTAAGCAACAGCAAAACTTGGTATGAATATTACCCTTTGTCCAAGATAGTTTGGCAATGAAAATGGCTGAAATCGGCCAACGATCACACCCACCTCCCATATAACGCATCTCTTCAAAAAAGTTTAATATCTCTGCCGTAATCTCGAAGAAAATTGTCTTTCACGCCGAGGTTGAGTGCCTCACTAAGTAAGCAAAAATACCGCAAAGCGATATGGAAGAGATTAAATTTGTTTGCTGACTGATTGAATTGAAGACAATTAGACGATGTCAGCCCATTGACGACGGCGTCCTCAGGCAGGAGAGATCGAAAACTTGAGTTCACTGATGGATGTAAAATTGAAAAAGAATTAAATTGCCAAATTCTCCATGTGTAATGGTGTTTTTTTCTTATATTTTTTTTTCTCGCAATAAGCTTGCATTTATTCCGCCCTGTGTCAGAGCTGCTTGCTTTCCTCGAACTATTGTATATACAAGCGATTAACGGGCATTTTCGACCGTTGTTTTTCTGATTTTGTGAAAACTTAAATTGTGAAAAATATGGAAGTAAACAGTTCTATTTCATTATATTCAGTATACATGTACATACGAGTACATGTTCGTACTATATTAAATTAAATATTTAATATGTGAACGTTAGAATTTTTCCTGTTCTATTCCAATATGAAATCTGTAACATTTTTATATTTTCATAATATCGCCATGTAATGAGGTAACATTTTTTAGAAGAAAATAAAACATAAAATAAGATCCGAGTAAGACCGAGGATCCAAAATTGTCACATCACTTCAAATGCGACTGCGAGTTAACTGTTTACCAATGATTTTATTCTGTACTTTTTAAATGTCTTCTTCCAATTTCGTTGTTATGTAGACGCCGTAACGACTTTTTCCACTTCTTGCGAACAGTTTTGTTACGATATCTAGTTCAGTAGGACTTTACTTAAAACTTTGTAGAAAACTGCTTGTTATTATTTGAAAGATCTATTATTACGGCGGCCGCCGTAGCTGAATGGGTTGGTGCGTGACTACCATTTGAAATTCACAGAAACACCAAAAGTAAGAAAAACATTTTTCTAATAGCGGTCGCCCCTCGGCAGGCAATGGCAAACCTCCGAGTGTATTTCTCTCATGAAAAAGCTCCTCATAAAAAATATCTGCCGTTTGAAATCGGCTTAAAACTGTAGTTCCCTCCATTTGTGGAACAACATCACCACTAATAGGAGGAGGAGCTCGGCCAAACATCCAAAAAGGGTGTACGCGCCCCCTTTCGTAGATTCAAAGTATTCCTCATAGCCTAGCCTAGTTAAAAAATTTTTGTATTTGTTCTGTTTAGTTGAACTTTACAAGTATTTCGCCCTCTGGTAAAATATGTTTACCCAGGTGTTTGGGCTGGTCAGGATGCCAGCATTTCTTTGGCTTTTTAATTTTTATTGTAGAACCTGCAGGTTGCATAAAGCGTACACCCAGCTTAGTAAGATGATAATTCAAAATACAATGACCTATTAGAATTCCTGTGATGTTTCTAAAATAATTCCTATTTAATTCCATACAACCTTTAAACCGATTGCTCTAAATCCAGTAGATTGCCCCAGTATGACCTTCTTTTTGTTTCCTCTACTTTCCCTACTTAATAAGAGAGGAGATTTTACCCTCTCCTAGGCCACAAAGGCCACGGGATTCTGCTCCTGTCCTGGCTAATTTATCTACATTTTCGTTCTCAGTAATTCCTACGTACTCCGGAATCTGGATCTTCTGGCCTTGAAGCGTTTGACAAAACTGAGCATCGGAAGTAATATGTCCCATGGCATTGAGATCTTAGGGGTTAGTTCAGCAAGAATATCAAACTTCCTGGGATTTTGATGAGCGCCTGAGTCAATGGCAGACAAAGGACGATTGGGAAATTATAGGACTCCCTATAGTCGTGCAGATTCATGATATGATTATATGTATATATTTAATTAGAGCTTACATCGCGTTCGGGTGATTTGCCGAGTTCCTCCTCCTCACATTCTTTGTGGTGAGCGTCTTAATGTTCTTCCACAAAGGAACGAAACTTCAGTTTTAAGCCGACTTCGAACGGTAGAAACTTTTTTATGAAGAGCTTTTTCATGGCAGAAATACACTGCCATTGTCGGTCGGAAAAAACTTTTTCTATTGAAATTTTTTTTTTCTATTTTTTGATGTTTTATGCACGGAGACTCGAACCTGTGTACCTTACAATGATTGTTACGTACCAACGGCGGCCGCCAAGGCATAGTTAATTAATGGAAAATAAACTTCTTCACATCTGTTTATGTCTCGTTGCTTAAATCGTTGACAGCAGAAAAGCTATTTGAAAGCTTCAGCGACCTTCACAACATTTTTAGCAGGATTAACTACTGCTTGAATTTGAATATGTGTATGAGTATACGAGTATAATATAATATACATATATAGAAATATACGTATGTATATGAATATATATTAACAGAATCGATACAAGATTGGCGTACCATTTTTTGACCGCTTGCTTTACCTCGGCTTTAATGGGACTGAAGAATGTATCGAATTCCCATTTTCTAGCACGCTATGAAACACAGTTGGCTTCAACAAACACTATTAAAGAGCACAGTAGAGACATCTAGCGAGAAATGTGTACGTAGAAATGTTTACTTCAGCCATTTTATCTGTACGTATAAAGACGAAAGCTAAGGACGAGTAGAGACAAAATTTTGGTATATCTGCCATTGCATTCCTTGCACTCAAATGCCCCACCATTAAAAATTTTACCGCTGTATCTCAAAAAATATTTATATGTCTACAAAACTAAACAAGCAAAATAAATTATAGAAGTTTATTATACGTTATCTCCTTTTTAAGCCCTTTTTGGGAGAATATATGTATGTAAATAAGTTTTAAAATTATGCCAAAGACATTCCAAATAATAATGATAACCTATTGTATAATCAAAAGAAAAATAAGTTTTAAACTCCAGATAAATACAAATGTATGTTAGGATAATGCTAAATAATCTAATTTTATCATAACTTTGTAAACTCCTATGTTAAAATGATTTTGGGCAATAAATAAATGAAATGAAATACAAAATGGGTGTTCAATTTTCATGATTTTTTATTTACAGGCCATCTCAGTTTCTTCAAAATTTTTTCGAACAATTTTCTGAAATATAATTAGAATTTCTTTCCAAACCGTGTCGTTATTGTACAAATATCGCGACGTGGAATTTCTGCCTAATCTGAGTTTATTCACTAATTTGTTTGATAAATTGGA
This sequence comes from Anastrepha ludens, assembly GCF_028408465.1. Classification (NCBI taxonomy): domain Eukaryota; kingdom Metazoa; phylum Arthropoda; class Insecta; order Diptera; family Tephritidae; genus Anastrepha; species Anastrepha ludens. The sequence continues at coordinate 45,212,587 of NC_071500.1, read as the reverse complement.
TTAACAACCAAATTCGAGTTTGGTTACTATTCAGTTTTTATGTTTCGAGAATAGCCAAAGTCGAGTATTGTCCTTATTATAAAAGTCCAATTCCTAAGTCCATTTAAGCAACCAAACTTAAGATAGTATTTCAAGATTAAATATTTTCACATAAAATAATAGCTAAAGTCATCCCACCTTGACTTTAGAAGTTCAAACAAGGAGAGAAAGGTTAAATGTTTGTATTTTTCACTTCATTTAATTTTATTTTATTTTTTTTGACGGGACAACTAGCAAGTACATCACTCAGACCAGATAAAGATTAACTTAAGTTAACTGTTTGTTAATAATTGAATTGCAAATTAAAATATTATTATGTTGCTTACATTGAGCATACAAATATTTGCTGAATAAAAATTCCCTGATTTTAAGCGACGATTTAAACTTTGAAGCCGAAATCGAGTTTGGTTGTTATTCCTTATCAGCACAGATGTAATGGCGGGAACAAAATAATATCATGTCAAATCAAGTTAATAACAGCATTATTACATTAAATTTATTTATCAAATATATTTCTTATCCATGCAAAATCAATTATATTTTTTTCATTTTATTACTGTTACCTCACAAGTACTTGTACATCGCTAACCACTTACACTCACGACTTCATCCTCGTATGTATGTAAATTACTCGAATGCGTTTTTGCACGGCAATACCCTAGTTAATCGTTTTAAACACCGATAATTAAAAAGTGCTCGTGCGTTAAATTGATTTTCACTTAACTGGTTTAATTTATCAGATACACATATTTTTGCTCGTGGTATCAAAAAAATGCTCACAGACATTTGCGTATGTATAAGTAAACAAATTACCTAACAAAAACTCAGTTATTTATGAAAAAGTTTCATTTCGAACTTATACTTATCCTGTCCGAAAAATTAAGTTCTCCTTTGACAATACTGAAATCGAATACTACAATTCTACTGATTATCCATTTTGTGTTTAAATAACAAAAATGAGATGAGTGATGCAAATCTTTATTTTGACCTTTACGCTCTCCTTTCATTATATTCTTCAGCTGTCTAGTTTACAAGTGTGAAATATGATTGACGTACGATGCCGAGTTATAAATCTTCGATAACATATAATATACATATATATATATATATCCTTTTTGGATGTTTAGCTGAGGTCTTCCTCCTATTTGTGGTGTGTGTCTTGATGTTGTTCTAAAAATGGTGGGACCTACAGCCTGAAGCCGACTGCGAGCGGCAGATATTTTTGTTTTTTTACGGCGAGTTTCTTCATGGCAGAAATACACTCGGAGGTTTGCCATTGCCTGCCGAGGGGCGACCGCTATTAGAAAAATATTTTTCTTAATTTGGGTATTTCACCTAGATTCGAACCTACGTTCTCTCTGTGAATTCCGAATGGTAGTCACGCACCAGCCCATTCGGCTACGGCGGCCGGCCGATAGGGTGATTACTGCTGCGCCCCTTTGTATGTTAGTCGCAAAAATATTCATCACCAATCTAGAGATACTGACGGGCATTTTTTATAGATCTTCAAATTTTATTCAATGCAAGAGTACAAAAAAGTGTTGAGTTGATCAACGTTTTGCATTTAGTAATATACAATAAATACTAAGTTTTATGCCATCTGTGTAGTGTTCATAAGTAATTTCCAGTGTTACCTCGACTATATTTCATAAAGACCATAATTTTTCAATCATACTCGATTTCGGAAGTACTGTGGTTATACCAGTTTCATCAAGATTATATATGTCACCAGGATCGAACGAATATTTACTATACAAAATTTGTACATAGTCAAAAAATGCCATTACAGCTGCTTTTGTAAATGACGTAAAACGCGCAAGGCTCTCGTTTTCAGGTTTTCTCAAACTTAAATCTTTGTTTCGATTCATGAAGCCTTGCATCCAATCAATTCCTGCTGTTTTGGTACTTATCCAAGTTACATGAACTTTTATGTCGTTCACATCGGCATAGTCGTAAACGAACTTCCACGCAGCGCTGTACGTGAATCCATGTTGAAGGTTAGAACACACCTTGAAGTATTCTGCTATTTCATTTTCCTGTTTCTTTGTAAATACTTGCTTGGAGCTGTACTTTGAAAAGAATGGAAATGTTTCGTCGTCTGAAGAATTTCCAGAGTCATCAAGTGCTTGGGTTTTTTCTTTGTTCATTTTTACTATTCTGTCTCTTAATGTAGTGCGACTTAAGCCATATGTTCGCGCGGATTCGCTTAAGTTAAATTTTTTTGCAAGAACATCCTTAATAGCAAGTTTAATTTTTTCCTCATCCAAATTGCTACGGTTAGTTTTTCTCTTAAAGTTCCGAACCATGTTGCTACTAACAACCTAAGCGTAAAATTTTATATAAGTTTATCTGAGTCTAACTCATGGGTAGGTTGCATTTTCCAGTGGCGCATTTACCCCATGGGGCCCAACCGACGGCGAAACTGCCCCACCTGTAGCCTGGCGAATGTGCCCCAGGTGCAGCCACTCTTACAAAAGTTATTTTTTTTTGCACTCCACAGCACTTTGGCAAAACTAGTTTTAAACTTTATTTAAGGAAATATAGCCGGTATCACACTTATGAAAAGTTTTTGCCATTTATCAAAATTAACAAAGTTATTGCAAAATATACATACATCCAAAAGTTTCTACAGTAATGCAAGAAATTGAATAGACGTGACTGTGTACGATCACTTGCAAACTTTAAATGTCAAGGTACGTTAAACGAGAGGTGGTCAACTGAAGTACAATATATCGACCATGAATGTTCGATATCACTGATAAATTTAGAGAAAACGGGGGGTGGCGAATGTACCCCAGCGGCGAATGTGCCCCCTTTCTCCCTACGCCTGTTCAGCTGACGTATTTTCCCCCTCTACGACTGACTTTTTTTTTTTATTCTACCAAATGTTAATAATACACAAAAAAAATGTTAGCCGGTATTAAATGTTTAATGTATTAAACATTTTTTTCGACACGTTTCGCAGCATCCCACGCACGTATCCACCGCTACTGGATCAGCTGACGGCTGGTTTCGTCATTCATTGAATGGCGTCTGCCTTCAGTATTAAAATCAGTCGGCATGAAATGATAAGGTCAAAATTACTTCTGGCTTCCGGGCTATACAGTTCGTGGTGTATGCCGATGTCGGCGCACCTGCGTATCTGCACCCACGTCACTGTTGACAGTTATGATTTCGAAGTTGTAAAATACTTATTTTAATTCGGATCCAGCATTAACACCGATAACAATGTCAGGCTTGAAGTCCAACGTAGAATCTTTCTTGCCAACAAGTGCTACTTTGGACTAAGTAGGAAAATGAGTAGAAGCCCTCTCTCGACGAATAATACTTAGACTCTACAAGGCTCTCATCGTGCCCGCCGTGGCTGTCGGAGTAAATATTAAAAAAAATATCCAGTACTTTTGTTTCTTCGATTCGATTTTTGCTTCTTTAAGATTAAATTAGAAATAAATCCTCTTTGTTTTTATATCTTCATATGGTTATATTGCCAGAGTCTCAAAACCTGTGGTATGCTCAGTGGGATACCCATCTTGAAGATATACCTGTACCTATGAAAAGCTCTTTGCGTCTAAACACCTGTTACATATATACTAAATAATACATACTTTGCGAATTCAATATAATTCTTTCAACAAATTTTTTAATTGGCATTTTTCGAAATATCTCACGTCTTCTATAATTCAGATAAAAGCGTTTTTATGCTCCATATGGAATGGGTGGTTGCAGCCCACCACAAGTCAACAGGAACTTTCATTGATTTAAATTTTAAACATTTTAAATTTTTAGCAAGTACACTTACTGAATTCTTATAATGTACAAAATGATGTGTATATGGTTATGTGTGCGTGATTGTATATACCCACGGTTGTCTATCGCACAAAGCGATTTTAAGTTTTCCACCTCCACCAAATCAAAAAATACCACAAAATTATATTGCAGGAAAATTCAGAGAATGAAATACCATATATATGTGCATAAGTATGTATGCACGTTAAAGCGGGTAACATTTTTCTTCTGCTTTATTTCGGCTATTGAATTATTCTACCGGCTATTCTGGCGGCCGCCGTAGCCGAATGGGTTGGTGCGGGACTACCATTCGGAATTCACAGAGAGAATGAAGGTTCGAATCTCGGTGAAACACCAAAATTAAGAAAAAGTTCTTCTAATAGCGGTTGTCTCTCGGCAGGCAATGGCAAACCTCCGAGTGTATTTCTGCCATGAAAAAGCTCCTCATAAACAAAATTTTGCCGTTCGGAATCGGCTTAAAACTGGCGGTCCCTCCGTTTGTGGATCTACATCAAATAGGAGGAGGAGCGCGGCAAAAGGGGTGCCATAAGTGCTTTTATAAGTTAAGTCCATTAGGAAATTATAATAATATACTTTTTTAAAATTATTTTTAAAAGTTAGTTTTATTTAATCATAGAAGTATCAAAGAAAATCGTTTTCATTCGAAACGATTACCATTTGCTTTAACACAAGCTTTCAAACGATTAGGGCATTCAGCTCTTGCAGTACGCACGATTTCCATGGATATTGGCGTCGCTGCTCGAATCAAAGATTGTTTGAGGCTCACCAAAATTTCTGGGAGGTCTTCTTCATTTCTGACTACAAACTATAGTCCAATGGGTTCAGATCAGAACTTTCAGACAGCCAATCTTCTGGCTTCGGCTATGAACCCAGTGATATTGTTTTTAGCCACTGCTTGATGGTTTTTGCCTTATGGGCTAGAGCTGAGACTTGCTGGAAGATCCAATGCTCTCCACAGAAGAGAGTACTGCTCAACTGCTTCACCACGTCTTCTAAGACATTCTCCTGGTACACTTTTGTCCCGGTCTTAAAAACTTCTTCAACAGTGAACATTTTCTCATCTGTAAACACAATATTTTCAAGGCCCTTCACCGTGCCAGAGTGCTTGATTTCATTAAATTTAATCTTTTCCAAGAAATAGGAACAGTCACTTCCCCATTAATGAGACTAAAATTAAAGAGAAAATCTAGTGCAAGTACGATTTTCCAGAGACTTAAGATTTATAAGAATTCCTGACAAGAAGATGGACGATGTCAATATGCTTTGAGCAGCGGAGGGAAAGTTTGCGAACACTCACTCATAGTTTTGGGTCGACTAGACAAGTTTCAAACTAACTAAAGGGTGATTTTTTAGGAGCTATAGGAAATTTTTTCAAAAGAACACACGTAAAATTCAGAAAAATGCATGAAATTTTTATTTAAATCGATAGTACAGTCCACATAATTTAATGTTTGAAGATTATTTCATGCAAATATTGACCGCGACTGCGCTTCAAATGGTCCACCCGCTTAGTCCAATTTTGGCATACTCTTTCCAATGTTTCGGCCGGTATCTCATATATAAATGCTTTAGTGTTGTCTTCCAATGCGTTAATTGAGGCAGGCTTGTCTGAATAGACATGAGCTTTAACATAGACCCACAAAAAATAATCTATAACGCCCATAAACTCACGATCTGGGTGCCCAATTGACAGGTCCCGAACGTGAAATAAAATGTTCACCGAACTCGAAGTTGGATATCATTCCACGGTAGCGCTCACCATTCACAGTTACGTTACGATTCGCAGCATCTTTGAAGAAGTACAGTCCAATGATACCTCCAGCCCATAAGCCGCACCAAACTGTGACCTTTTCTGGATACATTGGTGGCTATTGCAATTCTTCTGGCTGATCTTTACTCCAAAATCGACAATTCTGCTTATTTGCGTACCCATTGATCCAAAAATGAGCTGAACACAATTTTTCTATAAAAAAGTGGATCTTAAAATTTCTTAACAGAACACGCTTTTTTATAATAAAATTCAATGATTTGCAAGTGTTGTTCGTTTGTAAGACGATTCATGGTTAAATTATATACCAGACTGAAGATGTTTGACAGTGAAACAAAACACGAAACGTGCGTCAGCTGTTTAAACCAACTGTTTAAAAAGATAATAGCTAAAAAATCATCCGTTATTTACGTTTTGTAAGGCTTAGGTAACTAATTCCTATCAAAAATAAATTTTTTTTAAACCATAAACATTTGTACATATATATATACTTGCACAAGTAGCCACAAGAAAATCTAAGCAAAGTTCCAATCAATTTGAGTATAAAGTGAATAAAAACATTTCTTTGTCCGCACTAGGTTCTATATATTAAATGTGCTTCCTGCTTTATTCCTCTCGCTTGTCCCTTTTCAAACTTGAACAATGTTAAATCGTTTCATTGAGTTTAATTTCATTCTTTTTTCGTTGTTGTTGTTGCTATTTTTGTTGTTATTATTTTGCGTAAGCCCTTTGTCGCCTTGATTGATTCAATTTGTTTCGTGATTAATTGTTCCAGTTTACCTTTGACAGTTGCTGATGAGTACGACGAGGCGAAAAGGGCATGACTCTTACGACAAAATTCGTAATTATTACAGCCATCAGCAAAATTAATACTACAAAGCTTTTGTATGTCAAGGGTAAGGAAGATGGGTGACAACATTGTCAATATTATTAGTCAATGACTGTAATCGGCGTTTCAACGGTTGAATTGGCACAGTGGAACCTTACATAAATTTGTTAATTGGTCGGGATTTATTTCAGCAATTAACACTACTTTGCGAGACGGGTACAACGAAGGGTGAAGGGTTCGAATACTTAGCTAGAATGAGATTAAATGCTTTATTAAAGCAAATCTGGATGTGTATAAAGATTAGGTTGAATGGTTTAAGCTTGTCGCAAGCTGAGGTAATATTTTTTGTTCACAAGAATAAAGATTTTATAAATAATAATAGCTTTGGTGAAACGAAAAGTTCTCAATCTTTACTTTGCCATATTCCGACGATAAAATTAGTTAAGACTATTGAATGCAATTATTAAAGAATTTGAATTTTTAAGTGTAATTAGTTTTTTGATTAATGATTCATATTGACGTTTTATTTTTTGGAACTCACCTATGTATGTGGTTTAAGCTCCAGTTGGAAATGAAGAAGCAGGCTGTGTTAACACTTTCACCATTTTTTTAAATGAATTTCTGTTGATTATAAACGTTTTAAAACAAATAATTTTGATCACTGCACGATGGATTGATGGTTTTCAACGAAAAAATTGTAAAATTTTTATCTTTATTTTAAATATAAAATTTTTCAAAATATTGCTTCATAGAAGGTCAACAGTTCAATTTCACTCTTTTAAAAATCGCAAAAAATATATATTATCGAACCTCACTTTTTGGGTTTTTCTTGCGAAACAGTGCCAGTTCTTTACTTATAACTTAAAATATAGTACATATTATATTAGCATTCAGGCAAAGTTTATAATTCAGACAGGTCGTGGTCATCTCTGGAAAAGTTGAAAAGTTGGTGTGGCTCGCCCGCATAGCAGCGTTGACGTCCATCGGCCTTCTGCGTATGAACACGCTTAGGACGATATCCCTCAATCGGTAGAATTTTGCTATATAAATTATACAAATTATATAATAAAAAGTGTTGCGTTGATAAACGAATTTTGAAGATGAAGTGGAATCAGTTCACCTCTCCTAATAGCAAAATCCTGAATCACCCTTGAATCAATTCATCCTTCTAGAAATAATTAGGTAGAAGCATCGTACCTTTCGAGTTTCATATGAGCTAGTAAGTGGTACAACTTCTCTTCAAATGAGGTGAGTCGTTAAGTTCTAATCGGTTAGAAAATAATCGTATTCTTCAACAAAGTCCCCTATTAGCACAATACATTCCATTCCAATATTATAGCTTGTTTTGTTGTTTTAGCTGCATGAGAATTATCGATATCGATGACTATGGTTGAAAGCAGAGAATGACAAACTGTGTTGACATTTCTATTTTGTAAGGCTTGGCGAGCCTTCAGCCATTAAATTATCTGCCAGATTATAATAAGTAAAAATTTATTTCAAAAATATTTCTGTATTATCATTTTAAGTTCTAAAGCTGCCGATAAAAAAACCTGGTACTTCTTTCTCTAAATTATCTGATTTCCCAAGGGCTTTAAAAAAGGCGTTGTTTTATCGATTAACTTTTCATTAGACCAAAATCTCTTAATGACTGACCATTTCTTTTGGACCTGTCGAAACAATTAATAACCGCAAGAACTGAATGTGCTCAATATTTTGGATGTGGCAGAAATTCATAAACAAATAGTTGCGGCAACGGACTAGTGTGCGACTAAGCGCAAGAGCTCTGCTTAAAACACTTCCCATAACCCTGTGGCTAACAGGCTTACAGCGGCCTTCTTCAGCTTCGCTTTACCAAGACGAGTCTACTGTGTCAACACTGTTCTTTAATCTTTTGTGTGTAGTGATGAGTCCAAAAACTCGTTCAAATTGCCAATGGAAACCGGCAAACACTACTTTAAAGTTATGAAAAGATTGCGATTATTATGAATAGCTTTTTCCATTTTCAAAGAATTATACGAAACTGGAATCACGAATGCATATAGTATGTTGGTAACGCAGCCAAGTTTGCGCTAATTCACTCGTCGATCGCTCGATATCATATCATGGATATCCTCAATCGATTAGACAGAACCTTCGACGTCTCTTGTGTCACTGGACAAGCCACTAGTGGATGACTCCTTTATAAAGGGTGATTAGTTTGGAGGCACTTTTCGCAATTGGGTTTTTTGAGAGATCATGCGTGACAGTGGTGTGAAAATAAAAACATAATTTTTTTCTCAGTATTAATTGACATTTCATTATGGAAAGACTTACGTCTGAACAACGTTTACAAATCGTACAATTGTATTTGAGCTGAAGAGCAACCTGCAGTCATTCAAAAACAAACTTGATTCCTTATATAGGGAGGTCAACGAGACTAGATTATTTCTTTCTCTTTAAACATTAGGGCGCTTCTTAATTTTCAACTATTGCAAAAACTGTTCCGTCAACTCGCCATTCACTTCTTATAGGTATAGGAACGTTCTTGCGAGAAATAGGGAGAGCGTTTTCATACGCTTAGTGCAAGCTACAAGACCAGCGGACCCCAATATAAATAAGAAAAAGACGAAGTACATGACACGATCCTTTCATGATAGTCACATCAGAATCGGAAGTAATATTTTGAGTTCATGCAAGAGTTTAAATACTTAGGCGTAGTACTCAGCATAAATAAGATTATGTTATATACATGTTACAAGACCGTATTCTGGCAGCTAACAAAGCATACTTTGGCCATATCAATCTTATGAAGCCTTCATTGATATCAAAAGAACAAAAACTCCAGATGTACATACAAAACTATAATACGACCGGTTCTCACCAACGGCTATGAAACATGGGCCCTTAAAGCTAATGACGTGAATTTACTGATATTTATATATATATATATGGCACGTACACCCTTTCTGGGTGTTTGCCGAGCTCCTCCTCCTATTTGTGGCGCGTGTCTTGAAGTTGTTCCACAAATTTACTGATGTGATTTGAAAAAAAAATCTTAGAAGAATACTCGGGCCTATACGATTAGACGACGGTACATACTGTATACGGTATAACCACGAGCTCAGTGTTTTAAACGCGGGAGGAAATGTAACGCGGTTTATAAAGTCCCAAAGATTACGGTATGGTACGGTGGTATGGACACATTTTAAGAATGAGCAGTTGAAGACCGACTAAAAAATATTTAAAGCAAACAAATATGATGGTTGTAAGACGTATACGAAAGATGAAAGTCTCACAACATAGAGCGAAAGTGGACTGTCGAGAAGAGTGGAGGCGTATTGTAGAGGAGGCAATGGTCCACCCCAGACTGTAATGCCAAGATGTAGGTATAGGAACGAACGCGTGGTTCTTTTATTTCTTTAGATTGAGTTTCAGCGGTGCTGCCACGAGTCAAAGTTTATTTTTACATTTTAGTTATAGTTATTTTTGATGCAACTTTGTTGATTTTTTTTTATAATTTGCCCAAAGTTTGAAACTTAGCTTTATATGGATTTAGTAGCAGAGCGAGCTATATTAAAAAAAGAAAATTGCAATTAAATGATAAATGAATAAATTGTCAAATTTTGGCAATAAGTTCCTGTGCTATAGTTTTTTTACGCAGTGTAGTCAACGGGAAAATCGATATGAGCTTTAACTAATATTTATACGCTCAGTTTAATTCTAGATAGTAAAAACTTACCGTACCTTTATTGACACTTAACTGTTTTAAAATTTCACAAAATATGGAAATTTTTCGTGCTTGAAATTAAATTTTTTTCTATGTACATATGTACATTGATAAACTAATTCATATCGCAACAGAATATGGTATTTTCAAAACTATACACGTACAATGTGATCACTCTACCATGCCAATCATCATCTATTTCGTGGACGATTAGACGCCGCTTGAAGTCTAATTTTATTTTGCGCCAACAAAATTTATGTAGTGTAAAGTTAATCCCATAAAATGTTATGGCTTTTTTAGGCAGAGTCACTGCTTTGTGGGAACTCTGGCTAGCAGGCTTAGTGTCACTATTGCTGTGGTATCGGCAACAAATTGTGCTAATGTGTGCACCATTCGACCATGGAATCATACTGAACATACAAAGCATAGCATAGCACACATACACATAAGGACAGTTAGCCGCCATGAGTGCGAGCTGCAGATTGGGAAGGAATGTAAACGCAGGACTAAGGAAAAAACTCATGAAAAACTACGAATATGAACAGTAGAAGGAAGAGAGCCTAACACATACAAACGACTGGCTACATTTTCGTACAAATATTTCTACACGTGGGGAGTAATTAAAAAGCAAACGAGTTTAACTCTAATCTTAGCAGCAAGAGCCTATGAGATACATTGATATATTACATACAAACAAGTTAAGAAACTAATGAGAATACGGATGACTTAGAGATATGAGAATGTTTTTATATAATTTTTGGCGCATGTCGGTAGGTTTTGTAACTTTTTTTCTATTGGTAAGGTAAAGGTTAAAGACGAAAAAGTCTCACATTAAATTTTATTGAGTATTTGCAGCTACTTATAGCACATTGTATGTATTTTCGCTTAAATACACCACCTTTCCTCCGTTTTATTTTCTATATCATGGGAGACTACAGTTACAAGTTGCAGTAGTTCTAAAAAGTAGAAGTTAAAGCCTAAAATACTTGCTTCCCTACAAAAAAGCGCAGCCGTCAGCTAAATAGAAATCTCTTTCGACTGAAGGGATGAACTAAAAAGAAAATGGGCGGGTAATAATAGTAAAAAATACAACACCCAAAGTCGACATCAATGGCCAGCCTTTCTTGTGGCGTGATTTGGGTTGAATAAAAAAAAAACTACGAAAATTAAAGTTGTTGTATTTGTAAAGATTTTCCGGTTGAAATTCTTTTCGTTTTTCTTTTGTGCGGCTGCCTTCAGCCCACATGCAGCCTTTAAGGTCGATGTTATAATGTGTTCACATGATTTGTTGTTGTTATTTGCTCTCCAGGCACATACTAACAGTTTATTTATACCATAACTATGCGCTTCCCTTGGGCAAAAAGCGCTCGGGCCAACAAATGATGGCTAACAATCGTCTGCTGGTGGACAAAGTCTGGCTGTAGCCTCAATAAAAAAATGGCAAGTGCCATTATTGGACACATACAACTGCACGCATACACTTGACTAGATGTATGTATATATGTCGCGTTTATCTTTTGTTGGGTGTTTGGCCGAGCTCCTCTGCCAGTTTGTGGTGTGCGTCTTGATGTTGTGGCACAAATGGAGGGACTTGCAGTTTTATGCCGGCTCTGAACGGCTAATGGTTTTATAAGACGTGTTTAGGTGTTTCATGCCCAGTATGGGTTTCGAACTTGGCCCCTATCGAAAGGCAGTCTCGCACAAATCCATTCGAATACGATAACTGTCTGTTAGGCCTAAACAAACTCCAAAAGTCTCGCGAGTTTGCGCATAAAAATTCTATGAGAATATATTTTTTATGTTCACCAACAGTTTTTCGAAAAATCTAATTCGCTTTGACTTGTCGCCCACAATGGAGGCGTATTTCAGTATAAAAATATGGCCTCCATGACCTCCATGTATTTCAACATAATTATATGCACATAAGTAAGCAAGATATGCACCCTTTAGAGTTTTCCGATTATTCATAGTGGGTGTGTGTGTTAGTAGTATGGAATACGCTGATATGCATGTATGCGTCGCTGCGTTGGTTTAGATTCTATTTGCCATATAACATAAATATGAAAATATGTAAGTCCGAGGCATTAGTTACACCTATAGGAAATTTTCGCTTCGAGTATTTCCGTGAGATTTATAAAATAAAAAATAAATAATTGGCGCGTACACTTCTGTTAGGTGTTTGGCCGAGCTCCTCCTCCTATTTGTGGTGTGCGTCTTGATGTTGTTCCACAAATGTAGGTCCCCACAGTTTCAAGCCGACTCCGAACGGCAGATATTTTTATGAGGAGCTTTTTCATGGCAGAAATACCCTCGGAGGTTTGCCATTGCCTGCCGAGGGGCGAGCGCTATTAGAAAAATGTTTTTCTTAATTTTGGTGTTTCACCGAGATTCGAACCAACGACCTCTCTGTGAATTCCGAATGGTAATCACGCACCAACCCATTCGGCCACGGCGCCGCCGTGGGATTTATACATATCTAAAAAAGTCTATTGACAATGCTACATAAATATGAAATATTTATTTTCCTTTTCTCATTTCACATTTTCACTAGCTTCAACTTTTCTTCTTCTGTTTTTTTCTTTAATGTTTACTATTGAAATGAAAACTTCTTTAGAATCGTTGGGAGTGATTTGAGACTCGATGAAACGAAAAAGCGACACTACGAAGCGTTATATGTTGATATGCGTATATGTGTGTGGCTGCGTACTGCTGAGCCACGCTAGTATAGTGAGTATTGTAGTATGTATACTACACTGCCTATTACTTGCTTTGGTGTTTAGTTCAAGCGTCATACGTATGTATGTTTGTATGTATGCTAGTACGTATGTGTGCGCGCCTGCGTATTATGGAGCCACGGTGAGCGAGAAGGCATTATGTATACCTATACTGCACTACCTAATACTTGCTTAGACCAAGCGTCCTACGAATGTTTGTGTGTATGTTAGTACGTCTGTGTAATATACGCGTTACGACGCGCATAATAGCAACCGCGTGTGCTGTATTGCGTCCGTATTTGTATATTCGTAAATATTTTCATTCTTAAATATTTACCGCAATTGCAGGCGGTGTTGCAATATACCACAATCAAAATGACGGTGCTCGTATTGTAACTCCACCGATAGATCTGAATGCACAGCAACTAGAATCACTGTCTGTTCAGCTCTCTAAAGTGGGAGAAATATGTGCATGCGAAACCAGATTGAGCAATGGAAAAACAGTTTTAATTGTGGCAATTTATATTTCACCGAATCAATCAATAAATAGCATCACGGAATTCATTCACGAAAATTTAATAAAGTATACACCAGAAGTACCGCGGATACTTAGAAAAGATTACGATAAAGTTCAAACGATTTTAAGTGGCGATTTTAACGTAAATTTTGCATTGGGCACAGCGGTTCCTTTAATTGACTTTCTCAATACAACATTCAATTTAAAAATGTGTAACAATCGCACTGAATCGACAACACGATCAAAAACAACAATTGACGCGGTATTTCAAAGATATGTTGACAACATCGAAACCAAAGCATTTGTATTATATTTTAGCTATCATAAGCCACTCGTGTCATTTGTTGAAATTGAAAACATTGAGGATGAATAATAATAAAATGAAGAAAATAAAATATGAACTTTATAACAATATTATAATGAACCTATAATTGTCCCGCTCCTAATGCTGCTTTCGTCTCATTCTCTTTCAGTTTGTTTTACGGAAGGTTTCACTTCTATCGCGTCTAACCGTTAGACTGGCATTTTTTGTTTTTTTTTATATAAAAGTATTGCTCTCACTTATTGTCTAATAAAAACCATATAAATCCCAATGCCAATATTAATACAGAAATTAGACAAATTCCACGGTTTTTAATTAGAATTTGTAGACAAATTTTTGGTACGTAGTTTTATAGCTTAAATAAATTTTAGCATAATGAATCGCAAATCTAAAGTTGCTACAAGCTTACATTGATTTTTTATAATTTTTCAAAACATTTCTAATAATTCTGAGTAAAAAGTGTAAAATTTTTATGGAAATTGGATGAATGTTGAGAAATTTTCCACAAAGTCGAAACTTTGGCTTATGTGGTTTTCGTTATAGAAAAAATATTTTTTTATATAGGGTTTTTTAATAAAAGGTGTTATTTTGATATGCAAAGGAAAATGCTATTTTTTCATATATGTAAATGATCCGTTGTTTATTTCATTATAAAGAGGAAGGGGTGCCGTTAATAGTGGAAAATAACATTAGGCAAACGACCACGCTTACAGGACAATATCCTTTTCATGAAATTTTCCATAACCGAATTGCAAGGTGCTGCCCTATGTCCTCGATAGCCTCACGAATTCCATCTTTGAAGTCTTGAATCGACCCTGGGCTGTTGGCGTAGACCTACTCTTTCATGTGGCCCCAAAGAAAAAAGTCACAAGGTGTTATCACCTCTTCGAGAGATAACACGGTCCGGAAACTTTTCCCGTAAAAGATAAATGGTTTCGTTGCTTATGTGGCACGTAGCGCCGTCTTGTTGAAAATAAAAGTTGTTCAAATCAATACCATCCAATTTGAAGAACGAAAATCATAGTCAGAAACTAACTTGCATGAACAAACTTATAATCCAGTTATGTACAAGTGCGTGGGTATAATAAAACTAACTCCGTACCACGCCTCATTCTGCAGAGGTCTCCGGCTTACAGTCTCATCTTCAGCTGGGCATAGATCATTAACTTTAACCTAAATTATAAAAGAGTCACATAAAAGCATTAGTCTGAGTTCTTGACTATTCATGAAAGAATAAAAAAATCAATCCGTCGTGCATACCGCGAAATTTTCCAAATTTAATACTCTTCCTTTTCCGCAAGGGTCACTTTCTTAAAGTAACCACACAAAAGAAAAAAAACTATAACGGAAAGCATGAAAAGAATTTTCCCAACACCGGCAATAGCTCGTTAGTATGCATGAGGAATATTGGATTTTTCATGGATATTTTGGTGTACGGCCCCATGTTTTTCCAACTGCCTTAATTGTAATGCTTGTAAATAAGCTGAAAATGGCAGTCAACGCCTTGCAATAGCACCCAAAAATCGAGCAACGGACGGCAATACGCGTACAAAACTTTTTTAACTTCCTTACATTGCTTTGCCTGCTGTATCGTACAGTACTTATGTATACATTTTGTGCAACTTAGCCGCTAAGGCTAGGCGATTGAAAGGCGAAAAGTCGTCGACATTATTTTTATGTGATGTAGAATATCCCGATGGTATGGTAATTTAAATAATTGCCTGAACAGCCGAAACTTGCAACTTGAATTGAATTTATGTCAGTATGAGGTTGGGTTAGGTTGCAGTGGTTGCCGCTAAAAGCAGCGGCACACTCAGGCATTGTGTTAACACAGTTTGTCATGCTTGTCCCGTTGCTGACCGATCTGGTCGCTTTGATGAATTTTATCAGGAATTTTAAATCAGTGGGCATTTAGGGTATGTAAAAATAGTTAGCTAATATACAAAAGGCAATAACTCAACGCCTCAAATTAACTTCTCACTTTTCTACACCACAATAAGTCAAACCTTCCCTCAGCTACGCGAAATGAAATCTAGCGCAGACCAGTACCGCTCCATATAATTTTCAAGTAAAAAAGTAACAAAATGAAATTCAATGCAAGTCTCATTGTCGCGAATTTACGTATAATCTATTTTGAATAAAATTTTTTCTCAGAATACTGAGGCCTACCGATATTTTTAAAGTTGTATGTGGTATACTTGAGATGAAAGATGGTAAGCTCATTTTTAGAAACAAAATTAAGTGAACAAAAGATATTTCTTTTATAAATAAATATTGGGAAAGTCGTCGTAGATACTTAAGCAAAGGGTGATCAGATTGGAGGTACTTTCTCCAATAGGGGTTTTTGACAGATCACGCCAGACTACTGTCAAACTAAATACATAATTTTATCAGTATCCATTGATATTTCACCATAGAAAAACTTACGCCTCAACGTTTCCAAATCGTACAATTGTATCATGAAAATCGGAGCTTTGTGAAAAGTGTTCATCGCGCGCTCAGTCCAACTTATGCTGTACATAACCATTTTGCGATGAGGCCCATTTTCGGCTTAATGGCTAAGTCGATAACCAAAATTGCCGTATTTGGAAAAGCAACTCAAAGACATTCAAGAAGAGCCATTACATCCATTGAAAACAACCGTGAAGGAATCATCGGCCCATATGTCTTCGAAGACGAGACTGGTGCCAATGTAACAGTGAATGGCGAACAATATCGCGCCATGATAAATGACTTGTTGATGCTAAAAATTGAAAACCGTGATCTCCCATGAAAAAGCTCCTCATAAAAAATATCTGTCGCTCGGAGTCGGCTTGAAACTGTAGGTCCCTCCATTTGTGGAACAACATCAAGACGCCCGCCACAAATAAGAGGAGGTGCTCGGCCAAACACTCAAAACAGGGTGTACGTGCCAAATTTATGTATAGTTATATATACATATATATCTAAAACATTTCGTTCTAGCAACACGGCGCTACTTGCTATACAGCACGTGAGACAATGGATTTACTACTCTTAACAATGCTTGCAGGAAATGTTATGAGTCGAGTACAAGAGAAACTTTGGAGCATCTTCTAAGCTACTCTCCGGCTCGCTCAAGAGCTAGACTATGCTAACGGGGTACTCTCAGCTTTGAAAGGCTAGAAGTTATCCCTGAACTTGAGTTTGAGCTTCTCCTAAAATTCGCGAACAGTACGCGCATCTTCAGTGATGCATATTTTCGCCAAATAGGACTCTAATCTGGTATCGCTATGAACCAGGATGGTCTCCGCGTGGTTTCGGCTAGCCAGAATAACCTAAACCTAACCTAAATTATGCCAGGCACTAAAGAGGGAGTGCTTGGAATCGATGCTTTGTTAAGACTTCATGCTGAGCTTATTTAATTACTTTATTCCTAGAATATTTTATCTTTTCGAATAGTTAAAAGGACATACATATTATTAGTTCTTAAAATAATTTGCAGAATAGTTTGTATAGAAACATTTTTTTAATGTTGAGAATTAAAAAGCACTAACTGAAAAATCTGAAAACTTTATCAGGCAGGTATTTTTAGAGTTGATTTTTATTAGTTGGCATGCCCTTTACGTAAAAACTGAAAAAAATCGAGCACTTAGACATATATTCACTTTAAGGATCTTAAGAAAAAGTCAGTAATCAGACCTCTGTAGCGCTTTTTCCAGAATCATTTAGAAAATGTGATCCTTCAGATGATATTAGATCCTAGGTAGTGAGTGAAGGCATATTAAATCACAAAAAATGTAGATGAAATAATTTCAACAACATAAATTCTCGTAGCTTATTCCCGTTGAACTTCCGCTAAAATAAATGATATTTCAAACCATGCTCACGCACGTTATTGTTGTTGTTTATCACAATACAAATTGAAAAAAAAAACAATGGCCATTCATTTAGTAGTACTGCTAAAGTTACAGTTCTTGACTGAATATAAATCCATGCCATTCCGGTAACGAAGAATCGACGACTGTCGCGTAAACTCTATACTGGTCGTCAATAATGGTGAAAGAGCACTTATAACCCGCCATACAATAAACAAATAAAAAGCACATTTTTCGTTGATAAGTCACTTATGAATTAGTATCGCATGAAACAGCTTTTTATTTTATCTATTACTGCATCTAATGCGATAAAGTACAAATCGCTTTTCTCACTTAAAGTTATTAACGTTAATACGAATATAAATAAGTGCCTACCTACGTGAATAGACTCGTGCTTTCGAAGTTGATGGAAAATCTTATGAATCTAAGCTTATGAAATGCTCCTGTAACATTCTCATTTAACCCTCATTTACACATCGTGGATACAATTTGCATACGCAAATTTCATTTTCTAATTCATTTTAAAAGCGACCAACAAAAAACAAGGATGAACGCAGAGTTATATTACTGCCCTCTAGTTTGGCAGTGCGTTTGCCGTTCGATCTATCGTCCACGTTCATCAAAATTGCCTTACTATTTTTTTCTTTTTGGTACATTTTACTTCTTGTGGGTTGCTTCGGTAAGATTTGAGCAAAAACATATGTCGTCGGAAAAATTTAAAGGCCACGATGAATGTGCTAAACTTTTGGAGGAAGATGGTTTTGGTTTGGGTCGATGGCCTTCCGGAGTTGACAGTTGTGGGGACAATAATTACGACTTGCTTGCCGAATGTGCTGTTGACGATGACGATCCAGACCTTAATAACGCTTATGAGATTATAAGGATATATTTATATGATGAAAGTATGCCACTTTCTAAACACAATGGGCTATTTAGCCTGAGTGTTTTAGGAGCCACCAAATCTCCTGGTGCTCCTTGGCTCGACCTTTTCAGATTTCATGTCAAGTTTCACCAAATTTTTCTAGGGGGGAAATGACGTTGCACTACAATTCCGAAGTGTATGAGACACCAAACGATAGAAAAAAGTTGTTTCCTGATACCGGTCGCATCTGCGCAATGGCGAACCTCCGAGTGTATTTTTCCATGGAAAAGCTCCTCAAAAAGTGGGCTTAAAATTGTAGGTCCCTGCATTTGTGCCACAACATTAAGACGCACACTACAATTAGGAGGAGGAGCGTTGCTTTGCTAATTATATATCTGGAAGTGAATGTAAAGGACTACAGGTATAATTTAATAACTATTTTTATTTGAAATAGTTATGTATAAAGTAAATATACCCCAAATACTAAGCTTGATTTTCGAGTTGAGGTTAAGGTAAAGATGTGACTTAAAGAGTCATAAGTCCAGAAGGCCAAACAAAGTGCTGGAGATTGATCAATTAAAATTCCCATTTAAAGGGAATGTCAAGAGTTCGACCAAAAACAAGTTCAATCAGTTCAAATACTGCTTGCTGTTCTGCCGTCAGATTTTAAATAGCTACCACGGAATGTGGACCGTCACTGATGCAGAGAATGTCATCCCAGAGATTGTCTTCATCAAGAGTCGCTCAGAAATATTCATACTGAATATTTTTGAAGGCGACTAAAAAATTATTTTTTCGAAGCATCTCGACCCATACGCCACATAGCAGTTAAATTTCTTTCTTTTATCTGGAAATATTTGTTTTTAATAGGATAGTGAAAAAGTTTTTTAGAATTATTTTGCTGCCAGTGTCACTTGGAAAGTAATATTTTGAATATAAAAAGTAATCTATAATCCGTTAATTTTTTTCTCTATATTTAATGAAGTTTCCATCAAATCCAATGCATCTGGAATGGAGCTGAGCGTGTTCGAGCAGACGAACTTGATTTTTCGGAAAGAACTTATATTATTACACCGTGCGGCAGCAAAAGTTATCCCGGAAATTTTTTTTATGTACTCGAAAAAATAGATCTTTTACATAAGTAGTAATTCTATATACAGTTTTTCATTTGTTGAACAATTTAATTTTTAAAGGACTTTAAATTCTGATTCTAAAAAACTAAGAATTAAAAAAAATTGTTTCAAGTACTTTCACTGACTCTATGATATGAATACGGATATGAAGCGACGGGGAATATATCTCGCCATCACGGCACTTTTGTTTACTTGTGACCAAAGCAAATATATTACCATAATGTCATTTGAAAAATGTATCCTCATCATAATCACCACATTACAGTTCGGGGCAATCCATTGCTTTCGTTCCAATTTGCCTTCACGTCATTTGGTCTTCAGCTTTTCTTTTGTTATCAGATATGCTCATAGTTCGTTTGTCCTCTTCTATGTCAACTCTCCATCTTTTTCTGAGACGATCTTGTCTTTTGTCGCATTGTGGATTTGCTTCAAATATCTTTTTTTCAGTTCTATCATTACTCATTCGCAGAATGTGACCATACAATCGAGTTCTTTACGCTTTAACCTGTGATTAGTGTGTCCAACTCGTCATTGTACCGAATGCGGTAGTTATCATCTTCAAGTAGTGTAGTATATATATATATATATGTATATATATACTATACTACAGGTACTACTATGTATATATATACTATACTACACTACTGTGAGTATTTCTATCGAAGCAAATTAATTGATTGACATCATTGGATTTTAGCACCCGCACTTCGCACCGTATGTGAGGGCAGGTCTTACGAGGTATTGTGTAGCCTTGAATATCTTTGAAATCTTCTAATGAATTGTTTTGAATTAGTTTTAAAGGTGACACACAGATGGCGCTATTTATCACTTTATCGCGTTGGCAATACTGAATATATATTCATGACAAAGCCTCATCCCTAGGCTTTGTTTATCAGTATCTGTCATTGCGCTGAAGTATAAACAACGCAGTGTTTTCGTGCTCCGAGTATGTCAACTTTCGTGCCGTCGAAACGCAATTTGCGGGAAGCTTTGCTTTTCTGCTTCAATTTGAAAAAAAATACAGCCCAAGCCCGTGAATTGCTGCAGGAGGCCTACCCAGACCATACTCCGTCGATTTCAACATGTGAGTACTGGTTTCGACGATTCAAAAGTGATGATTTTCACACCGAAGACAAGGAGCGTCTTGGCCAGCCCAAAAAGTTCGAGGACGCGGAATTGGGGGAATTGGTAAACGAGGACTAGTGCCAAACCCAAGAAGAGCTTGCTGAATCATTGGGCGTTGATAAATCAACCGTTTGCAAGCGTCTAAAAGCGATGGGAATGATCCAAAAGCAAGGACATTGGGTCCCGTACGAGTTGAAGGTGCGCGACGTCGAACGGCGACTTTTTACGAGCGAATTGCTGATCGAGCGACAAAATCGGAAGGGTTTTTTGCATCGGGTGGTGACTGGCGACGAAAAATGGATCCACTACGATAACCCAAAACGCAAACAATCATGGGGTTTGCCCGGCCACGCATCAACGTCGACGGCCAAGCAGAATATTCACGGCAAGAAAATCATGCTCTGCATTTGGTGGGATCAGGTCGGCGTCGTATATTTTGAGCTGCTCCAACCGGGCGAAACAATCACGGGGGATCGTTACCGACTGCAATTGATGCGTTTAAGCCGGGCATTGAAAGAAAAACGGCCGGAAACGGTAAAAAGGCACGACAAGGTTATTTTGCAACATGACAACGCTCGGCCGCATGTTGCTCAACCTGTCAAAAAATACCTTGGAACGCTTGGCTGGGAAGTGTTACCCCACCCGCCGTATAGTCCAGACATAGCTCCCTCCGATTATCATTTGTTCCGGCATATGAGTCTCGATTTGGCGGACCAGCGGTTCTCCTCGTACGAGGCTACCAAAATATGGGTTGAGTCATGGATAGCCAAGCAGCGGCCAGAATTTTGGAGAAACGGCATCCGGAAATTGCCCGAAAGATGGGCGAAAGTTGTAGCTAGCGATGGCCAATACTTCAAATAAAATATTTTGTACCGTTTTTTCACAATAAAGCCCCAAATCTTCGAAAAAAACCTTTAAAACTAATTCAACCTCCCAAGGTATATGCAGGTTACACACTTAAATTTTGTTATTCTTGCTGTTTAATAAAATAAAAACAATAAAAATGTATTTTTCGTCCTTTGAAATTAAGTATACGCAATGGGTGCCACTGTATGTGCTTCTCCATTGAAACTTTAAAGTTCTATAAAAAATGGTATTAATAAGAGAACGAAAAACTGAGTATGCAGAATTACTACATAAAAATCACATGCATATGAAATTTTTCGTAGATAGCACAAATAGTTGATTGCTATACTCTATTACATTACCAACATAAGCGATTATAATTTTTTTTTTAATATATCAAATTAAGTATGTACACTATGGTCCTACAAATTTTTTATATTCTCTATTTTGGATACTAATCGAGGTAACCATATTTAAAAAAAAATCGTAAGAACTACGTATGGTGGGTATGAATATTTTCAAGAATATGTTGGGAAGTTAAGGGTTAATAACACAAATACAAAGCATATTTTTCTTTAACTCGCTTTGTACTCGTACGTGTGTGCTATACAAATACATACGATTAAATATGATGAATTACAAAGAATTTATACAAAAACAAAAATATCTTAATATAATCAATTTTAAGCCTAAAGATGAAACTAAGGGCAACACAATGCAGCTGTTACTGTTGCTTAGCTCTTTAGAAGGAAAGAAAACTCTACAGACAATATGTGCTCTTAATCTTTAAAGCTTTTAACTCGTATAATCCAGTATGTGCACATTGAACAAAGAGGCATATTAGTATGCCTGTATGTATGTAATTAGATTTTGTTTATATTCCCCGGTATTTTAAAATTGTCTGTCATCTGCTATTTTCTTCAGAAATTAATAAAAAACAACCTACAAAAATCGCGTAAGCAACAGCTGCACTACACCATCTCCACTTATTTTGCCCAACGTCTGCAAACTCGTCCTGAGCATGACGAATGACTTACGCGATGATTTATATTCCCAGGTGTAAGCAGAAGCAGTTGTTTTACGGTGAATGTGCAGGAGGTGTTAGTAAATTTGCGATTTAAACAATATGATTATGCAAATAATATTATTTTATACACTGGTGGTTCAATAGGTAGGAACATATTTCACATAGGAATTTGAAAGGAAAGCAAAAGTAAATAGGCATTTGAAAAGAATATAAAAAAAAAATTAATAAGGAAAGCTGATTTAATCGAAAAATCACCATGATTTGGAGGTTCAGACTTATAACGAATGCATGCAAACAGTATTAATCCTAATAATAATGTGTTTGGCAAAATAATGTTGCATACCCGGTTTCGCTTTATTTATATACAATTTTACAAAGCAACTAATAATTGCCAAAGTGGTTTTTCTTATACAAGTCAAATCCTTGATCTCTTTATGTTTGAGACTTCATTTTTAAGTTATTAAATGAAACCAATTTTTTTAATTTTTTAATTCGCATTTCATTCAAACTTCTTCTTCACCATTTAATTTTTTTCTGAATTTTTCTACATTTTTTTTTGAAAATTTGTCTAAATTTATTTCACTGAATTTATTTGAAATTTGTCATAGCTTAACTACTTTTTCCAAACCAGCTTTTCAAGTTTTGCTGTTCCATATCACTATCAAAGCCTATTTTTTTCCGACCAGTTTAACGGGTTGTATTGTAGCGTCCACGTGAAGAAAATTGTTGGTGTCAACTAAAATATTCTACAATATTAACGCACATGCGATATAAGATAGTTTTACAATAGGTGTGCTCTAACTTTGATAGCGGATAGCGTTCACATTCATATGGCTACAACTGTTAAGCCATTTAGTCTTAAGATTTAGACGTGGCACGCTGCACATCTAAAATTGTTATTAATTTGCTTGGAAATTTGTTAGCTAGAAACCTTTGGCAGGCAAAAATGAATGAGACGCTGGGACCCCATAACCCAGCTTCCCCATTTCGTGTAGTTTTTCCTTTACTCCTTCACGAAGTTCAGAAGAACCTGAAGGGGGTAATGTTCACAAATAGTTTGGAACACGTTGAAAGAGCCTAATCGAATTAGATTAGAATTTTTTCGATATATGTATTTATCTGTTTTTTAGGCAGGTATGAATAATCGATTCTTCAAACTTCTTAGAAAAGCTTGAATAAGTGCCTGCGATAAGCATTCATTGCGAAACCCAAAACCAAAGCGAATACGAACGAAACCAATGGCCAAACTGATTTGTTTCCAGAAGCACGAGGTAGTTCATTCAAAAGAAAAGAAACTCTGGCACAGTCTGACTTATTTCGCTTGCTTTACTATCTCTGCTTTACTTTGAAAACTTCTGTGTCCAAATGGTCGCTTTGAAAAAAAAAAAAAAACGAAGTGTGGAGTGAAATTCAAATGCAAATGCACAAAAAAGGCTTCAAATAGAAATTTGCACTATTTGAATCTTTAAAGTGCTACAAGTGCGTGAAGAAAAACAGCCATTTGGCCAACTGTCATGCATTTCAGTGCATTCCTATTTTTGCTTGACGGTTGTAAAAGCAAAACATGCAAAGCAGATGGTTGATCTCCCACATATATGTATGCATTACAGCGCCTAAAGTTGCAATACTCTTTCCAATGATGTGTTGAGAGCATCTTTATTGGTCTTTCTAAAATAAAAAAAAAAATATTCTCTGAAAGAATTTTCAGAGGAAATATTCCTCATTTAATTCTAATTAATCGAATCATGTTGGTCTTCTTGCAGTGGAGATAAGACTTAAGGGAGTGGAAAGAGTAAAAGAAATTGAAATCATTTACTTAAGCCTCATCCCCATAGTAAGAAGGCCAACATGATTCGGTTATTTAGAACTCCTTTCTCAAGAATTTTACCCGCCATAAACTAAGAGGGAAAGCAGTTTTGATCAGCCACACACCCTCGGAATAGTAAATTGCTGCCCCGTAAGTCATCCATGCGGAGAACACATACTGATGATAGCTGCGTTTCTCCTTATCTTGGCATCCCATCTCAATCTTTCGTCGCCCCCCTAATCCAGGGTGTTATGCGTCACCGTGCACATTGGATGGCTTGCAGCCAAATGAAGAAGAAGAGGCAATCTCCGACTCCGAACGACAGATATTTTTTATGAGAAATTAGAAACAACTTTTTCATTTTGCTGTTTCATGCACAAAAATTCGAGCCTACGCACTCCCGAATGGTTGTCAAGCACCAACCCATGCGGCTATGGCGGCCACCGTTTGAGCTTGCCTAGTAGAGTATCGACTTTCAAGAACCATATAATTTGTGGCAAATCTGGAAGATATGCTTATCAGATTGCACGGGGTATGAATGCGTTGAATATCTCAATGTAATATTTCATTCGGTCACAATCAGATATATCGCTAACTTGTAAACAAAATATTTCCCAATCTTGCCTCTTCCTGGCTTCATTGTTGATGTGATTTCTTACGACTTTAGTTTGTGTTGTTGTTATCATATTTCAGATGACTGCATCACCCCTGTTGATTTCGTTTTACCATCACAACATACGTATGCACATATTACCTCAGTTAGGAAGTTAAGCAGAGTGTGAAAAGCGGAAATAGGCATTGCGTTTATGGCCGATGCAGAAGAGGAAAGTAAAAGAGTGTTTTTATATGAATGCAGTACATATGGACTTATGTAAAATAAAGAAATGTTTTATAGCAGCTTATGCATCCTGACTGTGTGACTATTGGTGTAATTTTTGCGGCGACTATTTTTTGGCAGCGCACTGAAGAAGTGGATACTGCGAAACTTTGGTTTCAACAAGTTGACGTGCACATCACAAAAGTCGCCCAAGAAACGATGCATTGCGCACTAAATCAGTTGTCTTCCAAGAAGCTGTGATATCAAACTTTTTCAATGGACTGCCGTTAGTGATCTATTTTGGGCTGACAATCCAGTTACTTGACTACAAACACGTATGAGGTGCCAACATCATTTCACGATTGGGTTGAAAGGATCGAAAGGCTTATTTTTGCAAATTAATAAAAGCCATTGACAATTTCCAACTTTATTTTTTCTTCAGCCTCTTTTAAACAGAAATCGGCCGATGGATTTATGTATACCACAGGCAATTTAACTGATTCATTTTATGCACTATGTGAGCCTATTTTAAATTCTTCATATTTTTCCTACAGCAATAGGGGTTTACACATCTTTAATAATAAGTTGCAACGTTTTAAATTTTTCGTTAACTCATCCCTTTATGATGCTAGAAAGATGTTGCCTTCATATGAATTATGACATAAAAAGTAATCAATAAGTACGCGCAAATATGAACATAAGCAACCATATATTTACTTTAGGGTGGCCATAATTTTTTAGGAAAAAATATTCACTTTTTGTTGGACACCCTCAGAAATGTAAGGTTATAAAAAGGATAAAAACGTAAGAAATTTTAAGCCAATCGGAAACATTTTAGAAGTTCGGGCTATAGCCATAAGTTTGGCAAATGCTTTTTGGTATAAAAATTAGTGGCTCATTTTTGATTTGCTTCTTATTATTTTTCAATAATGGCCTAATAGATGCAAGTTTTATATTGGGGTTCCCATAACTTTTTGAGTTATATTAGTCCGTTTCCATAATTTGTTGTTCGCTCCGATTCTTAAAAAAAAAAAAACGTACTACTATAATTAAGAAACGAAATTATTATTTGATAACCAATGCAAACCACTATTCAGTTCAAAATTCAAGAATATTCCAGAGAAGGATTTTCGAGTTAAAATAAATGTAACATCTTCAATCAATCTCTATGAAATCAATGCAGGTGTGTCGCAGGGAGGCATCCTGGCGCCAGTACTTTACACGCTTTTCACTGCCGACCTACTTTTAACAGCACGCACACATACAGCTGCATACGCAGATGACACTGCACTAATGGCTAGAAATAGTCACACTTCTATTGCTTCTAATGAACTTCAGGGGATGTTGAACCCCTTAGAACATGACCGAACAAATGGCGTATAAAAGCGTCGTGCAAACAGCTTGCAATAAAACTTCGATCGCTTTATTGGTTACTTGGTCATAAATCAGAGCTTTCGCTGGACAATAAGCTGCTCATATTATAAAGAAATACTGAAGCCAATTTAGACAGACGGCATCTTGGCATCATACAGACATCTCGGCCAGTTGCAGCCTGAAGAAAGGGGCATACGCTCAGTTCAACACAACTCTATTTTAAGTTTAGTAAGGAAACTGGTAGCATAAAAGATGATGATTTCCCAGTCTAACGAGCCATGGTTTATCTGTAAAAATTCATCGCGATCTTGAAATGCCATCGGTTTATGAAGAAATTGACCACATCAGCATAAGATATAATGACGGGCGTGCTAACCATCCAAATCCTCCGGCATTATACCTATCAAACCGGACTTAAGGAATATTCCAGAGCAGAATTTTGAAAAATTCGAAAAATTTTAGACGTTAGGAAGGAGTCATTAAGAGCATTTTTTTTAATTCTTATTATTTCATGAGTTATAGCCTTTATGGTGACATAGCGTCAGTTCCGCTCCGTCTTGTCTGAAAAATTTAAGGTTGTTTTGTATTTTTTTCTTCCTTTTCTCCTAAGAACTGTCAAATTTTGACTTAGCTGGATTAAGTAGGGGAAAATGGGGAGTTGTGAGACACATGGAGTTGTGAGACATTGTTACCTTTCGGCATTATTCATTTGTTTACATTCGATTTTAAGTGTCAACAAGTGTTCTCGATGTGATCTCACTAGCATTGGTCATATTTACACGCATTCGACGCGTCTCTCCAGTTACTGTGCTTTGGAATTTCTCGGTAAGTTTTTTTCATCATTTGTTTTGCGATACATTCGATCAGTTGTTGAAGCAAATTGCAAATGTTAATATATACAAATTATTAATTGTCCTATTAGCTTTGAATTTACACATTCACTTGGGCATGAACGTTCGATGTGTTTATGACTACGCGGCCATTTATAAAAAAAAACGATTTGTTGAGTTGTAAGACAACAAATGTGGGGAGCTGTGAGACACCGTTTTTTCGACGTTTTAACGCATCTTTCATAAGTACCTCGCAATATTCATGCATTGTTTGTATATATATCATTTTTGCATCATCTGCAAAGGTGCAATGCCGAAAAAGTTAAGCAGAAACAACTCCATTCATTGCAATGTACGCGATCGAGCTGTGCACCTAAAGTGTGCCAATTTACGAACTGGTTATTATACATGTTCTCACTGCGAATCATCAGATTGATGGCATTCCATTTTTTATACACTTTTTTATAACAATTGTCTTTTCTTTTTTATTTTTCATATTAATAAAGAACTAACAATAAAATAAGTCATTTTTATTGATTTAAACCATGGTGTCTCACAACTCCCCACATTTTTGTATTTTGTGTTATATTTTATATTATTATATACAATTTTAATTTTATGGAAAATTGTAGTTTTGTTAAATAGGCCATACCAATAGCTTCCAGTATTCATTGACTAAAGATTCCATCGTTGACATATGCAGAATATTAAGATTTTGAGTAATACGGGTCCAAAAACAAAACCCGTCTCACAACTCCCCATTCTCCCCTACATTACATAAGAAATAATCGAGCTGGCCTTGCTACCTAATTAATTTAATACCCCCTTAAAGCGTTTATGGCTACTGATCTGTCACAAAGATTTAAAATGTAGACTTTAAGTATTGGACTCTATTAGATGTTCTTACGCATGACATTTTTTGTTTTAAATTTATTATTGTATTTAATATATGGAGCTTAGTGTTGGAAAAGAAGAGAAAGATTAAGGATTGATATATCATCGTTACAAAAATCGGCGCTTGCCTAACAGACATCTGCTCCTAAAGAACTTTCAAAATGCTTTAAAATCGTTATTGATCTCACGATTTTGACCATCAATGGAGTTTGAATTTGTACAGATCTATCTTATCTTCACTTCAATGTTGTTTGACAAATAAAGAATTGTGGAAAAATCCATCATATGAACTTACTTTATGAAATATTATTGTAATTTCATGGGTTTCATGCTCATATCGGAACCTCCAAATCTTATCCGACTGGCTTAAAATCATATATTCAGTTTATTTTTCGATAACCGAAAAATTGTAATAGGGGGTCCCGAATAATATAATACTAAAAATTTCAGAAATAGCGGCCACCATGGTAGATGTACATTGTACATACATAAACTACTGTGGGCAAAAAGTAAGGAGAATTTATTTGTCAAACTTCGCGGGATTAAAATTTCGCTCTAGTTATTTTGTTATCATGAGTTGGCAGCGCTGTTAATAACATCTGGGCAAACTTTCATGTGAATGTCATTATCAGATATATATTTACGCTTGTGTTTACCAAACGACCAAGAGTGCATTTTTCGATTTTTACAATGTCTGATTTGATTGAGCAGAGAAGTGCCATCAAATTTTGTTTGCGGAATGTAATTTCGGCTGCGGAAACGTTTAGCATGTTGCAGAAGGCATTTGGTGATTCGACCGTGTCGCAGAAAAATATTTATAAGTGGTACAAAGACTTCAAAGAGGGTCGAAAAGTGTTGATGACTTGGAGCACTCCGGACGACCATCGACGTCAACAGATGACCAACACGTCAATAAAGTGAAGGAGTTAGTGCTCAAAAATCGTCGGTTGACTGTTAAAGACCTTACTGATATGATCGGAATATCAGACGGATCTGTGAAAATCATTTTGAAAGACCATTTTGGCCTACGAAAAGTCAAATCTCGTTTGGTCCGAAAACTCTCAATTTCTTGGAAAAAAGTCGTGGCGTTGATGTGTGTGAAACAATGCTTTCAGACTATCAGGACAAGCTCAATGCATCATTACGGGAGATGAGACTTGGATTTATGCTTACGACCCTGAAACAACCGACCAATCAAGCGAATATCGTGCTAAAGGCGAGGCCAGACCGAAACGAGCACGTCAAAGTCGTTCAAAAATAAAGGTCATGATGACAGTTTTTGTCGATTTTCGAGGTGTGGTGCACTATGAATTCCTTCCACCTGGCCAAACTGTTAATAAGGAATATTATTTGAGTGTTATGCGTCGTTTACGTGAAGTAATTCGTCTAAAAAGTCCAGAATTATGGGCCAACAACTTTTGGTTTTTGCATCACGATAATGCACCGTCTCACACTGCACTCGTTCTGCGTGACCATTTCGCCAAAAACTCCACGCATATCGTTCCGCAACCACCGTATTCGCCTGATTTGGCTCCGTGTGACTTCTGGCTATTCCCAAAACTCTAGAGACCACTCCGGGGAACGCGTTTCGCGTCGATTGAGGAGATAAAAGCTGAATCGAAGAAGGTGCTGATGGCTATACCGGAAATGGACTGGCATGTTTCGGGGATTGGAAAAATCGTTGGCATAAGTGTATTTCATCGAGAGGGGATTATTTTGAAGGGGATGAAATTGATTCACAAGAATAAATAAAGATTTTTCATTTTACAACCAAATTCACCTTACTTTTTGCCTACAGTAGTATATGTATATATTTTATGTACTTACATATAGCATACATATATGTACATGCATATATATAAGTAATATATTGAAATGTCACCATACCAACATCATCGTCTTTCTTATTTGCGCTTGTTGTCGCTCTCCTGTGGCACGCATGACTGCGCATGATGGAATGCTGTTTATTTGATATGTCATAATGTTATATGATGTGAACTGATACTTTGCCTAACGGTGTATACGCGCTTATACCCGCGCACGTCTGTCCTAAAGGGACTATAATTTTATTCACATAACGGTTGTATGCAACATCATAAAGTAATCGATATAGGCATAGACAGATATGCATGTATGTATGTATGTACATAATTGTACACTGAAAATGAGAGTAGTCCATTGATAAAGGAATTTCCGACTATCGGGGCGCACGATAACTCGAGCAAAAATTAATATATTTAATTTAAACTCGCTACACATAACAGATGGGCTGAAAAATTAGGTCCTAACAAAGAAAACACTTCTTTTGTTCAAAATTATTCGATATTCATCAATATCGATCAAGAAGAAACACAATCATTCCAGGGCCCCTCTATCATTTCAATACCACTTTTGTAGAACGATTTATCTTTTGCCTCAAAATATGCCTCAGTTGCAGAGATAACCTTGTCATTCGAGCGAAATTTCTTACAGGCGAGTAATTTTTTTTTAGGCCTGTGAACAACCATTAGTCGCTAAGAGCCAAATCTGGCGAATACGGTGGATGCGAGACCAACTCGAAGTTCAACTCAGGTAGTTTCGTTCTTGTTTTGAATCATGAAGCCGTTCTTGTTTTTGGTCAACAGTGAGCAAACGCGTCCCCACACTTTCTCATAGTCACATGCTAATTCAGTATAAAGTCCACATGTCCTTTCGACATCTTTACGATGTCAGCTAACTCACGCAACTCCACTTTGCGATCATTCGAAACGATTTTGTGAACTTTTTTCATGTTTTCTGGTGTTGCCGCTTTCATTGGATGTTCACTGCGTTGTGCACAATCGGTGTCTCTACGACCACGTTTGAAACCAGCTAACCATCGTTTAGTTGTTGTTTCTGATGAAACGAAGTCCTTATAACACTTTTCAAATCATTGCTTCGCTCGACGGTATTTTTTTCCATCAAGAGGCAGTGTAAAATTAAAACAAAAATTTTTCTTCATGCATTGTTTGTTATTACTCTTTGTTTAAGGTAGTTTGTTATTTGGTACTTGACGAAAGCGGCCCAGACTAATATTACACTAGTTTTCAAATTTAAATTCTAATAAAGTTCGAATTGGCAGAAGCACCTGTTGATATTGCAATCTGCTGTGGGAAACGACCCTTATTGTCTAGATATCGTGGAATACAAGCATACTCAACTTTAATCGATTTGAAAGCATATGTGTACATACATACATATGTACCAATGGTTACAACTATTTACAAGCACGTATTTATAGAACCTATTGGAATTTCTGTGCTGCAGTAGAAATAATCTGGGAATGTCACAAAAAGTTTCCATGCGGTTCAAAATAATCCAACAGAATTTTTATTTACATAGCTCTGTGTCCTCAGTAGACTCAACTTAAGAGCTATTTTTGGCACATCACCGGGAGTTGGAAATATAATATGTATGCATGTATCTCAGCAACCAGGAAGAAAGAC
Organism: Anastrepha ludens; assembly: GCF_028408465.1. NCBI lineage: Eukaryota > Metazoa > Arthropoda > Insecta > Diptera > Tephritidae > Anastrepha > Anastrepha ludens. The sequence continues at coordinate 45,180,870 of NC_071500.1, read as the reverse complement.
AAAGACAAATGAATTCCTGATGTGAAATAAATGAAATACAGAAATTCCGATTTCAGATTTTGTGCAGCTTTTCTGTATATGAACGTATGTATGTATTGTATATAAATAGTAAAATTCTAAGAATTATCGGAAAGTGATTTAACAGTGCAATATTTTTATTCTTATTCAAAGAATTCAGTGAAATTCGATTGTCCATTTCGTTTTTTGTTTGTGCATATTACTTGTTTAAGTAAAATTGTGTTTGCATATTAAGGAGTGCAAGAAAAAACTTGATTACAAGACGCTAAATTAATCACTCTATCGGAAGACTTTTAATTTTTGCAAATCACGTCGTACGCCAATCATGCAGGAGGGTTAGATGGTTAGAAGGCCATTTTGATACCATAATGTAGACTACTTCCTGCTTCCAAGCATCTCCGCATGAGTCCCGATCATCCGCTATGAGTTTGGAAATTTAATGCCGATGACAGGGTCTTGATCTCAGCTTGACTATTTGAAAAGATATTTATGTCTTCCTCCTAACAGCGCTTTTTCTTAATCTTGGTGGTTCACCGAGATTCGAACCTACGTTCTCTCTGTGAATTCCGAATGGTAGTCACGCACCAACCCATTCGGCTACGGCGGCCGTTTAATACATTAGTATATATTATATTATTATCTAAATTACTCACGTACAAATACCACAGATAAATAACGTATTTATTTTATTATTTTAACTTACCTTTTTTGTGGGAGTTGTTGCATTAGCGGTTACATACATTCGGCCCAGTTTGCTGCTATTGTAATTAAAACTTGTTTATATTTAGTTTTTTTACTGTTTTTTTATAGTTTGGAAACTTTATCAATTTTCTTTTTAAAGAGAAACACCAACACTACCCGCACTCCCACCCCCACCAGCAATATCCCGATTATCTCCTTTCTCATTTATTTATTTAGAAATCAATGCTGACCTGCCTAGATGTTTTACGGAGGTAGTAGGGGTGGATGTGCCACAAGTTGACAGTCTATGCGCTGACGGGCTTTTTAGAGAGACGTTTCGCACAAACTGAATTGTCGTAGAAGTGAGACTACGTACAAGTAATGTCGGCCGCCCCAGTGCGTATGCCGGCAAGAAACGCAAAAATATGCATGCATACATATATACAGCTGCCGGACTTTCTAGCGCATATGTACGTACTTGTATGTATGTACTTATAAAAGAAAAAAAGTAATTAATTTATGCGTACACACTGAAATGTTTTTATAAGAAAACCTGAACTAGTTAGTTAAGTGAATTTCTGGTGTAAAATTGGTATGTTTTCGTCAGATCCCCCACCCATCACCGTTCATGTTGATATAATATAGTTTATTGTGTTAACGATAACACATTGTTGCTTGTTCGCGACATTTTGGCCAAAAATAACACTCTAATGATGCCACAGCCACCGTATTTCCCAGATCTGGCCCCCTGTGACTTTTTCTTGTTCCCGAAACTGAAGAGGCCCATGAAAGGACAACGCTACGCTACGATTGACGAGATAAAGACGGCATCGAAGGCGGAGCTGAACAAGAAAAAAAAAATGATTTTTTGAAGTGCTTCGAAGATTTGAGAAAACGTTGGCACAAGTGCATAATATCTCATGGGGATTACTTTGAAGGGGACAAAATAGATATTAATGAATAAATAATTTTTGAAAAAAACACAAAACACACACCTCGTATTTAGGGAACACGCTTCTCGCAGTAACGATAATGGTTCTTTCTTATAAATGGCTTGCTCAATAGTCGCCTTATGAGCTTAAACTATTAAGACTAGACATTTTTCGCATAACTTCAGCTCTGCATGGCATAGTATTAAAAAAAATTTGCTTTAAATCGTCGCTTCGATGTGCCCAACTGTTATCACCGAGTCGGCTGATAGCTAAATTACCAAACTTGGTGCGTAGAAAGTTGGCGATATCTTCCTGAAACCAAAGATCGTCCAAGTTGCAATTCTTTTAAATTTCCGGGAACAGAAATTAGATTGTCTGCCTTTGTAGCGCTCCCCGTTGACCGAAATGACTTTTCCAGCAGCCAGTTTCTTCAAAGTAAAAATGGCCCAATGACGTATTGGCTTTTCGACGATCATATACGGGTTTCCCTATCTCCAGATACGGCAGTGAAAAATAATTTTGACTTCTTTTTAATAAAGGCACTGAATGAGCAACACAACATTAACAACGTTGTTCAAGCCTAAATAAATTCATTTCTTTCCACGAAGATACATACATATATGCGTTACCGACTTTCTCCCAAGATTTTCTATCGGGAAAAGCTCTCACTGTCAAAATAAAAAAGCTAATATGATTGAAAAATCCTATAAGAATCACCCTGTTTTTCTTTTACAAAGTTCCATTCCGAGTTATAAAATTTTTTTAATTAAGCATTCAAAAACACTCCAGGTATACCTACATCACTTCCATAAGACTGTGACTGAAAGGATTTGATGAAAGGGATTTGTTCGAAATGTAAGCTACAATGCGCTTAAGGGGGTATTCTGGTATAGAAATTTGAAAAAATCAATTGTTTTGCATATTACCAAAGTTTAGACCTTCAAAAATATGCCCTTCAACGGATTTTTCAAAATTCGAAATATTTTCGGAGATACAGCGAATTTTGTGACGTGGCGTCTAAGTCGGCCGAGTGGAGTGAATCGCACAATGAACGGCAGATGTTACCGAACGTCTTGAGGACTCGTTCTTTCCAGAAAATCTTTTGTATCCCACACAACCTTTATTTATTCTATACATACCTATATATTATTTTTTATGTTGGTATACTTCTATAATACATATATACCTGGAAATATATCGCCGATTAATCCAGAGTGAGTAGTAAATATTATGATCTGAGTTATTCTATTGGAATTGTTGCTCAAACTTCAACCGCGATTTTCTCAAAACTCCTTTTTTTGAGATGGTCGTCATGATATCTTGAGTACTACTTGACCGATCACTTTGAAGTTTGATAAGAATTTTTTATTATACATTTGTCTATCGCGCCTGCCTCGGATTTTGAAAAATATAAGTTTGAAGTATTTTTAAAAAATTTGGAAAGGTAAAAAAAGAGGGTAAACAATTTTTTTCAAGTTGATGCCATTTTGTGATTTTTCTTTTCTTTGATTTGGCGTAATCCGAAGAATTTTTTTAATTTGTTGGTTTTAGATAACTACAAGGGTTAGAATCATGTCAACCATGGAGCACCGTTTTTTATGTACCCCCCCACTCCGCCGGCCTGTAATTCCACTATTTAAAATTTTTTTTTTTTATTAATTTTTTTTATACTTTTCCAATATTAATAAAAACCAGAAAAAAGGGATGATGAAAATGTTTTTAATTTTTTTTTATCTTAGTTTTAAAAATACCTAAAATAAAGGCGTCTAGAGCAGAATAGACCCCTTAAAGAAAATAAATCAAATAATGCTAGCCCAGGTGGAAACTGTGCTTTGCTGCTTGAAAACTAAGATTTTATGCTAAAAGTATAGTTAAGGACTTGAAGAATATGATTTTGGTCCTCCGGAATCCCTATCAATGCCAAAGGCAAATTCAGAAATGTCAGGAGAAAGTGATGCAAAAGCTTTATAATATTAAAAAAAGCAGTTAGTCTGGATATAGAGGTCGGTTGCAAAGTCGAGAGAGCGACACCTATACGAATACGAGGTTTGTTTCAAAATAATTTTTTATGTTGGTATACTCGTCTCGAAGATATGTTCACGGTTTTAGAAATATAAATAGTACGTTTTGTTTTTTTTTGTGGCAGGCATAAATAAGACAAGTGTTTCGCGGGCTTGGCAATCTTCTGCTATCGAAAAAAATAGATCAGAGCAGTTGCATCAAATTTTGTGTAAAAAATGGAATTAAGTACTCAAAAACACTTAAAATGTTGAAGTGTAGGGGGATCATACATGCATATCTATTATATGAAAAATTTTCATTTCATTTCAGTTTCATTTTAACATTCACATTATTTTATTTTTACTTTCCTACTTTATAACAAAAATTTACCTTCTAGCTAGCTATGTATCTTGGTTTAGTATTCTTCTCCTCATTGGAGAGCTTTGTTTATCAGCGGATCAGTAATTTACTAAAGCTCGCGAAGCAACGCATCGCGAGCAGGATCGACAGCTTTTGCTTCCATACGGTATCTAGGGATCAGTTTTGGTTCATGTGAGATCAATGTCGATCAATCAAGTAGACCTCACCTAAATTTGCTGCCAAGTTTTTGTTTACATTACGAAATTTAATGAATTTTTTAGCTTCGACTAGGGCAAAGTGCCAACAAAGGAAGCGTAAGGGAATTTCACTTCAACGCATTGCAATTAAAAGAAGAAGAAATACAAAATGTGCAATTTCACATTTTCATATCGTGCTTTTCTACAATCTGGTCACCTATTTTTTAAGTGATATTTTTTGCTATTTATGCTCTTTAATTACTTTAGAAAATCTCTTTCGTTAAGTCAAACAATTTTTTGCAGAAACGCGTGAAAGAAAAGTGGAAAAGAGTTGAGTGGTGAGTGGGGAGAACTGAAACACTTTCGAGAGTGATGACAGCTACATTGGCAACAACAGAAAATGCCACGCTAATTTCAACGGCAACGAGCAATGCATGAGGCAAAAATTTCAACTTCAGCTGTAATAGTGCAATCACTCACCAACGCAGAACGAGTTTATTAACGCAATCCGTAACCGCAGAAATTCGAACAAACTCACACACTTTGAGAGGAAGAAGAAATTAGCTATTGTTCTATTAAAGTAGGTGATCGGTAAGGATACAGATAGATACGATAGGAATGAAGGAAATACTCTAATGTTGACGATTAGGTACTTTTAATGCAAAATCGTTGTCTTCTAATACAAAAGTTTTACAAGCGGCTAATATACATATACACATAGGAAGTGGTAATGACCGAACATTTCGCTTGAATCCAGTATTGCAATGATTTCATTTCATTTTGACAAACTATTATGTAATTTCATGGCTTATCAAAGCATACCGCATGAAAGTGTGCCGAATATAAGAAGAAAAAAAAATATCTCTACCTACACTTGGAAACTCCGGCCCAAGAATGTTGCTTGAGAGCTGAGCGGCTAAAACCAAAATTGCTCGAGTATCGCCGAACTCTTGCAGCGAAATTCTTTACGGAGCAGAGAAACAGCTAATGTATGCAAGCCCGAGGCTCTTCAGACTTATGCTAAAAAATTAGCTTGAATCTTAGGCTTGCGAAAGGGTGGCAGCTGAGGAGTAACGCATATAACCATTTTTTATTTATAGCTAATGCAAATGCGTAATTTTAAAGCATCATTGAGTGATTTATTTTTTATCATGGTGAAGTTCACGAACGTTTGGAAATTCATTAAGAATTACTAGTAGAATTCTGTGTCGATCTTGAAGTGCACGAGCCCACCAAATTTTCTTCATAATAATCGTTCCACCAACGGATAAATGTTTAAGAATGCTAGTGTCGGTCAAAATATCGAAACTGAAAATATCACTGCAGTCCAATTGACTTAACACAGTTGAGAGGCGTTATACGACTTTTCAATAAAGAATTTGACCTATCCGCTATTATATTAAACATTTTTTATATAGTAATTAACTTATTTATTTATTAGGAGAAATTTGAAAATTGTTTTGAATGCAGAAATTTTGTTTTGCGCTCTCGTTGGGCAGGTTATCTATGCCAGCTGACACGGGTTTGCTAGACTAAGGGTGTGAGTAATTCCACCATTAGTCGTATTTATGATGTTGCTCTTATATATTCAACGTGTTCCTAAGCGTACGTGAGCATTAAATACGTATAAATGATATGAATAAGTTAGTGGCGCTGTTAAATCGCATTTTTTCTTAATTTTTGTACGCCATTTTATGCCAGTCACACGCAACCGATTTCAGTAGCGGACACCATTAAGATCTGGCTATTTTCACTCTTTAGTTTGCTGGTAATGCAACTTGACCAAGTCACTCGCTGTCAGTCACTAGCTTGAGGTGGCCCGCAACACATCCGAGCACACAAACATATAAATATATATATATTTTTCAATACTTTCTAGCGTGATTTTCATTCATTTCAATCTATTTTTTGTGCGATTTTCTTCGCTAAAGTTAAGAATTTATTTAATTCGGTTTATCGAAATTTTAAATTAAGTGCTTTCATTCGTCTATAGTATCATTGCGTTCTTATATTTTCGTTTTTTTTAAGTTTTTTATTTTCTTTTTTCGCTTGCGAGATGTTCTCTCACTCATTCACTTACTTCCGTTTACACGACGAGGTGACTACGATGTGGCGGCACGCAACGCGCTTCCACACTTTATTCGCCAATCTGCGGCACTTCAGCAGCTAAATCGCTAAGTGCCAAGTGGTTGAATAATACAACAACAAAAGCGAAGGCAAGCAAACAAAAAAAGAAACACCTGCATCATTAAAACAAAAATAAGTTTGCAAACAGATGCTTTATAAATAAGACACTAAGTGAATAAATACATGCATATACCGCATTTGTATGCATGTATATACACATATGATTGTAGATGTTCTTATAAAATGTTCGCATTTCTAAATATACTGCTAGATATAAAAATATTATATGATGCCGCATACATATTTTTTTTGCTTCATACAAACATATATACTTACATGCATAGACGAGATTAGGGCGGGCCAATTTATTCCTAAAAAATGTAGATGACATGGTTTCAGTGACTGAAGTATTCTACTGGAGATTCTGAAAAAAATAGTCCTATGGATTTTGAGCTTCCTGATTTTTAATTTTAATTAATAGTTCACAATCAGTTATTTTTTTTGTTAATTTCGTTACATTTTTTATGGAAGAAAGTATATAGAATTTAGTTATTTTCTGATGTTCATTTTTTCGTTAGATAGTATAAAATTGCAAATTCTTCAAAGTAGATGATTTTTAAAGAAACAAACAGCGATTTTCTATATTTTCAAATAAAAAAACCTATTTTATAATAAAAAAGATCCAGCAGTGGAATGTTCAAAAAGGAATTGTTTTCACTATAACACAACAGTTCAATCCAATAAATCGAAAGAATCAAATCAAACAAATTGTATATTTCGAACTTTTAATTGTCCCTCGATACATGGGTTCAGGGTCGGCAAACAAGTCTTCATAAGTTGAATCACATAGAAGGTGTCAAGTGGCAGAGCTAGGCTGAGCTTGTGAGCGCGGAGGAGATCGCGTCAACCTCGTTATTCGTGCTGGTTACTTAGCCACGATGCCGTAGTAGTCGGGTGAGCTACGTGCATTCGCAATCGAAGCGTATTTCAAAGCCAAAGATTCGCGTGCTACTGCTCGTGGTACCATATTAGACTTCTACGTGACGCCGCATGTAAGGATTTGATTCGTTCATGGGTGCGTAGTTTCCAGGAAACAAGTTCGGTGGCAAACAGCCGACGCTCGGGGCCCAGCCGAACATCGAGATCAAATGGGAGCATTGAATTTGTCGCTACAAGTTTGCGCCATAATGCGCGTCACATCGAGCGCAAGAGACTTCCCTGGGACTTCCAAAAAACTTTTGTGCAAGAAATATTGAGGGATGATCTTACACTTCAACCCTTCAAAATTCAAATCGTGCAAGCGCTTAAATTTAACGATTACAATTTGCGTAAATATTTCTGCGCGAGAGTGATGCACTGATTTCGTATGGTAAACACCAAATTTTGGTCATCTAAAGGACAGAACCCACTACTACACCTTCAACAGCCATTTCACAGTCCTAATAGTTTGGTGTGCATTGTCAAAAAATAAAAAAAATAAATAAATAATTGGCGCGTACACTTCTGTTAGGTGTTTGGCCGAGCTCCTCCTCCTATTTGTGGTGTGCGTTTTGATGTTGTTCCACAAATGGAGGGACCTACAGTTTCAAGCCGACTTCGAACGGCAAATATTTTTATGAGGAGCTTTTTCATGGCAGGAATACACTCGGAGGTTTGCCATTGCCTGCCGAGGGGCGACCGCTATTAGAAAAACGTTTTTATAAATTTTGCTTTCACCGAGATTCGAACCAACGACTTCTCTGTGAATTCCGAATGGTAATCACGCACCAACCCATTCGGCTACGGCTGCCGCATTGTCAAGCAGTAGAATAATTGGACCATATTTTTTGGAAAAACGTTGAGGGCAAACAATTTGTGTGACCGGTATCTCTTATCGGCACATGCAGAAAGATTATTTTCTGCCAATAATGAGAGAAGATCCCTCCTTCAGTACACACACAGGGTTTCAGCCACGCCGCATACGGTCCATTGCGATACAGCTTGATTTCTTCCTTAAAAAAACTGTTAAGCCGCTTCAGTGGCATATCGCATGAACTTTTTTATGTGGCGGTGCTTCATAAGTAAAGGCTACGAAACAAATGCGGCGACCGTCTCAGCCATTAAAGGAAATGTCGGTTAATGGTATCTTCGATATCACAGAGTGAGTGACTCGGAGTATGGATGGCAGGTGGCCAGATTCATAGCATATCGGCGCTTCTTTGCTACTTGAGGAGTGCCAGACTGACACTTCAACCATTTTTCCTTCTTTTTAATAGTTATTGAAATAAATTTGTATATATAGTAATACTTTTCTAATTTAGCTTTCAATTCCTTATTGTACCCTGTACTTATCTTCAACTTTATATTTATTTTTTCGTAAAAAAGAAGATATTTAACTGCATCAAATTGTCGATACCACTATATGCTTTTTGGTAGTCTCTATCAGAATTCATTGTCAGAATCTTGAGTCTTGTTTTGTACAGTGAAATTAGGCCCATAAAAATACAGTTAAAAATAAATAAATATTATATAAATGTTTTTTTGTTTTCTATATTATATTTTTATGAACAGCTATTTAGTCATCTCTATCGTTCCCCTAATGCTGGCAACATGAATGTGTATGTAGAACTTAAAAGTCAGGGAAATAAAGTTTGAGAGTTTATTTTTCTGGAAAAATTAAAAGATTTTGCTCCTGATATGTAAAATTATTTGTGGCTTCCTTGTATGTATGGTATTCTGGGTTATGGTATAACATAGATAATCGAAAGGTTAATCAAGTCAAGTCAATAACTTAAAATTGGAAAATTTGGACATTCAAGGGGGATAATATGACACATTGGAAAATTCGAAAGGATGCAGGCCACTTAGCTGAAATGGTACGTTGACACCACAGTTGTATTAATGTAAATAGCTGCTCGTTGCAATTCTGTGCTTTGTAGCGGAGGGTTTTTAATAAAATCAACATCAAGAATTAATTTCTCGGACGAAAAACTGAATATGTATATTTACATCTAAAATAATTAAAAAAAATTAAAAAGCAAAAGCAATTGATTAGTGACTAATAAGAAAAAAAAATTAATAAAATTAATTTTAGAGCTATGCTTCCTTGGACTTTTTTGTTCAGAATAGCCAGTAGAATAATTCACTAACCGAAATAAAGTAGAGGAAAAATGTAACCCGCCTTAACGTGCATACATACTTATGCAATGGTATTTCATTCTCTGAATTTTCCTGCAATATAATTTTGTGGTATTTTTTGATTGTTGGAGGTGGAAATCGCTTTGTGCGATAGACAATCGTGGGTATATACATACAATCACGCACACATAACCATATACACATCATTTTGTACATTAATAAGAACGCAGTAAGTGTACTTGTGTAAAATTTAAAATGTTTAAAATTTAAAGCAATCAAAGTTCCTGTTGACTGGTGGTGGGGTGCAACCACACATTCCATATGGAACATAAAAACGCTTTTATCTGATTTATAGAAGACGTGAGATATTGCGAAACATGTCAATTAAAAAATTTGATGAAAGAATTATATTGAATTCGCAAAGTATGTATTATTTAGTATATATGTAATAGGTAACATAACGTAAAGAGCTTTTCATAGCTACAAGTACATCTTCAAGCTGGCTATCCCACTGAGCATATCACAGGTTTTGAGACTCTGGGAATATAAGCATATGAAGATATAAAAACAAAGCGGATTTATTTCTAATTTAATCTTAAGGAAGCAAAAATCGAATCGAATAAACAAAATTATTGCATATTAATGATTTTTTATTTACTACGACAGCCAAGCGGCAGTGACGGTGCATTCGAAACTGGTCAAGGAATGCTTGACCTCACTTTCGACTGCGTCCGAATTCTTAGACATAAGCCTCATCTGGGTTCCTTCTGAGGTTGACAAAATCTCCGCTCTCGATCTTCGTGGGTTTTCTCACAGGACACTATGCGCGAGGAGTGCATGCTGTGAGACTTGGAATCACCTCGAGTCCTTTTCGCGCTGGATGTATGGAAGATGAGGTGGAATCATCTCAGCACTTTCTCCTTAGCTGCCCTGCTCTGGCGGGGCTAAGATCCAGGCACCTTGGCTCTTACTTCTTTGCTATGCCTGCCTGCTGATGTAGCTAGCGCTGACATTAAAAATCTGATGAATTTCAACAGCAGCACAAAGCAGTTGACGCAAACGCAGCATAGTCATCGTTCGTAATCCATACATTCCTAACCATCCCAGCGCCACCTCTGCCCGCCCTCTCCCTTGTCCCATCGGCCTTTCTCTTTCGCCTCAAAAGTTTTCGTCAAAGGTTTTTTCATATACATAGGCATTTATTTCTTTCAATATAAATCGAAAATTTTGATATTTCTCCAAAGAAACTAATTTTTTTAAACTTTGTTTATATCTCGAAAATGTTAAATTATAATTAAAAGCATGATCGATAAAGCGCGAAATATAGAACAAAGAATTACCTCTAATTCGGTACATCACTTGTTTTAATCGGTTAATTATTAATTTTTATGATATGATATTTGTTTTTCAATCCTAAACCGTTATTCCTAAACGCCATGTATCCTCATGTTAAATGGTACACACTAGGGCGAGTCGATTTAAAAATCGCTCATTGCTCTGTGAAAATCGTATTCTAGGGATAAAAATAAGAAACTTTGCCGAAGGAACCATACCTCTAAAACGAATTCTGATGTCCCCCAATTTGGGTCGGACATTTTCACAGAGCAATGGGCGATTTTTTTGCCTCCCCACAAATCGACCTGGCCTAGTACACACTATACAGGGTTCACTTTATTGTAAAACATTTTGGAAGACCAAATTATATCTAGGATAAGTCAGTATCTTTGTAAGTAATGTGATATTACTTTGTTTTGTACGTGAATTTACGGAGTGTTCGTTCAGTCTTGGGCCTATTTTTACAAATCAGCTTCTATTGAGTTAAATGAATTTTATAATGTCAAAGAGAAGTGATTATTTTTTTCGCTTTACAATTTTTAATAAGTTTACAGTAATGCAATTTTTTGTTCATTCAGTTCAGAAAATTAGCTCGGAGAAGATAAGCTGATGATCTTATAACCAGACTAAAGAATATTTGGATCGTTTGATTCATTAGGAGCCGGGATATTCTACAACCACTCCTTGTGTGTGCCCTTATTATTAGGTGCGCAACTAAGTTCCCGCTGTTTGTCAATAGATGCCGCCAGCAGTGTGTGATAGTCGATTCTAACATAACCTAAACATCAGAAACCAAGCTTAGACATATGGTAAACAAACCGCTTCGAGACATTACTGATTTTGTTTTGGTATCATATACTTTAGTGTTGATTTTCCTCTTTCATTCGAAAAAACGGCGGCTGAAGCGCATCGAAAGCTACAAAAAGTTTATGGAGATGCTGCTTTAAGTGAAACAACGTTCCGAGATTAGTTCCGTCGCTTCAAAGACGGTGATTTTAATATTGACGACCGTCCGCGTGAAGAAGGGCGAAAAACCTTCGAAGACGCTGAATTGGAGGCATTGCTCAATGAAGATCAGTGTCAAATGCAAGATCTTGCTTCAGTATAAGGAGCTAGCCGCCAATCCATTTCCAAGCGATTGGGGAATGATTCAGAAACAGGGGACTTGGGTTCTTTATGAGTTAAAACCAAGGAATGTTGAACGTCGTTTTTTCGCCTGTGAACAACTGCTCGAGCGCAAAAACGGAAGGGTTTTCATCATCGCATTGTGACGGGTGATGAAAAATGGATTCATTACAGCAATTCAAAGATTAACGTCGCCTCGGCCGAATATTCACGCTGCGAAGGTTTTGCTATGTATTTGCTGGGACCAATAATAGTTTCGCAATAATTCTGTGGATCATCTCTCCTGCATTTTTTAATAATTGGTATCGTGACGCTTGATTTCCACTCTTGCGGTATTTTTTCATTTCTCAATGAAATATTGAATAGATGTGCAATCTCTTGATGAAGATACTCTCCACCATATTTAAGCACTTCATTTGCAATACCGTACGGACCAGAAGCTTATCTATTCTTGAGCATTTTTATTGCAAGTTCAACTTCCTTAGTAGTTCTAATATATTTACATCTTTAGATTCATAATTATAGACTGGAGAGCTCGCTATCATTGTGGTGTCATTTATTCATTGTATAGTTCGAATTGGATGCATTTTTATTGTTTCATTCACTTCTATCTTCTGATTTCTTAACATTTTCCATACCTTTCTTTGAGCACCATACTTTTTACAATTGAACTTATAAATCATTGTAATTCTAAAACTATTTAAGTCTAAGAGCTTAACCCGCATGCTTGCAACGTGGCCGGTAATTTGCTGATTATGCGTTTCCCATGGGAAACGCCAGTCGCTGCTCTGGAATTTCCTCAACGACTTATTGGTTGTACGTGTGAATTGTTAGGTTACCATCAACTTCTGTTGAGTTGTGTGAAGTATTGCTACTAAGTATGTACTTCAAAGCGGCTGCCAAATTTGCATTGGTTTGGAAGCACTTGATGAGTATTAGCATAAAACTCACATTAGGCAACTTCTCGTTGTTTGTGAGTCTAATGCTCTGTCTACATCCTTTCTGTCCTCGTTCTACTCAATGCTGTTGCTGACTGTAGACTAAAAACTAACAAAGCTGTTTGAACACGACGGAAACATCAAAAGATAATTCAGAGAGTTCAACTAATAAAAGTCTGCCTGTATGAACGCGCTCTATTGAAACTCTCTTGGAAGAGAGTTGGCAGCATTGAAAATGACGAGTTATACCAGTTTGTGAGGTAAAAACATACTCGCCAGCGGCGAATCTTGCTCGATAACTTTCTTGCTGCTTTCATATGCAAATTTTTCGTTATGTGAGCGGAGTCCCAAGATAGCAAGCAGAGAAGTGGCGAATGGAAAGCGCCTATTTACTCTTAAATAGCAGTTTCGGCTGGTTATTCAATTTTCGATATGCAACTTTGATATTTTCCACCTTTTTGCAATGAAAAGATGCAACATTTTATAAATATATAAACATACACACGTTTATCATGGATGTTATTCCAGCTGGAATCCAAAAGTAAAAAAAAAAATCAATAGTTACAATTCCAACCACTAGACATATCACCCATATACACTCGACCAGCAACTGTTTTGCGAATAGTTGAATATAGTCTAGGGCAGACAGCAAGGGATATTCTTTAAGGATTTGACAACAGAGCTTATGAGCTGAAACAAATATCTATTATATATTTCAAGGCCTACTCAGCTTTTCAAGCTTTTCATGCACGCTGACTCGAAATGCGAAGCTTAACATTTCAGCGAGCTATTCCAATAATTGCCCCAAGAAAATAGCCGAAAGAACAGCATAAAAAGAATACACCAGCTAACGAAAAAATAGCAGCAAATGTAAACAAAGGTAATGGGGTAATGAAAACAAGTACAACAACAATAAGAGCAACATCAACAGAAATGAAAGTAGCACTACATAGCAACAATGAGAGGTCGAATGCTTCAGAGATGCCGACATAGCCCATTTTAGCTCTGCTTTAAAGCTGCCTTGAAAGTAACGCGAAATGTGCAACAGCATCACCAAGACGAAGGAATGTCATATACATACATACTTACATTTACAAAAGCCTGGGATAATAAAGAAAAGTAACACAACACAATAGCACCTTGAAAACAAAGGAATAATAAAACAAAAGCCTAAAAATAATGGCAGAAAAAAGCCACAGGATGTTGGTCACTGTTGATATTGCGAAAATGGCTAGAAGCCCAACTCAAGTTACAGAATGGACTTAAAACGTAAAGCTGTGTTGTAAGCGAAAATTAAGTGCACCATAAGAGGCCAATCCAAAGGCATTGAGAGAAATGCTAGAGAAAAGCGACACTAAGCGGCAGCCCATGGATGTGAAATTACGACAGCAAAGGCGCACAAAACTCGCAATAAAAAACGAATGTAAAATATTCACGAGCAATGAAACAATTATTTGCAACACTTTAGGACTACAACAACATAAGCATCACTAAGAACAGCAAAATATTTAACAACAAAAATTTTTATTTACAATAGTATCTCACGACTCCGCTGCCGTCGAACGCCACGGCACAACAAAATGCCTAACGCATAAAGCCACAGCAACAATGAGACAATAACAACTAAAATCCTTTGATGTCTCATCTAGAAAATGAGAAGCACATTAGAGGCAAGAAAAGGCAAAAGTTGATGCTGAGGACGACACTTGTGTGGAGTGCTAGTATTATGGAATATGACATTGGTAATGAGAATGACAATCATTAGATTTGTATGTCACACTGTTGTGCGACTCTAGAATATGCGAATATGTATTCTACATACAATATATAAAGGGTGTATCTTTGAGAGGCGGATAGGCTTAAATGGAATTAAAATACAGAATATTTGCTTCATAATTGAATTATGCGACTTTCTCAGTTGGTAGATAATTTTATGGTAGTAATAACTGAATATCATTTAGAGTATTCTTCACATACCCCATGCAATGAATCGGACTGTATTCCAGGCAAGTCTTCAATTGTTTCTAGTAAGTAGGCCTGCCACTTGAAATATACTTAAAGAGAATAATTCCAATGAGTCAAATCAAACTAACGAGATAGTCAGTCAACAGGTTCATTTCGAGAAATCAGTCGTCATAAATTAACTGAATTGCATGTTGTTTGATAGGTGACACCATCCTGCGCAAATCACATTTTGAGTCATCAAAAAGTAAATAATCGGGTCCCTGTATCGCTCACTAATGACTAGGATGTTCTGATCAGCATCCATGGAAAGACCCACGGATCCATAAAACGCATGAAAAAGTGACTTTTTCTGGACGCGATAATGTTTTAACAATGGTTTTCGATTATCGTCGCTTCAAATGCAAAACAGTAAAAATTTCACGAAAAGTATCACAATAAAAATTTCAAGGAAATTTCAGAGCGAAATACAGATGAAAAACTATACTTTTCAAAATAAACTCGAGTCTATTCATAACGAATTATCTGTCAAAGCTAATCTTAAAACCAGCCATAATTAAAAAATCAAATGTCTTACGGATAGCAAAAATGTTCTTTGCCTGTAAAGAAAATACCCTTTGTGCTTAAATATGTGCATTTATTTTACATACTTACATATGGACCAAATTACTGTGTTTCATTTAGTAGTGTAAGTATTATAAAATTGAGCGCTTATTACCAGTTACCAACAATAGGTGGGTTGATGAAATGGTTGAAGTACCAGACTAGCACTCCACAAGTAGCACTAAAGTACCATTCGGATACCAGTATGAGACCTCCAAAGGGCAGGTGGCTACAACCAACCGGAGCTGTTGATGTAACGGAGCAGGTTGTGAGGATTTAGGTTGAATCACTGCCCAAGGCTGTCGAAGAAAGAGGCACCCAGCGACTAGTTGTCAAGCCGCGGTACTTACAGAGAAAATTCTCAATAGTTTCCTTCTCTGAAAGGCCCCACAGCTTTTGCAATGGAGGTTAAATGCCAAAACCAGCTTTCCTGCACGAGTGTCGATCATCCAGTAACCGTTAAGTGCAGCCATAAATTTGAAAATTGAATGACGTGGAGTGCCCAGGACAATCTGCGTTCTGCGTCTATTGTGCTGGAGTCATAGGATTTTCGAAATACCACAAGAAGAAATGGACCTCCATCTGATCTGTGATTTCCTGAGAAAAAAGTTGGGCAATTCCCCTTTAACAAGGGGATCAGGGGATGTCGATGACCGGGTGGGAGAACTCAGAAACCAGTTTAGTCGACCCCTTTCTGGCAAGCTCGTCAGCAATTTCATCTCCATTCTTATGCCCTGGAACTCAAGTTAGAGATATAGCACTTGAATACCTAAGATATTTGATCTCCTCCTTACAGCAGTTGAGCAGTTTGGAACTTCCGCAGCCTGCCGTCCGAGCCTTGATCCCAGCTTGTCTTTCAGAAAAAATGTTGATCTTGAGCATTCTGCATGCTTGCAAGATCGCATGTACTTCAGCCTGGAAAACGCAGTTTCAAGGAAATAGATAAATTGGCTGATTTAATGAAAACCCTTTTCCGATTCCATGTTGGAGCCATCGGAGAAGACAGAGGTAACTTGCCCGGTTCCAATCCTGCCCCCGCAAGGGCATCTCCCACAAGGAGGTGACGGGTACGACGACCCCGCGGACCCTAGTCAAGACCCGCAAGGGCATCTCCCACAAGGAGGTGACGGGTACGACGACCCCGCGGACTCTAGTCAAGATGTCCCTCGTTTCAGCGACTTTAAGTTAGCTAGAAAGTTAGGAGACAAAATCCAGCACATGTCTGTTCCCATATTGGGCGGTGTGCTGGTCAGTGTCTGTTCACCATGTTAGGTGCGACTGTAAAAAGCATGACCGGTATGCAACGGGGCGCACTGGGAGTCCCTGGATAGGTCGTTATGGCTTTCGACCTGCGACCTCAAAGGGGTGATGTGAGTTCGCTCTGCCGATGTGTTAGCTTCGTTGTATATCAGTAACCAGCCGCCTTGGACCCTGGTCAGGAAGTGTTCATTGGGCGAAAGGGTAGTAGCTTTCGTTGCTCCGGGCGAGCGCCGGTCCGTCCGTGTTTTCCGGGATCGGTAAAGCGTAGGTCAGGCCTCAGGGAACTGGGGTAGGAGCATTGCCTCCGAGGGTACACCCGCTCTTGACTATTTCGGCCCGCCCCCCTGCACACGATGCGCTGGTTAAATAAAAAAGAATGGAAACAATTAAGGAAAAAAGACAAAAAGAAGAAAAACAGCAGAAGGCCATTACTGATGGAGATATAGAGCAGAGCCCTTTCGTAAGGAAACCTCGACTGCTTCGCTCGCCACCACAAAAAGCGAATTTGTCCCTTACGACTGGAACACTGCAAAACATAGGAAAATCAAAGACGGTCAATGAAGGAGCTGAAAAGACGCCTCAAGAATTCAACGTAAGAGTAACGTCAAAAGAGGTTAAAACTACTGCAAATGCGCCCAATACGCCGTCGCATACCCCTGCAACTGCAAAGGACGCAAACACAGAACGGGAAACCAATGCATCTCCGCGACAAGAGTTTATTCTCAAAATGCGAGCTGAAGAAGAGGAAGCCGTAGAGAAATGTTTGAGAGTGCTTAGGAAGATGAAAGCAGTTATATTGAAGAGTAGGAATACCTCCACGGAAATAAAGACCGGAGTCTCAGAGCTTGACGAACTGTTCGACGTCATGAAAAACTGCAGAAGAGGTTGGATCCGAGCTGAGAAAGTCGGTAAAGGTCGTCTCTTGCCGGACACATCCACGAAAGACATCGGAGGGGACACCCCCGCAACAGCTCGAAAAACAGGTGTTGTTCAGGAGAGTACTCCTTTAACCGCATAACGGAATGCACCAAGTCCTGCCGCACCCGACTCTTCGAAGAAACTAAGAGTTCGAGAGCCTGAGAAATGGCAAGTGGTAAGCCGGCAAAAATCTAAGCCCAATACCGTGCCAAAAGGAAGTGATGGAGCGCAAAACGACGGAGCAAGGAAGGCTAAAGCGAACCAAAAGAAGAATGAACGAGCACCAAAACCAAAATCGGAGGCTGTGTTGGTAAGGCCGGTAGAGGGCCACAGTTATGCTGAAATCCTCAAAAGCATCCGAGAAAAGGCCATGCCAGACGAAACCACAACGGTGAAAGGCATTAGGAGAACCAAAACAGGCGCCCTTTTACTTGAGTTAGAAAAGGGGAAAACAGTTAAGGCTGATTTTTTGAAAGAACTAGAGGAAACGGTAAAAGCGGTCGGTTCCATTACAACCCTCAGACCAACTTCAACTGTAGAGATCAGAGACTTGGATGCCGTCACGGAGAAGAAGGAAGTTGATGACGCTGTGAGAAAAATGCTAGCTGGCACTAATGAAAATATCGAAGTTAGGATCACAAAACCTAATCAACGACAACAAGTACGGGCTTATGTTACTCTCGCTATTGAAAGCGCAGAAAAGCTGCTCAAGCAAACGAATATCAAAATCGGATGGGTTAGTGCAAGGATGAGAGCTATCACATCTCTGAAGCGCTGCTACCGGTGCTTCGGTGTCGGACACCTTCAATCAAACTGTAAAGGACCAGACAGAAGCGGAAAAGGTATATGCATCCGATGTGGAGAAGCTGGGCACAAAATGAAAGAGTGCACCAAAGAGCCCAAATGCTGCCTATGCACTGATGCCAATCGCAGCGAGACAAAGCATATGCCAGGCTCGGGCAAATGCCCGATGACAAAAGAACATGCCAAGACAAGATAAAATATGATTATACTTCAAGCAAATATGCACAGGAGTAAAAACGCAGACCTGCTAATGGAGCAGATGGTCTTAGAAAAAGGAGTTCAAGCAGTATTGATAAGCGAACAATACGCTCAATCCGAGAAAGCTTGGATCGAAGACGAGTCGGGAACTGCCGCCATCTGGCTGCCTAGGGGCACAAATTTCGTAATAATCGCGAAAGGATCAGGCGATGGTTTCGTCTACGTTCAAAGCAGTCAATTCACAATGATAAGCTGTTATCTTACACCGAACGACAATATAGATGAATTCACCCGGAAACTGGAAAGTATTGAAGACAAAGCCCTTAGTTTAGAGGGACGACTAATAATAGCGGGAGACTTCAACTCAAAAGCAACCGAATGGGGCTCGGCGACAACGAACTCAAGAGGTAGACGAGTGCTGGACATGGCAGCCAGACTAGGTTTAGTGGTACTCAACACAGGAACAACTACGTACCGAAAGCCAGGTTGTGAAGGCACAACACCCGACATAACCCTAGCATCGGAAACCATAGTCTCCTTTACTAAAGACTGGAGAGTCCTGGAAGATTACAATGGGAGTGACCATCAATACATCACATTTTGCATTGAAATGGAAAACCAAAGAGTGCGTGAAAATCGAAATAAAAATACACGCAAATGGAACATAAACAAGCTAAACCCAGCGACGCTCCTTGCAACTATTGACGAAAATAAAACGACGATCTGTACGAATAGTACAGCAAAAAGACTAGTCAAGACCACAATGCAATGCATTACGATAGGTTGCAACGCATCTATGCCTAAAATAGATAAGAACAAAAAAAGAAATGCTGTATACTGGTGGACACATGAGATCGCAGAACTTAGAGATATGTGCGTCCATAAGCGTAGAAAGTATACTAGAGCCAGAAGATTGGGCCCGGCGATACCGGAATCCGAAGAATACAAAAAGAGTAGAAAAAATTTGAGGAAAGCCATAAGCCAAAGCAAAAAAGACAAATGGGAAGAGCTACGAAACGATCTAAACAATAACCCATGGGGGCTGGGCTACAAAATCGTTATGAAAAAGCTAGGAGCCAAATCCCCTGCTGCTGATATGGAAACCGAAGTGATAAACAAAATAGTCGACACACTCTTCCCAACACATTGTGCTGAGAGGGAAGAACTCGAGCATGAAGCAACGGAACCTGTCCCATTCACAGAAGAAGAACTAATGGATGCTGCAAAAGCAATGAAATGCAATAAAGCGCCAGGACCTGATGGCATAGTTGCAGAAATATTGAAACTATTGGCAATCGAACGCCCTCTTTTGCTGCTAAACATGTACAACACATGCCTAAAAGAAGGAACTTTTGCAGAAATATGGAAAAAACAAAAACTGGTACTAATCAGTAAGGGGAAGGGAGACCCAACATTAGCGTCCTCTTATAGACCGTTATGTATGCTGGATAGCGCAGGAAAACTCTTTGAGAAACTGATAAAGCATAGGCTTAGCGAAGCCGTAGAGAACAGTGGCGGCCTCTCCGACAGGCAGCATGGTTTTAGAAGTGGCAGATCCACTTTAGGAGCCATCCAAGATGTAATAACTCGCGTAGAACATGCCCAGGCGGGTAATCGATACTCCAAACGCTTAGTATTACTAGCCACACTGGATATTAGAAATGCTTTCAACAGTTTAAGCTGGAACGACGTAATTGAAGCCTTAAAGGTAACATTCAAGATCCCGAATAATCTATTGAAGATTATTCGTAGCTATCTCAGTAATCGCGTGCTCTTATACGAAACGCGAGAAGGGTGTAAGACTAAACAAATAACCGCAGGTGCGGCTCAAGGATCAATACTTGGACCTGAACTCTGGAATATAAGCTACGATGAAATCCTTCGAATAGAGATGCCTGAGGATGTGCATTTAGTGGGATACGCAGATGACATTGCAGCTGTAATAAACGCCCGAAACACCGACGAAGCCAAAAGAAAGTTAAATCAGGTGATGATCCGAGTCCAGACATGGCTAGAAGACCATGGATTAAAGCTGGCCACAGAGAAAACAGAGCTAATCCTTCTAACGAACAGACGTATCCCATTAGAAGTAGACATACAAGTACTTGATGCCACTTTATCCACAAAAAGAGTGGTCAAGTACCTAGGAGTGCAATTAGACACAAGGCTAACCTACTGGGCGCATATAAACCATGCTGCCACAAGAGCTGCCAAGGTAAGCGGCATGTTAAGTAAGCTCATGGCAAACCTTGGAGGTCCAACGCAGAACAAGCGCAAACTTTTAATGGACACGACGAACTCGATTCTCTTATACGGATGCGAAATATGGGCAGATTCGCTTAAGGTGCAATGCCGGCGGAAAATTCTGCAATCTGTGCAACGCACCTGTGCTCTCAGAGTGGCTTCGTCATACAGAACAGTATCTGAAGCAGCGGTGTTAGTTATCAGCGGAACCATCCCTATAGATATTCTAGCACAAGAGCGTAAACGGAGATGGGAGGCAAAAACCACAGGAATCCCAGTACCATACTTCTCCGATAATAGAGTTCAAACACTCATACTTTGGCAAGCAAGATGGAACTCTGAAAGGTATGGTAGGTGGACAGCGAGACTAATACCCAATCTAAAAAAGTGGGTAGAAAGAAACCACGGTGAGGTTAACTATTACCTCACACAGTTTTTGTCCGGACATGGGTCCTTTCGTAAGTATCTGTGGCGAATGGGAAAAGTGAGCCAACCAAACTGCATATATGGAGATAATGAGTATGATGATGCGGAACACACCTTCTTTAAATGCGAGAGGTGGAACGTAGAGAGAACAGGTCTGCAGCGAGCTATTGGTGTATTTACACCAGTAAGTAAGTGCCCTTTTTAGGACGCCGTCTTGGCCCTCTACCTCGAAGCAATGCGGAAGCAGTTCCGGGGTGGAGGGAAAAATCCAAGAGAAGAGGAGGGATATTTTTAGTGGAATCACCACACACGTAGTAGCGACGGTTACTATATGGTGCGAAGGCATTTTTAACCCAACCTCACCGCCAAAAAAAAAAAAAAAAAAAAAAAATCCTGCCTACTTGGAAAGATTGCAATGGCATGACTCTCAAACTACAGTTTGAGTATAGAGAGATATGTATGAAGTTCAGCGAAATAAAGCGTTAATTAACTGTCAAAAATTCGGCAAGGGACATGCCTTGATCGATTTTCTCCAGAGGCCAACCTCCCTTAACCTGATTGCACTTCGAGTAGCGATGGAAATAACGTGAAAATCAATGGGAAGTACCTAAGTGCAAAACGACATTAAAGGCAGCACTGGGACAAGTGCTACATGCACCAATAACTGCTATTAGATTTTTCGATCAAGATTGGAAGGGTTGACCACAGATCGGAGACACAGCGAAGTCAATTAGTTTCAAGTAGTTCTCGGGGTGTTATCTAAAGAATGGAAACGAAACTTTTCATAAAATAAAACCATAAATATATAGCAGTGACAATAATAGATTTGATTACAAGTTTGTCTCTTTTATCCCACTGTTCTACATGAATTGTATGGTATATCCATTCGCATCCGGTATTTCACTTAGTAAAATTTAGGGGCCATAAAATCACTATGATGCTATTCACTTGCGTAAATATATATTTAGTACATACAAACAGTATGCATATATTAGTTACGAAATTATTCCAAGTAAATTATTCGATAAGAACCAGAGATTTCAGTCGCATAAATGAGATAAAATTCATAAAATATTTCCTTTCATTAGGTTGCTTGGAAGATTATGGGACGGCAGAAAATAAAATTCAGAGGAGTCACATGCTGCTCCCCGAGAGGTATGCGGTGGCTAAAATTACCTCCTGTTGGCCTCTAAATCTGTCGTCATAAGCTGTGCAAGAGTAAAAAATGTTAGTATATTGCTTAAAAGAATAGCCGCCCTTGGGCAAGGACAATTGGCGTAAACTATCTGCCTATTAGCTGTGTTTAGGCCGTTTATAGCACTATGAACATTACTTAGCCATCTTCCTCCCTCTGTTACTGCCCAGTAATACACCTTCTTCCTCCAAACGTGCATGCAGCGCGTCCTTACCGGACTCAGTGCCAGTTTGACAGTATTTACTAGTGGAGGCTGAATTCGCCTACTAGGGGAGACAGGGGGCGTTCCGTTCTATTGAGCTTTATTCATAACTTGGTAAACAGTTGGTCGCACAGAGGGTTTCAGAGGTGTCTGTTAGTTACTGCATAGGGGATACCCTCACCGTCTTGAAGCAAGAGGGCTGCGTCTCTACCGCTTTCTTGTCGATTGCGGTAGCTTCATCACATCATCACCACCGACAGTTCACGTAGAAGCCTTGCTATCGGATTACGTCCGCGCTTAGACTTGCGAGCTCTATTGAAAACACCCAAGTCCGCAGTCGTTCAGTCTGGTCTTTGGGGAGTTATCCAGCTCCGTAAAGTAGACTACAACAAGCGTAGTATGTCCGCATCCAACACTACTTTCAAAATTGCATCTTTCTACGGCATGAGCTTCAGCATTACTGCTCTTAGCCACTCCGTTGTTTCCGTCAGAGAGACGAGATGATAAGCCTCTGTTCGTTCTGCGACGTTATTTCTCGCAAAATATTCAAATTCATTATCGCTACACTGAGCAGGGAGCTGGATAACACTGGTATGTCTCCAGAGATTAGGCTCGTATTTTGTCAGTAGCCCAGCATTAGTCTGTGCTGTTTGTTGGAGCCGTGCAGCTTGAGTTGGCGTATTTCCTTTTTTATATTACATATATTTATTAATATTAGTGTAGGGGTCAGCAGATCCACTGCCTCTGCTCCAGTATCTCAGTAAGGCTAACTTCAACCGAAAATTAACAGGCTTCCGAAGGTCTCCGTTATAAGACACACTGATGTAGTACCATTTTTCGAATAACCCCGGTGTGGCTAACATATTCGAAATTACGAGTTTTATCGATTTGTTCTTCTTATATTCGCCGTATTCTATAAAAAACAAGGGCTCTTCAAGGATACGGTTCTTCACCAAGTATGGTCGGTTCACTTTTTTGTACTCGTATTTTTGATTATTCATCAGAGCGAAATGCATGAGTAATATACTATAATAAATAGGAACTTTCCCATTTTTCCAACCAACTAAAAATCTTATAATTGAGGAAACATTCCCGCTTCAACCAAAAGATTATACATCATTAAAATTAATCACATATTTATTTGTACCCATTGGGTTACTTTCGAAATACATTATGCAAATCCGTTAATCATTTTGTAAACTTTCAGGTTTCCTGAAATAGTCAAATTATTAGATCAACCCGCCCCTTAAAAGGACTTTCGTTCTTCTGAGAGTATCTTGACCCAAGACTACCCATTTTAATTATCTCTAAGGTAAATAATTATCTTTAAAGATCAAAAATGGCCACCTTTTTCCCCATGTTTACATAGATGGCTCAAAGCTCGAGGGCAGAGTGGGCACAGAGGTATATTCCGAACGTCTAGGGATCTCCTTCAGTTTTCGGCTCTACAGGGTCTTTTAAGCCGAACCTATGAAAGCAGTCACATTGGTACAATATGTTGCAATACCCGGATATGACATCTACATTTTCTCCGATAGCAAGACGCCGACAAAGTCCCTCACAAAGCAGTCGACAAACTTTAATGTAGCCTTAAAATGTCGCATATCTCTTAACGACATGGCTGAGTCAGTTCATCTAAAAGTATATAGGTTCCTGGCCATTGTGACTTTGGGGTAACTGCAGAGTCGAGAACTACCTAGACTCGGTACTAAATTTACCTATGAGTACACCGTCAATGACATAAGCATACCGTTACGAACATGTAAGCTGATTATATTTGAGGAAATTGTATGAGCAGCGAATGAAAGATGGCGTAATGAAACCACCTGCAAAGGACCTGAACCACCTGAAGAGGAAGAGCCGATATCGCACCTTCTGTGCCATTGTGCTGCTCTATCCAGATGTAGGTTTAATGTTTTCGGTAAACAATTTTTTAATGAATTGGAAGATCTCAGTTCTGCTGAAATTAGTTATATTCTAAAATTATTGCAAAGCACACACTGGTTTGGGGAGAGATAAGGACGAGTTCCTCACGCGGCATCGCAATGGGCTCTGAACATGAGCGTGTCCCACAGGACAACCGCTTTAACCTAAGCTATCCCAAACTAAGCGCCATTGTGTTTTTAATATTGCGTGTTTTTTTTCTAATAACCACCGGTGTGACAACAACGTATAATACGTGTGGTAGATTCTCACGATATAAGTAAGTATTCTCATTCCGATGAGATATCACATGCGAGTCAAATCAATCGCTTCAACGCCTGCCGATTTTGCTTCATTCGCTGGTTGAGCAAAAAATTCAATCAGCAATAAATGCTAATAAATTCTCGCTACGAACTATACATTACTACCCGCATGTTGCCGCAAGTCAGTACGTTCACTAAAGGTGTCGATCATTATTAATGGCCGAAATATAGCCGATGGCACGTCGACACAAATCAAACAGCATGCCAAATGAGAAGAGGCAGGTAAAAAGCCCTACACATACGTATGTGCATGCACAAAAACCTAGAATGTCTATAGCCAGTTGAGCGTAGGCGAGTGTCTTTTATATAATATCACCAAACACAGTCTAAATTCAAAGTGACACATTGTGCTGACGGACGGAGAGTTGATGGCCCAGCCGGTTGAGTGGTTGTTATGCCGGCTGGTAGCTGCGGTTATTGTAAACCACAGTAATTGACACAAGGACAAGCCAAAGTGACAGTTTTTTTTATTATTAGTTGTATGGCAACTTATTCGCAAGAGCTTTGATGCTAAGGTTTTTCTATGTAATTTTCCGCTTCTTCTTCGACATATTTGTAGTAGATATGTACGTGCACATTCGTCCGCTTGCCAGGTCAGATTGAATAAGTATGTCCGTTTAGCTTTACTTCTAAATTTAATTGAAATTCCACTGCCATTGCCGTGTTTCTAGTTGAGCGAATGTGGTAAGTAGAGTAAATGTCGAATTTAGAAAGAGCTGGAAGATGTGGCTTTGTTTGATGAAATATACAGGGATACCGAGAAAGCCGTCCTACTACATAAAATGATGTCCAAGGCTCAGCCGTTTTCGTGATATTCGATTTTTTAAATTATTAAAAGAAAATATTATATATTTGTTTTTCGCTGCTACGATCACTTTTTTTAAATGTTAGTTCAAGGGTACATTTTTTCTGTTTTTAGTTAAATAGTATGTTAATCAATATAAATGATCAATGCAATTCGTACCAAGCTCTGCTATTTAAAAATGGCTGACTGAAAAAGTTTTGAATTTACGAAGTGTTCCACACGTAACAATTTAAAACTTTTTATTCCAAAATTCCTAATATAATTCCTTTTATTTTTCTTAAATTGTTATTTACAACGCTTGTTCTTAAATGCAGCCCCAATTCGTCATGCATTGAAATGACATACAACATGGTGACTGCCATGCCTACTATAGGAGAAGTGTGTAAACATGGCACGTCGCTAATTTCTTCAATAAATAGATTGGACGCAGTGGATCAATACCATGACCGGCAAGAGATCACGACTTAGCGCCAATGGACCTTCCCGTATGGGGTCAAATGCCACACCGCATTTGTTTTTTTTGTTCACTCCTCTCGGGAGCATAGGGTCTCGACAAGACTCTTCCGTCGTACACTGTTATGTGCGATTGTTTTTGCACCGGCCCATGGGATGTCGCCAACTGCTAGTTCACGCAGCATCAGCCTTCTCCAAGTGTTTTTTGGTCGACCGCGACCTCTATTCCCTTGCGCGTTCCAGTCAAGTGCCATCTTCCGCCAACACCGCATACGAGTATAACGAGTGTTTTTTAAGCGCCTGAGAACTTAAAATGATAACTCAAAATAAAAATATTGTTGGAGTGATTTTTTTATTACAATCTAGTAGAAAATTTCATGGCATTTATTTTTCGAATATAATATCCGGCATTGTTCGCCGCGGCTCCGAGTTACTTGGCCTATTCTATCAATTTCATTTTGGCTACTTTTTCCAATAAATTTGGCCATACCGCGTGAGTGGTGGCTTGAATATTGCAGTAAATCGATAGCTAAGCGCCCTGTATGGCAAGTTGCGCCGTTTTGTTGGCATCAAATCTCATTGATGCTTAGCAGATTAATTCTTGGGAACGAAAATTCAGTCAGCATGGCTCGACAGCGCTCGGCATTCACCGTAAAGCCAGGAGCTAAAAAACACCCGATACAATGAGATGGGTCTGATCAATCTACATCTACATTGCCCTAACTGACGAAATGAGACAGCGTTTCATGGACATTATGGACCTTAAGTTAGTAGTCTACTTTAGTCTCATCTATGCACACGATTTGTCTTATTTTAAGAATGATGACTTATGTTAGGTTAGACTTGGCTGATCTACTAGATTCCACAAGAACCAGAAATTGATCCATAGGATACCAAGTCTTAGGATGTAGAGTTTATTTTAGATCTTTCCTTTAATACACTGTTTTGGAAAATTTAAGTAGCTGCGTATCAGTAACGAAATCTCAAACATAAAACAAAGTTGCGGTACTGATGTAATAAGTAGCTCGAGCGCACGCATAATGCAAAAATTGAATTAGTGAAAAATCGTACATTCAAAATTATATTAAGCAGTCATTTTTAAGTGTAAGGGCTTGGTCCAACTTTTATTGATGATTTTTTTTAATTAAAATACACTTTAACTAAGAACGAACTAATATTTATGATTTTTTTTTTTTAATAATCCTTAAAATCGAATATCTCGAAATCAGTTAAAATTTAAACATCATATCATGTCATCCCATGTAACCAAATTATTCAGAAGTAACTTAAAAATAATATTCTTAAACATCTACGACGACTTTTGCGATGACCCTTTATATAGGCTTTTGCGGAATGCGCGATTTTGAGTATAATCTCTTTGATATTTGCAATGATGCAAAAACAATTTCGTACAGGCACTTCATAGAAAATCCCAGCTGGCCTGTCAGACGAATTCACCGCCAACGATCTGCTGTACAGATGGCTAGTGCAGGGTCTTATAGTGCGAAACTATTGTATTTTTTAATTAAATTCAAATCAAACATATAGTAGTGTAAATTAAACATATAACAGGTGCTTATAATAGCTTCGGATGGGTTGAAATTGTCAGCATTGTTTTTTTTTTTAGCATTGAAACATTTTTTTAGTGCTGAAGCGCACTTTTAGTTAAATGGCTGTGTCAATTACAAAAATTTTCACATACAAAAAAGGTCACAATTTCGTCCCCTAAATGGAACGGTGGAATCAATGGCTCGTTCGAATGAACTAACTACATAAGATAATTTTCTCTAATTATAGTAAAGTTTTACGATTGAGAAATTGAGCATTAGGCGGCCAAAATTTGTGCTAAAATACCACCAGATTTACAGTAAAGAGTGTGTGAAAATTGGTCGATTTACAAGACAGTTAAATAAAACTTCTATAAATGATCTGTAGAATAAAACTAATCTCCAAAGTACGCTTTTG
Organism: Anastrepha ludens; assembly: GCF_028408465.1. Lineage (NCBI taxonomy): Eukaryota > Metazoa > Arthropoda > Insecta > Diptera > Tephritidae > Anastrepha > Anastrepha ludens. The sequence goes on along the minus strand of NC_071500.1, from coordinate 45,152,758 downwards.
TCGGCGATGACTTCCTCGTTTGAACTAATTTTTTTCCCCGAGTCATTTATTCACGTTAGGGAACAAGAAAAAGTCGCATGGAGCCAGATGGGGTGAATAATTGGGGGATGTGGCAGCAATTTATAACGCAATTTATGCAGTTTGGTGACGACAACTCCGAATGAATGTGCTGGTGCATTACCGTGGTGAAACCACACCTTTTTTCACCAAATGCGGCCATGTCTCCTTGAATTTTTTGTGAAAGCAGTCCAATAACTCACTGTAGCATTGTCCAGTCATCGTACTTCCTTTTTCTAAACAATGCATGAGGATGACGGCGTTCGCATCCCAAACAATCGTCGCCATGACCTTTCTGGCCGAACTGTCTTCGGTTTCTTTGAAGCAGATTCACCGGAAGAAATCCATTGTTTTGATTGTTGCTTAGTTTCTGGTGTGAAATGATGAACCCAGGTTTTATCAACGGTGACAACTCCACGAAAAAATTCCTTCGGATCTCGCTTAAAATGTTCGCCCACGTTTAAATTCGTTGAACCAATATTTAACTGTGATCATAGATGATGAAGCGTTCACATATACAGCGTCCAACTTTGCTTTTATATCCTCGCATTTTTCCCATCCAAAACCAAAAATATAATTACTGATTGATACGTCTCGAATAGCTGCTAAATTCAAACTAACCTATCAAGCAGACCGAACTTTTTTTTGCCGTTGTTTGATAGATGGCAGCGTGCGATGCTAATACCAACTTCCCTATTGAACGCCCTGTGTCGTCAAGCACGGGTACTTATTGAACCGCCCTCGTATTTATTTATTATTATTGACCTACATGTGCACATATGTGGAAGAGGCTCTACATTTTAAGGGAAAATTACGAGTCGGATGTTATCTACCTAAACTTCAATAACTCCTGATTAATTCAAGCTACAAACAATAGAAAATAGTTCAATAATTAATTATTTTATGATGTGGCATATCGCACAGTAGTAATGAGAGCACATTTCGTTCCTACGAGTATCCATGCTATTAAAAAATAAGACAAACCATTTTGTTTACACATCACCCTACCGAAATGGATTGACCGTAAGCGCATTTTCAGCTACATTTTGGACTTCCTCAAGCCTTTGCTTATGAGATATTTAAAATATATCGGTTGATAGTTTCTTTGACATGCATCGGACAAGCGCAAAACAATATTTTGATTAAAGTTTTCGTTCCAGGCTTGACAATTTGAATCGCCGAAAACATTCACAATTTTCCGAAATGTTGTTTTCATAGACCCAGCATTTTCTTAACGGATTTTAACTATTATATATTATATTTTTACATTTTGAGAACGAAATCGAACTGATCTTTCATAGTAGATTTTCTGCTTAACATCTACCAGAAGAGTTAGCATCGAACCGTAACAACTGTCAAAATGAAATACTGTTAAAAACGAAACTCGAACTTGAAAGACCCCATGCCAACATTTCAGCTTCACTTAATACATTTTTGAAGTGAATGATAAACTGACAGTGCAATGGTGGCTTCATCCATTGCCATTGATTGTTTACCTATAGCTCGAAAGGCAATAAGCAATATTGTTTTATTTATTGTGCGTATTAAAATTTTATTGGCAACTATTAATTTTTTATTTTTGAAAAGAAGCTTATCAAAATATATATTGTTTTCTGGAGTACAATCCATTCACATTTTATTGCAAGTTTGGTATCATTAAACTTTGATTTAATAAATCTTTAGTATGCTGCAAGCCATATAAATGCATTACGATTGAATTATTTTTGAGAACAACTTGAGAGTGAAACTAATTAGCTTTTATTTTGAAAAAAAAAAAAATTAATGAATAAGGTATTTGGTCGTGCGACTTTTCTTTTATTTGTCGAGTTGTATTTGAAGTTGTTATACAAATGGAGGCACCTATAGTTTGAAGCCGAATGGCATACGGTTTTTATGAGGAGCTTTTTTTTGACAGAAATACACTAGGAGGTACCCATTGCTTCTGAGGGGCAACCCTTTAAAAAAGCTTTTTCTTCATTTTGGTATTTCTTGCACGGAGATTCGAACCTTCGAACTCGGAATGGTAGTCACGCACCCACGCATTCGGCTGCGACGCCCGCCTACTTATTATATAGGTAGGTAAGATGGCAAGAGTACCCTAGGTACACTACAAGTAGCACTTACCGTTTTGATACCATAATGTGGACCACTACCTGTGAAAAGATTTAGGGAAGAGAAAAACCGTCTACAGCCATCAAATGCTGTTGATGTAGCGGAGGAGAGAAAAGGGGTCTAGGCTGGAGAATTTCCTCAAGTCATCCCCAAAGGGCACGCTAAGGAGTCTCAAGCGCCTACCCGCCAGAGCCGGACATTTGCAGAGAAAGTGTTCCACAGTCTCTTTCTCTGCAGGATCCCCACAGCTTCTGCAATGGGGGTTGTACAGAATTACAAGCTTCTCCGCATGAGTACCGATCACCCAGTGACCAGTGAACACCGCAATGAGTTTGGAAATTGAATGGCGGGGGATTACCATCACCTTAAGCGTTCAGTTTCTATCGTATTGAGGCCATAGTGCTTTTGAGACAGATCTCCATCAGTCTTGCGCTTTTATTTAGAAAGAAATTGCGTAGTTTCCCTTTAACGACGGCCAAGGGGGTACCGATGTCTGAGAAGGGGGCAGCTGGATCTGGTTCTGCCGACCCCTTCCTGGCAAGCTCATCGGCAATTTCATTTCCCTCTATATTCTTGTGCCCAGGAACCCAGATAAGGGAAACGTTTCCTGCACGTTCGAAACGTTTGACTTCCTCCTTACAGGAGTTCACGAGAAGAGAGCTGCAATACGGTGACGACAGTGTCTTGATTGCAGCTTCACTATCAGAAAAAATATTAAGTACTCCCTGCCAACAGCGATCTCGAAGCATTTTGCATGCCTGCAGGATCGCGAATACCTCTACTTCAAAAACGTTGCTTGTTTCCAGCAGTTTAAAGGAGTCCGAAATACTGGCTGATTTAGAGTAAGCCCCCGCTCCCACTCCATGTTGGATCCATCAGTGAAAACAGAGGTATCTATATCCATACCGACTCTCCCCTCTATCCAATCTTGCCTGCTCGGAAAGATAGCCATAGCACAACCCTCAAAGCACAGTTTGCGGAGGGAGAGGTCAGTGCGAATAACAGAGAACGAAGGGGAGATCTGCTTCAAGATGCTACTATGTCATACAGGAAGTTGTCTCCAAAGGCCAATCTCCTTCAGCCTAATAGCACTCTGAGCAGCAATGGATTTAACCTGCAGATCCACAGGAAGTAAGTGCAGAATAACGTTGAGCACAGCAGTGGGACATGTTCTACAAGCACCAGTGATGTCCACACATGCAGTTCTCTCCACTCTCTCTAATTTAGTGGTGTTGTAGCCCTTCTGAAGAGCTATCCACCAAACTAGGCAACTGTATGTCAAAATTGGCGGAACCACTAAGTTTACATCCAAAGTACGACACGTGGCTTGAGACCCCATTTTTTGCCAAACATAGATTTACAGGCGTAGAAGGCTATATTGGCCTTCTTAACTCGATTTTCTATGTGCAGCTTCCAGTGGAGCTTGGGGTCAAGTATTACACTAAGATACTTGACTTCCGATGAAAGAGTAAGACACTGGTTGTTAAATCTAAGAAGCTTAAAGGTGGAGGCTTGTATTTTCTGGTGAATAGCATCAACTCCGTTTTGTCAGAGTTGACTCTGAGACTGCTACTGGCGGCCCACCTGCTGAGTGTAGCCAGTGCACCTTCCAAAATTTCAGCCATTACTGATGGGAAGGGACCTGAGACCAGTGATGGTAAATGTAGGGAAAATTCCCTACATGTAGGGATTTTTGTCGAAAAATGTGGGTGTAGGGAAAAGAAGGACAGATTTTTTTAAATTCTGTAATTGTAGGGAATTTTCAAGAAGGACAGAAACAATTTTTAAATAGCGGGGTAAAATTAAAAAAGTTCATTTAAAATAAAAATCCGCAGTAAGATTTCATGCCAGACTTCTTTTCCTTATGGCAGCATACTTTAAAAAGCGTTAATATGGCAACATTGCCGTGTTTTTTTTCGTTAACGCTAGCACGACTTTTTCTTTGCACGGAAATTCTTAGTTGTCCCACGTTTTCTGGTGCTTTTCACTTTTGAAGTAAGTTTACAATTATTTTAGTTTTGGCTTTTTTTATATTTAAAATGCATGTATTTTACAGAAATGAGCTCCTCCTCTTCAACTGACTCTCCGGAGGAACACCAGGAAAAACAATGCAAGTATCGGAAACAAAAGTTCAATAACAAGTGGCTTGACGACGAAATTTTAGTGGCTAGTTTGAAGCTGTGGCTAACGAGCAAGTCTGATTAACAGAAGCACGCCGAAACAAAAATGCACCAAAAAATATGAAGGCAATTAAAAAGACATCTAAAATAAACAGCTTTTTTTAGAAAAGGCGAGTAAACCAAACGGTTCCAGAAATTTCGAAATAAGACTTAGCATGTTCTTCGCTGAGCATAATGTTGCGCTGCAAGTGGTGGACCATTTAATCCCACTCTGAAATAATAAAAAACTCTGAGCTCGGAAGAAAGAAGTGCACCAACATAATAAAAAATGAATTGGCAAAAGAAGAAAAATACAATTTAGTTAAAAAATTAAAAGTAAACAAATTTTCCATAATGATCGATGAGAGCACAGACATCGGACTCAATAAGCTTACGTGTCTCATGGTGAGATTTTTCGGCGAGGAAAGCGAGCGGCTTGTGGTTAAGCTGCTGGATCTAATTCCAATAAGAACTGGATGCACTGCAGAAGCTCTGCACGGAATTTTTAAAAAATCTTAAGCAAACAATTCAATTTGGACTTTGCAATTGCCTCATTATGTAGGGAATTTCGTAGGGAAAATTTTTTGTAAGCGTAGGGAAAAGTAGGGAATTTTTTTGGGTTGTGTAGGGATTTTTCAAAAAACCATTTACCATCACTGCCTGAGACCATTAGGACCAAGACATCGGCATATTATTACTTTCTTATTATATACTTATCTATAAAATCAATCAATAAAATTTCCATTAGCTGCAATAACCTTCTCTATCCCGATCCAGAAACGATTGCATACCCGAATTAAATGCTTAGTACTCAATTTCATCATAACGGTATTAATTGCAGCCGTCCTAGAAGAAATGGTATTATGAAAGTGCTTATTTGTTTCAGACCCAACTACGTTCCATACGTAGTAATCCAAGGGACTAAGGTGGCTGCCAAGCTTATGTCGTCAGCGTTGTCGATGGAAGAGGGTATTTCTGGAAGATGTCTGTATGTGCTGTCAACGCGTACACTATCAATCCAGGGTTTTACTACTGTCTATTAAACCTCGCTATATGCAGCAGAATTCACTCGAAATCCTTGAGGAAAGAAGTGCTGGTCACAACACTTAAAACCATAACAGTAGCTGGAAACTTCGTGTGCATGACAACAGGAACCTCTGTAGGTTTGGGAAATAGCCATCCCTTGATTTGTGCTTCATGGTATCCTTACCACCGGACGCTGTCCTACACGCAGACACGGATATATTTTTATAGTGTCATAACATTGCCAAGCATGAAAGGATATTTCAATATTTTCATCATCCATTCCCACCAATATGTTTAAAATACTGTCGATTGATCGCAAAGAAGCTACCAGCCATAGTTGGTGTTTTAAATAAACAAATGAAGAAAACAAAGAAATATGTAAACAAAGCGAATTCGGCTCGGCACATATTTTTGACAGAAGTGCCAAAAGTACCGAATCCGCCCAAGGCGAATTGATCAGCTCTTCTAACGATGTAACCTTCTTATATAGGTACGCCTTCACAAGAATGATATAGAAAATGATTGCGCCTGCCGTGTCGTAAGAGTCCATATATAAACAAACAAAAGGTAGGGGAATTACTTGTTTGTGAAGAGGAAGAGTAGGCGAACGCTTTAGAAGTAACCAAACACAAAAAATTATACGTACACACACATACATTCTTGCCACGGCATTTTTCGCATAAAAACGCGAAAAACTGCACTTGGAGACTTATAAAAATAAAGGGTGGGCCATGTAAAATTTGCTTTCTGAATCGGCTATAAAAAAAACTAATCAATATTTTTTCAAACTTTTTTTTTTTATTTTGAAGATTGAACATTGTCATTTATGAATGAAAAATAATATCGTACAAATGACGGCCACGACTAGCTTTACAGTAGGCCATTCGATCAACCCAATTTTTAAGCACATTTTCGATTGTTTGGGCTCCAATTTCATGAATGGCAACTTCGATTTCGTGTTTTAAAGCATCAATCGTCTCTGGATGGTTCGCATAGCATTTGTCCTTAACGGCTTCCCACAAAAAATAGTCCAACGGGCTTAAATCACAGCTCCGAGGCGGTCAATTGATATCGGAATTTCGGCTGATTATTCGGTTTTTAAAAACGGTAGCTAAAAGTTCGAGTGTAACTTTGGCAGTGTGAAAAGTTGCACCGTCCTGTTGAAACCAAATGTCGTCCATTTCATCCTCTTCAATTTTTGGAAACAACTCGTTGAGCATGTCACGGTAACGCTCGCCATTTACTGTAACCGCGGCTCCTCGCTCATTTTCGAAAAAAATGGCCCGATGATTCCGCCGGACCAAAAACCGCACCAAACAGTGACTCGTTGTGGATGCATTTGCTTCTCTACAGTAACGTGTGGATTTTCTGAGCCTCGAATATTATTGACGTAGCCACCGATGTGAAAATCAGAAAAGAAGAAGATGACTCACCACTTTGGAACCAATTTTGTTCAAGCGTATAGCGTCCCATTTCGTAAATGTCAAACCTTTAAGTAAATTATGAACACATTTGACATGTCATTTGTGTTACCATTCTCAAAAAAATAGGTGGTTCAAAAAGCTATATGGCCCCCCCGTTATAATATCAATTTGTGCTTTAACACACGGCACTTCGTTTTCAATAATTTGATTAGTTTAAATCTCACAAGTCACAATACTAATAAGATATGATACTCAATTCGCCTTGGTTACACCTCATAAAACTGGTATAACTCACTATTTTACAAAGAAATGTAACTTTAGGCAGCTCTATTCCAGCGCTGCCAAGATATGTTTATTTATTCAAGTTACTTCATCTATTCGCCACTTGCCAACGCTTGGCAGAAAGAAGTGGCCTAATATAACACGTGACAGGATTATACCAGTTCTAGGTACCACTTGGTATTTCTAGATGTGCGTGCTTATTTAAAGTTGTTGTTACAACGTTTTTTTCTGTCAGGAAAATTTCATAAACATAAATTGAAACTTTAAAAATAAAACTCAAAATCTAAAAACAAACTACCAAATCATTGAAGCCAATTTATACAAAAATTAAAAAAATACGCGCATAAGGGACTTTTAAGAATGACATGGTAGAGGCGCGGCCCATGAGTCAAAAACTTGCATACAGACAGCACTGCAGGGAAATATCAAAATTACAATAGCAACATTTTCGAATATCAACGCATAGCGAATAAAAGGAGGTAAGAATTTATATCTGCCCGCAGCATTTCAATGATTTTCCTTTTGATTTCTCATTCCGCTTGCAGTAAAGCGAAATTGAGCATATTTATCAATATTTTGTGCAATTCTGCAAGAACTTTTTTGTGGCACCCCTGACAACGCGCCCCATACTACTGAGTGGAAAGTAATAACAAGAAAAAAAAACAAAATAATAAAAAAATGGGGGAGGAAGAGATGAAGAAGAAAATGTGCCCGCAGAAGAAGGATCCCACAGACGACCAGAGTTTGGGAAAGGCGGCTTTGTTGGCAACTATTGGTTTTGCAGTCGGTTTGGTGCTTTGCGCAACGACAGCGGGTGCGGCACCAGCAGCGGCAGCGGCGGAGTAAGCAGAGGAATTAATACGCACGTAACACAAAGTCTTTCGATGATGGGCGACGATGCAAATCATTGTCGATGTTATTGCAAACACGTCTGCCGAAGAATGTCCCCAGTGTGTATTTTGGCACATGTGCTTGTTCTTACAAACAAATAACAGAAAAAAACATCTTTATTCAATGCAGAAATTTATATGATTCAGAAAAATGAAACGAAACGCAAAATTTGGAACTATTGCACAATGATGCAGGAGATGTCTTCAACTTTGCAATTTCTTAAAACCGTTTATGACATTCAATTGCATGTTAAAATAGCCAAAAAATTAAAAAAAAAAATGTTTACATTTTCGGACGACAACCCCTTTTCTGCGAAGAAAAACTTTCTATAATATTAAAAACTAAAAACACTTAACCTTCTTGCTTCTCATAACTAATTAGGGTATTCAATTTACTTATCACGGGAGCAGAACTAAGACAAAAATTAAAACTTTTTTTACCAGAAATCAAGCTGAAACCACTACGGCATAACAAGATACATTTACAGGCTGCGACAAAACGGTAGCACATAAATATTTTTTAATAGTTTTGGCTATTTTGATGTTTTTTGACTATTTTTGCTTTTTATTCAAGTATACATAGGTTATTATGTCACAAAAACCATATAAATCCATTTTTCAGTTGTATACAAAAATGTTAAAAACTCCTGACGGTGTTGCACATTTTCTCAATGTAACATTGAGTCATAATTGATATACAGGGTGGGCCTATTTTTTTGAGAATGGTAACACAAATGACATATCAAATGTGGTCATAATTTACTTAAAGGTTTGATATTTACGAAATGGGACGCTATACGCTTGAAAGAAATTCGGAAATATTGGAAACCTATTTCCAAAGTGGTGAGTCTTCTTCTTCTTTTCTGATTTTCACATCGGTGGCTACGTCAATAAGCAAAATTTTCGGGGTTGGGGCTAAAAAAATCCACGCGTTACTGTAGAGAAGCAAATGCATCCACAACGAGTCACTGTTTGGTGCCGTTTTTGGTCTGCCGGCATCATCGAAAATGACCGAGGAGCCGAGGTTACAGTAAATGGCGAGCGTTACCGTGACATGCTCAACGAGTTGTTTCCAAAAACTGAAGAGGATGACATGGACGACATTTGGTTTCAACAGGACGGTGCAACTTGTCACACTGCCAAAGTTACACTCGAACTTTCTTTTGGCTACCGTTTTTGCATTCCGATATCAATTGGCCGCCTCGGAGCTGTGATTTAAGCCCGTTGGACTATTTTTTGTGGGGAGCCGTTAAGGACAAATGCTATGCGAACCATCCAGAGACGATTGATGATTTAAAACACGAAATCGAAGTTGCCATTCATGAAATTGGAGCCCAAACAATCGAAAATGTGCTTAAAAATTGGGTTGATCGAATGGCCTACTGTAAAGTCAGTCGTGGCAGTCATTTGAACGATATTATTTTTCATTCCTAAATGACAATGTTCAATCTTTAAAATAAAAGAAAACAAGTTTGAAAAAATATTGACCAGTTTTTTTTTAGCCGATTCGAAAAGCAAATTTTACATGGCCCACCCTATAAATAGTTATAGTTTCTGTTGTTTTTAAAACTAATTAGCCTTCCTCAAGGTGGTTTATCCAAGTTTAACTTAAGCCTTTTTGATTTGCCTGAGCTACAATAACATTTGGCATTTATTTACTTACATATGCACATACATACATATGTGTATAACCTGCAAAATGCTTTAAGCCGTCCTACTTCAGACCACTCAACTCATATACTTCATTGCCCGTCCGGGGTATTTGTATGCCAAGACCATGATATATTTTTCCTGTAAAAATAAGTTAAATTTTGAAAACATCTTTATAATCCTAACATATTTTCACAATAGATCAGCTCTGGTCGCAGTGCGTAATGGCCTTCTAATAATAATAACCCTAACATATGTAAAGGGTGCGCAGATCTCTTTCCAATAGAGCTTTTTTGACAGATCGCGCTATTCATTTTTCAGCATTCATTGGCATTTCATCGTGGAAAAACTTAAGACAACCAGAGCAAAGTAGAACAAAAAAAAAAAAAAACGGTTACTCGCCAAGCGCGTGCGAGTTCGTTAAAGATCCGTTGCAATCGAATTGGTTTTCAGACAAACGAGAAACGGTCAACAACTATTTGAGACCTCTGCTTTAAAATAATTTCGAACTACAGTATGGTCCCGTTCTTTTTATATTTCGTCTGTAATGTTTAGAGCTTTATTCCAAATTTTTCGCCTATTAATATCTCGCTTATTTCTGCCCATTTGTTTTTTTTTTCTAACCATTTTAAATTCTAAGCTAATCTTATTTGATTTAAAACCTTAGGCCAGAAAACGTTTCTTTTTAAACTATTTTAGTTATTAGACGTGGGAGCCCCAAGACTTCATATGCAAAGATTGTGTTTTGGATATATCATGTCAGTCCATAATTTCGTGCGTTTTTTAAAGGTGGGTTTAAAATTTATAAAATAGACGTTTAAAGTACTTATTAATAAATAATATATTTTCCTTCATTATTTACAATGTCTTCCCAACGTTTAGGCAAAATTTTAATTCCCTGCTCAAAAAATTGTTTGTCCCAGGAGCGAAAATACGCTTCGATATTCCTTTCTATAGCTTCTTTTGAGGAGTAGTTCTTGTTACTCATATGGAATTGAAGTCCACGGAAAAGGTGATAATCACAAGGTGCTATATCCGGAGAGTATGGTGGATGCGTCATTAGCTCCCATCCGAGCTCGTTCAGCTTGCCTAATGTTTGCCTGGCGGTATGAGGCCTTCCGTTGTCGTGGTGAAACAAAACTTTGCGTCTATTCACTGAAGACGGTCGATTTTTGTTAAGTGCCTCATTCAGGTTTGATAGCTGGTGGGAATAATAATTAGCAGTTATCGTCTTGTTTTGTTCCAGAAGTTCATAATAAACAAAACCGGTCATATCCCACAAAATAGACAGGAGAATCTTCTAGGGATGAAGGCCATCTCTAGGGGTCGGTTCTGGTGTTTCATCTTTATCTAACCATTGGCGTTTGCGAACAGGATTATTGTAAAGGACCCATTTTTCATCACCAGTAACGATACGGTTCAAAAAACTTTCTTCTTCAAGCCGTTGCAGCAACTGAGAACACACATTCACTCTCAGCTGAAGGTTGACGACGGAAAGTCTATGCCGACCCCATTTTCCCAGCTTTGAAACCTTTCCCAACTGAACGAGGTGCCTGTGAACTGTTCCATGCGATGAATTTAACCTCGGAGCTATTATATCGACTGTCAAATTTGGCTCAGCTTCCACGAGTTCGTGCAAGGCGTCGGAGTTAAAGACTTCAGGACGACCAGGGCGCGGGGCATCCTCCACGTCGCAGTTACCACTTTGGAATTTTGAAAACCACTTTTTCGCAGTCCTTACACTCACGGTATCCTCTCCGTGAAGAGTGTTTATTTCTGCAGCAGCAGTTGTTGCATTTTTACCGCTTTTATAAAAAAAATACAAAATATGACTCCTATACGCGTTCAAAGATTCTATTTTATTTTTTAACAACACGTGCTTCTATCCCCCATTAAAATCACTTGTTGAATGCACAATATATCAAAGAAAATATAAGTAGTTCCGTTATATTCCGCGAATAATTTTTTGTATGCAAAAATCGTACAGAGGTGAAATTATGGGTAAAATACGAACGAACTTATGGACTTACCTGATACTTATAGTTTGAGTGTACTCAAAGCGTGCGACCACACTCGATACCTGTTTCTAATTAACATAAATAGCATAAGTAGTGCGCGGGCTTAACAATTTGCGTTAATAATTGCAGTTCTAATTGGTCTACATTCTCAAAAAATACATGTGCTCATATTACCTAATTTGCTACAATTTTATTTTAAATTCCGGATCATTCACATGAATTTTGTTTATATTTTTGTTTGCATTTAAGCACTGTGTACTTAATTTCGACTTCAAATGCTTCTACTTTGGCATAGCTTTACTGCACATTCACTACAGCCACACCAAATATACGAGTACATATATATATAGGTAATATTATTTAACATTTGTTTGGCGCTGAATTTCAACTTGCCCTTTCCAAATATTTGTATCACTTAAAGCCACAGAAACCCCGCGAAAAATATGTCGGCAAACAACGTCCAAATGTTACGTGAAATTTGCCACAGTTATTAAATTCCGAACTTAGTTGTGGAACTTTGATTCATGAAAATTTACTAATTTCTAAATTATATTTCTGAAATGTTGTAATATTTAAAGCTTCATTTCAGATAACAAACAAAATATTACAAACAGGTAAAGTGGATGAAATTGAGTTTTAGCTATTTTAAGCGTAACTCAATGCAGAAAAATTAAAAATAAATGTTTTACCCTAGAATATTAACCATCGGCAATAGGCAATATGACACACTAAGTGCACTAGAAGTGTAACCAATTAAAAAGGCCATAAATTTACTTTCGAAAATTATTCCATTAAAAGTAAAAAATGTGTGAAAATAATACAAAATTAAGAATCAATTTATTTTTGCTCGATATGACCACCTTTTGCCTTGACTATGGCACGTAGACGATCCAGAAACGAATCTAAAGTTGGCCGAATATGACTTGCAAGTATTTTGGCCCACTCGCGGACAAAGACTTGTTTCAGCGCTTCGAAACTAGTGAATCTTTCTGTTTGGACCTTGCTCCAAAATGAAAGAAAATAATCCATCGAATTGGCGTCTAGATGTTATGAAGTTCGGAACGTTGTTTTTTAGCCATTCTTGGTTCACTCGAGCTTTGTGAGACGATGCAGAGTCCTCTTAAAACGTCCATGGTCTGCCACCGAAATTTTTTTCTGCCCACGGTTTCAAAGCAACCTCCAGAATACTTCTCCGATAATATTTTCGTATTTACCTTGACGCCAGGCTCGATGAAAATGATTGAAGAGCGCCAATCTGCGGTTACAGTGGCCCAAACCTTTACCTGTGGCGGGTGCTGCCTCCTGGTGGCCAATCGATGACTCAAATTCTCGTATGAACCGTCGGTAAAATAAACCCTATCGTTTTGGGAGTTCACGAATTGCTCAATTTGAAAAATGCTCTCGTCAGAAAACACAATGTTCGGAAATTGACCTCTTTCGGGCAAGCATAGCAACTCCTTCGTTCTCTCAGGTCTCACTTGTTTCTGCTTTGCTGTGAGATCATGCGCCTTTGTACTTTGAGACCATTTTTCAGTACGCGGCGAATGCTACGGTCAGATATTTTCTGTTCTTTCACCATTCGATTGTCACTTTGCCGGGGATTTCGTTGAAGTCGCTTCTGCATTTTTTGAACCATTTCAAATGAACTTGGAGTGTTTTGATGACCACCTCCATGACGTTTCGCAATGCTACCATTATCATGGTAACGAGTAGCGATGCAATAAACAAAAACTTTATTTGTCTTAAAGTGCTCGAGTTCACGAACAATCGCTGGTTGTGATTTCCCAGCCAAATATAATGCAATCACACGAATACGTTTGAGATCCATTGCTGATTTTCTTTTTTCGCGTTTACTCTCAGCAAAATGATTCCTCACGCTTGTAAACAATACTCTGGTCTGTCATTTAGCCACCCCGTGCATTCTACGAGTATATATATCTACATATTATAATATCCGCTGAAAAAACGCACAGCCCTTTTGGTTATAAAATTTGATACTTCATTTGTTGTGTATTCTTTCACTTAAAAATCAACCCGATTTCGGAAGCACTTCAGGCCTTTATCTATTATATTAAAGTTTAATGGGCCATAACATGAGACTGCAAACTAGTTTTCTAAAAATGCTGGTAAAAAAGTTGCAAATTTTGATGAATTTTATCTGATTCAATGCTTAGAATTTTGATTCATATGGCTTTGGTCATCGAATGAACTATATTTTTGTTGCAATTTGCTAGTGACGCCATAAAAATTTATAATCGTAAGGGGTGCGAGGTTTCGTTCGACGGGTGTCCAATATACAAGCTCGAGTTCGCCCAAATTCTAAAATGCTTGCATACACACACACATACAAGAATATGTGTTACTTATATGTGCCACGGTGTTATCACAGAAGAGAAAAAGTATAAGGTATAAAACGATTTAAATATTTCATAAATGCAAATGCTAACTTAATTTGAATTATATTGGTTTGCCAATATACGAGTGAAATCATATTGACGTTTTTTTAATATCAGATAGCTTCAGCCTAACTGCCAAATTAGCTGTCACTTTTGTGATGATATCCAATTACGGGCTGTCGAAATGTTACCACAAACTGCCACATTACAGCCAAACTTTCCTGATTCGATGCATATCTCAGCCTGTACATATAAACATATACTCCAATACATACATGAACGACATGAGTTTTAATAACTTGCATGTCTGCTTGTCTGCGGCAGAGCGCCCCACCAACTAACCGCAGCTCTATTGATTTTATTATGCCATTATTATATTCAGTGTTTTGTTTATTTCAACATTTATGTATGTATGCATGTTTTTCCTTATAAATTGTTATATAAATATGTATGTATGTATATGTGTTCATAAATACACATATGCGGTACTACTTGCGGTGAGTTGCTCCATGTTGTCATTGCATTTGCCTCCTAAAGAGTTACTGTCCTAACTCTCTCTGGACAAGTTAGTACAAAGCTGATGAAGAGTGGAACAGTTTGCTGTCGGTATCCCACTAGTAGTGTCGCTATTTATAATAGGCAATTGTACGTTTTTATTTTATTCTATTTAATTTAATTAAAACGAGTAAGGAAGTCTAAGTTGTAACCTTGCACGTTTTAGTAAAATTTTATTTGGATTTAAAAAATAAAAAAAATGGAGATATGAAAAAATGACACATCCAGATATGAATAAATAACACTGAAGCCTTGAGCTCTGAGTCATAGGAAACAGGGTTTGATGATTAAACTTCCCTGCCTACCAGGTAGTGGTGGCACCGACAGGTGGAGGCAGGGCTTATGTTTTAGAAGATCCATCTGGCTAGTGTCTATATATGATATTTGTATTTATTATAAGCTATGAAAAACATATAGATTTTTTGCAACCATATAAATTTCAGGACTGGATCGCATCTTTTCCTTCTAAGCCAAGTTCTTACAAATCTCTATAAGGTTTGTCACATACTGAGAGAATGCGCCATGGTAATAGTGGTTGTTATTCCCAAAGGAGTCGCGGCCTTGCATGTCAAACTAAATTATTACAGACCTATAAGCCTATCGCTTTCTTGTCAATATTTTGGAGCGGTTATTGTATCGGCCACCGTAGCCTATTGAATTCGTGCGTAACTACATAGGAAGAGCGTAGTTTCGATTCTCCGTACATGAAGCACCAAAGTGATATAAAACAGGTTTTCTTCTAATAACGGTCGCCCGCGGCAGGCAATGACAATCCTTCGAGTGTATTTCTGCCATGAAAAAGTTCCTCATAAAAAATATCAGCCCATCGGAATCGGGTTAATTCTCTAGGTCCTCCATTTGTGGAACAAAATTAAGACGCACACCACAAATAGGAACAGGAGTTCGACCAAACGCTCAAATAGGGTGTATGCGCCAATTATGTACACATATATATTGTACATCTACATCTGACAAGAAATCCATTGGAATAGCATCTTACCATATCAGCACGCATACCGCTATTAGGAAAAACTTTGTCTATGATTTGGTGTTTCGTGCACGGAGACTCGAACCTATGTAGTAGCCGTGCACCAACTCATGCTATAGCGGTGTTCATTGCATTTACAAAAACATAATATACGTAAAACTGCCAAGAAAAGAAGCAACGACCTCGGCGTGAAGACCCTTAATATAGGCGTGTATATGGGATACTCATGTATGTATGCATAAACATGTAGCATATACATATATTTTTCCTCTCTTCTCAGTAATTAATCAGCAATCATTAACCAGCTTTGTAACGCATTATCACGAACAAGTATTTCAATTAAATTCGAAAAGTCAGCGTTGACATAAGATTTAAATGGTAATCCATGGAATTGCAACAAGCGATTGAAATTGTTTTCCAACGAATTGAATCGAATAAAACTGCTGAAAGTTGAAATGAGCGTTGAGCTGTGCTGTGGCCTGGCGTGCAATTTAAATTGTCGTGCTACACTCACAGTCACACTCATCACATGTATTCGCATACTGAAGTGCACATACATACACACACACACATAGGAAATCTGAAAACTGATAGCACGTTCAAGGGAGACATACCTACACGTACAACGAAATTTTCAAACACTTTTCAACGCACCGCACAATAAATGAATGTTAGGAGCCCAGCGAAGCAACACAAACAACAATAAACGACAGCCGACAATGAATTTCATCAATCACCCGAGTTGACGGTGAAATTCCCAAAGAGTTGATGAGCCGGCGGAATGCCGCAAAATTACTTTTGTTCTTACTCGTTCGCCTTCAGCCTTGAAGGGATGGCCGCGCGGCAGTAAAGAGTGTGACTTCCTAGCAATGTTCCAATGAAGCTGTGAATACCTGCGCTTAAGCACAATGATTCAATGAAGGTTTGCGAAACTTTTTCGATTAATATCGAATAAGTTTTAGCGAAGCGCGCAAAAAAGAAGAAGCTGATTGGAGGGGGAAGTCTGGAGGTATTGTCATGTGCACAGGGTGGTCCAAATGTGGATAAGTTTTCGAGTTATATGTGACACTGACAAATTTCTTTCCGGAATATAGCGGCTTAATAATATAGTTGGTAATGCACCTCTGCAATATGGGATCAGTCTTTTAATACTTGAACAACGGTTGAAACTATAGGGTGCGCTTTCAAATAACGGAACTGGAGCTGCTATAGGAGAAGATGGGAAAATGGCGAAATGTCAACGATCGCCGGTTGTTTTTTTTTTCATATGAAGTATCACTCGCTTTAGTGAAGAAAGTAAGTAAAACTCCTTTCATAATAGAGCCGGGAAAGTTCTTAGTGCATTTTCCTATAAACGGAATGTTATTTCACATACTTTGAAGGCAGTCTTCATCGAAATGACAATTTACTGCGACAAATGCAACACAGGAGTTTGCTACACCACTTTTAATAATACAAATTTTTAACAAAATTTTTTTACTTTATAGAAAATATTTTTTTAATTAAACTGTAAAGGCAGATCAAGTTAGAATCATTGGATTTTAAATTGAAATAAAGCAACGAAAATTCAATTTGATTAGGTAATCTTTATAATTTTTGTGTAGAACCCTTAAAAAAACTTTATTTTTAAAAAATAAACACCAGTTTTGAACGGAGTTCCTGGAGGTCTTCGTTTGGTAACTCGTGAATAACTTTAATAATGATGGTTTCCAATGCTTCAATCGAAGCTGGTTTATCCACAAAGCATTTAGACTTTTCATACCTGCAAAATAAAAGTCCAAGCGTGTGATTTTACACGATTTTGGCGACCACTCCACTTGTCCGAGACGTGGGGTAAATTGCGAAAACGTAGTAAATCCATTGTTTCACGGGTTGTATGACAAATAGCGCAGTCTTGTTGGAACCAAATGTTGTGGAAATCACGGACTTCAATTTCCGGCACCCAAAAGTCGTTCATCATGGATTCACTGCGTGCGACATTCACTGTTATATTGGCGTCAGTCTCGTCTTTGAAGTAATAATCCCGATGATTCCTCCATCCCATTGGTCACACCAAACGGTTGTTTCAATAGTTATAAAGGTTGTTCTTGAAGGAGTTCGGGTTATTCTTTAGCCCAAGTAGCCATTAAACTAAAAATGGGCCACATCGCTGAGCAAAATTCGTGCCCCAAAATTCGTACTCGAAGATAGGAAGATTGGGGCCTCAAATCTTGGAGTAGCTGTATTTCATACGCTTTCAAACTAAGATCTTTGCATATAATCGCCCAGTAATGTCATGAGATAGGCCATATTGTTGAGATCGGCGTCCAGTCGATTCTTCCGGGTCTTCGGAAAAACTCTCATTTACAGCCGCATTATTCTCTTCACTTCGAGCTGTACGTGGTTTAGTCGGTCGAAAATCAGCAAGTAATGTAAAATTATTTTGAATTTTGCCGATGGTTTGCCGAATAGTGTGTTCGGTAAGACGGTTATGTACACCATAAGTAGACCTGAGCGCGCGATGAACACTTTTCACAGAGCGTCGATTTTCGTAATACAATTGTAAACGTTATTACAATTTGTAAACGTTGTTGAGGCGTAAGTCTTTCCAAGATAAAATATCAATGAAAACCGAAGAAAATTTGGTATTTAGTTTGACAGTCAGAAAAGAAAAGAGTACCTCCAATCTGATCACCCGTTATTTGTATAAGTATATGTACAGATTGGATGGCGATAGGCAACTCGTGGTGAAAGTGTAACTGCGCGTGCTGGCAGAACTGATTTAATGCGTAAATGAATGGTGGAGGGTGGGTAAAATGTTTCCTTCTAACTATCTGTCTGTACTGCTATGGCCTTCACTAAGTCAGCTAACTTACTTTATAAGCCAACAACTTTTGTGCTTTTACCTGCTTGCACAAAAACAACAGCAATAGAAACAAATGTTATGCTGGTTTGTTTTTAGCTTAGAAGGCAGTGAGATTGACAGTTAGTTGGTTGAGTGAAGAAGCAAACAAGCTGCCAAATCGAGGCATTCCAATCGTTGTATTAGAGTTAGAATTGTTGCTGTTTTTGTTTTGCTGGCATGCTGTTTGGTTTGATGCACGTACGTGGCAACTTTATCTCTTCAACTGTTTATCCAGTAAGAATTAAGCCGACAACAAGAGCTAAATATGCTCAAAGCCATACGAATACTTTCCGTTCGCCGCAAGCAGAATATTTTGTTTCTTATGTGTAGAGAATTGTAGTTGGTAAATTGTTTATAAGTACCTACATACTAAACATGTCTACATATGTTTATGTGTGTGTGCGTTTGTTACTAAGAAAATAATGAAATAAGTGGTACATAAAATCAATTTGATCAAAAAGTTTACTTTTCTTATTGTTTTTTGTTAATCTTTGTGATTTGATTTGGTATTTGAACGTAATTAAGGAGAGAAACTCACACAAACTGATTTTTATCGATTTTTCTAGTAACTTTATTGTACATATACTACAATATATTCGTCTTTATAGGTATAGCATATGCTTATGTATTTACTAGCTTATGATTTTGGAAAGAAATTAAAATTATAAAACCCCTACAGTAATATTTTTTTCTTTAGCAAAATAAATACTTAAATTCATACAGACAATTAAGTGCCTACAGAGAAGTTTAGTTTTAGGTTTTAGCTTTATTAAGATACCTCAAATTCCACTGTATTTTTCATTGAATAGACAGCGAGTGCTACGGAAATCAAAATTGCAATCTTATGGAAGATGGGCGTAGTTCTTATTTAGATTTCAGTAACTTTCAAATCCGTACTTCGTATGTTTATATTGATCACCATGATTACTAATACTTTGGGCCAAGAGCGAGGCAGGGCAAAATAAGACCCTATCTCATTGTGCACCCGAGTTATCATGCGCGTGGAGGGACTCGTCTGTCAGACTAAATCGATTCCTTTGAATATTTTAAAATATAAATGACTAATACTGCCTTTATTCAGTGGGACGAAGTTAAAATACCTTTATACCATATGGCATTACCACCTAAATAAAATTACATACAGAGAAACCTCTCCGAACGGACACCTGTATTAGACGGACATCGCCCTTGGCCAGGCATTTTTTCCTATACCAAATTTTAAGTGTACATTTGGGAACTAATTACTTTTTCTTAAGCGAGCAATCTCTTGGCCAGACGCTGCAATTATTTTTAATAAAATTAACACAAAAACCTCGCCGTTGAGCTGACGCGAACCTGCTATCAAAAGGCATTAAAATTTCTTTTCAAATCAAACAAAAACCTTTGTTGAGTGGGCGCGAACCTTTCGTAAGCGGACAAAATATAAAAAATGTGAGTGAGCAGTGACTTATACATATATACATACTTACTTTATAGAAAATGGGGACTTCCGGATAATGATATTTTTTCATGCACACATCCAGTTTGGTTTGCGGAGTGGTTTGATAAATTATCACTCTGTCGATATTTTCTTTTAATATCGAAATAACTTTTCCATCAGTAATACAACTTCTCGAGGAGTGATTCAAAATTTTAAAATTTATTATTGGGCCTTTGAAGTTAAGCATATCTTGGTAAGCTTAAGTCCTCCACATATCATGATCTTTTATGGATAAAGATTCGGCTTGACTCTCCGCTTTGGCGTATCCCCTGGAACCACTCACTCCTGTTTTTGCTTCATATTGATGTATAGGCACCATTTCTCATCTCCCTTGGCAGTTCGTTACAAGAACCACTGTTTATGACCGCATGAAGATCGATGCCGGCCGAGATGCTTAGAAGCAATTTGAAGGTGACTTTCTTTGATTTATCATTAAAGCACGTGAGGCACTCAGACTCCCAATTTTTCGGTGAATTCCATTGAATAAAGGTGATTGAGATTCTTTTTGTAATCGCAGTATATTTTTCCCCTCAATTCATGACTGGTTTGGCGACCATTCTGTTTCAAAGGTGGTTTGAGACGATCTTCATCGAATTCAGAAGGACTTCCGCTGCTGGACATGTCATCGACGTCAAAGTCTCCATTTTTGAACCTGGCAAACCATTTTCGTGCTGTAGACTCGCCTATGACATCTTCTCCATGCACGTCGCAAATGTCATGAGCTGCTTCGGCAGCTTTTTGCCCTCGATGAAAAGCAAAGAAGACCAGGTATCGAAAATATTGATTTTTGCCTCCTGCGTATTCCATTTCTTAGTCTCAAAACTAATAAAAAATTAAATTGCTCAAAAATTAAATTAGGACAGTTTTGTTAGCAGAAAGAGTTCTATCGAATGAATACTTACTCTTTGCCAAACAGCAAACAAATCGTTGGAAAATGAAAGAAAATATAAAAACGCTATGAACTTATTCCCCGACCCAATAGAAATCTGTCAATTGAATTACAGCCCGAAGGTTGTTTGCCACCAGCCATACTGGCTTCCTTATTTGAGCTATCAACACTACTTGGAAATCTACCTCAAATTCTTATGAATTTATAACACTAGATAACCGAAAATCTAGATTAGGTTTTTTAGATTTAGATTTTCTTATTGATGAAAGCATGAACACTATACTATAGTAGTACCAAATAATTTAATGAACTTTTTTCAAACGACAAGACTTAGCCTCGCGTTTCATGCCCAATTGATGGTGTAAAATGCCTCAGATGATGGTTTTTTATCACAATTTCCTTGACATTGTGGACGTTTTCATCCATTGAAGATGTTGATGGGCGACCAGATCGGGACAAATCTTTCACGACTTCTCGGCCCTCTGCAAAAGCCTTATACCACCAGTAGACCCGTGTTTTTGATAAAGCACAGTCGTTATAGGCTTTTTGCAACATTTTCAACGATTCGGTACATGAAATCCCGTTCAAAACGCAAAACTTAAAACAAATTCTTTGTTCGATATTTTTATCCATAATGAAAATCGCAGAGCACACCTGCGGTTGACTAATAAAATTAAATGTCAAAAACGAGCTAATTCACAGACCGCACTCAAATTCTGCGACACTATAGAGTGCAGTTGTATCAACATTCTTTCAAACAAATTTAGATATATGTGTAACCCGCGCTTTTTAAATAAACAATTCCCGATATTTTTTTGACAGAATGTATTACGATAAGCATTCTATATGTACGAGCACCACAATCAAGCTGTGGCGTATGAGTAACGTTCTGAGGGTTTGTTTATTACTATTACATATTACGTTAACTAACCGAGCGAAGAACAAAATAAATCAAAATTTGGGTCAAGAATATGGAAATGGAAAGGAAACCAAAAATTTAGGATTCAGACCTCTTCACCAAGACCTACCATTTTCTGAACTGGCCTTCACCCAAATTAGGGAATACTGTTTTACAGATATATCTGAGTGCAATTAGGGCGGCCGCCGTAGCCGAATGGGTTGGTGCGTGACTACCATTCGGAAATCACAGAGAGAACGCAGGTTCGAATCTCGGTGAAACACCAAAATTAAGAAAAACATTTTTCTAATAGCCCCCACGGCGGGCAATGGCAAACCTCCGAGTGTATTTCTGCTATGAAAAAGCTTCTCATAAAATTATCTGCCGTTCGGAGTCGGCTTAAAACTGTAGGTCCCTCCATTTGTGGAACAACATCAAGACGCGCACCACAAATACGAGGAGGAGCTCGGCCAAACACCCAAAAAGGGTGTACGCGCCAATTATATATATATATATTAGGGACAGTAAACTGTCGCTCGGTTATGGCGGACCTCCGAACGCATTCTAATAAAACCAAATATCATTTAGAGGCAGCATAAAACTGTAAGTTGCTCCCTGCTCTTCAGCGGACACCTCTCTAGGGCGGAGTTGACTGACGGTGAGTGTCTGTCCAAGGTTTGTTGTGACAACTACATATGTGAAACAAAAACATAACGGGTAAAAGTGAATTTGAAGCCCTCATTAAAGTGGGCATATTTTTTGTGCAAGAAAACCATCACGCAACTCAAAAAAAGGCTTGAAAAGTACATATTTTGGAGACTTTTCACCATCGATTGGAGTATCTATCACTTCTGTACTTTAGGTCCCCTTAACCGTTGTTAAAGGAAAACCGCACAAATTTTTTCTTAAAAAAGTGCAAGACAGATGGAGTTCTACCTCATCGTGTACTACACTGAAAATTTCTTTGGTCTTAGTGGGGCAGAAACAGGTCACTTAAAGTGCTAGGGATCTCTCGTTATTCAATTTTCAAACTCATAGCGGGGTCATTTGGTGATCGTAACTCATGCGAAGAAGCTTGGACTTCCGTACAACTCCCATTGCAAAAGCTGCGGGGATCCAGCAGAGGAAGAGGCTGTTGAACACATTTTTGCAAATGTCGGGGCTTGGCGGCTAGGCGCTTGAGGTTAATGGCTGTAAATGGTTTTTCTTCCTTTAAGTTTTGTAATCTTTCGCAAGTAGCGGTCTCCAATATGGCTCCAAAACGGTCCTCTAGTGCTACTTGTAATGGTACTCGTGCCATCTAACCTACCTACTTACTTTGAAGCCACAGACAAAACCATATAATGTTAAGAGTATCAAAATCATTTTCAAGTTATTTTACATAGAATTAGCAGTTTAATGTTATTTGTAAAAAAAGGTTAAAATTTTCTATGTAAATATGGCAAGTTTTTCACGTATTAAAATACTAACTATAGAAAAATCATGCCCAACCAGACCGATGGGATTTTCGTTATTATTTTTGCCACTAAATTACCGATATCGAAACATGACAAGCACCAACAGCCATTCACGTCTACGAATTTTTTAGCAACTGTGCTTAATTTTGCCTCCTAGTTATGAACAGTTTTCACTTTACCATATAATTCAGAATATTTTTAGAATTTCAGCAGCGTTGCGCCGTCATGGCATTCCAACGGAACTGTTTATATGTAAGCAATATTGGTAACTTGCATCATAAATTAAGTTGCCGCTATGCTTTATTATTACTATTTTTTCGGTTTTTTTGAAACGAACAGAGGCTGTTCCCCATTGAGTTATGATCATAATTCCATCACAAGCAGCTATATGTTTTTATGGGATAAAAAAGCCGAGTCGTAAAATTTTAACAACAAGTCCGTTAGTTGGAAAATTTGGTAGTTTGACTTTTTTTGCAATTTCTCCATTGACCAGTTAAGTGGTTATTTTCGACTCCCCATACCTGCCACTCCAGAAAAACTCTATTCAACAGCTGACAGACAGTCTACTGATGCACTGTCACGTGCCTACATTGAAGTAAATATGAAAGTGTGTGTATATGTGTGTGTATGTAATTCTTTTTCCCAGGCCTTTTGAACTGCTTGCACTGGTTTTCGATGCTTCAATTTGCAAAATCAGCAGCAACCAACCAACCAATGCATGCATCTCAGCTAATCAGGCATGCAAATGGAAGCTGTCGTTTCTTTAGCGACTACGTTAGACATCTCTTACTCACTTCACCCTTGTGACATGGGATATGTTTAAAAATTTCCATGGCAAATAATAAATAGTGCTACATAAGGGCTTTGAGTAGTGATGGTTACAGATACACACACACACACACACATATTTATATGCATGCATCTACACATACCAACAAACTCATGGGGAGTAAAAGTTTCAGAGCGTTGTCGACGACAATAAATGACTGCGGCCAAAAGTACAAAGCGTATAAATAGCTGGAACTAAGCAAATTCAGTTTTGGAAGCAGTAAAGGCAGTAAAATGCCACTTCAATTTGGCTTCGTTGGTCAGTTGAGTGGATATGGCCAAGTGCGATTTATTGTGCGCTGGTAGAAAAGGGTCGCCTATGAAAATTGACTACCCAGACGACAATGTTCATCTTGTTGGAGTATATTACATAATAAGCATGTTTGAGAATGGAATGTGTGTAAGTTTTGGATGAAATTATTTAATATTAGGTGAAGTAAAAGGTTCTGAATGTTTTGCGCTAGATAACTTGAGTACTGTTTCACGATTTAAAGATAATATTACTTTTCGAAAAGAAGTTTTTTGGCAATTTAGTGTTTGGTGAAACCCGTCATGTGTTACAGCATTTAAAAAGAGTGCTAAAATAGTGAAAATTTGAAGCTGAAACACCGGATGAGGACATCCAAGATGAGCCACGCTCTGGCAGGTCAATTTTGGAAAATCTTGGTAAAATTAGAATTTGAAGGCTTGTCAGAAAACTGCTACGAACTATTTGTATTAAGATATTTGTAACTATGACAATTTAATCCCCGCAATAAACCGTTGCGAGCTTTTAATTTCATCAAACCGTTTACGAAATGGATAGATTTTAATGAAAATTGAGCGGTAGACTATTTGCCGTTTTCTTAGGTGACAGACACTTCATTACGCTGGATAAATACCTGTGTGATTTTATTAATAATTCCTTCATTACACTATACAGCACTAAAAATAATATATCTGAAAATTGATTCTGACATAGAGAACCACGTGACCGTACAAAGGGTTCTGGTAGAAGGGAGTAAAAACAAAAACAAAGTCGAGTATCTTATATTTGACAGTTCGTGTGTGTATCTAAATTTGGTTTAAGAGTAACTCAAAATTTCTATTCTTCACACATTCTTATGGAAAATCAGCTAAGAAAACTATATGATCTTTAAATTTTAGATATATGAAGTATTCAGCAGTTCCATGTAAAAAACAAGAGACAACTTTGTTGGAAACATTTTAACTTTGTAAGTATTCAATAGATGGGTTGTTCTATTTTTTTTTCCAAGAAAGGACAAAAAAATACTCATAAAAAAACGTTTTAAAATTTACCACATAAGTATTTGTCATCAATCTCTATTATAATGTCTTAATAGACCAAAGCGCAAATTTGAATCCAAACTTTAATAATTAAATTGATTAAGAGTAATTAAAAATGAAAAATATATTTTGGGAATAATTTCGTTAATGTGAATTGATGGAAGTGTTTTGGAAAAATTTTGCTACAAAGAATCGACACGAAAAACATTGGTTGGGAGAAAGTCGTTATTACATCTGATTTATATAAGCTATCAAATAAATTTTTTTATATACAATATAAAGGGTTTTTCAATTGGCGCGGGTCGATTTTGGCGCCCTGTGTCAGCCATTTTGTTTTGGTGACATCTGTCAAATCTTTTGTTTATTATTCAGTTGTTTATGCCAAATCATAATGGCAAGTTACACGATTGAAAAGCACGTTCAAATGATAAAACTTTATTATCAAAATGAGTGTTCATTAACGCAAACGTTGCTCGCATTGCGCCCATTTTTCGGTAGACGTGGTGGCCCTTCCAATTTCTTATGGCCCATATTGAACCATATGGACCTAGACGACATCTAGATCCAGAAGGACGGCGCTACGTGCCACACAGCAAACGCCATTTCATTCCATTTCAACATCTACCCGCCCTTATAGAAAAACCCTTTATATATTGTATATTTTTTTTTTTTTTTGTTAAGCGTACTTTGTTAAACAATAAAATCATATCAATTCTCTTTACTATAACCAGATTGGCGCAATTTAGATTTGATTTCGCTCATTAGGCGATGGACACCAGTTTATTAGCAGTTCATAGCAAGATGGCTATAATAATACGATGCTAGATCGGACCAGAACAGAACTGAGTCTTTATGTTGTTTTATGAATGGCAGCAACCGTTTTTGTAAGCACCTCGTCATATAAATTTCTTGATTTATATCCTCACTGGTAATGAACGTTTGCATTTCATACCACACTGGCAGATGGCTTGCCAAGCCAAATATATTTTAAGAAACTTCTCCAACATTTTTAGCTTAAAGATACCTGGGGCTCCTCCTCTCTTCGTTACAGTATAAAACTTAGAGTCCTGAATCTATTTGAAGCCAGATTTGATGCATGTTTCATCGTTCATAATTTATGAATATATTGAGTGTAAAATTTATACCTCTTATTTTGTTTATCATTTCGATTGGATCATAATATCTTTTTATATGACCACTAGCGAAAACCCGCCCGTTCCGCTGGTCATCTTTAAAAAAATCTAGATTAATTAATTAAATTAAGCCGAAAAATACTGCGTGTTTTTTATAAAAATTCTCGCCCATGAATAGTAATGAAAGAAGTTTTGAATAGTAGTAGCAATTAAAAAACGTTTGATGTGATTTAGTTTATTACTTTTTTTATTGTAATGCTCTTTGGTATACAATATTCTTCGTTTTTCCATGCGTTGTTGAATAAATGAACAAACCGATGGCTTACCAACTCTTGAGCATGAAACATAAAGTTGGCCATGAGAAAAACATGGGTATTCTAAATCAATACCACAAATTGATAAAGTTTGGCCTTGTGACTTATTAATAGTAATCGCGAATGCAAGGCGAACAGGAAATTGAAGACGTTTGAATTCAAACGGCATATCCGATGGTATCATTGGTATTCGCGGTATTAAAACGTCTTCACTAGAGTATTTTCCATTCAAAATTGTTGCTTCAATGACGTTATTCATCAATCTCTTAACTGTTTATCGAGTGCCATTACATAGTCGTGGTTGATTTATGTTTCCCAACATAATATCCGTGCTCCTATTTTCAAGTTTAGCATGTGTGGCGGTAATCCAGGTAAATCAAGGGAATTCAAAAATTCAGTGGGATAATTTACAATATCATCTTGATTTGTAACAGTGCCAACGGATCGATATGTTTGTTCTGGACTTGGTATGTTAGCCAAAATAGCCGCATTCATTTCATTCACATCTTTATTTTTGCCAGCCATGATGGCTCGTTCACTAAGCCAATAATGATTTTTGTAATTTTGAAGCAAATTTAGGTAAATAGTTTGAATTAACTGTTCTTTCGTTTGGCTTATTTGACAAAAGTTTGGTTGTAAAGTTATTAAGCCAGTTAAATTATCGACAGGAACTTTGCCATTTCCAATATCCAATAATTGCTGTGAAAATTTGCATAAGAACACGTACATTTGTAGTTAGTTTGAGTGTTTGAACATGTATCCACAAATATGATGATTTCAAACATGCAGCCAATTCACCTGCACCAGTTGCTCGAGGAATAACAGGGAGTGTTTGTCTAAAATCACCTGCCAGCAGCACTAAGGCACGACCAAACATTTCGTTTTTACTACGTAAATCTCGTAATGTCCTATCAAGCGCTTCCAGTGACTTTTTATGTGCCATCGTGCACTCATCCCATACAATTACGTGTGCGAAAAAGCGGAGAAGGAGAAGAGAACTGTTCTATTCCCCCCGCTTTAACCCAGCTATGTGTTCAGGTGCAAATGACTTTTTTGCGTGAAGTCTGATATAAAATAAGTTCTATTTACTCTTCTTAAATTTATATAAACTTTTCCAGGCGAAGTAAAAAAACTGACAGTATATTTGTGAGTGCACAGGTAATACGTAAATGTATGAATGTTATAGCTAATATCTCATATTAGCATAACCTTTCTGCAAAAAATTAAGGAAACGATCACCAATCACGCCGGCAAAGATACAATGAATTTTTCACCATAACTGACTTCAGATTAACGTTTATATAATAAGCGTATATGTAACATTTTAAAATTTGTTTAGATTTTTTTTTTAATTTTTAATAATAAGTGGTCTTCCTCTTTCTCTTTCTCTTCCTCGTCCTCCTACTCTTCCTCTTCCTGTAGCTATTCCTTTTCCTCTTCCATCTCAAGCTCCATCTCCTTTCTGTATCCCGGAAACGGGCAGTAAAAATTACTTCACTTAAAAGCTTTCATCAACAGCGTCCATCTGATACCCATATTGTACAAACACATCCAAGGGTACCTTGGTCCACCTTTTCGGCTATATCTTCTGACCCTGGTCACTCAGAGATCTAAAAAATACTCTGTATTAAAGCACTCATCAGTAGCTTTGATTTGATACCCACAATGTAAAAACACATCCTAGGGTTACCCGGGTCCTCGTTTTGGCCTTCGGCAGCGCCACCTGGTGGCGAATGGAATCAATAAGCATATTATACTAACCTTCACCGTGGAAAAATATATATATATACTAAATTTCATAATAATCGGCCCAGACACACACGACCAAAATGTATTAAATTCTAATGAATGCTATGTGCGGTAGAAAAAATACGTGAGGCAAAGAGCAAAAACACACTCACTTAACCGACGCACCGCACACACACGCGTTATCGGATTTCAAACAAACTTCACAGAAACCTTTACCAAAGTAACACCAACAATGTGTGATACTTTCATTGTTTTTCTTACACGCGTTGCTGAGATTACCCCGGACAAATGCACACTTTTTTTCGGCTTAATTTTTATATATATAGATAAACCTTTACTTTTGCACACTTTTTTGGCATATCCCACTGACTTGCGGGCACGTTTTGCAGCATCTCTTGCTTTTGTAGAACCATTTGGATGGTGACCGCATATATTCTAGGTACGTTCAAAAAATAAGGTGAAGGTGTAGATTTCGTGGGCCACATACATTCGACTTCCGATAACTATTTTTGTTTTATGTTGGCACATTAGTTTGTGAGAATCATAAACAAGACAAGTGTTTTGCGTGTTCGGCGATTTTCTGCTATCGAAAAAATGGACCAAAAAAGTTGAATCAAATTTTGTTTAAAAAATGGAATTAAGTGCTCAAAACACTTAAAATGTTGACAGTGGCATACGGTGAGAGTACTCTGAGTCAAAATAATATTTACAAGTGGTACAAGATTTTTACAGAAGGTCGAGGAGATGTGAATGACTCGCTCACTGTGGACGCCCTAGCACATCAACAACCGATGAAAATGTTGCGAAAGTGAAT
This sequence comes from Anastrepha ludens, assembly GCF_028408465.1. Taxonomy (NCBI): domain Eukaryota; kingdom Metazoa; phylum Arthropoda; class Insecta; order Diptera; family Tephritidae; genus Anastrepha; species Anastrepha ludens. The sequence continues at coordinate 45,123,468 of NC_071500.1, read as the reverse complement.
AAAATGGTTATGAAAAATCGTCGAATCACAAGAGAAGTTGCTGAGGATGTCGGAATGTCGCCATATCGATTGGCTCATGACATGTAATCTTTTCGGAGAGGTTTTTGCTCACTGTTTTCTTCCATTACCATGGCGTAGGGCATCAGGAGTTCTTACCACAAGGTTGTACAGTAAATAAGGAGATTTAACTTGAAGTTATGCGCCGTTTGCGTGAAGCAATACGAAAAAAACGCCCGCATTTGTGGGGAAAAAACGCATGGATTTCGCATCATGCATTATCACTAATCTGTGCGTATGCAAGATTATTTGGCCAAAAACAACACCGTTATCATGCTTCAGCCACCGTATTTACCAGATTTGGCCCCCTGCGACTTTTTCCTACTCCCAAGGTTGAAGAGATCCAGAAAAGTACGACGATTTCCGACGACTGAGGAGATAAAACCCGAACTGCTGAGAGAGCTCAAGGACATACCAAAAAGTGCTTATCAGAACTTCTACGAGGATTGGAAAAAACGCTAGCGCAAGTGTATTATATCTGAGGCGGACTACTTTGAGGTGGATAAAATAGAAATTGTTGAGTAAATAAATAATTTTTGAGAAAAATTTAAATTCACTTTATTTTTTGAACACACTTCATATTGGCTATATCAGGATGCGCACGGAATTTGGGAGCAATTTGAGTGTAAAACTAATTAGCTTTTATTTTGAAAAAAATTTAAAGAAACTTCACTATTTTTTATACAACATTAACTTATTATGTATCTATAAAACCATTCACTAATTCCACTAGCAGCAATAACCTTCACGATCCATATTTGGAAACAATTGCAATCAAATGCGTCTTATTCATATTGACCATAACGGTGTTAACTGCAGCCTTCAGAAAAGAACTGGTGCTATAAGGATGCTTATTGGTTTCACGGTCAACTACGCCACATACGAAATAATCAAGGGGCTAAAGGTCTGGGGAGTTAGGGAGCCATAAGTGCGGTGTTATGTGGTCATGAACCCTTTCAGCCATCCAATCTTCTGTTGACATCGCTTTTTGTGAAGGAGTAGAGTGCCGCTGAAAGATGTATGGGCTGTCACCGGGTATACTATCAATGCAGTAAAGAAGTGTGGTGGCATGAAATGTTCTTTGTTACCCACATCGCCTACAGTGGCTGGAAACTTCACGTGCGTGACAACAATAACCTCTGTACGACTGGAACATAGTAATCTGTCAATCTGATCATTTTTACGATTGGTCTTTTGGTATTGGTCAAAATTATTTTCGTCAGAAAAAGTTATAGCATCTCAGTCACTGTTCTCGTGTTTGCTCCGATATAAAGAGGCTTCTGCGCAAAATGGCGATCTCCGTGGACAACTTAACGGATAAGCGACAATGATCGCTTGCACTTCTTGAATAAATGCTGCAGATCGGACAGTGTCAGAACGTTGCTTGTGTTTCTTGCGTTTTGCAACAGATACTGCTTACATAAGTTTGCCCAGAAAGTTTGAGATTTCTAAATAGGTGCGATTTGCACATATATCCACAAAAACTGCATGATTCTTCATTTCTTGAGCTAAATTTTAGTCCTCTATATATTATCTCAAAAAGAGCACGAGAAAGTGATGGTTTAAGGAAGTTATAGCCATATATATGCATAACTAGCGTAGACATCTTGACAATCATTTATAACCCATCTACTACAAAAGTGCAAAGAATGGCGCATCGGTAGAGCTCCTAGCACAACATCCGCTCAGACAATGGACGCGTTTCTGCACATCCTTTCATTTACATCATAGGAAATAAATTAGGGGTTAAGTCTACAAGAACTAAAAAGATGAAAATTGTTCGAAGTACTCGTAGTCTCACTGATTCACCTTCAACAAGAAGTATCAGTCAGTCATACGTTAACTTCATTCGCTTCTACACTGACGTTTTACTGCCAACCACAGTAACTCCAACTTCTGGACAACTTGACCAAACTATCGCCAATGCTGGCAGTAGGAGTATTACCTGCAGCTTCGGTCGGCAAACTCATGTAGCCAGAGTGGAATATGACGAAAAGCAGGAACTGCACACTGTAAGTGGGGGAGAACTACCCATAGCCATAACTTAGTAAGTTGTTGGCCAAATTCTTGTTTGGAGGCACTCAGCACTACTAGAGATCCTTCACGATTACTTTTGTTGAAGCTGCCAGTAACCTGCATACTCCACGACCTTCACCAGCACATACCAACTTGAAGAGTACATATCTCTCAACAGTACGTGCATGAAACTAACAGCTCAGCATTTGTATATCAGCTCAAGCAATAAAATATACACCAAAGCAACTTCTAAGTGAGATCTGGAATATACATATAATCATATGAATGCACTTATGTATGAAGGCACAACGTATGGGTTGAATAAATATACTATGAGTACGACAGTACTTGTAAGAAAGGTGTCCTCTTATCGTTTTCAATTTATTCGTCACATTTTTCCTCGCTTTTACCATCATCAGCGTCATCGTGAAATTAATTAAAAATATTTTTCTTACACTATGTCGCTTTTTGCTATTCCATTTATTTAATTGCATTTACACGAGCCGCAACAGCGAATGGCAAATACTCAAAATAAAAACAAGAAATATGCACACATAAATGAGGGAAAAAATATTTCAAATACTTGACACAATTTGCTGGTATGTATGTCGCTTAAAGCGGCGGCGAAGTGCTTGTGTGCATTTGAGCACACACACACACACGCACACAGACATGTAGTTGGCTGACGATGGTATGTGTGTGCGGGCTAAAATCGCACCACGACAAGTCATAAAATATTTACACGCCATTTCAGTTGTCGCAACATACACTCGTTCGCTCGCTTGGTCGCTCAATCAAAGAAATACAGAGTCGTATTAAAGTCCTCGTCCTTTTTCCTTAGCTGCCGTTGATTTCTACGAGCTGCACAAAACTCAAAGCTCAAAGTTTATTCTATGGAACTTGAAATATTTATATAAACCAGATTTAAACAACAAAGACGCGCACCCACACACCCACACGCCCCATATAGACACTCGAAGCTACTTGCAAATGCATAATTTCACAAGACATACGACCAGCAGTATCTGTATGCGACAGACCCTCTGTGGATCAGAAGATACAAGTCTCATACAAACCTTGACAAGTATTGAAGCCACTAGCGTAGATGGCATTGCTTTTGGCGTAAATGGATGAAACAAAATGTTAGCATAAATAAATGAACATTTCCACTGGACATATTAAGATTGATGTGCTTCTAATTGATTTGGCTGACTGAGTGGATTAATAGCCGCCTGAACAGCTGAATAGTTAGCTAGCTGGCTTTCCTTAATGTTGACGTTGGTACACACACACACATACATACATTCACACAAACATACCTAAATGCTCAGGATTGAATGTATGTTAGCGTTATAAGGCCACCCGATTGCGAGCTATGAGTGGAAAGTACAGGCTGTCTGTAGTTAGGTGCACAGATTTTAAGTGCATTCAGTCGTTCATTCATGTACACACACATACATACATATACAAATATATGTATGTAAATACATTGAGCATTCTTGGAAACGTGATAAATGGTTAAATGGCGATTGATGGTAAGCTTTAAAGCCTGCCAACCAGAGCTTCTAGTGTTCGTGTGGGTTTTAGGAAAACCAAGTAACAAATGAGCAACTACTTTGCGGCACATTTGTTCATAGATTGGTTCCCAAAAAGGAAGAGATGCTAATATATTTTATGAGTCACTAAAAGGTTTCTTAATTTAAGTGGACGAAAAAATTTGGTTCAATAATTTTTAGCCATATTTCATGAGTCACTAAAATCTTTCTTAATTTAGGTGATCGAAGAAATTTCTGCGCTTTCCTGAGAAATAAGTTGTGCAATTCCACTTTAACAACACTCAGAGAGATGCCTATAACCGGGTAGGAGACCAATTTAAATACATCCATATATACAAATTATGCTCTTCCCGTACGTATAAGTCATGGGGGAATTATGCAGGTGAAGTAGTAAGTTCAGTATGAAAGACTTAATACATCCTTATTAGGAGTGTACAAGCTTTAGAATTTCCAAAAAGGGATAAACAGAGATATAAATAAATAATTCCCCTTTTTGACTGTTAAAGGAGCACTCACTTCAACTTTTTTGTTTTTGGTATAAAATATTTGACTAAAATTACTTTTAAATATATTCTGCTCTATGAGAAATACTAAAGCCATATAAATTAATTAATTTTAAATATTTTTTCTCTTCAATTAGATACAAGTTAACCAATTTTGTGGAGTATGCTTGATTTAGTAGTGCGAAAAGATCGGTGGAATCTGCCCTACCTACAATCGTGGAAGAGATTGAGGAGCCTCTTTTTCAGAAGGAGTTGGCGGTAGGCGCCTTCCTCGTCATTGAGGGGGCTTTTAACAACGTCCTCCCGGAGAGAATTACCAGGTCTCTAGGTAAACTGGGGGTCGGAACCGACTTAATAAGATTTATCCGCAAAATGCTTAGCGACAGTTGAATAGAGGCACTCCGCAATGTGGGGTTCTCTCACCAGTTCTCTGGGTTCTTGTTTTAAATGACCTGCTGGAGGAGCTGGTGAAGAGGGGCTGCAGGGTAATTGGATACGCGGATGACGTGGCACTAATTGTTAGAGGAAAATTTGTGAATACTCTGTACAACTTGATGCAGGGTTATCTTATCGCAATTGTTAGATGGGCAACTGATTGCGGCCTGTCGGTGAATTCTCTTAAGACGGAGCTCGTCTTATTTACGAGGAAATGTATAATACCCGGAGCTCAACTTCCTTCACTAGGGGGCGCTCCTCTGATGCTTTCTGATAAGGTGAGGTACCTAGGTATTATCCTTCACAGCAAGCTTACGTGGAAGCCCAATATTGAGGAAAGTTGTTTTCTGGCTATATAATACTATTGTAAAGCCTATCTTGTTATATGGAATCATAGTCTGGTGGAACTCACTAGAGATGACGACAGTGGTCAAAAAACTGGAGAGAGCTCAGAGGTCGGCACTCGTTGGAATCAGTGAGGCGCTTCGAACGACTCCTACTCTGGCGCTCAACGTAATGTTAAATGTGGTACCCGTAGACATTGCAGGCAGAATTGCCGCTACGCGTACCGCAATCAGACTGAGGGCTCGGGCTATAAGCTCAACCTCACTTATGGGCACTCAAGCATCCTTAGAAACTTCGAGTTCATCCCCTTGTCAACGGATCACTGTATACCCTCGCTTAGTCCAACCGGAACCTTCTCCACTCATATATTCTATCCAGGGAAGAGTGGACCGGGGCTACACTTGGGGACAGGGTCTGGTGAACTTGTTCACGGATGGATCGAAGTTGGATGGAAAGGTTGGCGGAGGAGTTTTCTGCGAGGAGTGAGGAGCTCCCCATCAGATTCAAGGGTTCAGGTTACCGGACCACTGTAGTGTGTTGCAGGCAGAGGTAGCCGCAATCAAGGAGTCAGGTGATTGGCTGCTCACACGCGTACTAACAGTCAGGAAAGTAAATATATTGTATACTCCGACAGCCAAGCGGCAATAAGGGCTCTCGGGTCAGTGACGATGCACTCGAAACTGGTGAGGGAATGCCTGACCTCACTTTCGACATTGCGGGAAACTGCGAGGTGGATGAGCTGGCCAGACAAAAGACAAGTGAGGTGATCTCTCCGTGAAAGGAGAGAATTGGTATCCCCCTGACTATCTGTGGTCTGCTCCTGGAAAAATGGGCATCACGCCATCAGCGAGCGTTGGGGAAGTACACAAACTTGTAAGGCCGCGAAATCCTTCTGGCCACTTGGGATTTCGTGGATTTTCTCACAGGTCACTATGCGCTAGAAATGCATGCTGTGGGGATGGGAATTGAATTTGAAAATGAATTTGAAAAGGTCGAGCCAAGGAGCACCAGGAGATTTGGTGGCTCCTAAAACACTCAGGCTAAAAAAGCCCATTGTATTTAAAGCTCTGGAAAGGGGGTAGATAGTCAAGGAGGGAGGGAGAAAAGTATCATAGAAAGAGATAGGAAAGAATAGAGACAGAGATAGAGATAGTTAGTCCTGTGAGAATTTTCCAGATTCTTTGACAAATTTGTAAATATCCTCCAGTTTTAGAGAACGAATAATACTCATTCTCATGACATCGGAACCCAATACTCGTAGTCGCGCTCTAGCAAAGGCAGGACACTCACAGAGAAAGTGCTCAGTGCTATCCGCCTCCTCCAAGCACGACAGGCATACCGGGTCCTCGATGATTCCAATGGTGGCCATATGCTGACCCCATGGGTTGTGTCCTGTAATGATGCCGACCATCAACCGAATGTCTTTCCTTCTAAGTTTTAGTAGAAAGTTTGACAGTTTTCTGTTCGGACTCGTCACAAAACACTTTGCAGTTCTGCAGCGTTCTAGACCGGACCATCGCTCTTTATGTAGATTGCCTACATAATCGTTGATCCAGTTCTTGATTCCTGCGGGACTGATTCCGATTATTGGCTCTGGCCCCTGTGGAGGCACCGCTGATCCACGGTTGGCCAATTCGTCGGCAATTTCGTTTCCTTGAACACCGGAGTGTCCTGGAACCCATATAAGTACAAGCCTGTTCTGTTTTGCGACAGAATTAAGCTTCTTCTTACATTCTTGAACAATCTTTGAGGTTTGCTTCGCGTTCTCCAGGGCCTTCAATGCAGCCTGACTGTCACTGAAGACTCCAATCTGTTTCCCGCTCCATCTCCTCTCGATTATCCATTCGGCTACTTTTAGGATGGCAAAAACTTCTGTTTGGAAGACAGTTGCCATTCCCCCCATAGCGTAGTGATACTTATTACTATCGTTTAAGTACCATCCGGCTCCAGACCCTATTTCAGTCTTGGACCCATCGGTAAAGAAAATATCCGTCAAACCTCCCTGCATGCCTCCTGGATTGCTCCATTGCTCACGCAATGGAAATCTGACATCAAATTTCCTTCCGAATGAAACTGTGGGTATCAGGTCATCTTTAGGTGCCAAAAACAGTGGATACTGCTCCGACAGCAACTTAAAGATTTCTCTGTGTCCCGAAGCTCCATCTTCGTGCCAGAAACCATATTTATGGAGTCTACAGATAGCTTTTATTGCTTCCTGTTGTATCTTAAGATCCAGGGGGAGCAAATCAAGCATAGCATTTAGGGCATCTCCAGAGGTTGTACTCATGGCACCCGTGATGCATAAACATACACTTCTTTGCAGCGTGTATAGTTCCCGGATTGTGGACTTAACCATGCTCCGTCGCCACCAGACCACAGAAGCGTAAGTGATGATTGGTCTGATAAGTGCCGTGTATATCCATAGGACCACAGCAGGTTTCAGACCCCAAGTTTTGCCAAAGGCTCTACGGCATTGCTGAAAAATCTTCAATGCACGATTCACCTTCAGTGAAACGTGTGTCTTCCAAGTCAGCTTCTTATCCAAGATTACTCCTAGATATTTAACTTCGTTGGAAAGACCAAGTGTCACACCTTTCAGTGTTGGAAGACTGAGTCCCTCCAATTTCCGTTTTCTCGTAAACAAGACTATAGTTGTTTTGTTCGGATTAACGGAAAGACCTTGTCTCATGCACCAATCATCGATTTTGTCAAGAATCCTCTGCACTTTCGTGCAAAGCCTCCTTAAGGATTTATCCGATGTTAGCGCACAGACGTCGTCCGCATATGCTTGGACGTGAAAGCCGAGTTCCTGCATCTCCACTAATAGGGAGTCTACGACGAAGCACCACAGCAGCGGAGAAAGAACACCCCCTTGGGGACATCCTTGCTTGGCCCTGACTGTGATTTGCTCGTCATCGCTCCCACCAGCGGTTAACAGCCTCTCAGAGAGCATGGAGTATATCCATTTTATAATGGCTTGATTAACTCCGTGTCGTTCGGCAGAAGAACATATCGAGTCGAAAGTGGCATTATCAAAAGCCCCCTCAATGTCCACGAACACGCCCATTGTGTATTCGTCAGCTTCCAGCCCAGCTTCAATCTTGCTAACAAGATCGTGTAAGGCTGATTCACATGATTTTCCACTCTGGTAAGCGTGTTGATTTCTACTAAGTGGACTTCTCGGCAATACCCCCACTCGAATATGTTTCTCCACCACTCGTTCCAGACTTTTCAACATGAACGATGTCAAACTGATTGGTCTGAAACTTTTTGCTAGGGAATAGTCATCTTTTCCTGGTTTCGGAATAAATACTACTCTTACGCGTCGCCATTGGGATGGTATATAACCAAATGCAAGACAGGCTGTGAAGATCCTTTTCAGGGCCTCAATCAGCCTGTCTCCTCCTTTTTTAAGCATTGCTGGATATATTCCGTCAGGTCCAGGGGACTTAAAGTTCTCAAAGGAAGATAAGGAAAACCTTATCGATTCCCTTGTCACTATCCGACTAGCAATATACCAGCTGTACCTAGAGGTTCCACCGTTGCCACCGTTGTTGTTCATGCCACTCTCAACTTCAGAGATAGTTCTACTACCCGGAAAGTGAGTTTCGAGTAGAGCATTAAACGTTTCCGATTTGGAAATGGTGTATGAACCATCAGGTTTTCGAATGGAATCCAGCCTTACTGAGCGGTCTAAATGAAGGACCTTACAAAGTCTCGCTGTTTCCCTCATTTCTTCGACGTTACTGCAGAAATTTCTATAGGATTCAAGTTTGGCTTGCCGTACTTTTTTCTTATATTCTCTCTGTGTAAGTCGATGATTGGCCCAGTCCTCTTCTGTTTTGGTCTTCAAGGCCTTATTAAGAAGTTTCCTGGACCGTACACGAAGCTTCGACAGTTCAGGGTTCCACCAAGGAACCGCTTTCCCCTGTCTGCTTTGCCTGAGTGGACACAGTTCCTCAAAGCAATTGATTAAAGTACCTTCTAATTTCTTAGTCGCATCTTCAATCATTTCTGCTGATTTGAGTTTTTTCAGGTTTGGTAATCGCTCTGTTACAAGCTCACCATACCTGTCCCAGTCCACATTTCGAGGATTCCTACCGGAAGGTATTGATATTGTGTCAATTCCCAGTCGGAATTCGATAAGACGATGATCAGAAAGAGAGTCCTCCTCCAAAACTCGCCATCGGTTGATTTGATTTCCAACTGACCTATTGGTAAGTGTTAAATCAATCACCTCTTGTCTCCTTCTGGTCACAAAAGTTGGTTTGTTACCGGTGTTTTGAATGACCAAATCGGATGACAGGATAAAATCCAGTAGCTTGAGACCTCTGGGGTTGCATTTGCTGCTTCCCCACACAATGTTCTGTGAATTTGCGTCACAGCCCACTATTAGCCCCAGATTATTGGATTCTGCGTACTTGACCACTTCTCTTAGCTCCCTCGAAGGAGGTGGCTGTAAAGAGTCGTAGGGTAGGTAGGCCGAAACTATAATAGCTTCGACACTGTTCCCACTTTTCAAGTACTTTATTTTTGCAGCAACGATATCTCCGGAGCATAGCTCTTTTAACATCGTGTGTTCGATCAACCTCGGCATGATAATACATGCTCGCGGTCTCACATTCCCTTCACAATGAAGTATTTGTCCCCACGACATAGCACTTAGACCACAGATACGCTTGTGACATACCCATGGTTCTTGTATAAGTATTATGTGTGGGTTTGTTTGCAGTTTTGCATGCCTACGGCACAAGAGAGCCGTAGACGCTTTGCTATGCTGCAGATTTATCTGTGTAAATATTACTTCAGTCATGAGACTGAGTATATTTACGCTTTGTCCTCCACCTTATCCTGGACGCGGAACTGGATCCGCCCCAGATGTAGGTGGGGACGGCACCCGTACTTCGACTTAAGAACCTTGAGGGACCCAAGATCGATACCCAGTACCAGATGGGAACCTGCCTCCGAAGTGGTAGCGGATTTCTGCCTGGTGCACGAGTATACTCTCCAGAGAGTCGTGTCAAGATCCTTATTCTGAACACGGATGCGTTTGAGGAGTTCTGCTGAATTACAGGAAGGACCCGGAATCCAGACACTCGCTCGTACCAGCCTTTCTTTGCTACTCTCAACAAGAATAAACTTGCTGTTTTCGCAGGCTGGGATTTTTGCTATCGCTTTTTCTAGCCATTCTCGGGAAAAAGCATTGGAACAGTGCACCTTTACGATGCCGTCCACCACGCTTTTCCCCTCGAAAGTCGGCGCGTCTTTCGACTCACCGATAGCTTTCCACAGATAGCTGTCAAGATAGTCTTGTTGCCCTTTGGACAGTAGACCATCTTGTTTGTCGGTATGTATCTCCACCGTCATTGCCTTTGCTGCCATTCTCGCGAATGATTCGCCAGACGTTGACGGAAGAGTGTCATTCGACATTTGAGGTCCCTTAGCCTCTGCCTTGTCAGGCAAAGGTTTGTCTGCCTTGGATGGGGTCGAGGATGCAGACATTTCCGAATTGCGTTTTTCAACTTTCCTCTTCTTTGCCTTCCTCCTCTTCCCGGTCGTTGGCACAGACCCCGTTTCGTTTCCGGAAGAGCGCAGCGCTACAGAGGAATCCTCTGTTCTGCCACGCTTTCCCGTTTCCGTTACAGGTGTCGAAGTTGACGGAGCTTGAGTCCTTGCCTTAGCTAGTGCTTCGGCTTGCCTCGCCTTCTGTCTTCTTCGTTTGATCTGCCTTGCGGTTAGACCAACACCTGCGTTCGACTCTCCAATAACTTCGGACTTTTTACCGGTACTTACCTGATTCACACCAGGTTTAACCGTTGTCAAAGACTTACTCGGTACCAGAGATCCGTCTGAGTCTACTGAGAGATTGTCCGCCATCTCCACATCCTCCACAACTTGTTCAGTTGCTTCAGATCGTTTCGATGGCGGTGTATCGCTCACACTCACTCGGCTCTCCATTGGCATAGCCAATGTGCCATGTTTCACCACTAGTAATGCGCTTCCTCCGGAACCCTGGGTGTCAGTTCCGGTCATAGGGGAATGTGGGGTTCGGGCCTGCACATCCGATGCCCGAGCCGTCGATTGCTCGACGGGAGGATTTCCCAAAAGTGGGTTACCTCGTGCAGAAATATCTTTATTTAGCCTCCACATAAGAAAAGAAATGCATTTTATCCCTCCTTCCCAGGGATGGGAATTACCTCAAGTCCCTTTTGCGATGCATGTATGGAGGATGAGGTGGAATCATCTCAACATTTACTCCTTAGCTGTGCTGCTCTGGCGGGGCTAAGATACAGGCATCTTGGCTCTTACTTCCTTGCTGTACCTGCTGATGTAGCAGGCGTTGACATTAGAAATCTGATGAATTTCATCAGTAGCACAAAGCGGTTGACGCAAACACAGCACAGTCATCGTTCGCAGTCCATACACTCTAACCCACCCTCCTAACCATCCCATCACCACCTCTCCCCGCCCTCTCCCCACATCCCATCGGTCTTCCTCTCTCACCTCACCTCTTTCATAATGGTATCGCAAAGGACGAATCCCTTTTTCCTCGTCCAAGTGTGCTCATTCCTTGGGCAACCATACCAACCTAACCTAACCTAGTACTGCGAAAAGCAAATATTAACATTATCAGAAGGGGTTTACAGATATTACAGCAAATGTTATAAAACAAAAACTTTAGAAATTTAATTTTCGAATATCACACGATTAAAAGTATTGGGATATGAGTCGGGATCGACTTGCCATGCGTTAGACAGTTGTGAACAGACGAAGCAACTGGTATAAATAAACATTTCTTGGCAACACTGGAAAGAGCTGCCAAAATTACATTTGGTTTGAGGTACCTAACTATTTAGTATTAGTAAGACTGTCGTGTCGTGTTTATTTATTAATTTAATAAGCCAATGAATATAATAAACACTTATAGGCTAAGTAGACATATTTTATGGTTAATATTCACTAAAAGAAAGTACAAATAAACTATTCACAAGTATAATAAATGCTCAAAAATGTTAATAGGCGATCGTGTGAAAATGAAAACTTTAAAGATTTTATTAAACTCATTGAAGGCTCTAGTAATAGCAGCAATTTGAGCATAAAGAGATTCTGACAGGCCAACATAGAAAAACTCTGAACTTCGAAGAGCTTTGGCCAGAATATTAAAGAGAATCCTCTCAATCAGCACCGGACAGTCAACGGCACCGAGGATCAAATAAAGGGTTTTTCAATTGGCGCCGGTCGATTTTGGCGCCCTGTGGCAGCCATTTTGTTTTGGTGACATCTGTCAAATCTTTTGTTTATTATTCAGTTGCTTATGCCAAATCATAATGGCAAGTTACACGATTGAACAGCACGTTCAAATGATAAAACTTTATTATCAAAATGAGTGTTCATTAACGCAAACGTTGCGCGCATTGCGCCCATTTTTCGGTAGACGTGGTGGCCCTTCCAATTTCTTATGGCCCATATTGAACCATATGGACCTAGACGACATCTAAATCCAGAAGGACGGCGCTACGTGCCACACAGCAAACGCCATTTCATTCCATTTCAACATCTACCCGCTCTTATTGAAAAACCCTTTACAAAATTAAAGACAAATAAAGGTTTATTCTCCTGTTCTGCAAAGATTTTAAATTGTTCAAGAAGCATAGAACGTCATAGATAGAATCCGAAAAGCGTAAATTACTCAACACGAAATGTAAAAATATTTTCAGGTTCGTTTAGTCTAGCAGTTTCGCACGTATAATACGGAGACCAAATGAAGGATAAATACTCCAATTTGGAACGTACAAACGCCGTATACCAAAACTTCAGCGTATAGCGGTCGGAGAAATCGGAGCTTGGACGCCTAACTAAAGCATGCATGACGTAAGATTTGGTAATAATAAAACTTATATGAACTTATAGTTTCGAATCAAACATTACACCCAAGTCCTTAATTTCACTTACACGTCACAGGAGCGTGCTAGATGTGTGATCAGAGGTGTCAATAACAGTGACACGCTTAGAAAAGGTAATTTGGAAACACTTATTTATGTTCAACGATGGACGATTATTGATACACCAGTTACTAAAATTATCTAAATCAATTTTCATCAATTCAGAATCGAGGGAGCTAGTAAGCGCGCAGTAAATCTGAACGTCATCTGCATGAAACATGAATCTAGCTGACTAGAAGCAAGAGCAAATATGTTGCAAGCGACCTACTGAAACTTGTCTAATATTAGAAAAGAGAGTTGGCGGCATTAAATATCATTTACTGAGTTCCTCTCTATAGTCAAATCCTGCTTGATAACCTTCTTGTTGCTTTTAAATACACTTTTTAGGTCAAGCGAGCAGAGCCTCAAAAGAAGTGACAAATCGAAGGTGCATATTTTAAATCTATGTATATAATTATTATGTGAATATTGCACACAAACAAAGAAAAGTGATTGCGAACACAGATAATGAGAGCTTTTATGTGTGACGACCATCCCGAGTAGGAAGCACCTATATTTCGCATCCTAGATAAGTTCCAATTACGAGTTCGAAGCACTCGAATGGCTTTAGGCAGAAAACACCTTGTAAAATAAGTAAACAGGGTTTGCACAACTAATTCTATGTATAAGGGCTCACCTATACTATAAAAAGAGGTTGAATTATTTTATGGAGCGATGAAATGAAACGCATGAAATCTATATCAATAAGTCGTTAAAGCGAACACAGCGAACGAAGGACGAATCTCAGTGTCTATTATAATTGAATAAATAAACCAATATAAGGGATTTATAAAGAATAATTTATTGTTCTTTATGCATCTTCTTCAAGACCTTATGCGGGAATGCATCCTGCTCTTGCAAAATAGGGTTTTTACATCTACTTCATTGCTGCGATATAATAACTTCCCGGTAGTGCCACAAATTATTTCGTTACTCTATGTATATAATTGGGCCTTACATCCTTTTTCGGCGTTTAGCCAAGCTTTTCCTCTTATTTGTGTCGTGCGTTTTGATGTTGTTCCACAGTTTGAAGCCGACTCCAAACGGCTGATATTTTTTATGAGGAGCTTTTTCATGGCAGAAATATACTCGAAGGTTTGCCATTGCCTGCCTAGGGGCGGCCGCAATTAGAAAAAACTTTTTCTTCATTTTGGTGTTTCACGGAAATTCAAACCTACATTCTCCACTTTTCCGAATGGTAGTCTAGCAGCAACCCATTCAGCTACGGCATTTTGTTATTTGTCGTTATTAAACACTTGAAACACCTACAAGTTAAGCTTGGTATGTAACTCGTGTGAAGATTTTTTAAGTGCACCATAGGAAACTTCGTTCTCCTTAGGCATTTTTAGTTTTTTATTAGGCTAGGTTAGCCTGGTACCAATAGTTCAGTGACCAGTTATAACACTTGTGAGAACGCTGTTAGGTGATCAGTTGAATCCCAGCAGACGTTTTGTCCTTTTAAGATTCAGTTTTGGCCAGAGCGCCTTGGGGGCCCTGCAGTTAGTAGTGAGAAATCCCCTTCTTCATTGGTTTCCGCTCAAGTTAATCGCTATAGAACGTTTACATTACTGCTAATGTTCTCTACCACTCGTTAAAGGTGCAGTTCAGAGCCTTTTCTTGCATACTCAACCGCTCTTTCATTTCCCTCCACTCCAGAGTGGCCAGGGACCCAACAAAGTGTAGTGTTGTGTTGTTGGATAAGTGAGGGGACCTCCTACGTTCTTCAGCACGTCTTGAATTGATGTGCGTTGCTTGACTAACAATAAAATGGTAAAGTTTGCCAGAGGTCAGTCCATTAGTCTTATTGTCTTTGCTGCTTATTTGTTTTATTACCAAATCAATGACATTTCACGGAATAAACGCATTATTTTTTTCTTTTCAAAAAGCCAACGGTAAACTAAAGAAATAAAGAATGTTGCAAGCAAATAACATGTTGAGGATGATAATAGAATTGTCCCCTGAAGAAGCAACACATGAAACATCCAACGAATAAAGTCAACCTTGTAAAATAAAGGGCGTCCGAATGTCAAAAAAATTAAAAGAGAAAGCTGCCTTATTCCCTCAACTTAATTTTCGTGCCATGTATACGTTTCCCACTAGTAGTCAACGGGAGTCAACGATTAGTCATTATTTATTTAAATGATAGGTTAAGTGCCACAAATAACTGGCCGAAGGCAAGTTGTAGGAAACCTAAAACCAATATAATACGCATTTACTGAATTAAGTGCATGAAAGGGTGCACTTAAATGTTTCCTAAATAAAATGTGAAATGTGAAAATGAAACCAGCAATAACTAACTAAGCGCAAAAAGCAATATACGAATTTCTAATAAATATATTAATTTGCTTTGTTATTATTTATAAATTGTCCTCTATTTTACATTAGCTTAAGTAAAATGTGCTTAGCGCGTTCCACTCGACAACTTTAGTCCGCCATATTTTAAGATTCTTTCACTGTATTTATTAATTGCCATCGCGCTTGTAGGTATGCAGCAAGTATGCAGCTTTTGTTTTTCATTTCGTTTACCGAGCAGAGCACTGAATTTTTGAAAGGACTTGTGAAATGGTAAACTAAAGGCGTATTCTACATTATGCATGCACCCTTGCATCACGTCAAGAAGCACTTCCCAATAAGAGCGATCACCCTAATCTCACTAAATTTATAAGCCTCATCACATTGGTGTGCGCAAACTAACCTTACGAGCTATCAAGCTCAAACCAATAAAAGCGTAAACGAGCTTAGGTAACACACCTGCTTTTCTCAATTCCCCCATTCTCCCTTAACTACTCACAATGCTTGACTCATATTTTACGGTGATCTAAACGTGATACTGTGCTTTGAAAAAGTTATTTCACAGTTTTTGATTGCTGAATGCATCCGTGCTTTACTGCGTTCCAAAATGTAGGTAAGATGAAGTAAAATTTGATACGTTCTTTAGTATTACAACAATCAAAATATTGGGTTGGGGAGTAAGTTATTAGTGTTTTCATATTTAATTTTATTTTACTACGATTTGTTGGCTGTTTGGCGAAGGGTAAGTATTCATTCGATAGAACTTATTTTGCTCTAGTAAGCTATGTTGATTGTATTTTTGAATTATTTAATTTTTTAATAGTTTTGAGGTCTAGAAATGGAATACACAGGAGGCAAAAATCAACATTTTCGACATCTGCTCTTCGAGGTCAAAAATATGTCAAAGCATCACGGGATATTTGCTACGTATATGGAGAAGGTGTCATAGGTGAGTCTACAGCGCGGAAAGAACGTCTCAAGTCCCTTTTGAAGGAGAACGGTCGCCAAACCAAAAGAAGTTGACTTCAAATTGCTTCTCAGCATATAGCCCGCCATCGAGCAACAGGTAGTCATATACAGCCCTTTTTGTACCGAATCGGGAGATAAGAAATAGTCTCTATACATCAATATGAAGCAAAGAAAGGGGTGAGTGGCTCCGGGAGATACGCCAAAGCTGAGAGTCAAGCCGAATCTTCTTCCAAAACTTATCACTAGGAAATGCTTGAAAAGAATGCCACGGTCAATAAGGAGCTCTACATTGCCCAGCTACCCCACGTGAATGAGGCTATTCGTCTGACCTGACAAACCACGTCGTTCACGAGAACGCCAGGCCCCATGTTGCACAAGTCGTCAAAGCCGCACTCCAAGAGTTCGAATGGGAGGTTCTTCAGCATCCGTCGTATTCTCCGGCCATTGCACCCACCGATTATCATCTTTCCCGCTCCCTGTCAAACCATGTGAAGGGCGTTACCTTCGGTAACAAAGAGGTCCTTCAAAACTGGTTCAGCAACTTCTTTGACACCAGACGAAGTGAAGATGTTGTAAACAGCAACGGCGAATATAATTATATAGATATAACTTATATAACGAACTTATTCTCAAACCTATTAAATAAAAGACCAAAAATAATTTTTTACTGCCAAAGCAGACCCAAAGCAGATTCCATTCTCGCTGTACAGGGGAGCAAGTGAAATAAAACAACGAAAATTCAAACTGATTTGGCAATTTTTATTATTTTTGTGTAGACCCATTCATGACATTTATTTTTTTAAGATAATTAAGGTAAATATTTGCCGCAACTGCGCCGTAATTCGGCTATCCGTAAACACCAATTTTAGATGACTCGCTGGAGGACTTCGGTCGGTATCTCGTGAATAACTTTAGTAATGTTGACTTCCAATGCCTCAATCGAAGATGGTTTATCCACAAAGCAGTTAGACTTTACAATAGTTCCACAAATAAAAGTCTAAAGATGTGAAATCACACGATCTTGGTGATCCACTGGTTTGAGACGAGAGAAAAATTGCTTACCGAAACAACGAGCTTGGCAAGTAGCGCCGGAGCAGTCTTGTTGGAACCAAATGTTGTGTATATCACGCCATCAAAAAGTCGTTTATCATGGCCCGATAGCGTTCGACAGCCCACAAGCCGTATCAAACGGTTGTTTTCAATGGATTTAATGGCTGCTATTAAATGGCTTCGGGTTGCTCTTCAGCCTAAATATGGCAAATTTCCTTATGGGCGTAGCCATTAAGCCAAAAATAGGCCTCATCGCGATGAATACTTTTCACAGTGCGTCGATTTTCGTAATACAATTGAACGATTTGTAATCTTTGTTGAGGCATAAGTCTTCCCATGATGAAATGCCAATGAACACTAAACAAATTATGTATTAAGTATGACAGCAGTCACGCGTGATCTGTCAAAAAACCCCCTATTTGGAAAAGGGCTTCTAATCTGATCGCCTCTTATATCTAAGCGTCAAAAGTGTTGCACTCTGAGGAAGCCCAGTTATAGTAAATGTTGATGAAATCGGAAAAATCGTCTAGTCTGGCCGGTATTGAAGCACTAATTTTACTAAGTAATAATATTTTTTTAATTGAAGATTAGTCACAAGTATAACATACTTTTGGCAATTTTTTTTATTAATCTCTAGAATTTAAAAATCTTACCAAAATAATACAAAAATAATCTTAACTGATCCACTTCCTTTAAGTTGCCGCTATGCGTGATGAAGTATTAATTTTCCCCTGATGGGAGTGCACTATCCACCTGTGTATTTACATACATCTGCAAAAAGTTTATAAAACCCTTAATTTTCTTGAAAGGTTTAAAAATAAAGCCAAAAGGCAAAGGTCTATTAAATGCTGCCTTGTCCTTCCTTCTTCATACGACAGACAATACATACATATCCACACCTAAAATGTATTCTGTCCATTATAGGTTAGCTGCAGCCTATGTATGATACTCGTATTGCTGTTATTGTGGCTGCGTCTACAGCTAAGTCTACAATGCCAAACATTTAATGAATGTCCTTTTGTCACGCAATCAAAACAATGACCTGCCACCACTTAGGTAAAAACCTAATACTATAAAGCTAGACGTACACATACACACACATACTCGTATATTACACGTATACTCATTACGAATATTCATACACATATTTGTTTGTATATATGTGTATACAATTGGTCGTGCAAATGAAATGAATGAAATTGAAATGTAAATTTTCGTGCTATGCAATTTATTGCCTACGTTTACTTGGAGCCGCTTTTCCACCACACTCTCACATTCATCGGTTTGCACTCTTCAAGGCGCCAAGTGAAATGTAAGTAAAGTGTCAACTAAGTGGATTTGAATTGAATTTGATTGTGGTGTCAATTGCCTTAGGCAGGGAAAGTCTCAAGGTATAAGAATGCACAGTGAGAAATAATATTTTCTGATGAATCTTACCCAACTCTCTTAGTTGAATTTGAGAGATTATCTTCATATAATACCGAATACTGATAACTTTTTTGGTGCACGAGAGAAATACTATAAATTCTGGGATAGCAAAATAATAGAAGCATGGGGTCTGCATATTTAGAATATTATCAAAAAAATTATTGAGGAATAGACTATCAACCGTCAAAAATAGTTAAGCGTTATTCACTAAATAAATAATGCTGTGAGGGATATTATGTGGATGGCTTCGGGGTCAATAACCATTGTACACTAAGCTTCAAATTGAAGAAGAACTTTATTCTAATAGCGGTCGTCCTTCGGCAAGCAATGGCAAACCTCAGAAATCATTTTTGCCAGGAAAAAATTCTCATAAGAACCATCGATAGGAAGGAAGCGGGGTAAAATTCTAGGTATATCCATTTGTACACCAACATAGTCTTGGGTTCGAATTTTACTACAGACTTTCGACGTCAAAGCGATATCATAAGATTTTCGCCATAGCCAATTTCGCTTCCCTGCAATAGCAGGCCTTCGAGTATATTTCGTTGCTAATGGTGGGTAGCAATTATTTCAATGAACGAAATTTTGGAACAAACATCTTTTCCTGTAATTTTGAGTGGTAAATCAAATTTCTTTAGTATCCAAGAGGAAGCCCCTCCGGCCAATAAAAAGTAAATTATTCCCTAAATTAAAAAAAAAAAATAAACACGTTTAATAATAAGTCCCTCATGCTATAAATAACTGTTAAAGAAGTTGCTCCTCGCTACCAACAAAATGGCAACAAAATGATGCGGAAGCGTTAGTTGAATTCTGAATGAATCACCGCTTTAACCAACCAACCAACTAAGACCCGCCGTATTACGTGGCGCGATAACATGAAAGATTTATGGGCATTTGCGCATTCATCAGCTTTAAAGGTAATCAATGTTGATGAAAAGAGCAAATTGGCTTTATTTCGAGATTCTAATTAGCGGCAGCTAGTAATGAAAAACGATTGACGTGCTTTGATGAGCTCCATTGTTGCGTCAATGAAAAAAAGCATGTATGTATTTTGAAAAATTATAAGTACTGTGAAGTAGAAAAATTAAATGCTGCTTAAGGCGAGATAATAAATTTGATGAATGTACGATTTATCAAAAAATGTTTGAAAGGTTGTATTCCACGTTGTGTTTGCTCTGCTTGGGTAAGTCACATTTGGGAACGCTGATTTGAATTTTTATTTTAATAAATGCGTATTTGATGGTTACCTTTGTACAGGGTGGGCCAAATAAGACCTACTAATGTTAAGTACAAATAACTTTTTTATTTTTTGACATATTTATTTTTCTCTGTTTGTAGGTTATTATTGAATTGGTGGAAATTTATTATGGAACCCTACAGTATAACACAATGCGTTAAAATTATCGAGTTTTTCTATTCTTACACAATTAGCCACACAAATTGATTTTTTAAATAATGTTTTGATGTCAGATGAATCGCATTTCCATTTAAATGGTTATGTCAACAAACAAAACTGTAGATTGTGGGGCTGTGAAAATCCAAGGCAACCACTAGAGTTATCGGTCCATATTTCTACGAAAATGAGGATGAAACGCCGGAATCGATTTCAGGAGCTTCTTACCGACCATTGATTGAAAACTTTTTGCGGCCAATGGTGGAACAGTATCCAAATTTGTGGTTTCAACAAGATGGAGCAAGTGCGCATACTGCTAGGCAAACTATGGACCTGCTGCGTAGTAGTAGTAGGTCTTATTTGGCCCACCCTGTATATAAAAGTGTAAGTATAATCTAAATTAGATATATGTACATATTTTAATTTCTATTCAAACCATGACTGATTTCGTGAGCGTAGGTCTAAGCTTTAGATTGTCATTAATCTAGGAGTGACCAGAAATGATTCTCTTGAAATGTGTTGAAACGTTGAACAGCTCAGGATTTTCGGTCTCGCTCAAGTATCCTTACAACCAAAATACCCAATTCAGTTGCGAGTTCTAGAGTACCCACCCCGATTACGATTAATAGATATGCAATAGAAATATCAGGATTCTCTATAAAAGTATTTCTTCTAATATTCCAAAAAATGTGGGATGTGGGCTACCTTTATAAACAGAAGAACCTAATAAGAAGTTTAGATTACAGTTGTGTACAGAGGTAACCGTTATTGACTGTGCTGTCGTTGATCGGGCACAAAGATCGGTCATATTTCAATGATGCAATACAGAAAACTTTACTCATTCCAACATTGGGTAAATAATTTGATGATCATAATTTTTTCTATTGTAATTTGCTTCAAAGCTGGTTGAAACCATTTTCAGTATGTAAATATCTAAATATTTTATACGCGACTTTCACAATGAAATTCCAATAACAATGAAATAATCAATTTAAATCTTTCTCAACGCATACTTCGAATGTTAATTGTAATGCTACTGGCTATGTGAAGTTTTTATAAACTTTAACCCTTAACGGTCCGGTCGTATTTCCAGCATACTTCTCACCAGATTGAAACTATTTTTCAATCTAAGAGAAATTATATATTGAATATTTTTACAAAAACATAAGAAAGAGCAGACACAAGTGAACAGTGCATGGAGAGGACTTCTAATTGACCAATAAATAAAGGCAATGATTTAATTTGTTAATTTCATTTGCTTTACTATTATCCTTAACTTACGCTCACAAAATAGAAATCCAAAAACTAAATATTTAGGGCACTAACACAGCTTAAACCAGGAACAAAAATATTTATGTTAAGGGGAACTTTTATTAATAAACATTTAGACTAATGGAATAGCAACACGTTTTAAAATTTTATAATTCTATAGGGTGTGGTACTCTTCGAAGAAACATTAATACGTACAACCTATGCATTTCTGTTTTTAGTTCTACTACGAATGACGTGGGGCTCTCCATCTACTCGCCTTTATCAGCATTTATGCACCCTTGAGGTAGAAAAAATTGCAAAAGCTAACGGAATATAAGTAACACGTGGAAACCATATTTATAGAAGCGGAAATGGATTCAATGGTGTGATTGAATTCGAAATGTTCTGAAACTAAATATTTGGGTTATGATACTCTAAAGAACACAGCCGTTTACGAGTGGCATACGCGCTTCAAAAGAGATCGAAGGGACATCGAAGATGACGAACGTAGTGGCAACCTTTTGACATCGAAAACTGAAGTAAACCGCAAATTAATCATCAGAGAGCGCACATCAAGACATCATAGTTAACGATTTGAGTTTGCGCCGTGTCGTTGCAAAGTTGATCCTAAATGTACTGAATTTCATGCGAAAAAGGGACCAGGTTGATACCACCAAATACAGGATTTCCAAGTCTGAATCCAACCCAAAATTCATCAAACGCATCATTACTCGAGACGAGACGTGTGTTTATGAGTAAAGCACGTAATCCAGGACCAAAGGAATCAGTTCGTTTTCAGTGAAACAATAAAGTGATGCTCATGGTTTTTATGGATCACAACGTTATTGTGCAGCGGCAATTTTTTCCAGAAGGTCAGAAAGTTAAAAGGACTATGGTATTATTTGGCCGTTATGAGAGGATTTGAGGGAAAGTAACTTAGGGATCTTGCACCATGATAACGCACTGTCGCACAGTACTATCATTGTCCGCGAACTTTTGACCAATAACAAAACGAACACCATCCAACAGCCAACAAATTCAGCTGTTATGGCTCCCTGCGATTGCTTTTTGTGTGATCGAGTCAAAAATCAGTACGAGGAACGCGCTTTAACTGCCGAAAGAAAGTAATGGAAAAATCGAAGACGGCTCTGAAACCGAAAATTGAGTTCCCGAAATATTCCGATAGGTAGATCAAACACAGGCATAAGTGCATTGCAGTTATTGGGGAGTACTTTGAAAGCGTTAAAATCAATTTTGAGGAATAAACATGTATAGTATTTTGAATTTTCGGAATACATATGTTCAGGGAACTTTTTGACCAATTTAGTATAATAAAATGATATTGGCCGTCAAATACGCGCCACTTGACCTACATTGCGATGCTGCTTTATGGCGGCATGGGTACGTTAATAATTAATATAAATTTATAACATTTTACATCTGTGCAAATCCACACAAATTATTTGCAAGAAGAAGCAAATACTTATTGAGAATGGCGAGAGAATATTAATGATGAAGTACCAAACCAAGCAAACCTCAAAGCAACCAACAACTGTGAAATCAGCTGTTATAGAAAACATTAGCTATATTCTTTTTGCATTGTACCTGTTGAAGCACACCAGCAACAAGCAAAGCAACAACTCGAAATATCCTACTTGACTTGATATAACCGATTTGAGCTGAAGGCTCATAAATATTTGCCACCTGATTTATAGTATTTCAAAGTAAAAAAGGAGACCATTAGGAATGGGTCCTCAGAAATTAAAGGGTTTGATTGAAAAGTAATGAGCCTTCCCGCGCGGAGCGCCTGCCAAGCAATCAACCGAATTAGCTGGTGGGGGAAAATGATCGTTGGACCTTCCCCTCCCACTAGAAACCGGTCCCAGTTCGCTGGCAACAGCGGTGCAGTCAACATCGCTCCGCGCGTGAAAGCTGTTTTAAAAGTGTTTTAGGATTTTGCAGTGGCGATGCAGCGATCGTTGGATCAACGTTACTCAATCAAATTTTGCGTAAAGCTAAACAAAACGAGTACCGAAACCATTGGGCTACTCAAGGAGGCTTACGGGGACCAATCTGTGTCCAGTGCATAGGTAAAACGATGGCACAAGTCGTTCAAGGAAGGCCTGGAGGCGCATGTCGAAATCCAAGGCCAAAACCATGCTGACCATCTTTTTCGACTCTCGAGGCATCGTCCACAAGGAGTTTGTACCTCCAGGAAGCACTGTAAACGCGGCATTTTACAAACAAGTGCTCCTTCGGCTGAAAAACTGCGTCGCCCGGGTTCGGCCCTACACGTCAACAATTGGACCCTTCATCACGACAATGCGCCGGCACACACCGCCTTCCTCTGCACCTCTGGTTCCGGTGCTTCCCCACCCTCCTTACAGCCCAGACCTGTCCCCTCCGGACTTCTTTTTGATCCCGCGCCTGGCAAGAAAGCTGAAGGGGAGGCGTTTCGACTCCATCGAGGCACCAAAAAACTGTGACAGCCGAATTGAACACGATTCCGGCGGATGAGTTTAAAAAATGTTTCCTGCAGTGGAAGGATCGGTACCAGCGGTGTATTGACGCTCAAGGGTCCTATTTTGAAGAATATTAGTTGTATAAGCCAAAAAGTTTAATAAAACTGCTTACAAAAAATAAGGCTCATTACTTTTCAATCAAACCCTGTACTTGGAAAATCATAGCTAAACGTTTTCGGTTGTTCTTTTTGCAGGTCGGATGCAAAAGAATGAACAAATATTTGCAATTTAAAATTAACTGCTTCTAAAAAGCATAATCTTAATATAGATTATGTGGTATGTGTACACTTATATGAAAACCTCAAGCAAAGTGAAAAGAGCAATGCTAACTTCAAAGTTGAAGATAAACATACAATTTTTTTCCGTGTCCACCTGCAGCACACAAATATCCGTGCTGCTCCGACACTGCCGATTGCCTATTGAATGAAGATATACAAATGGGTGTGTGTAAATAGGTTTGCCTGCAAATGACTGACATAAAATGCGGCGACCGGTTGACTTTGACACTTTTATGGATATTATTACTATTTTATTAGTACTTGAAATAAATTACGGCTTCGTTAAGCAGCAACCATTCATTGAAACAAAAAGTGCAAGTGGTTAATTAAATAATAAAATGAGGTTTATCTCATTTGAACATAAATTCATGCAGCTGCTGTAAGCTCCTTGACTGCTCAAAATTACTGCGCAATTGAGCGGATCCATGACGTAGCGTCATTGCTCATTCAAGTGAATTTTGCTCAATAGCCAGATGAAGGAACAAATAAATATCAGCATTTTGCATAAACGTTGATTTCAACACCTGCAATAGCTACAACAATAAGTCGACAGGACAATTGCGGTTAGTGAGATGCATTGCAAGGATAAAACAAATATATACTATAAAACTGTTGTTATGTTGGTATACGAGTACAATCAGCTGATATACATACATATAACACAAGCATAAATATGTTTACATACATAGACTTGAGTGTATGTTAGTGCATACAAATGTTTTTTGGCAGTGGCAGAAGGACATCAAAAATTCCTTCGCTGTGGATTGGCAACAAACCTAGCTTAATATTATAGAAAATCATCTACACACACACATCTACACTTACTTAGTATTAGATGGCAAAAAATATTATCTGTGCATGACATTCCCGTCGGTTGTGTTTGAAGGAAATCAAAGTAACTCAAACAAGCGAAGAAAATGTAACAACAAACCAGCTTGGAAAACGAAATTGCCATCTGCTTTCTTGGAATGTAGCCAAATCGATTTGTAAAAACACAGAAAACCTATTCACTGGCGCGCTGATTTGAGCAGCAATCCGGCATTGTCCTCCTCACCCTCCACACTACATCTTCAGCCCAGCCGGTTTGTTGAGATTTGTAGAGATTCCTATGCCACTTTATCACGCCTTTTCTTTTTTTTTTTTGTACCTTTGCTTTTGCTTTCGTAGGCATTCAAGAAATTCGTATGAGCATAGCAAGGCTGTATGTATGTATGAATGCTTGTTGATAGTGCTTGATAGTGTCCTTGCAGCCTAGCGTCGTCTCGCTGAATCGGTGCCAAAATGCCAGCTGTGCCGCCCGTGCAAGATGGTCTTTGTGGTGTCTTTACCACTTTTATGAGAATATGTTTCAGCGGTTGTGTTGAGCAATGGCAAATAATTCGTTTGCCAAAAAGTGAAGAAGAAGAAATGAGATTAAATTAAAAATTGAAGTCATTGCAAATGGCATAGTTTTGGCAAGGAGGCTCGGCGTCTTAAATTAGTTATGGATGTTTTAATACTTGAATTGAAATAAAAAGTATTAAATATAATTTTTTTCCTTGTTTTACATACAACTAAGAGCAAAACGTTTATTTATTTACTTTTTAGCTGTGACATTCAGTAATTTCAATAAATGCGTAAATATTTAATTTTTTAAAAGCCATATATTTACTACTCGTATTTAAGTATTTTTGGTCAAACTTGTCCTTTTAAAATTTGTAATGTGCGTCTTAATGCTGCTCTACTTGTGAAAATTGAGGTCCTTCTACTACTAGTTTATATGACATATGGTTTTTGTAAGAAGATTTGACTATGGCCTGCTGAAGTGTATTTGCCATTCAAAGAAAGCTCCTTCTATTGATTGACATGGGGGCTGCATGCGATAATGGAGTTAATTTGTTAGAATTCTGTGCACAGCCTGAATATGCTAAGAAAGATGTGGAATAAAAATTTTCTCGTCCTAATGTAGACTTACAAGGGTAGGGTTCAATAAGTACCCGTAATAGAAACTTCATTTCACCATTTAAAAAAAAAATATTTTGCAACATAGTCAGTCCCCTTTTAGAAAGTTACACTTCTCCCAACGCTCCGAACATACACCTCGAGAAAATAGGGATTACCCTACTCTACGGGATAAACCCATTGTTCTGATTGGTGTATGAATAAACTGGTTCCTAAATAAACGAAGTATCTGGCAACCTCGAAAATCAAGACTGTCAACGTGACGTGGATGCCGATATGCGAGTGCGCCGCCTGTTTGTTTGAAGACAGGAGGTACTTCGTTTTGTCCTCTTTCACCACCAGACCCATTCGCTTTGCCTCGTTATCCAGTTTGGAAAGGGCAAAATTAACAGCGCGGTTATTAAGGCCCATGATCAGTCAATATCATCGGCATACGCCAACAATTGTACGCTCTTATAAAATATTGTGCATGAGCGATTAAGTTCTGCGGCTCAGGCTAAAGAAGTCACACGACAGCGGGTCTCCCTGAAACTTCGTATGGTATCAAAGGGCTCGGAGAGGTCCTTCCCATATCTGAGGCCGCTGATTATATTAACGCCGAAAAAATTAGAAAAACCAACCTAATCTGGAAAAATAAAACAAAACAGAGTTAAATTTCAGGCAAATTTATTTTATCTCCTTCAAAATATGACCCGTCTGAAGCAATACACATGTGCCAACGTTTAATCCAGTCCTCCATGCACCCCTGGTAGGCTAATGAAGGGATGGCCTTCAGCTCCTTCGTCACATTCTATTTGATCTCCTCTATCGATTGAAATCTCCTTCCACGAAGAGGTAACTTCAACCAGGGACACAAAAAGAAGTCGCACGTGGCCATATCAGGTGAATAAAGTGCTTGCACGATGGTATTTACTTGGTGTTTGGACAAATAATCCAGCACAATTTGGGCTCGGTACGATGGCGCATTATCATCATGCAAAATCCAAGAATTGTTTGCCTACATTTCTGGTCATTTGCGACGTACAGCATCTCTCAAACGCTTCAAAACGAATAAATAATATTCTTTATTGACTGTCTGGCCCGATGGAAGGTACTCATGGTACACTACGCCTTGGCAATCGAAGAAAACAGTCTTGCCGGTCAGTTCGGTACTTTTTGACCATGGGTATACTGCGATAGATTTAGCTATTAATCTAGATAAATCAGCTTTTTATGCAGTCGAATTTTTAAATATCTTGAAAGCTTTATGACTACCAGTACACAGAATCACATTAAAAACTGCAAACAGAAAAAAAATCCAATTTTACCAAAGAATTACCGATTCAAATTCATGCGACTTCGATTAGTTTGTATTTTCCAGTGGCATGTACTGAAGCACAAGGCAGGCTTTTATGATATTGATTTGAGTGTTGATTTGAGTACTGACTGATTCTCCTGCGTTCAATTATACCTTGGTTGCTCCCGAGTAAGTAGCTCAAGCGATTTACAAATTTGTGCTACCCTTTATAAAACTTAAACTAAAAATAAAAATGTGTTATATTTATAAGAATGTACTTCATCTCATATTAGTTTAATATTTGAAAAACAGAAAAGGAAATTTCCGGGCAATGAGTAAACTATGTAAATTAAATTGAATTACATATCAATAAAAAATTGTATTCGGGTCAGCCGGTTAAAAATTAATAAATGTTATATTTACCGCATTAACATATCATGAACTCGGATGAATATGGAATTATGGACAAATAAACGTATCAAAATATCAGCATTTTTGTTATTTGTTATCATCTGATATTGCGCTAATACAAATATTTAATAAAGTTGATTTCATATGCGCCGTTTAATGATTAAAATTATGTGAAGCCTTATAGTTAGTTGGACTGCATTCGAACTATTTAAAAAACTAGCGCAGAACTGACACATTTGGGTGCGTTCTAAAAAAAATGTTGGTATTAATTTTTGCTACATTTTATCTTGATATTCAAAATGCTGCCTACAGACGTATGCATGAAAAAATGGCAGAGTACAAAGGTTTGCTTTAAGCTCTGATGATCTATCTGATGATCTGATAAGCGAATTGTGAAGGGCTTTAACTGACTGATAAAATACTTTTCAGATTGCATTAAATATTAAAAATAAACTGGTTTTTTTGCTTTTATTTTTTAGTAATCCCGGGGACTGAGGTTTGGGAAATGAGGCGGCTATAAGTTCGGTGTTATATGGTCATGGAAATTTTCATCTATCTCAGCTTTTGTCGCCATCGCTTTGTTTGAAGGAGCAGAATCTTGCTGAAGCATCTATGGGCTATCACTACGTATGCTATCAATTCAGGTTCTCAATGCTGCCTCTAGAACCTCGCTATATGCAGCAGAATTTGCTTGAAATCCTTGAGTAAAGAAGTGTGGTGGCATGGCACGACCCTTGTTTGCTCAAAACACCTAACAGTGGCTGGAAATTTCATGTGCATTACAACAGGATCTTTTGTAGCATTGGAACTCAGGCAATTGGGATTTTAGTAATTTCTACGATTGATTTCTTGGGCAAAATTGTTTTAGTCAGAAAAAAGTTATAACATCTCAGGTACTCCAGCGTGTTTTGTTTTATTTAGAAGGCGTTTTGATCTGATAATTCGCTGTCCCCGTGTTTGCTCCGACACAAACTGTTCTTTGCGCAAAAAGTAGGATTTATACCGGATATCTTTGTGGACAACTCGACGGGTAAGACTCTCAGAACCATTAAGCTGCCCCGTAAGAGCCCTCGCTGATTTTGAAGGATCCTCGTTAACGCTCGTTTGTACTTGTTGAATAAGTTCTGCAGACGGCACAGTATCAGAGCCGGTGTTTTTTTGATTTTGCCACAGATTTTGCACCGCCACCTGATGCTTCGAATTCAAAGAGTACCTTACGATTGAATGAACGGCGCATTTAAGAAAGTTTGAGATTTCCAAATTGGTTGGATTTGTACATATGTATAGCAAATATAATTGCATGCCTCTTCATTTCTTGAGCTAAGTTGTAGTTTTCCATGTCATATCGCTCATTTACTTCAATAGTGTCATAACTCAAGAAACAAAATTATTCAGGAGAGCAATTTATAGATTTCAGCTTTCCTTTGTGGGTTAAATAAAAGCTAAAGTCGCAGATTTTCTATGCAAACTAGTGATATGTCATATGTGGTATACATTATAGAAGAAAATTCGACCGAAATGAGCGATTTGCTACTTTTTCTTGAACAAAAACTTTTCTGCTTTGAATTATGTCATTCTTTCTGAAAAAACAATAGAAATTTCTCCGTCATAAAGTAAATGTGTCATTATTGTTGAGAAATAAAATACAATATTTTTACATTTAGACATTTTATTTTCGAAGTTTTTTAACTAAAACATAAATTAAATAGAAAAATTCATAGCATTAAAACATATTTTTATATGAACTTCATTTTCAGTTTTTAAAAATGGTACTAATAATAAGTACAGGAAAATACAGGGAAAATTTAATCACAAATTGCTATAAAATTCTGGATAAAAACGTGAAATTAAGTTCTTTTTAATTAATTCGTTGATATCTTCTCTTTTATTATTGCGAATTCCGATTTTGGAGTGGTAGGCTTTTTGTAAAGCAATCGATGTGCTATGTTTCTTCTTCGATTTGATTATAGTGGCTTCTCTGAACTTCTCCTCAGCGTATGATGTTTTGAAAAGCCCAGAGTTGGGTGACTCTCGTTGAACCTTCAAGATTTTCACTTCAGAGAGTTTAATTTCTCCCATATTCAATGGACCCATGTCATTAGAGAGTAATTTGATGTCAAAGAAGTCCTCATAAGACATTTCTTGCACTAAGAATGGGTGGCCTGTTTTCTTTGCTGATCGAATTATAGTAACGAATGAGTCAGTAGTGTATACTGGACCACTTTTAAGGATTCGTTTAGTTGATCTCTCAATAAGGGAATGTGCTGAGTCACCTTCGTTTTGGGTATGGCCTTTGATGAGGTACTTGTGGGTGATGGACTTTATACCCAAGTAGCGAACGGCGTATAAATACAAGGTAACCATGAACTTGTTTTTCTGTTGTCCAGCACAATTATCGGAATAAAATATTATTTCATCTTCATCAGTCTTTGCCAAACTTTTAATGTATTCAAAAACGCATGTTCCTAATTCGTTAACTCCACGTTTTCCATTGGATTCGTCCCAAACAAAACATTGACAGTTGTTTGTTTTTATATCAAACTAGCAACCCGCCCAGCTTCGCACGGGTATAAAATATATACCCTATGTCACTCACTGAAAAAATTATTAAAATCGATCCAGTAGTTGTGGCTTATTCATTACTGCCCGTGGCCCGCACGCGTTAAATTTGGAGTAAAACAATTCCCCTTTTTTTATAGCATGAAGATTTTCTGCTATCTTTGGGATATCTAAATTCATACCCAACTTTTTTGCATATTAACTTTTTGCATTTTTACATATGTATTTATTTTATTTTTACAACAATTACAATACTATATTACAGAATGTCTTTATATACAACGTTCATAGCCTTCTTGTCATTAGACAATACAAACATGTTTTCTCTAGAGGTTACTCTTGAAAGAGCGACATACAGTTGGCCATGTGAAAAACAGTCAACACTCAAATCTAAGCCTGCAACGTTGAAGGTTTGACTCTGAGATTTATTAATGGTCATTGCAAAAGATGTCTTTACCGGAAATTGTAAGCGTTTAAATTGGAATGGTAGATCCGATGGTATCAGAGGGATTCGGGGAATCAATACATCTTCTCCGGTACCACATCCTGTGAGTATTGTGCACTCTATTATGAAAGTTTTCAGTGATTTTACCAGCAAACGCGTGCCATTGCAAAGTTTAGGTGGACTTAGGTTTCTTAATAAAATAACAGGACAACCTATTTTCAGCTCCATTTTGTGAGGAGGGAGTCCAGACGGGTTCAAAGAATTTAGAAATTCTGTAGGAAATTGAACAGCTTCTTCCAAATCGAGAACAGTATCGACCGAGTAGTATATTTTCGTCGGCGCATCAATCTTTGAAATAATCAAGTTATTTACTTTATCTACTTGTTCGTTAGTTGGTGACAGAATAGCTCTTTCTTTAAACCAAGATATTGTCTTATAACTTATGTTATCAATGTCAGGATAGACATTGTTGACTAACTCTTGGATGTTGTCTATCAAAACACAAAGGTTTTCTAGGTTAATCCTTCCCTCACTTTGTATTAATTCTCCATTGCCAACTTTTAGTAGCATCTCTGGAAATAGCCTGTTCTCACGTGAAGATGACGAAACCCTCATATTAGTTTTAAGATCTAATTTATTGACATGCGACCAAAGGTGGCATCTTTTTAGCGAAGCATTTATTTCGTCAGCACGTGTTCCTCGAGTCACAACTGGTAGGATTTGACGGAAATCTCCTGAGAACAGAATTGTACATCCACCCATAGGTGCAATTTTGTTGCGCAAATCGCGCATTGTCCTATCCAGTGCTTCCACAGACGTCTTGTTTGACATGGTAGCTTCGTCCCAGACTATTAATGAGCAGTCACGCATCAATTTTCCTGTATTGCTCTGTCTAGAAACACTACAGACGCTGTTATCATCATCGGTTGCGATTTTCAGCGGGAGCTTGAATGTAGAGTGTGCGGTTCGGCCTCCTTCCAAAAGAGTAGCGACAATGCCGGATGACGCAACAGCTAACGCAATTTTTCCGGTAGATCTCAATTACTAACTACTGATGTAATATCTTGAAAAATATTGTTTTTAATTATATGCTGTAAAGAGCCATATACATAGATCTATATGAAAACAACAATGTATTTAAGGTATTTAATTGGATAAGGATTAATGTTGTACCTATTTGTTGAAATCGCTTCGAAAATAAGCTATTAGTTATCGTAAAAAGTAAATGACAAAAAATGTTATTGTATGGAATCGATAGCAAGCTAAACGCGCTCCGAATCAATAAAAACTATTCAAAAACTGTATTTTAATTACAGTATGCAAAATTCGTATTAGTACACCCCCTAATAAATAAAAAAACCACGTATATTTTCAAATTAATTTTAAAACAAATGCTTGAAACCGTTTTATTTTATAGATAATTAACTAAAATAAGGCCAAATAAAAAAACCGCTCACAAAGTGTATTGAAATGCAAAAAAAAAAATAAGAAAGAAAAAAATGAACACTTTTCACAGAAGCAAAATTCGTATTAGTACACATGTATTTTTAATGATTTAAAGAGTAAATAAAAAATAGTTCAGAAAATTAATATTTTGTAGGATACCCTCGTTGCCTTAGAACAGCAGACAATCTCTTCGGCATAGATTCCACCAATTTTTTTGTGAGATTTGGAGAAATCTTCTTCTACTCTGATTTGAGGACTTTTTTTAAATGTTCTCGGTTCCTTATTTGATGATGTTCCAGCTGCTTTTTGAAAATCGACCATACATTTTCTATGGGATTAATATCCGGGCTTTGTGGTGGTGTTTTGAGATAATTTGGACAGTTATAAAGCATCCATAACCTTGTATCCAACGCCGTGTGCTTAGGGTCGTTATCTTGTTGGAATATACATTTTTTTTTGCAACCCAATTTTTTGGCACCTTTGCGTAGATTCTTTTTTAAAATATCAATATATTGCCTCACAGTCATAATTCCATCAATAAAGTGCAACTTTCCTACTCCGTTTGCCCCGAAACATCCCCATACCATCAGAGAACCACCACCGTGCTTGAAAGAAGGCTGCAGATTTCGTTTTTGAAGGTCAGTATTACACTCTCTCCAAATTTTTATGCGTCCATCGGACATTTTTATATTAAATTTACACTCGTCTGAAAAAATTACCCTTTTCCAAAACCGCATATTTTTGTTTAAATATTGCCTGGCGAATATAACACGCTTTCTTCTATTGACTGAGCTTACATACGGTTTTCTAACCGCAGTTCTGCTTCTAAATCCCAATTTTTTTACATAATTGCGCACTGTTTGAGGTGTAACTTTGATAGAAAAGTATTTTTCTAGTTCTGCAGCTAGTGAAACTCCACTGACGGTGGGGTCTTTTCTCATAAGGCGTTTCAAATAAGTCTTGTGCCTCTGCCCAAGCTTTGCCCTGTTCACATTTCGAAGCTTTTTGTCAATCCTTCCACTGTCTCTAAAAATTTTGACTAAGTTTTGTATTGTAGACACACTTTTCTGCAATGTTCTCGCAATTTCGCGTAAAGACTTTCCGTTTTTGTTCATATTTATTATTAATCTCCTAGTTTCGTTTGACTTTGGCGACATTGCAAGCTAACTGCGCGAACTTGAACAAATGGCTACTAAAACGCAACTGCCCAAGGTTAAACATTGAATCGTTTCGAAAATAAAGGTAAATACCAACAAATTGTTTACAAATTCAACGCATACTAAGTGTACTAATACGAATTTTGCCTGCAGTAGAAATAGCTACACTGCTACTAAAGCTATTTTTTTCAATTCTATGCAAATGTTTCGGAGTTTTTGTTATTATTCTATTTTTTTATGAATTTTACAATACCGCACTTCTATGCAAATGTTTCGGAGTTTTTGTTATTATTCTATTTTTTTATGAATTTTACAATACCGCACTACGATTGAAATCAATTGCTTTAAAGTAAATTTGAAAATATACGTGGTATTTTTATTTGTAAGAGGGTGTACTAATACGAACTTTGCATACTGTAAGTGCGATTTACTAATATAGAACGTGAAAATAGCGTTTTATTTCGCTGTAAAATTGTATGTGCATATAATTACATGGAATTCAGTACATACATAGATACATACGTCCGAAATGAAATAATGCGAGCGATTCGTAAATACATACATACATACGTCACCATACGATGTAATTCAACATTAATGAGGTGTGGTGAGATTATCGCTTAACGCCTGTTGCTTCATTCGGTTGACAGCGAACAAACACACAAACAGCTTTTTTGGAAAAAGAGCTGCTTTTGTTTAAACAATTTTGGTTAAATAACAAATAAATCAATTATTTTTTTTGATACAGAATGAAAGTAAATATTTCAAAGTTAAACTTCAAGAAAGTTTCATTTTAATTGGTTGATTCGTTTATGATTTATGGCCGTGAAAACAAAAAAATTATGTTTTTTTGCCACATTTTGACCGATTGCCACGCCCCCTTTATATATTTCTTCACATTATATAGATATAAACCTTCCTCTTCAATCAATCTATCTTTAAAAAAAAACCGCATCAAAATCCGTTGCGTAGTTTTAAAGATTTAAGCGATTACGTGGACATAGGGACAGAAAAAGCGGCTTTGTTTTATAATATGTAGTGATATGGCGATGTCTGAATTTGGTATCCCCGCAAAACTAATACGGCTATGTAAGATGACGTTGCTCAACACCAACAGCGCCGTCAGAATTGGAAAGGACCTCTCCGAGCCGTTTGATACCAAACGAGGTTTCAGACAGGGTGACTCCCTGTCGTGTGACTTCTTTAACCTGATGTTGGAGAGCATCGTGCGAGCCGCAGAACTTAATCGCTCAGGCACAATTTTTTATAAGAGCGTACAATTGCTGGCGTATGCCGATGATATTGACATCATCGGCCTTAACAACCGCGCTGTTAGTTCTGCCTTCTCCAAACTGGATAAAGGGGCAAAGCGAATGGGTCTGGTGGTGGACGAGGACAAAACGAAGTACCTCCTGTCTTCAAACAAACAGTCGG
Organism: Anastrepha ludens; assembly: GCF_028408465.1. NCBI lineage: Eukaryota > Metazoa > Arthropoda > Insecta > Diptera > Tephritidae > Anastrepha > Anastrepha ludens. Next base: position 45,088,722 of record NC_071500.1, on the reverse strand, counting down.
CGCACTCGCGTATCGGCACCCACGTCACTGTTGACAGTTAATATATAATTTTGAGGTTGTAAAAGACTTCGTCTATTTAGGAACCAGCATTAACACCGATAACAATGTCAGCCTTGAAATCCAACGTAGAGTCTCTCTTGCCAACAAGTGCTACTTTGGACTAAGTAGGCAATTGAGTAGTAAAGTCCTCTCTCGACGAACAAAACTAACACTCTACAAGACTCTCATCATGCCCGTCCTAACGTATGGCGCAGAAGCTTGGACGATGACAACATCCGATGAAGCGACGCTTGGAGTGTTCGAGAGAAAGATTCTGCGTAAGATTTTTGGACCTTTGCACGTTGGCAACAGGGAATATCGCAGACGATGGAACGATGAGCTGTATGAGCTTTACGACGACATAGACATAGCGCAGCGAATAAAGATCCAGCGGCTACGTTGGCTGGGTCATGTCGTCCGAATGGATACAAACGCTCCGGCTTTGAAAGTATTCGATGCGGTACCAGCTGGTGGTAGCAGAGGAAGAGGGCGGCCTCCTCTGCGTTGGAAAGATCAGGTGGAGAAGGACTTGGCTTCACTTGGTGTGTCCAACTGGCGCCGGTTAGCACGAGAAAGAAACGACTGGCGCGCTTTGTTAAACTCGGCCAAAATCGCGTAAGCGGTTATAGCGCCAATTAAGAAGAAGTGATATGGTTCGAAACAGTTATCATAAATTTGTCTGTTTACCGCGGTCGGATATGGCGGGTTATCTTCATCATTGCTGTAGACAGTATCTCTGGAATCGTTAGCGGAACCTGGGAAGTATGTCACGTCAGCTAAGGAATTGTCACTATCTTCTGACAACGATGATGAAGAAAATGCGCAATTATTTTTGGATAACGACATTTCCAAGTAAGCTAAAAAAAAGTCGAAATTCGTCATTTATTATCAGCAATAGCGTATCATTTTGCGTTATTAGAAGGTGTTTTACATTATAGCGGATACAATTTTCGTAAATAATGACATATTTTTTATTAAAACAAAATCGCTATTTCTACAGAGCCCATTTTTTCACGAGAAAAACGTCACAAAACAAAATACCTAATGCGCAATTAATTTGTTTTCAACAACAACGTCACATATTGTATTGCGCAAATTATGAGGAACTAACATTTTTCAGCAGTACAGTCACAACGCGAAATAATATATTATAGTTTACACGAACATTAGCAACACGAAAAATATAACTACCTTTTCACATAAATCGCTGTAATTCAAAATATATCGCTTTTTCGGAAAAACTAATAATCTTTACACGACGACGACTTAAGTTAAACTGAAATGTGTCGATGCCGTTGTAAAAAAATAACGCGTCACAACAAGTGGAATAACGGCACATTTTCATCTCACGCGCTCAATTTTTTACTAATCACAAAGACTTTTTTATACAATATTAACCATGATATTGAGCACATTTTTTCGTATTTAACTATATTAAAAAATCTTGTTTTTTGAGTTATGACATTGTTGAAGTAAATGAGCGATATCTGAAAAGAGCAAAATCAGAAATAATGGTTTCGGGAAGTTAAAGTTACATACATGTATGTACTCAACTATCTCTTGCACCTTGTATATTTAAAAAGGTTTACCCGCTAGGTGGCGATGGTATCGATATGTTATTAAAAATCTTATTTATGTTCCGATTGGGCTCATATTCATTAGTTACGTTGAAATAATTATTTGGCTATGTTTATGTTAAGATGTTTAAGAAAATTTTTACTATAGCAACAATCGGTTGGGGAACGACATACGAGTTTTTAGACAGAAGCATATCTTCCACAAGTACGTTGAACTAAATCAATGGAATCAACAATGTTATCCAAGAACAAATCTGATGCAAGGCGCTGAACCTATTCTCGTGTTATAGTACACGATAGTTCTGTATGGACGACAGTGTCATCATTGACAAGAGCCTCACTAACCGGGGCTGTCAAGGAGCAGCCAAGCTAAAGAAAAAATTTCATATAATTTTACTTCGCGTATTGTACCCATACCTAAGTACTCTGTAACATGCGCTATGCTCTGAATTTACTTTGCCCCAGTTTGATGGTATGCACAATAGGATATGCAAGTCCCAAGGAGACTAGTTGTTGAAGAACCAGCCAATTTGTAAAACTTTTAATTTTTATTGCTGGAATTATTTAAATACTCAGAGAAATATTGAAGCTCGTTACCAAATTTTGATAGCAAATCGTAATTAAAATATGTGTTCGAAAATAGCAGCAAAAGTAGTAACGAATTTCATCAACTCATGCAAGCAATTTGCGAGAATGAATTAATAGCAAATTATTTTGGTATGTGGTACATGAATTCGGTAAATTTGAAAGCGATATGAAATATACTTAATTACGTATTGCATGAAATATGTTGGTATACCTATAGTCGCATTTGAGGTTGCCAAATTAGAATAACATTTGGACATGGCACAATTGCATCTATGGTAGTTATGTGAGTTATACACGAGTACAAGTAAAATATACACTTTGGCCCCTATTATGAGTAACATTCGATCTTCGATATTCGCTGGTTGTCGAAGATCGAAAATCGAATGTCAATTTGGTATTATGAGCGGTGCAACCCTATCGAAATTTTCGTTGTTTACCGAATTTAGAGTCGAATGCGATTTTGCTTTCGATTGTGTAGCGTATTGTGGGAAAACTTGTTAAAGTGTAAGTTGTTTGCGATTATTTATGGTTTTATAGTAACCAAATAATAAATATATACTAATTTTGTTAATTTTATGCAGATCGAAAGTCGTGAGTACCAAACAACAATTAGAAAAGCGAATCCACAATTCGCAAAAGGGATTTGCACCAAAGTTCAAGCAGCAAAAAAATGGGAGGAATTTACAACGGAGCTGAATTGCTTGGGACCACCAGTGAGAACGGCAGCAAAATGGATTAAGCTTAATAATGGTTTTTTTTTGTGATGTTTATAGAAATACATTTTTATTTTCCCTTGGCAGGTATGGGCTGAAATACGTAGAGGAACTGAAATACATATTTTTTTCGAATGACGAATAATTGAATAAAGAAAATTTGTAACAAAAATAAAACAGCAACTGTGGCGTAAATGTTTCTATTTAATACTTTTTAGATTTTTCTATAATATTCTAAGAATTTCATTTCTTATGCTGTATTTGCTATAAAAATGTGCTTTTCTTTGTTGCAGATCAGCCACTGTACTACTAAATTGTATCCATTTTTGGTAAATATAATTTTCCAGGGCATCTATTATTTCCGATAGCACAACAGACACAGTGGGTTGAGCAAGTCCTAGCATACCTTCATTACCAATACTCAATTGGTACGATCCCTGAGCATAAAATCGCAGAACTGTGGCTAGTTTTAAAATATTTGGGATGGATTTGGTTTGGGTGCACTGCTGCAACTGGTTTTCTGTTCTGGACAGGAGGTTCATAAACGCCTCTTTAGATAATCTAAAGTTCTTTTAAAATCTATAAGGAAATTTCTGTAATATTAAGTACGTCAACACATTTTGAAAATTCTAAACGTACTCAGTGGAAGCCATTTCTAGGGGGTTGGATGCGCCCCTCAACTGTTTTCTACTTCTAGCTAGTTCCGCTAATCTTTCATCGTCCGATAAATCGTCGAACCCCAACTCCGTTGTACTCAATTTCACAAAAAATACTTTTTTTAACTTTTAAAAATGTTGTTAGTAAAGAATTCCAACACAATCGGTTTTTCTTTTATTTTGATTTGCTGTATCAGCTGAGAAAAAATTATCTATTGTAAATGCGTCGAGCGATCGAAATTCACAATAGTCCTATTCTTCAACGAATGAGCACCATAATACCAAATGAAAATTCGTTCGATCAGCACTTTCGACTACAGTCGAAGATCGAATGTTGCTCATAATAAGGGCCTTTGTGTTTAAAAAGGTGAAAACCCATTACTGTTGCTCTGATTTATGCACACTATTTCGTAGCTAAATCAGTGAGGTTCAAAGGACATCTAGCGATCACGTCCCTCCATTTCTCAAATACATTTGATAAAATAGGAATATATGCCATGGCAGTCCATCTTCGAGAATTGAGATTAATAAAAATCATACCAAATATTATAAAAATCTTACGAAATTAGTAAATTCATAAAAATTAGTAAGAGTAGGTTCTCAGGTTTGCCTCTTTGTTGCCTTCAAACAGGTATTTCACAATATAGATAGGAAACAAATAAAATCTGAGAAAACTAAAGTCATGATGTCATCAGCCAATAACACTACACGCGATGATGTAAGTAAAGGGGGGTTAAGTTGTAAGGGCCGCTATTAATCTATATATATAAATGTGAAAATCTGTCCCTATGTTCGCTTATAACTCGAGAATGGCTGAACGGATTTATCTTATCTTGGTCTTGAATTATTCGTGGAGGTCTAGGGAAGGTTTAGAAGGTGAGAAAAATTCGAATAATTGCCGGGAAAATGGTCAAAACGTGGACCCGGGTAACCTTCGGATGTGTATATACAATATGGGTATCAAATGAAAGCTGTTGGTGAATGCTTTAGTTCGGAGTATTTTTCATGCCGCTCCGTGACTAGGGTCTCGAGATAGAGACCAAAACGTGGACCCTAGAATGTGTTTGTACAATATGAATATCAAATTGAAGCTGTTGGTGAATGCTTTAGTACAGAGTATTTTTCATGCCGCTCCGAGACTGGGGTCTCGAGATATAGGTCAAAACGTGGGCCCGGGTAACCTTCTGATGTGTATATACAATATGGGTATCAAATGGAAGCTGTTGGTGAATGCTTTAGTTCAGAGTATTTTTCATGCGGCTCCGTGACTAGGGTCCCGAGATAGAGACCAACACGTGGACCCTAGAATGTGTTTGTACAATATGGATATCAATTGGAAGCTGTTGGTGAATGCTTTAGTACAGAGTATTTCTCATGCCGCTCCGTGACTAGGGTCTCGAGATATAGGTCAAAACGTGGACCCGGGTAACCTTCGGATGTGTATATACAATATGGGTATCAAATGGAAGCTGTTGGTGAATGCTTTAGTTCAGAGTATTTTTCGTGCCGCTCCGTGACTAGGGTCCCGAGATAGAGACCAACACGTGGACCCTAGAATGTGTTTGTACAATATGGATATCAATTGAAAGCTGTTGGTGAATGCTTTAGTACAGAGTATTTCTCATGCCGCTCCGTGACTGGGGTCTCGAGATATAGGTCAAAACGTGGGCCCGGGTAACCTTTGGTTGTGGATGTACAATATGGGCATCAAATGAAAGCTGTCGATAAGTGCTTTAATGTGGGGTAATTTTCATACCTATTGATGACTAGGGTCTCGAAATATATGCCAAAACGTGGACCCGCCGTATCTTTAAACCGAATTAAACCAAACTTACACACATTGTTAAGTAGGTATTGAAGATGGTTTCCGTATAGTTTGAATACCTATTGGTAGATAGGGTCTCGAGATATAGGTCAAAACGTGGACCCGGGTAACCTTCGGACGTATATGTACAATATGGGTAGCAAATGGAAGCTGTTGATGATTTCTATAGTATAGAGTATTTTTCATACCGTTCCGTGACTAGGGCCTCGAGATAGAGACCAAAACGTGGAGCCTAGAATGTGTTTGTACAATATGGATATCAAATGGAAGCTGTTAGTGAATGCTTTAGTTCACAGTATTTTTCATGCCGCTCCGTGACTAGGGCCTCGAGATAGAGACCAAAACGTGGAGCCTAGAATGTGTTTGTACAATATGGATATCAAATTGAAGCTGTTGGTGAATGCTTTAGTTCAGAGTATTTTCCATGCCGCTCCGTGACTAGGGCCTCGAGATAGAGACCAACACGTTGACCCTAGAATGTGTTTGTACAATATGGATATCAATTGGAAGCTGTTGGTGAATGCGTTAGTTCAGAGTATTTTTCATGCCGCTCCGTGACTAGGGCCTCGAGATAGAGACCAACACTTGGACCCTAGAATGTGTTTGTACAATATGGATATCAATTGGAAGCTGTTGGTGAATGCTTTAGTTCAGAGTATTTTTCATGCCGCTCCGGGACTAGGGCCTCGAGATAGAGACCAACACGTGGACCCTAGAATGTGTTTGTACAATATGGATATCAATTCGAAGCTGTTGGTGAATGCTTTAGTACAGAGTATTTTTCATGCCGCTCCGTGACTAGGGTCTCGAGAGATAGGTCAAAACCTGGACCCGGGTAACCTTCGGATGTGTATGAACAATATGGGTATCAAATGGAAGCTGTTGGTGAAAGCTTTAGTACAGAGTAGTTTTCATGCCGCTCCGTGTCTAGGGCCTCGAGATAGAGACCAACACGTGGACCCGGGTAACCTTCGGATGTGTATGTACAATATGGGTATCAAATGGAAGCTGTTAGTGAATGCTTTAGTTCAGAGTATTTTTCATGCCGCTCCGTGACTAGGGTCTCGAGATAGAGACGAACACTTGGACCCTAGAATGTGTTTGTACAATATGGATATCAATTGGAAGCTGTTGGTGAATGCTTTAGTTCAGAGTATTTTTCATGCCGCTCCGTGACTAGGGTCTCGAGATAGAGACCAAAACATGGAGCCTAGAATGTGTTTGTACAATATGGATATCAAATTGAAGCTGTTGGTGAATGCTTTAGTTCAGAGTATTTTTCATGCCGCTCCGTGACAGGGGTCTCGAGATATAGGTCAAAACGTGGACCCGGGTAACCTTCGGATGTGTATGAACAATATGGGTATCAAATGGAAGCTGTTGGTGAAAGCTTCAGTACAGAGTAGTTTTCATGCCGCTACGTGTCTAGGGCCTCGAGATAGAGACCAACACGTGGACCCGGGTAACCTTCGGATGTGTATGTACAATATGGGTATCAAATGGAAGCTGTTGGTGAAAGCTTTAGTACAGAGTAGTTTTCATGCCGCTCCGTGACTAGGGCCTCGAGATAGAGACCAACACGTGGACCTTAGAATGTGTATGTACAATATGGGTATCAAATGGAAGCTGTTAGTGAATGCTTTAGTTCAGAGTATTTTTCATGCCGCTCCGTGACTAGGGTCTCGAGATAGAGACCAAAACATGGAGCCTAGAATGTGTTTGTACAATATGGATATCAAATTGAAGCTGTTGGTGAATGCTTTAGTTCAGAGTATTTTTCGTGCCGCTCCGTGACAGGGGTCTCGAGATATAGGTCAAAACGTGGACTCAGGTAACCTTCGGATGTGTATGTTCAATATGGGTATCAAATGGAAGCTGTTGGTGAATGCTTTAGTTCAGAGTATTTTCCATGCCGCTCCGTGACTAGGGCCTCGAGATAGAGACCAACACGTGGACCCTAGAATGTGTTTGTACAATATGGATATCAATTCGAAGCTGTTGGTGAATGCTTTAGTACAGAGTATTTTTCATGCCGCTCCGTGACTAGGGTCTCGAGAGATAGGTCAAAACGTGGACCCGGGTAACCTTCGGATGTGTATGAACAATATGGGTATCAAATGGAAGCTGTTGGTGAAAGCTTTAGTACAGAGTAGTTTTCATGCCGCTCCGTGTCTAGGGCCTCGAGATAGAGACCAACACGTGGACCCGGGTAACCTTCGGATGTGTATGTACAATATGGGTATCAAATGGAAGCTGTTAGTGAATGCTTTAGTTCAGAGTATTTTTCATGCCGCTCCGTGACTAGGGTCTCGAGATAGAGACGAACACTTGGACCCTAGAATGTGTTTGTACAATATGGATATCAATTGGAAGCTGTTGGTGAATGCTTTAGTTCAGAGTATTTTTCATGCCGCTCCGGGACTAGGGCCTCGAGATAGAGACCAACACGTCGACCCGGGTAACCTTCGGATGTGTATGTACAATATGGGTATCAAATGGAAGCTGTTGGTGAAAGCTTTAGTACAGAGTAGTTTTCATGCCGCTCCGTGACTAGGGTCTCGAGAGATAGGTCAAAACGTGGACCCGGGTAACCTTCGGATGTGTATGAACAATATGGGTATCAAATGGAAGCTGTTGGTGAAAGCTTTAGTACAGAGTAGTTTTCATGCCGCTCCGTGTCTAGGGCCTCGAGATAGAGACCAACACGTGGACCCGGGTAACCTTCGGATGTGTATGTACAATATGGGTATCAAATGGAAGCTGTTGGTGAAAGCTTTAGTACAGAGTAGTTTTCATGCCGCTCCGTGACTAGGGCCTCGAGATAGAGACCAACACGTGGACCTTAGAATGTGTATGTACAATATGGGTATCAAATGGAAGCTGTTAGTGAATGCTTTAGTTCAGAGTATTTTTCATGCCGCTCCGTGACTAGGGTCTCGAGATAGAGACCAAAACATGGAGCCTAGAATGTGTTTGTACAATATGGATATCAAATTGAAGCTGTTGGTGAATGCTTTAGTTCAGAGTATTTTTCATGCCGCTCCGTGACAGGGGTCTCGAGATATAGGTCAAAACGTGGACTCAGGTAACCTTCGGATGTGTATGTTCAATATGGGTATCAAATGGAAGCTGTTGGTGAATGCTTTAGTTCAGAGTATTTTTCATGCCGCTCCGTGACTAGGGTCTCGAGATAGAGACCAAAACGTGGTATTGAATAAATAAATAAATAGTATGAGAATAAAGAAATAAATAATATGAAAACCATATCTTTTCTGTTCTAAACCATATCTATTCTATTTTAGTGTGCCCAGCGAAGCGGGCCGGGTTTGCTAGTTTTGAATAAAAGACAATTTTTTTAGGAAATTATTACCATTTTTCTGTATTATGATAATACTGGTATAACTCAATTACGAATGGAATAAAATATCGGCCAAATGACCGCCGCGGCCTTGGCGGCACACCTCCATCCGATGGTCCAAACTTTCGATGACGCTGGGGCATGATTGAGGTTCTATGCCGTTAATGTGCGGAATTATCTCATCCTTTAGCTCTTGGATTGTTGCTGGCTTATTGAAAGAAGTCCAGCGGTGTCAAATCACGTGATCTTGGCGGCCAATTTACATCGCCGCGACGTGAGATTATTCGGCCAGCAAATTTTTCGCGGAAAATTACCATTGTTTCGTTAGCTGTGTGACAAGTGGCACTGTCTTGTTAAAGCCACATATAGTTCACATCCATATCTTTCAATTCGGGCCATAAAAAGTTCTTTATCATCTCACGATAGCGAACACTATTCACAGTAACTGCCTGACCCGCCTCATTTTTGAAAAAATACGGCCCAACGATACCGCCGGCCCATAAACCGCACCAAACAGTCACTTTCTGGAGGTGCATTGGTTTTTTGACAATCACTCTTTGATTCGAAATTTTTTTTCTTCACTCATCTTATATTGGGAGGTTGAATTAGTTTTAAAGGTGGCACACAGATGGCGCTATTTATTACTTTATCGCGTTGGCAATACTGAATATATATTCATGACAAAGCCTCATCCCTAGGCTTTGTTTATCAGTATCTGTCATTTCGCAATAGTAAATCATTTCAAGAATGTTGTGTCAAAATTTTAAGTGGATCGGAGCAGAACTCTCAAACTTATAGCCTTTGTAGGCACTCTACCTCGAATGCGGAGCATCGATAATTTTTCAGAGTCATTTTTTCAAACGCGTTTTTCCCGAAACGACTTCTTAAAAGTCGGTGCCAATCACAACTCCGAAACTATTCAACCGATTCTTTTCAAATTTGGCACACGTTTTCTAAATCAAAAATACCTCCCCCCCCCCACTATTTTTTTTTATTTTATTTTTTTTAAGGTAGTTTTTCACTTACAAATATGGCGAAATTTTTCGCCAAAAATGCTCGTTTTACGTTTTTTTGCCACCAAAACTACAAAACTGAAAAAAAAATAATTTATTAATGGGGGGGGGGGGGGGGGAGCATTACGTCATACTTTAACTGAAAAATTCGACTTTTTTAGTTTCAGATGATTCTACGACGAATGCCGATTGGCAACGCAGAGCACCTCTCGAAAAACATATCTCCAAAAAAACTCTGTCATGGGCTTATTTGTCAATATTTTATTATTAATATTTTTTAAAAACTTATTGAAAAGATGTACAATAACATGCAACTGATTTTATTAAAGTATCTTAAGCCATATTTCTGTAAAAAATTCAAATTTTTTTTTTAGCGCTAAACCCTACCACCCCTTTAACAACAGAATCCAGGCTGCAAATAAGACCTAACATAAAACTATGTAAATCAAAAGATTTGTTCAGAGCACATAAAATAAGAATGTACAAAACACTAATACGACCCGTCCTTACATACATATGTATGGCGCAGAAATATGGACGCTGAAAACAAATGATATTCATCAGTTGCTGTACCTCGAAAGGCGCGTCATAATAGACGACGACACCTTCCACATTCGCTACTGAAATAAAATCGAAGAAATTTTTCAGAGACAAACTGTAATACGTTGTATCAAAGCATAACGAAATGGATGGACTGTGCACGTACTGCGCATGCCGAAAGTACGAAATGCTAGAAAAACACCCATTGGAGTAACAATAAGAGGGCGCCTACGAAAGAAACGGTTAGATGACGTCGAATCAGATCTAAAAGATCAACGTTCATAACAGGAGAGATGAATGAATTCTCCAACCAAAAATTTAATCCGTTGCTCATGCAAATATTTTCTCAAATAATAGGCGTTGCTAAGTGTGAGCATTAAACATTGTTAGATCTCAAAGGGGACCCAAACGAATGTGTCGTAGTCTATATGATCCTGTTTTAGGCTTCACTGCTTCACTATCTTCTATGCCGATGAAATATTTGTATATATCGTAAAACGGATATGGGATTTTAATGCCTCGATGTTGGCCAGTAGGTGCATTGACGGAACTCTTACATTTGTCTCTTATGTGTAAGCCGAAGCCGAAGCCGAAGCTAAAATGATTTAATTGTTTTTGTCTTGCCTCGAAGGCACCAATGTAAATGAAACTACCGGAAAACCAGAGATGATTCTGTATTATAATAAACTAAAAGTGGGATGGGTACACTAGATCAAATGTGTTTTCCGATGGCCTTCGCCGTTTATGAGTAAAAGATTTAAAACACCTACTTAAAACAGATTTTTGCCTGAAATTACATAGAATATAATGCCGAACAAAATTATTAACTGCAGAATTATACTGCAGAGCCAGTACCTAAAAAATGTAGTTACTGCACTTGCTAAAAAAAGAACAAATAATTGGCGCGTACACTTCTGTTAGGTGTTTCACCAAGCTCCTCCTCCTATTTGTGGTAACGTCTTGATGTTGTCCCACAAATGCAGCAAACGACAGTTCCCAATGTAATTTGGAAAATTACTTTTATTCAATTCAAATTAAGAAATGTGTGACTATAATACAAAATAAAGAATCAATTTACTTTTGCTCGATACGACTAATTTTTGCCTTGACTATAGCCTTGAGACGGTCCAGAAAGGAATCGCAAGCTGGCGGAATATGACTTGCAAGTATATTGGTCCATTCGCGGGCAATGATCTTTTTCAGCATTTCGAAACTGGTGAATCTTTTATTTCGGATCTTGTTCTACAATATGGTACAAAGAGCAAAATCTATCGGATTCGGCGTTTAGGGAATTTGAGATGTTATGAAGTTCGGAACGTTGTGTTTTACCCTTCTAGGTTCACTCGAGCTTTGTGAGACGATGCCAAGCCCTGTTGAAACGTCCATGATCTGCCAACGAAATATTTGTCTGCCCCCGATTTCAAAGCAACCTCCAGAAAACTTTCCCGATAATATTTCGCATTTACTTTGACTCTAGGTTCGATGAAAATGATTGGAGAGCGCATATCTGCGGTTACAGCGGCCCAAACCATTACTTGTAGCGGGTGCTGCCTGCTGGTGGCCCATCGATGACTTAAATTCTCGTTTGAATGATCATCGGTCAAGTAAATCCTATCGTTTAGGGAGTTTACGAATTGCTCAATTAGGAAAATGTTCTCGTCAGAAAACACAATGTTCGGAAATTGACTGCTTGCGGGCCAGCGTAGCAACTCCTTCGTTCCCTCAGTCCTCACTTGTTGCTGCTTTGGTGTAAGATCATGCGCCTTTGGACTTTGAGATCATTTTTCAGTACGCAGAATGCTTCGGTCAGATATTTTCAGTTCTTTCGCCATTCGATTGGCACTTCATCGGGGATTTCGTTGAAGTCGCTTCTGCACTTTTTGAACCATTTCACGTGACGTTGGAGTCTTTTTATGACCACCTCCATGCCGTTTCGCGATGCTACCAGCATCATAGTAACGAGTAAGGGGGCGTTAAACAAAAACTTTACTTACTTTACATTATTACGTTTGAAATCTATTACTAATTTACTTTATTCCCGTTTAATCTCGGCAAAAAGCTTCCGCGCGCTTGTAAACAATACTGTTGTTTAGCCAACTAACAGACAGCTGATATTCTTGCATCAGCTGCGCAAGCAGTCTAAAGTTGGTTACACTTCGAGTGCCGGGCCCTGTATATAGTAAAGTTTCCAAATAAAGACTGTGTTTGCCAACTTAGAGCGTATAAGTAAGATAAAGAGTAGTTTTAAAGTGCAAGGACCAGTGAAATCTGAGCTGGATCGGTGATATCTTACAATAACCGGGTACATACTACGGTTGGGATATACTAAAATATGATACAGCTTTATATTGACCGATATATTTCTCAACATGATTAATAATATTAGCGTTACAACTATTTCAATTCAATATTTATTATCATCCAATATTTAATATATTTATTAAATAAATGAATGAATTTTCGGTTGCGTCACTCCTACGAATAGTTTATTCAAGCCTTATAATGCATGTAATGAAATTATAAAGTTTTACAATATGAACTACGTAAAATCAGCTGAATACTTTTTTTATTTTTATTTAAAGTCATATTTACAAATATTAACCATTTTCAATATCACTACATAAATACTGTACAAAAGTTCTAAATAAAATGTATATTAACTAACTCAAACTTTTCAAAACTAATATAAAACTAACTTTGTGTAAAAGTTATTAGATACAATTAAGTATTATTTTTCATTGCTAGCCATAATTAAATTATTATCATAGCCAAAGGCCACAGTAGCCAGCGTCGGATTAAACAGCTGTTGGTTGGTTTTAGTTCTGGCTTTGTTAGCAGATTATAATTATTAATAAAATAAATAAAATAACATGCACAGTGTAGCAAATGAAAAATGTTAAATGAGTTCACAAACGGATATATAATTACTTGTTCACATACCGATGTTTTGAATGCTCAGAATGTTGATAGGAATCGATTAAACCACTTCTGGCTATAGGATCGTGCCCGCGATAAATCGACTAATTACAAGAGATATCTCAATGAAGCTAAGCTTTGTCTAAGGAATATTGAAAATGGTATAAACCGGTTTATCACCGCTCTCACTTTCCCATTAAGGGAAATTTTCATAAATGCAACCCCATTATTCAAACTTTTTCGAACAAAGTGAACACCAAGCTTAACTTGCGCTAGAAGAATTGGGCTAGGAGTCGCCATTGTAGACAGTTTTACCATAAACACAATTCCTAGCATTATTCTGCATCTATTCAACAGGCGAATCGTAAAGAGAATCCAATCGAAAACCCTACTTTTGGCAGAAAGTAAAACAGTTTTTGAAAATATACTTGTTTATTTAGTAATAATATTTTTTGACCACCGCTCTACCGTACACGCAAAAGCACTTCTGACTTTATTAACAGTGAGGCTAAAATGAAGATTAAAATTAAATGTGGTATTCATTGTAAAGCCAAAGTAAGCGCCTAGTTATGTACATATATTCGCGTACAAAAGTTAAGTATTTTTTAATCCTCGAATGGTAAATAAATATATTTTTTAGGCCTTTAATGGAAAACAACTCCTGTAAGGCGGTTTTTATAAAAACATATTATTTCCCCCCTTATAAAAATAAATATTTATTAAAACAAAAGCATAATCATGCTTTCTACAACTAATTCTCTTAATATTTAACATATTTTATGTCATATTGTCATGTAACTACTTTTTAATCCTTGATTTACAGAGATCGTTTGGACATAAATAAAAAATATTTGCGTCAGAGATATTTTTGTAAATTTCTGTGGCTTTTAATTAACATATTAAATAATAATATAAAGCTTATAGCTAAGAAAAAATTGTACACAGCAAAATGAGTTTTGTGGTTTTTCACTTATTTTTTCGTAAAAACTGCCAACAGTTTGGTTGATCTGTGCCCTAACCATACATTTTTTTTGCGCAGGGATATACACTCATTCACGTCAACTTCATATAACAGAAATCGCATCTTCATCTGTAGTTTTCTATACCTGTTTCGTCAGTGTTATGCCTAATCGAGTCACTTATTGCTGCACGAACTATTTTCCTTCCGAACCGATGTCGCACCAATCGCTACATAAGTCCTTGCTTAATTTCTTGATGAGTTCCCTTCTTGCTATTTAACTTGATTTTCGGAACAACACGTCACAATTGGAAACATAGATTATATAGCTATTGAGTAGAGCCATATTCAATATTGCGTAAAACATACGAAGTGGCCAACGCTTGGTTTTACGGCTACAGCTTGAGTGACAGCACATCTGAACGCATGCGTCCAGAGCACCTTTTGTTTTATTATACACTGTGGGCAAAAAGTAAGGTGAATTTGGTTGTACATTTTTTTTTTTTTTTTTTTTATTATGAATAAATTTTATTTGCAATCTATCAGTTCACAATCAGCAAATTTTTTAAATATAAGAATTATGACAGGATTGATTGTGCTCCATTGCGACCAATCAATATATTGTAAAACAGTTGTATTCGCTACAAATCAATTATGTTTCCTCAAATCTGTTTGGGAGATCCAAAATATGAATTTTTTTAAGGCGTTTGACATCCATGCTATTGTGTAGAAGATTTCTTGCTAGTAAGTTTTCATGGTACGACAGTCTGTTTAGGTATCTTCGAGAGGTTTTGGTGATTTCATTTCTAACATAAGGTACATTTAAGTCTTTGTGAATTTCGAAATTAGTTATATACCAAGGAGCACCAACAATGCTTCGTAAAGTCATAGCCTGGTATCTTTGCAGGATTTCAATGTTTGAGTTACTCGCTGTTCCCCAAAGCGGTATTGCATATGTCCATACTGGCTTTTAGATAGCTTTGTAGAGCAGTATCTACTTTATTTTCGAGACCAAGTTGTGATCGCGAGCCTAAGAGCCAGTACATTTTTTTCGTTTTAAGCTTGAGTTGTTTCTGGTTGTAAAATGAAAAATATTTATTTATTCTTCTAAACCAATTTCTCATCCCCTTCAAAATAATCCCCTCTCGATGAAATACACTTATGCCAACGATTTTTCCAATCCCCGAAACATGCCAAATAGTCCATTTCCGGTATAGCCATCAGCACCTTCTTCGATTCAGCTTTTATCTCCTCAATCGACTCGAAACGCGTTCTCCGGAGTGGTCTCTTGAGTTTTGGGAATAGCCAGAAGTCACACGTTCATGAAGAACGAGTGCAGTGTGAGACGGTGCATTATCGTGATGCACTAACTCCTTCACTTTATTAACGTGTGGGTCATCTGTTGACGTCGATGGTCGTCCGGAGCGCTCCAAGTCATCAAAACGTTCTCGACCCTCTTTGAAGTCTTTGTACCACTTATAAACATTTTTCTGCGACATGGTCGAATCACCAAATGCCTTCTGCAACATGCTAAACGTTTCCGCAGCCGAAATTTCATTCCGCAAACAAAATTTGATGGCACTTCACTGCTCAATTAAATCAGACATTGTAAAAATCGAAAAATGCACTCTTGGTCGTTTGGTAAACACAAGCGTAAATATATTACTGAAAATGACATTCACATGAAAGTTGGCCCAAATGTTACTAACAGTGCTGCCAACTCATGAAAAAAATAACTAGAGCGAAATTTTAATCCCGCGAAGTTTGACAAATAAATTCACCTTACTTTTTGCCCACAGTAGTAAAATCCAATTATTACTGGGGTCAACGGAAGGCTTGTCGTGCATCGTGAAAAGCAAGACGACAGTCTTTTGAGGTTTTCGCTTATAGCTTACGTTCGTGGAACGTGATAAATTACAGGGTCCGCCACTCCAAGTGTAGCCAACCACTCGCGCAGCTGATGCATGGGCATCAGTTGTCTGTTAGCTGGCTAAATGCCAGCCCAGAGTATCGTTTACAAGCGCGCGGGAGCATTTTGCCGAGAGTAAGCCCGAAAAAAGAAAATCAGTAATGGATTTAAAACGCAATAGTATGATTGCCTTATATTTGGCAGAGAAATCACAGCCAGCGATTGTTCGTGATATCGAGCATCTTAAAGTAAATAAAGTTTTTGTTTATGGCACCATTACTCGTTACCATGATACTGGTAGCATCGCAAAACGTCATGGAGTTGGTCATCAAAAGACTCCAATGTCACGTGAAATGGTTTAAAAAGTGAAGAAGCGACTTGAGCAAAATCCCCGACGAAGTGCCAATCAAATGGCAAAAAAAACTGAAAATAGCCAACCGTAGCAGCCGCCACATACTGGAAAATGATGACAAGCTCAAGCCTTCATGATCCAAAAGGCGCATGGTCTCACAACAAATCAGACTAGATAGAGCGAAGGAGTTGCTTCGCTTGGTCAAAAGCTGTCAATTTCCGAACATTGTGTTTTCTGATGAGAAAATTTTTTCAAATTGAGCAATTCGTAAACTCCCAAAATTATAGGGTGTATTTGACCGACCGTTCATACGAAAATTTAAGTCATCGATTGGCCACTAGGAGGCAGCACCAGCCACAGGTAAAGTTTTGGGTCGCTGTAACCGCAGATTGGCGCTCTTCAATCATTTTCATCGAAACTTACGTCAAAGTAAATGTGAAATATTATCGGGAAAGTTTTCTGTAGGTTGTTTTGAAACCGTGGGCAGACAGATATTTCGGTGGTAGACCATGGACGTTTCAACAGGACTCGGTATCGTCTCAGAAAGCTCGAATGAACTAGGAAGGGCAAACACAACGTTCTGAACTTCATAACGTCCACACAATATCAAGTTCACTATACGCGAATCCGATAGATAATTCTCTTTGTGCCATTTGGAGATTAAAGTCCGAACTAAAATATTCACCAGTCGCGAGGCGCTGAAAAAGATCATTGCCCGCGAATGGGCCAATATACTTGCAAGTTACATTAGGGTAGCATGCGATTCATTTCTGAACCGTATCAAGGCCATAGTCAAGAAAAAAAGTGTTCATATAGAGCAAAAGTAAATTGATTCTTAGTTTTGTATTATTTGCACACATTTTATACTTTGAATTGAATTAAGGTAATTTTCCAAACTAAATTTATGACCTTTTTAATTGGTTACACGTACGAACCAGGTTCATACCGATCTCTACATTGTTTGATAAAGATTTGTCAAATATTTCGGAAATCTCTCGGTTTTTTTCTTATCGTATCGAGTGTTAGAATCATGAAATGAAAACACTTAACTAGCGCAAATCGCTTTCAACTCATAGAACCTAAATTCCACAAATCGTAGGATCACACAGCTTATTACTTGACAAGTGATTTAACACATCCCTTCAAGCAGAAGCTCTTCTTTTGTGACCTGTGACGTAGTGGTATTCTCAATTGTATACTTCGATGGGGCTGCATGGTCAAAATATGAGTTAGTGCGCAAAAGTACCTCATTCATCCATTCTGAAGTAAGAAATAGTTAAAAACACTACAAGAGATATGTAATGCCCTTGGCACCTTTTTTGGCCTTGGCACACTGTGAACTATGTTTCTATGTTAAAGTTCTGGGTTTAAAAGGCTGATCAATACATAATTTTGTAAATGTTTTTTATTTAATGTCAAATGAATTGTGTTACATGAGAAAAAGAGAAAACTGGATGGTTGAAATGATGGTTTCAATGGATGTTGGCGTGTTTTATAAAAACATTGTCATGGCGTGCATTTGCAGTTGACGGCGTACTGGTTTTACAATTCATGACGAGGAAAGTGTCCACCGTAAACTACATTTTAGTTTTACCATATTTGTGGCGATGCCAGCAGTAAAAAGTTGTCCAACAAGACAACTCCCTATTCATAAAAGTAAGCAAACTCTTGAGTTCCTCGCTGATCTCATATTTAAGTTATTGATTGGTTTGCATGCTCTCCGAAACTCAATCTATATGCGTTTATAAAGGAAACAGGGACTAAAACAGCCTGGATCAGCTGAGAACAACCTTGATTGAAGAGTTGAGTATTTATATTCTTCAGTGCGTGGAAGAATTTCTGGGTGCATTAAAATGGTGCAAGTGCAACTCATTATTAAAACCAATAAAAACAAGGAGTTTTAACCATTTTTTAAATTTTGTAAGTGAAAAATATTTTACAAACAAAAGTAGTATAAAAATGAGCATTAATTGTTAAGTGTATTTTAAAAAGTATTTCCAAATAAGTGGTTCTAGTTCAAATCATTACCGATCAGAAATTCAAATTCGGGCAGTTTTCAAGCATGGCTCATATTTCAGAATTCCCTCCAATTAATTCGAGTTCACGCGTGAACGCTGAAATGTCAGTCTTCGCCGCCTTAATTGCCTGGCAGTAAACAAATTTCTACAAGCGAAACAAAATTTTGGGAAAGGAATGCAAAAAAGAATTAGGGAATACCCACTAAGGATTTAGAAAAACTATTTTTTTTTTATTAGAGATTCTTATTAATTTTTTAGATGGGTTGTACAATTGCACCTAGTAAATATACAAGGATACTAATAAGCAATTTTTATTAGATAATTTAACTTGTCTTAAGAAGCAGTTTACAATATAATCGCTACCCGCTCTCTATGCGGTCTGCTACCGTTGTGCCTTTTAATCTTCTTCGAGAAAAATTCAGCCAAAGAAAGCTTGATACTGCATCGTTGATATGACTTTTAGTCGTTATTTGTGAGCTACGGCAAATTACTCCAGTTTTTTAGTCACAGTTGGTATGCCGAGATGATGATGAATGTCGCCATTCCTTATATAGTATGGCGGTAATGCATCCCCAAAATTGTATACCGTAAGTCCAAACCGGTCTTTGTGTTTGTTTATAAATAAATAATTGGTTGCGGGTTGATAAGCTTGAGCGCCTACCAATGAAGTAATATAGCCTATTTAATTTAATGTCTAGCTCTTTTCGGTTTTTCTTTACAAGAGTTTACTGGCACAACTGCTTGATGCCAAAATATTTGGCCTCGGCGACGTATGGGATTATCGACGCATCGATGTAGATTAACTTGTAAGTAAAACTTTTTAGGGAAAACCCAGTGTCATCCGCAAACGTTGCAGTTACCAGCTGATTTGTCGATGGAAGGTAGCGAGTATACAAGAGGTATAGCAGATGACTCAAAATACTAGTTATGAAACGGCTGGGTTTATATTTTTTAGAGACGAAGACGCATTTTCATGTTTTGCACTAAAGTACCTATCGTGGCGAGAGCAACTCGCAGTATTGAGTTTGCAGCGTGGACTTGAGTTGTCGAAGGAATCTTTCGTGCCATACTTTGTCGAAAGCCTGGGATGAATCAAGAGAACGGCTGAGCAGAAGTTTTCTTTTCTGCAAGCCCTTTCTATGATGCTCTCTTGGTGGTGGAGTGAGTTTGTGTATTTGATCATGCGTGGAATGATGTGTCTGAAACCAAATTGGTGAATGGGAATCACATGTTTCTTCTTCCACATTGCTGGTAAAGAGATATTGGCCTGTAAGAGGACATCTCGTTGGGTGATGAACCATCAAATGCCGACGAAATTATGACACAAAACTAAGTTTTGGCAAGCACAAAACTTTTTTGCAAAGAGGTACAAGCAAAGAATTCGGTCAATTTGCAAAAATTGTTATTTCCTCGAAACCGGCAAAATAATTATTTGCTTCCTTCGATGTTATTACAATTATTACTAAGGAGCATGGAAGAGCGCTACAAATTCATCTTTTTATTCTTCTTGATTGGTGCGACAACTACTTATGCGATTTCGGCTGAAGTTAACATAGCGCGCCGGTCATTTCTTTTTCGTGCTAACCGGCACCAGTTGGAGACGCCAAGTGAAGCCAAGTGCTTCCACATCTAATATTTTCAATGCAATCCAATGAGAAAGGCCTCCTCTTTTATTCTGCTACTGCCACCTGGTACCGCTTAGAATACTTTTAACGCCGGGGAGTTTGTATCCATTCGGACAAGATGACCCAGCCAGGGTAGCCGCTGGATTTTTATTCGCTGCGCTATATCTATGTCACCATAAAGCTCGTACACCTCATCGTTTCATCGCCTGCGATGTTCGCCGTTGCCAACATGCAAAGGTCCAAAAATCTTACGCAGAATCTTTCTCTCAAACATTCCAAGTGACGTCTCAGTGGATGTTGCCATCGTTGAATCATTTGCGCCATACGTTGCCTTGTAGAGTGTTAGTTTTGTTCGCCGAGAGATCACTTTACTGCTCAGCTGCCTACTTAGTCCAAAGTAGCACTTGTTGGCAAGAGAGATTCTACGTTGGAAATCCAGGCTGACATTGTTATCGGTGTTAATGCTGCTTCCTAAATAAACGAAGCCCCTGGCAACCTCGAAAATAACGATCGATAACTGTCAACAGTGACTTGGGTGCCGCGAGTGTGGCAATTGTTTTTTCGATGGGAGGAGGTGCTTTCATTTTGTCCTCGATCACCTATTCGCTTTGCTTCTTTATCCTCTTTGGAACAGCGCGGTTGCTAAGCCCTTGATTGTACGCCCTCATAAAAAATTATGCCTGGGCGATTAAGTTACGGCTTCTACGACCATTTTCAGGAAGAGATTAAGTAAAGCATACGACAGCGAGTCACCCAGTCCGAAACCTCCTTTTCAATTCTGTCTGCGCTGCTGGTATTGAACAGCGTCATTTTGCATAGCCGTATTAGTTTGGCGGGATACCAAATTCAGACATCGTGGTAACTCTCTTTCGTGCTGCCAAATGTTGCTTTAAAATCGCCAAAACAATAACTTTATTTTGAGAAATTTGGAGAAATATAAATTTTGATTATATTGACAACGACCACCAATCTGCTGCTGTTACAATATTTTGCTAAACATACAAACAAAAAAACCTAAAGAGATGTAAAACCTGCGCTTAAAATGCGCACACACCCACGTAGGTGCATATGCATGTTTTACAAATTTCCCAAAAAATTTTGAATTTCAAACTCCAACTTATGTGCGAGCTGAATCGCCGTGTTCTTCCATGCATAAATTTCAAATTCTATTTGCATTATTATTTCGCTCCACAACGGATTTTGCGTCCTCCCGCACCCTTTGTGCCTTTAACAAATTTTAATTGTCATTTGAAAGTAATATCGTTGTTGATATTGGTTTTGTACGTGGTTTAGCTAATTTCCACATATTTCCATAATGCATTCCCATCGAATTGCATTGTCGTTGTATGTATTTGTCAGATTGGTATCACTGTAAATACATTAACTATGCACACATGCACACATACATAGGTACTTATCTATGCATTACTGTGCATGGGTGGTGACAGTGTTTATGCTTCATTTTGTATGTGGTTTAACATGCTTCCTGTCAACAAACCGCATGTGCAATGTTTTGTTAGGTGTGGCTTCATTTAACTGCATGGGCCATCGGTTGGTGGCTTCACATCTCTGTTGCAGAGTGTATTAGATGCGGTCAGCACGTCACGGCTCACGATAAGCAACTCAATCGCACAATTTTTCAACCACACTGTTGACATAGAGAGGCAAGGCCAGTGTTAATGTTCGACTGGCTAATAATCTGTGCTACAGAATTCAGAATTGAATTGTTATAATATTTTTATACTATTTTAGGAATCGTTGCAAAGGGTAGAAAAAAAAGCAAATATCTAAAAAGAGTTGATTAGTTAGATAGATTTGATGAATTACTTATCTCACCTTTGTACTCAATTCTGCCGTTAAGAAACGAGGTATTAACGCGTTTACATTGGATTGGGGTAAATATGTCGTATTTGCGATCGAAATTTGACGCTTTATTTAACGTACTTAGAATTATCCGATTCAACTTAAATATGCTCCGTTTTGTTCGCAAACTTGTTGCCATTTAGAAGGCAATTTCATTATACCCCCTTTATAAAACCCCCCCTCCTTATTTGGAAAAAACTCAGACAACCAGTTTTCGCAAGCCTCTTTTGAGGCCAACTTGGTATCACCAAGGGCGTTTTGCATGGACCGGAAGAGATGATAGTCACTTAGTGCCAGGTCCGGGCTCCCGTAGCTTCTGGCGGGTCATCAAAGATGTGTGAGGACGAGCGTTGTCCTGGTGGAACACAACACCATTCCTATTGACCAATTCTGGCCGCTTCTGGTCAATCGCCTGCTTCAAACGGTCAAGTTGCTCGCAGTAGAGGACCGAATTAAGGGTCTGGGGATAATTCTCTTCCAATCCCACCAAACACACAGCAAAACCTTCCTGGCGGTCAATCCGGGCTTGGAAATGGTTTGGGCCGGCTCGCCTATTCTCGACCACGATCTTTTTCGCTTGGCGTTGTCGTACGTGATCCACTTTTCATAGCCAGTCACCATCCGCTTCAAAAATGGGTCAAGTTCGTTCCGTTTTAGCAGAGAATCGCAAGCGTTGATTAGGTCTAAGAGATTTTTTTGCGTCAACACGTGTGGCACCCAAACATCCAGCTTTTTTTGGAATCCAATCCTCTGCAAATGGTTCCAAACGGTTTTGTGGTCTACACCTAGTTCCTGGCTAATCGAGCGAATGCTCATATGCCGGTCTCTTTGGATAATTTCAACGATTTTATCAGTTTGTACGACGATTGGCCTACAAGTGCGTGGTGCATCTTCGACATCTACTACACCAGAACGAAATCGATCGAACCAATGATGTGCTGTGCGAATCGTTACAGTATCAGGCCCATAAACTTCACACATTTTTGCCGCCGCCTTCGTTGCATTTTTACCTCTAAGGTAGTAAAAACGTAAAATATGTCGAATTTCTTGCTTGGTGGACTCCATCTTTGACGCGCTATAACTTAAGACTAAAACGTACGATCACAACACTGTCAAAGAGACACTTGTAGTACAGATTGTCGTCTTCAAATCGCCGTTCAGTGTGACCCTCAATTGACAAAACACGACATTACTTTTTCCCCTACCCAATATAATTTCAATATATATATACTAATTTGTAATTAAAAAGTCATCAACTTAACGAGACTACCGAGAGGGAAAGAATAGTGGGACGATTACTTATTGATGAACAAGACAAGATAAAATCTCGAAAATTCTTGTTATAAGAGAAAATAATAGAAAAAATTGTTATAAAATTTCATCTTAAAAAATTAAATAATCCAAAAATGTTGAAAGAACCGAAGATATTTGACTTTAAAAAATTCCGTAGCACAATTTTCAGCATTGAATGAATCTCAAAATTATTAAATTTTTTTTTTGATTTACTTCTCATTATTTCTTTTTTTTTTTACTTTTAACTGCATGCGGACTATTGATATTGATACCTATGATTTGACAGATGAGAATGGCAAACTTTGGTGATATTGAAAAAGATAAATCTGTTTTCAAAGTTCATAGAGCTCATCGGTCTTTATGAGTCGAAATAAGGAATGAGCCGCTCTTACAATAAACGCCGAGTGCTATTGAGCCAAGATGACTGAATTTTTGAAAAATACGATTTATTGCAATATTCAAGCCGCCATTGACGTATTCAAAAATTGAACTGGTCCAAACTCAAGCGGACAATTGGACAATCGGGCATACGGTACCATTACTAAACCCAGCTAGGCCTGTCAGATGGAATACCTGAGATATAGCTGAAGTCACGCAGTTCAAGTTCAATAGACTCCAAAAACTAACTTGTGGGTCCATCAACTATGTTATGAAACAGCTATAAAAACGAACCCCAACGCGAAAATTCTAAACATAACTCCTCTGTAAACTGTAATAAAGAAAGAGGCACAAGCCTTAAAGCAAAAAAGTCAGAGAATTAAAAAAGCTAATAGAACTATACTCCGTTAGTGTACATAGATATATATGTGTGTACAGAAAATATCAGGAAACAGAATTTGTAATAAGAATTTATAATTGTGGACCGGTGCATTTCGAGTCTTAACTACACACAATTTTTAAATTGCCTAAATCTGAGTAGGGCAATGCGAGTCCGACCATGTTGTCAGAGCAGGTGAGGGTCATATGAAGTTTTCTTCAAGCTGGTGTTGGACAGTCTTCAGTTGAGGATGAACCATGAATTGTACTGGGAGATAGAATGTGTACATTTTAACATTTAGATTAGTTAATTCAGGAATATTTTAAAGTAAATTTTTAATTTATTTTATATTTAAAAAAATTAGAGATATTTTAACCCAGCTTTTATTTGGACTGGTACAAAAAGTGTCGAAAATTTTTGGACCATTAAAAAGTAACTGCAATCATAAATCGATTCTCAACCACCTTTGTTTAATGGGAATTACCGACAAATTGAGAGCCTTGGTGCCTCACGAACTCAACGAAAAAAACAAAAAAAGTCGCCTTGAATTTGCTTCTCAGCATCTCGCCCGCCATTGAGCGACACGCGGTCATAAACAGCACTTTTTGTACCGAGGCGTCACGGGAGATAAGAAATGGTGCCTATACATCAATATGAAGGAAAGAAAGCAGTGGGTGGCTCCAACAGATACGCCAAAGTTGAGAGTCGAGCTGGATCTTCATCCAAAGAAGGTCATGATATATGTTTGGTGGTACTGGGAGGGCATAATGCACTGGGAAATGCTCGAAAAGAATGACACGGTCCACAACGAGCTTTACATTGCCCAACTAAACCGCGTGCATGAGGATATTCCAGTGAAAATACCTGTTCGACATGGTCAAACCATACTTCTTCAAGAGAACACCAGGCCCCATGTTTTAAAAGTCGTCAAAACCGTACACAAAGAGATCGAATGGGGAATTCTTCGACATATGCCGTATTCTCGGACCTTGCACCGACCGATTACCATGTGATTGATTATGTTATGATTACCGCTCTGTAACAAGATGTTTATTTAAAACATCTATGTGGTGTCGTAGTTGGTTCGTGACTACCTATCAGAAGTGCCAGGGCTTGAAGGCTATTCCGATGAAAGTAAAAGCTTTGTAACTTCTTGTAATTTCGACCGATTTTACATACTTCGGTAAAAAAGTCATACGTTATTTATAAATAAATGCATTAAATTATTATTGGGGCAACTACTTTGCATATACATACTACTTATACGAGTATACCTATATTTAGAATATATTCAGAATTGAACTGAACGATATATCGTTGAATTGGAGTACACCTGCACTTGAAAGGAAACCCAAAGAGTGTATCCTGCCCTGGTATGTAGATGGCGCTAGAATATATGGCCCAAACAAAACGTTCTGTGCCGATGGGTAGTTTTCTCAGCATCTCTCAAGCCACCTCTGCCTTTGTGCAGAGATCAAATCAGACAGAAATCTCCGGAATGAGCGAGTTGCTATTCTGAGCGACAGCCAAGTGGCTCTCAAGGTATTGCCATCATGTGAGGTTAAGTTCTCACTGGTTCTTAAGTATATCGGGAAATGAATTTTGTAAGGACTGCACAATTGTATCCGACTAATTTGGGTTCCAGGGTATAACAGGGAGCGAAGTAGTCGGCGCATTGGCTAGAAAGGCGGTGACCTGGTGCTAAGAGGCAACATACCATTAAGGAGATGATTAGGAGTGATGAGTAAAGTCTAAGGGTGTCTAAGTACCAAATTATGGAGCTACGCCAAGTGAAATCCTTACTAAGAGAGTACAATCAAAACCTCCCTAAGGATAAATCGAGAATACTCGCGAGCATTCTTACAGGCCATTGCAGATTGCGCAGTCATCTTCACAGGATTGGGATATGGTGCAATGACTGCGTCGCTTCTGCGAGCAATACCCGGAGGCACCAATACACCTTCTGTAGGGCGGAAAGGGTTGTGACATTTCGGTGCCAGAAGAATGGCATATCGCTCAGCCCAACCCAGTTTTATTTTAACTTTAACATGGGAACTGGGCTTGGATGGAGTACTGAGATGAGTAAAGGGCACAAACGACCGTGAGTTCGAAATCCAAGCCTCAAATCTGTATATCTATCTATCTATATACATATACACATATACATACGAGTATACATCTTTGGACGCAAACAATAACAAATAATTTTTTACTTTGAATGCATCAGTGACTTCTCTCATTTGTATTATACGGAACCCAGTACCGGAAGCCAACTTTTTTTTGTAAATAATTTACACTTTTTTTGTTTCAAGACCGCTAAGGAGATTATTGTTTGTAACCACAGACGCATAACTGTGACATTAAATACAGTTTCATCAATATTTCCGCAGCAAAGTTGAGGTGCCGCACTTAACAGCTCCTGACTACTCACGTAATTACACTTACACAATTTTAACTCTATTGCCAGCCCACGCCTGGTTGTCAGCAGCAGAAAATTATGCCAGTTATGAATGCAGGCAAATGCACCGACAGACTAAGCGGTTTTTCATTTGTGTTGTATCCGAAAACTCAACTCATTACCGCCAACTGTTTGGCAAATACGAGTGGTATACAAGTATTAACACGGACAGGGCGTGAGTCGATAACAGAGTCGCTGGAAAACGTATACGTTTGCACTCCAAACTTGTTATCGGGCATCTGTAACCACTGTAGTTTTCCATAAGTACTGACTAGTACTTCTCCTATGTTTGTATGTATGGATGCATGTTCGTCCTCCTGTCGATTTGTTGTAGATGCATTTAAAAATGCCTTTCATGTCGGACTGGTCGGTTGATATGCAATGGACTAATTTTTGCAACTCATGTTTTCGACGTCACTAAACCATACAAAATAAGTTTTACTGGTGACTGGTATCTGTGTTTAAAAAAGAAACCGAACGCTCTAGTATAAGCCCTTTCTACTTCGGAGTGCTGAAACGAGTTTAAGGCTTTCGAGCTAAATATTACAGCTAATAAGGAAGAAAAGTGTTTATATAGTGCCCTGAAAATTAGTATCTCTTTTCTCTCTGCTTGCAACTGAAGTTGAGCTCATTCGTAGGGTTTGCAAATCTATTCCCGATATGAAGTATTGCCCTGATGGCAATTCTGGAGGATTGGATTGTTTGTATATACCTAGCCAGCAGGCTTACGTGTTCTTTACTCGCTGCAGTACATCCACAGTTGTAAATCTCACACAACAACAGTAGCACACTTTTTGCACTTTTGCAAAGGAAAGTTTTCTGTTGGGTTTAAATGGTGTTAATGCTAGTCTCCAAGTGCTTTCTTAAGTAATCTCAAATTTTATAGCGGTAAGTTCGGCAGTTAAGGGTACGGCCGTTCAGTCTTATGGTGGGAATATTGCAAGAAATTTTCCCCCGGAATGGAGTGACCATCTTTTTACACTGATTGGTATCCAACGTGTCAAAGAGGTCTTTCCCGCTGATGGTATTAAAAAAGCTGCTTTAAAATGATGGCGTGTTTTGATTGCTTTTCTTGGATAATTTCCAAGATCTGGCATATAGCGAATATGTGTGTATGTATAATAGTAAAATATTCGTGAAAGACAAAAGAACTCAGTCAAATAATGATGAAAATGGCTTTATTGTTTTACAAAATATTTTCCTTGGAAGTCAATAGACTTTCCTATTCGTCTGAACCAATTTTCAAGGCAATTTTCTCACTCAGAAGTGAATATTTCCAAATTGAACTATTTAAAGGTGCCAAATCAGGGGTGTAATTCGGATAACACATTCATTCGGTTTTTTGAGCGCTCAAAAACTCTCTTGTATGGCACGTAAATGCCTGTGTATCACTAAGAACTGACTGCTTTAAGTTTCTCTAGACGCACAGTTGCGATAAGACCCGAAAACACAGGTAACCACTTGCTTTGAGGTGTTTCCTTTGCAAACAAATCTTTAAGTTAAGCTAGTCTTGGAACACCATTACTGTCGATTGCTGTGTTGTTTCCGGCTCATATGCATAGATCCAGAATAGATCATCTATTACTATGTCATAGGTCTGCCTTGAATCGTTGCGGCTGAATTTCTTCAACATTTTTTTACACCAATAGACTCGAGTAATTTTTTTGGAAAATTGTCAAATTATACGATATCCAATGGCGGCAGCCGTAGCCGAATGGGTTGCCGCGTGACTCATGCGGAAACGCATACTATATGTTCTAAAGCTCAGAAACGAAACACCAATTGATAGAAAGAGTGTTTTCTAATAGCGGTGACCTCTCCGCAGGCAATGGCAATCCTCCGAGTGCATTTCTGCCATGAAAAGCTCCTCATAAAAAACAAAAAAAATATATCTGCTGTTCGGAGGTGGCTAAAAACTGTAGGTCGTTCCATTTGTGGAACAACATCAAGACGCACACCACAAATACGAGGAGGAGCTCGGCCAATCACACAAAAAAGGGTGTACGCGCCAATTATAAAATAAATAATAAATGAAAACAAGTCTTCTTGGCGAGGGAATATGTGAATTATATTACACAAAGTTCTTCTGTTATGAATTCAAGCACAAAATCAATTGTTTCTGGCCCAATAACCATTTTTGGAGGGCCTTCACGAAATTCATCCTGCGAGACTCGACTGCCACTTTGGCATTTATTGATCATTTATTTATTTATTTATTTATTATTAAGTTGATCAATGCACTCCTATCTCGGTAATTTGATATTTTGGGTCTCACTGAAAAAAAAAAAAAAAAAACTCGTCATTGAAAACGTTAATTGCTGGTTTATGCCGAAAAACACCAAACCCTTCGATACAAACAAAGAATTACCGATTATCACACATAGTGGTGCAAAGGCGACCCTATTAAAGGCAATTATCGTAATTTCGTTCACTTTTATAGTGACATTCGTATAAAAATTTCGAACTCTGTCGAAGCTTGATTTGTGCTACAAAATCTGTCAAAGTTTAGCTTAATGTAATTCATAAATAAAATTCCCTCTCAACCAAAGGCTTTTAAATCCTCTTATTCTAATGTAGGACCTTCTAATGTAGGTAGATTTACCAGCTCTGCGCTCCCACTAAGATTAAATATATACATACTATATATATGTAAGTACATATGTATATGGAAATACGTAGTGTAGAAATTATGCATTTTTGCTGGACAATATTTTAATGTAAGTAACATAGCATTTCAGAGATGTCATTCAACAAACTTTAATGCTTTCGTTTAGTGCGAAAAATGTTCATGCTGCCATATTTGTGCAACGGTCGTGGCCGGCTGAGCGCGCGAGAGTAGTTGCGTGACAAGAAATAGTAGGCCGCATTCAGAAGTGTTATGTTGCATACCCTTTGGCGGTGCTTTAGCGAATATTTTACTCACAGCAAAAATTACTGCTGACATAAGCTTTTGCATAACTACTACATATTCCACCAAATGTGTCCCATACGCATGACATTCGAAATACGCAAATCGCAGCTGGTACATACTATACAAGTACACGCGCTTACATAGCCACCAGCATATGCTCGAAATTCGTATTTTATGCCGTCTCTCGTACGTTAGTAAATAATCGGGTATTGCAACGCCGCGCATAATCATGTTTTAATGTACTTTAAAGTGCGTTTTGCATACTGAAATAGTGCGACTTAAAAAGCACTCGCATCGATTACTGCAACAGTTGCGACAAAACATTTTGCTGTTTTTGCGGTTTCAGTCAGCCACGCGATGCTGATTTTGAAGTGCGCGTACTTGAAGCTTAGCTTTTATTGCAGACCAGCACAGTGGTGCGATTTGGTAGAATTGTGAAAACCCAACTTGAAACAAAAGCCACAAAATATAACACTAAAAAAAAACCAAAATAGAAAAATAAAAGAAACCTGCACAGTTATTTGAAAATTATTATGCAAAAAAAATTTTTCTAATATATTAGAACAACGCGAAATATTGCAAGTTTTTAAAGATTGAATGATTTCATATTTTTTTATTTTTCAATTTGAAAAGTTTCTTCTCGCACTGGGCGACCCAAGAAGGGTTCGTCTTCACAGGCCTCCCCTTCTGATTGGTATCGCCGACGGTGTATAGGTAGGCACTGAATCCACAAGAACCGATGACATTTTTGAAAAGTTTGCCGTTTGCTTGTTGAACAAGGAGTTTTATCAATGGGCGGAGCTCCAAATTGCGAGAATTTATAGTTCCAGTTTTCTTGAAGGTATTGCTGGTTACAAGGGTAATTATTAAAGAATCAGGTAAAAATAAATGCTATTTGTAATTAGGATTACTTGTAATGACTTCGTCAGTCATTGCTACGTAGCTTCGGAAAATAACATGTTCCTCTCCCTCCAAAAAGCGGAGCAGTCTTCTGGATGCAGGAACCAATTATGATCAATAGACACAACCGCGACACAGATGGAGACAGAAGAAGACGAGCCTATAGCAGAAAGCTTGTTAGTAGTCCCTGACGTGGGTGAATACTTGTATAACTCGTCCACTGCATGGACGCCGTTCTGGGCCCACCTGAAATAATGCAGAAAGTAGTTCCGGGAAGACAGACTCCCCAGAAGGGAAGGAGGGACTGTTGTATCGGCCACACACCTTAACGCAGTAGGTGAAGGCATTTTGAACTCTACCTCACCCACCAAAAAGGAAAATAGCTTCGGACTTAACAACAAAATTTGTATATTAACGAAAAATTCAACGTAAATATCAACTCTCCAATTCCTTAACCAAACTGTGTCGACGTTTTTTTTCAGTTCACTGCAAAATGTAATAAAAGTAATCAATCCTAATTAAAAAAGATATTGATTTCCTGTGTATTTACCATTCTTTGCTCAACAACACTGTACAGGACTCAGCATTGGACCAAACTAAGTTTATTTAAAGATTGAGTCAGAAGTTAATAAGTAATTTCTCCCATTTAAGAAGTTAGCCTCCGAAATCGAGATATGGGCCTTTGAATTTCGAAATAGCGGCATTAGCAAAACATTTTTCTAATGACTTCAATGTTTTGAAAGTTTCAAAACCGGCCTCTAATTAGATGTCATATGTATATACTGATATTAATAAGACTTTGAATGGGATCTGTAATAGACTTTTGTCTAGAAAATTAATTAGCTCTTTAAAATTCCATGCCTACTTCCTGAATTGATTTTTACTTACCTGGTAGAAGTTATTCAGACATGCTTGGCAACAATACCTCTCTCATTCTTCCACTTCTTTCAACCTCAGAAGCTCCGTAAGGCAGAATTCTCGAACCGCTTCTTTTTGCCATCTTTATTAATAGTATTAGTTCATGCTTTTTATAATTAAGTACCTTCTTTATGCTGATAACCTTAAGATTTACTCTTTCATATCAACCGCAGTTGATTAACTTGTGCCACAATTAAATAATGATCGGAATGAATCGACAATTCAAAGGTTGATGAAAATGTTTCGAGAAACTGGTTCGGCCGAGGACAGAAAAAGGCAAATAGACTGACTTACCAAAAATTGGATGTTCTGATGAGAATATTGCTGCTGCAGCGGAAAGTTTTGCTGAACAACCTTCAATATTGATATCTGAACGTTCTTGAGGATTAGGCATTAATGAATCGACTGTTTGGCGTTTTTTGTTTTGCAGATGTGGTTTGAATCAAATAATTTTTTACATATAATTGTTAAGAGCCGTATTTAAAAAAAAAAAAAAAATAAAAAAAATCTTAACTGTTTCATAATTATTTTAAAACAACATCTGGGCGCGTCGTTTTAAAAACCCTTTATAACCCATAGATATTAGATGAATGACATTGTTAGTAAGAATATTGTGTGTGTATTAATTGTATAGGTGAATATAAATACATTTTTCCAAGCCACTTATACCCACTGTACACATTTGGTTTATCCGTTACTGGTCATTTTCAAGCTGTTCTCCCAACGATAAGCACTCGGACGTTCCACTTGTTCTATCATACTTTAAAACCATCATATTTCCAGCACTCGCCGCTCCTATCCGACTTGGAAATTATTTATGCAACTAATAGCGTTGCCGCTTAGCGTTTGCTCAGTTACTCATTCGACTTGCTTGTGCTGGCACTCGTGCGCACAAATTTGTCTGGCAATTAGCCACAGAGCTAACAGCAGCAGTGAAACATTTAATTACATGAAATATGCGCTTGTTATCAGCAATGAAAAACTTAGCATCTCACACCTACGAGCACAGCAAAGCATTGCCTGAGGTACGAGTATGTAAGTGAGAGTGAAGGTATGGTATGTATTTTATTGTCACCTCCATTTTCGCGTTTAGAGTTATTAAAGTTAGCCAATTCAACAAAAAGTCACCCAAGTAAATAAATTGTCCAAGGTGTTCGAGGATTGCTAAAGGTAGGTAACGAAAAAAGTTTACTAGCTCAAACGAAAAACCAAAAAATGCTACTAGTGTGCATGTGTATATGTGTATATGAGCTATTTGGCAGCGCTTTATGATTCCTTCAGGTTTGAACGTATACAATTGGATAAGCGACTTTCGAATTAAATTTCACCTTAAGTACTTTTTTATGTACTCCTACGTCAAATAAAAGTTTTCACATTTCGTTATTGCTTCTGACTTCCGTCGATTTTCTAATTTTTTTTTCTAGTCGAATTCAAGCACTTTTATGTTTATTTCAGAAAACAAAAAACAACTTTCGTTATTTTAACCTTGGCAGAAAACTTTGTCAACATTTACGTCTTTATTTGTACGCATGAACATCCTGCCAACTTGTCCACTACTCTTGATCTATATATGTATGTATATACATATGCAGGTGTTACTTTATGTGTTTCCACTTTGCTTGTGTAAGTGTGTGCCAGTCCACTGCACAATTACTCATACCTACAAACAAATGTTAGACTACTTATTCACTTTTCGTTATTCGAAATGTTGAAAAGTTGTTTTCAGTTTTCGCTGTCACTGCAAATATTGTCCAATATTGTTACAGGGTCTCTCAAATACGAGTTAATATTTTTATATTGAAATTAAATGCATATATTGTATTTTTCGTATTTATTATTTATTTAGTTATTTAACAGAGTACAGATCAATCTTAAATTATGGAGGCAACACTTCTCGAACCTATTAAACAGTGACAGCTGCGCATGTCACCGAGAAAGTGAAGATCCCGATACTCCAATCATTGACGACGGAATTGTCGTTCCGCTACCTGATCATGACGAGGTGAGAATAGCGATAACGCGGCTAAAGAACAACAAAGCCGCGGGCGCCGACGGACTGCCGGCTGAGCTATTCGAACATGGCGGCGAGGAGCTGGTAAGTTGCATGCATCAGCTCCTATGCAAAATATGGTCGGATGAAAGCATGCCTGCCGATTGGAATTTAAGTGTGCTCTGCCCAATCCATAAGAAGGGCGATCCTGCAATTTGTGCCAATTACCGCGGGATTAGTCTTCTAAATATCGCCTATAAGGTACTAGCGAGCGTATTGTGTGAAAGGCTGAAGCCCACCGTCAACCAACTGATTGGACCTTATCAATACGCCAATACGCCAATACGCAATACGCCAAATCCTGGAAAAGACCCATGAAAGGAGAATCGACACACACCATCTTTTCGTCGACTTCAAAGCTGCATTCGACAGTACGGAAAGGAGTTACCTGTATGCCGCGATGTCTGAATTTGGTATCCCCGCAAAACTAATAAGATGACGTTGCTCAACACCAGCAGCGCCATCAGAATTGGGAAGGACCTCTCCGAGCCGTTTGATACCAAACGAGGTTTCAGACAGGGTGACTCGCTGTCGTGTGACTTCTTTAACCTGATGTTGGAGAGCATCGTACGAGCCGCAGAACTTAATCGCTCAGGCACAATTTTTTATAAGAGCGTACAATTGCTGGCGTAAGCCGATGATATTGACATCATCGGCCTTAACAACCGCACTGTTAGTTCTGCCCTCTCCAAACTGGATAAAGAGGCAAAGCGAATGGGTCTGGTGGTGAACGAGGACAAAACGAAGTGACTCCTGTCTTCAAACAAACAGTCGGCGCACTCGCGTATCGGCACCCACGTCACTGTAGACAGTTATAATTTCGAGGTTGTAAAAGACTTCGTCTATTTAGGAACCAGCATTAACATCGATAACAATGTCAGCCTTGAAATCCAACGTAGAATCTCTCTTGCCAACAAGTGCTACTTTGGACTAAGTAGGCAACTGAGCAGTAAAGTCCTCTCTCGACGAACAAAACTAACACTCTACAAGACTCTCATCATGCCCGTCCTAACGTATGGCGCAGAAGCGTGGACGATGACAACATCCGATGAAGCGACGCTTGGAGTGTTCGAGAGAAAGATTCTGCGTAAGATTTTTGGACCTTTGCACGTTGGCAACGGCGAATATCGTAGACGATGGAACGATGAGCTGTATGAGCTTTACGACGACATAGACATAGCGCAGCGAATAAAGATCCAGCGGCTACGTTGGCTGGGTCATGTCGTCCGAATGGATACAAACGCTCCGGCTTTGAAAGTATTCGATGCGGTACCAGCTGGTGGTAGCAGAGGAAGTGTGCGGCCTTCTCTGCGTTGGAAAGATCAGGTGGAGAAGGACTTGGTTTCACTTGATGTGTCCAACTGGCGCCGGTTAGCACGAGAAAGAAACGACTGGCGCGCTTTGTTAAGCTCGGCCAAAATCGCGTAAGCGGTTATAGCGCCAATTAAGAAGAAGAAGTTATTTAACAATCTAGAATGTACTGCGTTTCTTACAGACTAAAAACATTTTAAAAACTATTTATTAATCACTTCAAAACAAAGTTGAAGTTGTATTTAGTAGAAGATAAATCAGTAGTAGAAGAGTTTGAGAGCAGATTAAACACTTTTAATATTAGTAAAGGGTAATGATTTAGAGATATCCGATTTTAAATTGAAATGGAACAATGAAAATTTAAATTCATAGGGCATTTAGTATTTTTGTGTAGAACCATTTATAACTTCTATTTTTTGAGGATAATCCATTTCAAATGGTCCATAATTCTGCCAATCATAAGGCATCAAAAAGTCATTGCATATCTCATGGCGCAATAGCTTTGGCCATTTACTGCAACATTATGGGCCGTTGACTCCTCCGGCCCGCGGTCTATGGGCTTGCTTCCAACGTATGTAATGGCTGTTCTTGAATGGTTTCGGGTTGCTCTTCAGCCCAAAATACGCAAATTCGTAGCCATTAAGGCAAAAATGGGCCTCGTCCCTGAACAAATTTCGGGTCTCAATGCGCGCGTTGAATACTTTTCACAGAGCGTCGATTTTCGTAATACAAATGTACGATTTGTAAAAGTTGTTGGGGCGTAAGTCTTTCCATGATAAAATCTCAATGAATACTCAAAAAAATTATTTATTTAGTTCAACTGTAGTTACGCGTGATTTGTCACAAAGTCTCTATTGGAAAAAGTACCTCCAATCTGATTGATATATGCTTCAATAGTTTCTGATTTGTTCACATAATCTCTAGTTTCAAGCCGCCATAAAAAATAGTCCAAAGACATTAAAACGAACGTACTTGGCGACTAAATAGTTGAAGAATATTATGGAATCATTCTTTATAGGAATTTTGTGTAAGTGAATTGATTATTTGGTGCCTATGTTGCATATTGGCGGCAGCTGTAGCCGAATGTAGCGATTGATGCATGACTACCATTCGGAAGTGTGCAGGCTCGAATCTCCGTGCAGGAAATAGTAAATGTTGGAAAAAGTGTTTTTCTAATATCGGTCTCCCTTCGGCAGTCAATGACAAACCTCCAAGTGTATTTTGCAATAAAGAAGCTCCTCACAAAGAAGCATCTGTCGTTTGGGGTCGGCTTAAAAGTCCCTCCATATGTGGAACAACTTCAAGACGCACACCACAAATAGGAGGAGGAGCTCGGCCAAACCCCCATGAAGGGGGTAAGCACCAATTATACAAATATAGGTATATACAATATATATACATATATATGTATATTGCACATATATGTGGCACATTGTGATTATTTCTCGATATTGCAGATCTGTGATGGTAATGGTTTATACATCTGCATTTTGATTTTCTTCAATATGTTACATTACAGCAGTAGTAGTTTTTCAATTGTAGGGCTGGCACAAGCATCTGTCGATATTTTCATGTATTTCACCGAACCAATCTACAAAATTGTGCATGCATTCACCCGACTCACATAGGAGTATTTGTATGGAAAAGCCGGTCGTAAGTAGTCAAAAAAAAAAATTTGTCTAATCTCATCACAGAAACTATCTTCTTGAAGGTATATAATCGGTTTATCAAACAACAGACAGACGCCAGAACTTTTACAGTTAGGTGCCTGAGCGTTGTTCATTGGATCCTAGTCATTGTCTTACCCATACGTCTTTGTTCTACTCAATCTTATATTTCCATAATGTGTAATGGTTAACTGTGCTTTTGTTTTGTAAAGTGAACGAAAAAATCTTTTTCGGGCATGGAAGGGCAAGGTATGTACTTTATGATAACAGTATATTTTTTTAGTTTCATGACAAGATTGCACTCCGAGTGAGGATTTTTAAGTCCTACTAAAAGGTATTTCTTTTTTACTATTGTAAAATTTAGCAAACAATGTGTTTTTAAATAGGTGTCAGACCTTGTCAAGTAAAATTGTTAGTGTGATCATAATATTTGGACCCTTGTCAAATATAAACGGTAATAAATTTGTCCCCGCATGTCCACAGTTTTTTTTCTCAGTTCTAAAAGTATGCATAAAAAACGGCTTTCTTGGCAAAAATTACTTGTTCACTTGAGTTCACTCGTACCTGTGAGATTGATTGTGTCAATTAATGGAAAATTCAATAAGACTGTTTGGCAAAATCCAAAACCAAGTTCAGTAAGTTTTTGTCGACCTATCCGAGCAAGATTTATCCATGAAACAAAAGATGTGACAAAAGAAGAAATTGCCTACATTCAAAAACAGTGCCAAGAAACGATAGTAAATTCTCCTAATGGAGCTACTAAAATAAGCACACATTACTGTTTACTATGGTAGATGGAAAAGTCTGCAACCCAGCTACAGATACAACATCCACTATGAGGTGCTACATAGTGCTACCAAACTTCGAAAGATTTTAATAAGCTGAAGAAGATAACTCAGATAAATAACGAGGCACTCAAATTTGGCCTCTCGATCATCCATGCTAGAATTCGTTTCTTCGAGTCCCTATTGCATTTAACGTATAAGCTAACATTAAACAAATCAAACGAAGCGGAAAAAATATTGCAGGAAACGGAAGAAAAAATTTAAAAACGTTTCAGATAAGAAATGGGTCCGGTTATGGTAACACCAACGATGGCAATACGTCAAGAAGATTTCTTGAAGACCCAGAAACGTCTTCTCGGATCACTGGAATTAATCAGGAGCTTATAGAGCGACTAAGAGTTATTTTAGAAGTTATTTTAAGCGGCTACGATGTAGATCCTGTTAAGTTTGATAGATATGCAGTAGTAGTTTTTCAATTGTAGGGCTGGCACAAGCATCTGTCGATATTTTCATGTATTTCACCGAACCAATCTACAAAATTGTGCATGCATTCACCCGACTCACATAGGAGTATTTGTATGGAAAAGCCGGTCGTAAGTAGTCAAAAAAAAAAATTTGTCTAATCTCATCACAGAAACTATCTTCTTGAAGGTATATAATCGGTTTATCAAACAACAGACAGACGCCAGAACTTTTACAGTTAGGTGCCTGAGCGTTGTTCATTGGATCCTAGTCATTGTCTTACCCATACGTCTTTGTTCTACTCAATCTTATATTTCCATAATGTGTAATGGTTAACTGTGCTTTTGTTTTGTAAAGTGAACGAAAAAATCTTTTTCGGGCATGGAAGGGCAAGGTATGTACTTTATGATAACAGTATATTTTTTTAGTTTCATGACAAGATTGCACTCCGAGTGAGGATTTTTAAGTCCTACTAAAAGGTATTTCTTTTTTACTATTGTAAAATTTAGCAAACAATGTGTTTTTAAATAGGTGTCAGACCTTGTCAAGTAAAATTGTTAGTGTGATCATAATATTTGGACCCTTGTCAAATATAAACGGTAATAAATTTGTCCCCGCATGTCCACAGTTTTTTTTCTCAGTTCTAAAAGTATGCATAAAAAACGGCTTTCTTGGCAAAAATTACTTGTTCACTTGAGTTCACTCGTACCTGTGAGATTGATTGTGTCAATTAATGGAAAATTCAATAAGACTGTTTGGCAAAATCCAAAACCAAGTTCAGTAAGTTTTTGTCGACCTATCCGAGCAAGATTTATCCATGAAACAAAAGATGTGACAAAAGAAGAAATTGCCTACATTCAAAAACAGTGCCAAGAAACGATAGTAAATTCTCCTAATGGAGCTACTAAAATAAGCACACATTACTGTTTACTATGGTAGATGGAAAAGTCTGCAACCCAGCTACAGATACAACATCCACTATGAGGTGCTACATAGTGCTACCAAACTTCGAAAAATTTTAATAAGCTGAAGAAGATAACTCAGATAAATAACGAGGCACTCAAATTTGGCCTCTCGATCATCCATGCTAGAATTCGTTTCTTCGAGTCCCTATTGCATTTAACGTATAAGCTAACATTAAACAAATCAAACGAAGCGGAAAAAATATTGCAGGAAACGGAAGAAAAAATTTAAAAACGTTTCAGATAAGAAATGGGTCCGGTTATGGTAACACCAACGATGGCAATACGTCAAGAAGATTTCTTGAAGACCCAGAAACGTCTTCTCGGATCACTGGAATTAATCAGGAGCTTATAGAGCGACTAAGAGTTATTTTAGAAGTTATTTTAAGCGGCTACGATGTAGATCCTGTTAAGTTTGATAGATATGCACAAATTACAGCAAAACTTTACACAGACTTGAATGACTGGCACCCAATGTCACCTACACTCCATAAGGTATTAATACATGGTGCCATGGTGATCACTCGTGCTATTTTACCAATTGGACAGCTATCAGAAGAGTCAGCCAGAAATAAACACTTCCGAGTATACCGCCCGGATATTTCCCGAAAATTTTCTAGAGTAGAGTGCAACAGAGATATTCTGAACAGGTTGTTACTAACATCTGACTACCATTCTTGACCTCCACTAGCAAAAAGAAAAATAAAAGAAAAGAAAAGCCGTTTTCTGAAGAAGCAAAGAAACTCCTGATTCCGGGTACACCGACAAGGGACGAAGATTAAGTCA
Source organism: Anastrepha ludens (assembly GCF_028408465.1). Lineage (NCBI taxonomy): Eukaryota > Metazoa > Arthropoda > Insecta > Diptera > Tephritidae > Anastrepha > Anastrepha ludens. Next base: position 45,049,512 of record NC_071500.1, on the reverse strand, counting down.
CAGCTTTTCAAAAAATCATAAACCATTAATTATATGCCGTTTATCAATAACTTACAAAGTAAGTGTGTAATAGATATATTATTTATTTAAATGATCATTTTTATTTAATTTTGTTTTATTATTGTGAAATATATTGCCATTATGATTCATAAACGTGTTTTATTAATAAATGTATTTGAAAAAAGAACTTATAAATTTTTACCGGTTTTTGGGCTGAAATACTCCTGGGTGCGACTGTCGGTGCTGCATTACCTTAGCAATCCGGATTTAAGTCCCGCCAAGGATTGTCACTTAAGCAACTTCCTTCAAAAATACATGAGAAATGTTTTGTACTATTACAGCACTAATAACTACAATTTTTCATTTAAACTTTTTATTCGCAGCTTTGCTGGACAATTGTAACGACGGAAAGTATATAAAATTTGCGAGTATAAGAATTTTCACAGATTTATCATTTTCTTGGAACACTCTAATTATTCATCCATATTTCTTTAGGCAAATCTAACTGATTTTAAAAAACTCTGTAAGATATGTTTTACTTAGCATTTGTCAGAAGGCCGGCATGGAACTGTGTCCGTTGTGAAAATAGAACACTGCTAGTACTGGAACTTGAAAGACCCTCTATATACAAGTATACATGCAAGCACACACGCTGTACACGCTATACACGAATTCCCACTTGCACTACCTTTCCTTTTGTTTTACGCTGAAAATTTGTCAGTTTTCCTAATTTTTCGCAATCCAATTGTTATATGAAATATGTACAGTTCTCCCCCTATCTGCACACTTTGTTATTCGTCATTGTTGACAGCTTTAAGTTAACTCAATTAAGTTATTATTGCCTGCTGCAGAACTTGTAATCGTCAGGGGATATTGTTAAAGTGAAAAAGTTATGACAAATCCGTTGTTCCTACTGTGTGTGTGTTTTCAAGACTTTTGGATAGCAAAAGTTAGGGAAATATATACGCCTGTACTTCTAACAGTAATTTGAGAGGTTTGCTAGTGGGCATTGGGGTTTGTTACATGAAATGGTAATAACCGTTTGGAAAGTTTTGGATAAGGGCGACCTTAATTAAACATGTTCATATACATTAGTATGAAACCTACTAAAAAATGTTTAAGGAAATGTTATATAATTGTTTTTGTAGTAGGTATTCTTCAATCTTATTTTTTGTTTGTTTTGATTACAACTAAATTAAATCTTAAAATATTAATTTTTATTTCAGACAACAGTTGTGTTCACCGCTCGCTCACTGTCGTTAGGCAAAATTTCCTGAATTTCGTAAATATATAGTAAGCACTTAACTTAGCTGCATTTAAACGAGAAAAACTTTGTACTGAAATCCTTATATAAATAAAAATTATTTGTTTTTAGTATTGGTTTGAATCAAGTGAAAGATTTTACAATAAATATGAATGGATTTTCTGTGTAAGAGTTATTATTTAATTTCAAGAGTTGTTGGATGCTGCATCACGTCAGTTACATTTTAAGTACATAGACAGAAAAGAAGCAAGCAGTTACGAGAAGAACAAAATCATACTATTGTAAAACTGTTCTCTTCGATCATAATTTGTTTTATTTTTGAAGTTTGCCAGCATTATAGGGCATTCATTGGAGAACATGCTAATGTCATGTAAGCTCAAAATATCTAAATATGACATATGGGCGGAAAAGTCCCGAGGCTGACAAAGAAAACTCGTTCAACTCGTTTGTTCAAAATTAGCTTTATTCATCAACGTAATTTCCATCAATACCAACGCAATCAGTCGAGCGCCGCTCTAACATTTCAATAACACTTTAGGGCAGGGATTTATGTTTTTCTCAAAATAGTCTTCAGTTACAATGATAACCTCTTCAATCCAGCTAAATTTCTTACCGGCGAGCATTTTTTTAAGTCTGCAATAGCCACTAGTCACTGGACGTCCAATCTGATGAATGCGGAGGACGTGGGAGCCATTCATGTAGTTTTGCCATTGTTTTGATTAACTTTTGGCTTCGTGAGTTGTCTTTTTTTTTTGTCAAGAGTGAGCAAACCCGTCACCCACTTTGAACAGAGCTTTCTCGTAGTCAAATGCTCATGCTACATAAAGCCAATACGTTTTTTTATGTCTTTACGGCGTTAGCTAACTCACGCAACTTCACTTTTCGATCATTCAAAACGATTTTCTGGATTTTTTGATGTGTTCAGGTGTTACCACCTTATTTGGACGTCCACTGCATTCCTCATCATCGGTGTCCCTACAACTACATTTGAAGCCAGCAAGCCATCGTTTCATTGTTGTTTCTGATGTAACGGAGTCCCAGTAACAAGTCATTTATTCGCTTAAAAGCCCAATAACACCATCAAGAAATAGTGTGGAATTAAAACATGAAATTCTTTTTCATTCATTGCTTTGAAAATAATAAAAGTAGCGTCTCTCTTAGCACAATAACTCACGACCTAATGTATAGAATATCATGCAATTTTAACAGGGGTATTTTTAAGTTGTGTACTAACAGAAAAAGAGGTGAATGTATTGAAACTTGTACCATCTATGTGTTATGCCCGGAACTTCTCAGCCCATGTGTTATGTGCTTAACTTAGCTGTACGAGTATTTAAAGAAAAAACACTTTGTTCTTTTCTTTTTGCAATTGTTTCGAATCGAGTGAAAGATATTGCAGTAACTATGAAATGATTTTCTGTGTAACAGATTTTTAATAAAATGATGAAATCATAGTATTATAAAACTGTTCTCTTCGATCATAATTTATTTTATTTTATTTTTTGAAGTTTGCCAGCTTGATGGGTTTTTCGTTAAATATTAATGCACGAATTTCAAATTTCAGATATTTATGTGAGTTTGGTTCTGAAACTATAAAGTAGTATGTATGTATGTCTTAAAAAAAGTGGTAAGTGATGCACAAATACCAAATGCAATTGCAATAAAATTTGAAGAAAATCATCACACAAAATGTTCAGGCACTTGTGTTATTTCTCAAAGGATTCTTAACATCCCTTATGTGCGTATATACATACATGTATACCTACATATATGAATCTAGTTATATAATTGCCTCCGTATTGCCATCTGTGTTGTGTGTTTGGTAGAGCTAGTCTTCAAATTTATCGTGTTATTGATATTTTCCACAAATAGAGGGACCTGCAATTTTATGCCGCCTCCCAATGGCAGATGGTTTTTTATGAGAAGCTTTTAGAAGAAACGCTATTAGAAGAAACTTTTTCCATCATTTGGAGCTTCGTGCTAATGCATTACATATATAAAAAAAATAGTTAATTAAGCATACAGAAGTGGAAATGTGACCAAACAATTTGGTGGTACTTAAATAGATATCCGATGACATCTGCCTCCTCTCTCACAAACTCTCTGACATGCAAGCGAAGGCGGACAAAGTAGACTGGAAGTCAACATCGCCAACACCAAGGCCATGAGAGTTAACCACAATAACGCAAGGCAGATATAGGTTGACGGATGCCCGGTGGTATTGTCGAAAGCTTCTGCTACCTCGGCTGCACCTTCATGGTAGATGGTAAAGCAGATGAAGATGTCAACTGCAGGCTAAACAAAGCAAGGGCGGCATTCGGGCGAATGGATACAATATGGGGGAGTACACAATCTCTAGGCGCGCTAAACTACGAAGACTCGGCTCATGCGTGAAGTCCATATTATCCATATCTCTAACACCATCACACAGACGCTACAATCCTTCATCAACAAATGCCTCCGCATCATCTGCAGAATATTCTGGCCAAACATCATCAGTAACGACGCACTGTGGAGATTAACGAACGAGGAACCAATCCTTAGGCAAATCAAACGCAGAAAGTGGCGATGGTTAGGTCACACATTCAGAAAACCACCAAATAGCATTATGAGAATGACACTGAGCTGGAACCCGCAAGGGTTCGGTGCAAAAACAACAACACAGAACCGTGTACGAAGGAAGAGTCTTGTCGAGGCCCTATGCTCCCGAGAGGAGTGAACAAGGAAAAAAAAATTTGTTGTTGTATATATAAAAAAAATGCGTTGACCACAAGGTTCAGTGGTTTGTTCCTTTTCAACCATCTTGTGTATATTGCTTCGTTGCAAAGAGTGGACGCTTCAACACTGTTGTGGTATAGTATTCTTTTAGCGTACTTAGCATCGAAAGACCTTATTGACACCATAGGTCCATGTTGGTTTAAGTACCTGATTCTAAATTAAGAGCTTGTTTTGGACACTCAGCTTTGAGTTTCTGCCGATAAGTCAATTGAGTTCATTTTATTGAATACTCAGCTGTTTTAATTTTACCATTTCAGCTTGGCGTCAGTTACTTTGCGCTGCTAGCTTGTGGAACATTTACTGAAATTTAATTTTTTTAAATTAATTTTTTTATTACTAAAGTTCACGTGTACTTATTTTATTTTATTCATTTTAATGTTCTACATTCTAGTCCATCAATATATTTTATCAATCGATGTTTGTAGTTTATCAGTTGATACACGCTCGTTTTCACCAACAGAGAGTATACAAATATCATCCGCAAATGTTTGTGATTTTGCTGAATTCAGGAACGGGAATATCAAAAGTGTATAAAAAGTACAAAATAGGTGCGAATATTCTTCCTAGAGGGACGCCTTCATTCATTTTCTGCATGTTTGACCGTGTCTGTCTATGCTTTATTCGAAAATACCGATCGTTGATATAGGTTTCTAGTAGATCTGTAAACTGCATCGGAAGTGTTGCTTTAAGTTTGTAGATTAGTCCCTCGCCAGACTTTTTTGAACGCCTGGAATATAGCGGAGCAAACGCCTTTTCTCCCCAGATCCTCTCCTATTGTATAGATTAGTCTATGCACTTGGTTTATCGTAGAATGAAGCTCAAATTGGTGAGTAAGTATGTCTTCTTTGGGCGCGATAATGTCGTTTAAACGGCAATGTTGGCTAGCAACATTTCACGACAAGCGAAATGCATGGTGCTGGCGAAATTTCAAGGCTGTGCACTTAGTATTAGCCGTTTTTAGTTTTCGTTTATATGCTTAAACTCAAATTCTAGGATTATTACATGTATAATAAGAAACAAAAGCAGATAAGTAATAAGACCTACAGCCTTTCGACAGTTGTATACCTTGTCGCGGTGAAAGCGCTTAAGTAGGGTCAATGGGAATCAGGGAAGCTATCAAATCACTGAAACACTACAAAGAAATTGGTGTAAGAGTAGCTATCTTTCCAGACAGTCAAGCAGCTATCAAGGCCCTGGACTCCAACTTCATTTCATTCAAACTATTAGTTTACAATGCGGAGAGGAACTAGAACTGCTTGGTTGTTGGTTTCAAATTACTCTGATATGGGTTCCCGGAACATGAATATAGAGGCTAATGAGTAAGACGAGCTAGCAAGAAAAGGTTCGACACTTGACATAACAGAGGCGGTGGCAATTCAACACAATAAAAATATCCATTGCTTCCCATAACTATGCTCTAGCCAAAAGAAGGTGTAAGCAATTAACCACATGCACTACAACAAGAAAAACAATAGCATGGATTTTCAAACAGCACACGTTTCCTAATAATTAATGATTTTTTTTTATTTAAGAATTATTTTATTTATTTATTGAAAAGAGTAATAATTATAAATAATTATTCCACTTAAAGGTAAGAAAAAAAAGGAACAAGCGCTGGCTGCTAAGGCCTTCGGCTATTGTTTTAAGGGGTTATACGCAGTTATGAAGCAAATAAAAGACGGGTTGTCAAGGATTTATCCTGAAGAAACTTCAGAATATTTTAATTTGAAAATTTTTGGCGGTTATAAAAGCATCCTTCAAGAACGTAACAAAATTTTTTATTTATGAAAATGTTGATTATAGAGCGCGCTGCAGGCGATTTCTGGAACGTCCTTTAAAAAAAGACGATTTACGGTGTACATCGTAACTCAGGATTGGATTATCTGAAATCAAAAAACCAAACAAATTTTGTTAATATATTAGATTATCTAGTAATTAATCGTTCGGCTAATCAAAATAGTGAATTTTTACAAAATGGCAGCTTTTAAAAGAAATTATTTCGATTTTTACGTTAAAATTTGGCCGTAAATTGATTATAAAATGGAAAATAAGTATCAGATTTTCAAAAGGAACGATTAATTACTAGAAAATGTATCTTTAAGGATTGAGTTAAAACGGTTGACCGATCAAACAAGCCGTTTTCGAGATATCGTGTACACCGACTTGAAAAATGCCGTTTTGAAAAAAACACGTTTAAAGTTTCAATACCTATCTTAAAACGTGCCGAGGCATCTCTACATATTTAGGTATAACTCCGAAAGTATTGCTTACATCTACTTCAAATTTCGTGCGTATACTTTTGAATATATGTACATTACAAAAATGCAATACAAAAAAATCGATTTTTTTGAAAGTCATAACTGCGTATAACCCCTTAAATGGTTAATACTATATATCAAGACGAGAAAAGGAAATAATTGTATTATATTAGATTTATTATACGCTAAAAATAAATTATATCTACACTGGAGAAGATGAAGATAGTACAATGGAAGGTATGTGGAGTTAACCACTACTATACACACCAGATAACTTAGAAGTCTATGAAGTTAAATTTTTAATTTACAGCAAGAAACGAATTGGTTTATGATACTAATATTATAGTCCGTTGTCTGCTTCAGAAGTTCAGATGGTTTGATATTTTTAAACACCGATGATCTAATATTTTGGATTCCTGAACATATATCCATGAAGTGCGATACGGTGAATTCGCTAAATCCACAAAACGGGCACGGGGGTTTCGGCAAACCATTTAGCAAATACGAGTGGGTTGAAATTGTATGGCCAATTCTCAGACGAACAACGGTCTTAATATTCTGGCATGAAGAATTTGACGGGTATTGGTTTTTCGATCTCGAGAGATTGAAGGATTTGTAGTGATGTTGGTACTGGTTCCATTTGTTCAGGGAACTTTCATAATTGGTACGCCTTACCAACTTTTTTATATCTTCTGGATGAGTGTATTCGAACATGTACAATGGCTCTTTGGTTGCCTCCTTAGCTCTCCTATCGGCCTGTTCGTTACCTTTGATGCCACTGTCACCCGGGACCCACATAAGTTTGATTGAACCTTTTTTTTGTGTGAGCATGTTGCGCATTTTTGTTATTACTGGAGAGTTATTAGCTGGGTTCAGAATAGCTTCGATTGTTGATTTGCTGTCACTGCATATTATATATTGATGGTTTTTTTGGGACGCAAAGTGTACCGCCTCAAGTAACGCAGCAGCTTCGGCTGTGAAAATTGAGCAGTAACTTGGTAAAACTCCGACGGTTATAGTGGTACCTATTTCGTTTGTTACGGCAAATGAAGTACAGGTATCGGTTTTAGATCCGTCAGTAAATAACAGGTCCCAGTCTGATTTCAAAGGAGAAACAGTTTCAAGATATAATTGTTTGAATCCATCGGGGCCAGTAATATTTTTTTGATGATGCATTAAATTATTTATGGCTAAATAGCTTGGTACGATCCATTCTGGATGAGACGGTTTTTCTACAAGAATTGGTGATATGTTGATCAGTTCTTTGGCTTGGAATTAAACCATTTTATTCCAATCTAAAATATACAAAATACTTTTTGTTTTCAAGATATCACCAAATGAGTTAATGAAAAAAGGTGGCACATAAAAAATATTTCATTTTTCAATAAAACCAAGCATTTCCAAGATATTTACAAGGTTAAAAAAGATAATGGCTAACCTAGAAAAAACGTATATGTTATATTTTAATTTGTTTTAGGTATAAATGAAGAAATCAAAAGTTTAACGCCAGAACAATGATTCTAAATTGTGGAAAATACTTTGAAAAAAAAATCTGTTTGCGAAATTCATAGAGCTGATGCCGGTCCTTATTTCTTTCGAAATGAGGAAGAGCTACCGTTAGAGTAAGTGGCGAGAGCTACCATGCCATGCTGACGAGATGTATTTGTTTATTTGTTTAATAATCAGCTTATTATCGACGACACTTGGTTGGAAGAAACGACGCAACTTGCCCTACAGCGCTAATGTTGAAAATGATCCGGAACCTAAATTTGGCTCGGGGCAGTGTAGTGGTAGAGTAAGTGCTCCAGAGTTCCTCTCGCGTTGTCTTCGTTACATATTGCGCATGTATCGCTCTGCACTAGCTTCAGTTTGGCCGCGTATGATGGAGTGAGGCAGTGCCTCAGTATCCACAAAACAAGTTTAAACTCTTTCCACGATTTTCGCGATCCATCTTGAGTTCGCTTGTTGAATCATTGCTGCATTTATATTCAGTCGTGGTTTGCAGAGAGGTGGTAGTATACAGATAGATTTGCGCCTGCTTTGGTTAGAATATCCATTTTTTCGTTCCTTCACTCCTTTGATTTCTGGAACCCAGTAGATGGTGATTTGTTTCTCAGTTCTTAGCTAATCCACTCTGTTCTGCCATTGTCGTACGCAGTGTGAGTTGGCTGCCGATGTAAAAGTATATTTGAAAGTTCGGAGGAGTGTTCCCTTTAGCTAAGTCTGCTGCTTTCGTAGCTACGTAGATCTCAGCTTCGAACACACTGTAATAGTCCGGATCACACTGTAATAAGGCTTTTGTACTAGTTGTACTGTTGTCAAAAGCCTAAGACTTCTTTTGCTGAACTGTTTGCTACAAAGTCTGTTGAGTGAAGGTCAAGTATCTTTTCCAGTGCAGCTGTGGGACTGGTGAGCATTACACATGTCTAATTTGTTAGCGTATGTCTTCTTGTTCAAACTTACCCACCAAACAAGAATGCCATAGAGCATTACTGGTCTTACTAGCCCCATTTAAATCCAGGGTCCAGTTCGGAATATTATAGTGCTTAGGCATCCACCTGAGATGATGATACCCAGGTCATCTGCATACCCAGTTAACTTTGGTCCTCCATTTCTCTTTTCAAGTAATATCCTGTTTACTACCCAGCCCACAAAAAAATAATTTCCCGAAAATCTTTTTGGGGGAGAATATTTTTCTTAAAATAGCGAATAATGAAGTAAACAGATTTTCATCCGTTAAAAATATCCGAATTTGAAACAGATATCAATAAAGGTCCATACTGCATCCAGTAGTTATGCGCATGATGTCGTAATTATCCACTGCGTCCATCCCAATATGATAGTTTTTTTTATTAAATGGAATTGGTTGTAGTTGATATAGCGCTCAGGTTCGATAGTTTCCCCTTCATTGCTAATTTTCTCCTTCTTCCATATTTTTGCAGATAAATTAATTAATTCATGGATATTAAAATTTTGTTAATATCTTGCAAAGGACAAGCCAAAACATGATTGTCGCTATCAAATTAGAAAATATGATTCACATACTTGCAGTACCGCTCACTTGTCCGGTGTCTGTTGCACATAATGGATAGTAGGACATGAAAAATTGTCAAAACAAACCATGTCAATTCTCAAATCATCGATGTTGTGAGGTAAACGTTAAACTACGTCAAAAAATTGCCGATGAAAATATTTGGTAAAATATTTGCATAACCTATCAGAAAAATATAGGGTTTTTCAGTAAGAGCGCTTCAACTTTTGAACTTTTTTGAATAAAACACAAACGGTTTGACTTTTTTAACTAATTTTTTTTTTTATTATCGAGTTTGAACATATACATTTAAGTATGAAATTCGATTTCTTTTGCATGACCACCGCGTGCACGTTTTACGAAGTCCAATCGTTGAACCCAATTTTCGACCACTCTTTTGCATAAATCGGCCGAAATTCCAGCAATTTCGCGTTCAATATTGGCTCTGAGCTCACAAAACGTCGCCGGCTTGTTACTGTAGACCAATGACTTCACATAACCCCAAAACGGGACGACTTGTTAAATGGACCTCAAAATGGCCGTAATGCTCTTAAAGTAGCAGCAACAGAACGATTATTTTCATAAAAAATTTGCACGATTTGCAATCGTTGCTCAAGTGTGTAGCGTTCCATGATGAAATGTATACTAATGAAGTTTACAAGTGACAAGCGAAAAATAAAAAATATTGCGTCCTTCGCCCCCCCTATCGGAAAAAAGTTGAAGCGCACCTATTGAATAACCCTATATTAAGAGACCCCGCGATTGATCAGTTTTTTTTTAATTTTTTGAACCGTGTAAATCGAGTAGCCAATTTTAAATACATGAGCTGCTTGTTATATTGGCTTTACAAAAAACAATAAGATCATATGTACCAAAAAGAACTACTGCATACTCGATTTTGCCGTTTTTATTCACTTTGGTCTTTTTACAACGATATTAAAAACGGAGCTTTTTGTTTTGCGCTTTCCTCTGTGAAAGACAGGTGGCTGAACTGAAATACGAATACACGAAATAGAAAATATCCGAAGGCACTAAACTATGTGTTGCGGAATTTCACTGACTAAAACAATGCAGATATTCTGAATAAAAATACCGCTTCTGATTCGAAAGATGCGGTGTAAATTCATATCTAATTCAGTAAAAAAAAGGTAGTTTGTGCGTAGTCAACAATCAATGAGTTGGAAAATATACGGTAAAGCGAAATATCAAAAAATATGAAGAGAAAAAAAATATTGCCAATCGAATTTGGGCAGCTGAAAGCTCTTAACACTTATGGAGTCAGCATACCACCGCCTTTGAACTATCGTTACATGTTCCATAAAAAGCTTTTATTATATATTAGAATAAAGTAATTATATCGATTTAGCATATATGTGGTATAGCTATTGGACGAACAAGTTCTCAAATCACTATTCTCAATGTTATGACTTATAAGCGACCATTCGTTCAAGGGTTACATCATATTACCTTTGCGGGTGTCCCTTTTGTCAGAGATGCAGGTTTGCTGACGGAAGCTTAGACATCTCCTTCGTCGAAATTGCGTAAGGTACAAGGTACGATGCTGCAAATAGACAAGATAATAATCTCTCCTTGCCACGTTATGACAGAAAGTATATTAAATATGAAGACTTCCTAGGACTTCAGGTTATGGAATCGACTTCATCGATAAAATGGGAAGAAATTGTAAACCCTAGATCACTAGCTCCCCCGAATTATCACATAAAAGACGCGAGTTTACGCAGTTATGTTAAAAGAGAGCTAAATTCTTCGTAAGACAGCAGGGTCTCGCTCAGAATACGTTTGAAGTGGCACTCAATGCGTTTAATATTAATTTCCCAGTACCCTCCCAAATGGGATGCGAGCGATGGATTGAAACGCTACTCAGTGTTGAAATCGCAACCAAACTAGAGGAGTTTGGGTTCTCGCATATACTGCCCTTCTCAGCGTTGATGAAATTCATGCCGGTGTTGGAGAAAATAACCATGCATACCCTTTTCGATTGATGAACCAATTTAGGTTTGTAGGATTTTATGATGAATGCGGTGTTTGCTTCCAAAACTGGATAGGACCGCTTAAGAAATCGAGAGAACATAAGGCTTTTGAAGGCGCCATCTACAGCGTTTCTTTCAGAGCGTACGCAATTCCAGGAGCCAGGCGGCTACATGACTTGCAGCAAACGTTTCCATCTGCTGAGGTGTGTTTTCAACCATGTAATGTATCCTGTCCAAGTAAACAGCTAGTAGCGCAGATCCTCCCAGGTATGTCTCACACTTTTGATCATATTGACCATCAGGCTAGGCAGATTTGTAGCTTTTATCGTCGTATTTAGGTCTTTGACGAGTTTAAAACGACGGTAATCTGCTCGTCGTTGTTTGAAGTATGTGTCTACACGACTGTTGTGTGAACGCGTAATTGAGTTCATATGCGTAAGCAAAAATGTCCAACTCAGTAAGCGATCAGCTGAGCCAGCAATTCACTTCTAAGTTTGCTGGATGTTGTAGCTGTAAGCGATAATAAAACAACAGGTATGCAATTGTATTTGCTCGTCCCATCCTACTTCGCTGCGTGAAAAGCCCTAGAAGTTATCGTTACAGGATCACATAAACCTATAGAGTGCAAAAGGGTACTTACCATAAGCCAAAAAGGCTTTCTTGGCTAGAAAGCGGGTTGTTCCTTTAGGCCAACTATGTACGAATGTGAAGTTGTATCTTTCTCTGTTCCAAATGAGGCCCAGCGCGTGAACGTCCTTATCGTCGACTATGTCATGGAATATGCTTTTAGATTCGTTAGAAATACTCTCGTTCAGTTTCAAATTGTTCGAAGCTCATTTTCAAAGCTCATAGTTCAAAGCCGCCTTCTTTGATAATCTAAAAAACATTTTGTTCTAGCGATTAAGATTCTGTTCTGCAAGACGCACCAGCTGGCAGGCCGTCCAGGTGGCAGCCTTTCAATATCCCCGCAGCGGCTTTCTTTAAAACATTGAATGAGCACTACTTTACGCGCAGCATGCGATTGTTCTTAAAAGGAGAATATTGGTCAAGGCAACAAATGAACCACTTCAAATTAATGTGTTTCGGCGGTATATCTTTGCATCGTCTACGGCTGCTCCGTACCGAAGCACATCAATATCTTATACAATATTGTAGCAGAGGTAAAACGAGTTCCCTGTGTTAGTATTGGCAGAAGCGTTGAAAACCACCCTTAGCTTGGTCGCGACGCTGGAGCTTTATTACGGGACTATGCGGCATATAATAGGCTTTGTGCATCGTTTCAGATACAACTTTCATATGATCCATTTTAATAATCTCTAAGCGTTGTTTATGGGAAGCCTTCGCTCAATAGAACGCGAACTTCGAAATTTCGAGCTAACTTGACCATTTATTGTGCTGCAATGCAATATATAATATGTAGACGACTCGGTTATTAATTAATCGCAATAATGGCTTCCGGTTTTTTGTTGTGTACGCACTTGAATACAATTAAAATTAACATAACAAAAACAGAAACAACTATGTAGGCTTTTATAGAGCAAATAAGCTAAAAACAAGGATGTTGTAAATTCTCGTGTGTAGCACACCATCCTAGCGAACCATGCCTGCATAAACAAGAAAAAAATGTTTTCCGATATACGAAGAAACATAAAAAATACAAAAAAAAAAATATATAAAAACAAGAGCAATTGTGAAAAACCACCTCGATTAACCTAGTATGCGTGCGTAAATAAATATAGGTATACGAGTGTATAAAAGCAGACGTGTTTGCAGAGCTGTTTTTTTTTTTTTAATTCTTTCATTACTTTAAATATCATATATACACATTAACTCCCCTTGTAGGCCTCCTTCTGGCCTTCAAATAATATCTGGCCAACAGTGCGTATGAGCGACGTTGCTCGTTGCGCTTTGCCGCCTACAAACGTCTACCGGCTGGCAACCAATCCTTCGTCAGTTTGTTTAACAGTGCCCACAATGTTTCTTCCGCTTTGGTAGTTAAATGTTCTTGATGCTTAAGTTAATTGTGATACATGCTCAAGAAGCGTAAAAATTAAAATGCAGAACACAAAGATGCCAGTGTAACCGTAAAAGAAAGTATTCTACTTATTACTTTCTGTCCAGAATATAACAAATTAATACCGTGCGGCAGTAAGAGCTGTATGCTTATCCTTAACTGGCTGCACTTGAATTAGAATTCCGCATATTAGTTATGGCACGATGTAATTATGAATTCATGTTGGCATTGCTGATTGTTGATTAAGTATTTAATACGAAGGTCACTATGAATATTGCAGGCCTAAAAATAGAAAACACAGGATTCTCTAGCAGGACGTCTTTTGGAGCAATTCAACTAATTAAAAATATATATTATATGTTTCTAACGAACTGAATAAGCATCATAGAGAAGATGTTATATCGGGTGTTTTTTTAGCTGCATGAGAACTATTGAGAAGGGTAAACTGTGTTGATATTTTTGTTATGTAAGGCTTGGCAGGTCATCATGAATCGTTTCACGCCATTAGAATGTTTTCAAATTGTGGAAAATTACTTTGACAAGAAATAGATCTTTCCGCAAAATTCGTAGAGCACTGGAGGCATTAACGGCCTTTATTTCTTTCGAAATTAGAAATAAGCTGCCGTTGTGGTGACTGGTGGGCTCGATCGAGCTATGTTGACTAAAATTTTGCTTCCCAAAATTAATCAGCAAAATATCGACGATATTTGGTTCGAAAAATACTGCGAAATTTGCCATACAGCGTTCTTAGCCATCGATTTATTGCAATATTCAAGCCACCGTTGACGCCATACGGCCAGATTTATTGCAAAAAGTAGTAAAAAATTGGTCTGATCGAATGAGCCAAGTGACTTGTAGCCGCGGCGGACATATGCTGGGTATTCAACTAATCAAGCTGATGAAATTATATAAAAGATAATAATAAAAATCAGTCCAACATTATTTTTGTTGTGTTTAATCACTTATCTCGAGCCCTTAAACATCATTCTATACATATTGGGTAGTCGAAAAAGTCTTTTCGTACTTTGTCAATAGATGTCGTTGGAGTCATCTATCTCCAGTGCTACCTATCACATTGTGTCATATCACATACTGTTAGAAAGGTGACATTTTAAGCTTCATTCAGCCAAAAAAAAATTAAATTTGGAGAAGTTGAAAAAAAGTTATAGCTGTTCAAAAATGAGTGAAAATAACGAAGAAATTTGCTATATTTTGAATTTTTTTGTATAAAATAGGGAAGAATGCCACGCAAGAAAATAATGTCAATGAAATTTGTAAAGTTTACGGAGACGATGCTGTATCAGTTCGTGCAGCACAACAATGGTTTGGTCGCTTCCGTTCTGGAAATTTCGATGTGAAAGAGGCACCTCGCTTCGGTCGACCTATCGTTGAAAAAGTCGATGAAACTATGGAAAAGATTGACCAGGACCGTCACATAAGCTGTCATGACATCGCCAAGGCACTAAACATTCATCATCAAATGGTTTTGAACCATTGAAAAAAGGCTGGTTACAAAAAGAAGCTCGATGTTTGGGTACCACATGAACTGACTGTGAAAAATTTAATGGACCGAATTAACATCTGCGATTCTTTGCTGAAACGAAATGAAATCGAACCATTTCTGAAGCGAATGGTAACAGGAGACGAAAAGTGAATCAAATACGACAATGATATGCGAAAAAGATCATGGTGCAAGGGTGGTGAAGCTCAACAAATGGTCGCAAAGCCAGGATTGACGCCTCGAAAGGTTATGCTGTGTGTTTGGTGGGATTGGAAAGGAATCATCCACTACGAGCTGCTCCAGCCTGCTCGAACGATTGATTCTACACTTTACTGTCAACAACTGATGAGATTAAAGCAAACAATTGAAAAAAAACGGCCAGAACTGATCAGCAGAAAGGGCGTCGTCTTCCATCCGCACAAATAAGTGTATACTTGCTGTGTTGCTCTGTTAATTTACAAATACCCTAACGGCAGGTTATTTTTACTTTCTTGTGAACTGCGTTATTATAAAATTATGTGAAATCCAGCTGATACTGTCGCTTCAAGTTATTTCCGCAATAAGTTTTAAGTTATAATTTATGATTTTACAACAGCAACAACAATCTTGCATTACAATTATTTTGTACAGCATTAATATTTTTTTTTAATTTCGTTCTTGATCCAAAGACATTCGCGATTTAACTCGCCGAACCAGCGTTAGACGGTGGCAAAGGATGAGGAGACATCGTCACTAAAAGTAGAAATAAGTCAACCAAAAACTCTACTCTTTCTTTGATAATACACATCGATAAACGTAATACATCAATTTACGAAATATTTTGCGTGTTAATTTTTTCTTTGCTGGCTTACAGCACTGAGATAACTGAAAACAGCAGAAATGCAACTCAAATGATAAAAGGCTCTGATAGTCAAATATGTCTTACTATGCAGTGGAAACAAAGTGAAAGGTGAAACTAAAAAGTGGCCCTCGTATAATGAAACACTTTTTGTCTACAAATTAAATTTGAATATCAAAACAATGGTCATTATAATACTTAGCACAAGCTCAAGGCAAAGTTAGCTGCGTTTATGTGTTTTGTCTTTGTATTTTATATAAGAGTACCTTGGCTTGGATATGCGTATCTACAAGCACATAAATATCTAAGTGTGGAAGTTCAGGAGTTGGTATAAGTTTCACCACCAGTGTCACTGAAGCGGATTATGACAGTCGGTTTCCAGTATATAGTACGTACTTATATTATACTTGTATATTCCAGTTCAAGTTTAAGCACTTATGCGTAAGTATTCTGACCGAAAATCGCTGAAGCGGTTAAAGGAAAAAGCCAAGTAAATTTGCTTCCGCAGTATTGTCCATGGTTGTAATATGAACAATACTTCAAAATTTTCCAGCAGAAGGTATCTTGGTGCTCGCTAGACTATCCGAAAAGATAAAAATATGTACTCGTAAAAAACACATTAGAGAAGCATTTTTCAAAGGTTAAAACAATATGTATATTTTATTACAGAAACCTACCTCACCTACAGTTTTAAGCTGACTTCGAATGGCAGATATATTCAATGAGGGGCTTTTTCATGGCACAAATATGCTCAGAGGCTCCTATTGCCTGCCGAAAGACGACAGCTATTAGACAAACCTTTTTATCTTTTGGTCTTTCATGTACAGAGTTCGAACCTACGCACTCCCGAATGGTAATCATGCACCAACGCACTCGGCTGCGGCAATCAAATCACGACGAGAAATATCATATTAAATCCAAATCCACTCTACATAGAAAAATAAATTTAATAGATTTTGGTTTTATTTGTTAAATTCAATTCAAGCCCAAATATATATGGAATAGCAACGGAACCGTCCGATTCGGTCCAACAAGTGCGGCATTATTACGGTAATTGCATCTCAAATATTGGCATTGAGCCAAGTGATTGGCTGATTGGCATAGAATATGTACCTGAGGTAATCTCAGAGAACATAATGGAAAGGTCAAAAGCATATACTAGCGGTAGCCAATTGGTGAACGCTCATCATGTGATGACCTAATGCACAAGTTTCTGCTTCACAACTTCGATCGTTGCTTCACTTGTATGTCATACAGCGCTGTTTTAGAGCAACCACAAATCAGATACGAGTATATTAATTTTTATCAAACTCTAACCCCAGAAAACCGGATAACATCGATCTATACCGAGTACCATTGACGGTAAAATGGTCAATATTTCTAGAAACATAAAATAGTAAATATTTGTTGATCAACTGGAGCATTGATTTCTCAAACCAGAAATGGGCCTTGTATTTAAAATTGAATCGGAACTACTTTATTAAGCCTGGGGTTTTTCCAACTACACAAATTATATGCCCATTTGCGCGTATTGTCCATTCAGCTGCTTTTTGATGACAACTCTTTCGAAGCTGCATGAAATATTCAAATATTTAGTAGCACCGTGACAAAACATTGGTTTAGGCAAAAATTGTTCGATGACCTTGTGGCCGCCTGGACTTTTTTCATTAAAATCTGACAAGCTTTGATTTGCTTAACTTTTTAGAAAAAATACTAATTATAATTATTATGAGTTGAATTTATTTTTTCCGGTAGAAATAAAAGGTAGGGCGAAATAACAAAAAAAATACTTCAGAACTATTTTTATATTAAAATATGTGATATAGTTAGTCAAAAAGTTGCTTTTAATGCAAATCGATTCTCACTAATTCTTATATCTGCATGTGTTTACAATGTATTTATATCAAATGGGCAAACATTAGTTTGGGCAAAGCTTTCTTGCGCACTCCCCTTAACCAATATAAGTTTTTTGTCTTGAGTGGCCCCCAGTAAAATTGTATGTTTAATTTCTTTGGAACTTTCTTTGACTACAGTTTTAATGAACATTCCAAATACGTGTTTTGCGAAAGAGGCAAGAAATAAAATTTACGTAAAGGTATAGGTTTAAAATCTACTACCAAAAATTCTTCTTTAAACTCTATTACAAAAGTCTGGGCACAAAGTTGATCTTTCGGGCATACTCTTTCATAATTATTAGCGTATGTTCCCGTTTAACCACATTTTGGTAAAACTATTGGACTATGAAATCGTAATTTACTTTGCTGCCATCATGGGAGTCAACCCGCAGCTATTCTTATACTGTTTGTTGAGTCATAATGACTCAATACCAAGAATTTGTATATATTTAAAATATTATAGAAAGTTATCAATGAACTCGAAAACCACTGGACCGATTAATATAAAAATAGGTATATATATGTATTTTTCCAGGGAGAAGGTTTATAGAATATGCTCATTGATGCCTCTCGCCACCAGGTGGCGCTGCAGAGTAGCAACTTCTGCCCCGTTCTACCGATTGTCATAAAAATTAGTATGACCATGCATTTTTACACAGAGCAAACGAATATGACATGTTCATAGATGTAACTTTTAATTGAAGACATATGTTTGTTTGACAATCGCTAACAAGGCCCTGGTGCAACTGGAAATGCCTGCTTCAAACCGACTTGCAAACAACCTTTTCGATCGTGATTTGCAACGAGAAACATACTATGATCCTGACGAACTGGGAACATTCGTTGGAACAAATCTTCCGCAGTTGATTCCAGAACAACGCATTGCCTTTGACAGAGTTATGCGTGCAATCACAGAACAAAGGGGTGGACTGTTTTTCATAGATGCGCCCGGTGGTACAGGCAAGACTTTTCTTCTTTCACTAATTTTGGCAACTATACGATCACAAAATAATATTGCACTGGCTATTGCATCATCTGGAATTGCGGCAACTCTTTTGGATGGTAGCCGCACAGCGTTGAATTTGCAAAACATTGAGCCACCAACATGCAACATCAGCAAAAACTCTGGAATGGGAAAAGTACTCCAAACGTGGCAAATTATCATATGGGACGAATGTACAATGTCTCACAAGAAAGCATTGGAAGCGCTTGACCGTACACTGCGAGATTTGAGAGGAAACAGACGGATCTTCGGTGGGGCACTCATTTTATTGGTGATTTTCGACAAGCACTTTCCATTATACCACGTTCAACACCCGCTAATAAACTTAATGCATGTCTTAAATCATCAGTTCTATGACGTCATTTACAGAAATTGACTATACAACTACAACGGGATGCCTCGGCTAGAAATTTTGCAAAACAATTATTGGGTATTGGAAATGGGCGAATGCAAATTGATGAATCTACACAATGTATACCCTGCCAGCAAACTTCTGTAAGATCACAGAGAGCATCGACGAATCGGTGCAAAACATTTTCCCAACCATTGCACAAAACTACAAAAACCATCAGCGGCTTAGTACGCGTGGAATATATACCTATTAGCAGCCAAAAACCTCGATGTCAATACCATCAACTTCACCATTCAGCATCGAATACCCAGTGAAACGACAACATATAAGTCCATCGATACTGTGGAGAATCAAGACGAGGTTGTCAACTGTCCAACTAAATTCTTGAATTCGCTTGATTTGCCAGGCATGCCGCCACACGTTCTTACATTGAAAATTGGCGTATCCATCATGCTCCTCCGAAACATAAATCCACCACGACTTTGCAACGGAACCAGACTCTCAGTCAAGAAAATGATGAGCAATGTTATCAAGGCAACAATTTTGACTGGAAAATTCAAAGGTGACGACGTACTGTTGCCACGTATCTCAATGATCCCGATAGATATGCCATTCGAATTCAAACGACTATTAACAAAGCACAAGAGATTTCGTTATAAGTGTGTGGATTAAATTTGGAGAATCCATGCTTCTCACATGGACAGCTCTATGTGGCTTGCTGACGTGTCCGAAAACCTTCTGATTTATTCGTCTACGCACCAGATGGAAAAGCAATAAATATTGTGTATCCCACAGCACTTCAATAAACATCGAATTGAAACTAAACTTTGTAATGTCACAAATTTTTTTCGAAATAAACAAAATCAATAAAATGATTAAGAATGAATTGAATATTTGTGTACTGATTTTTCTTTAAAGTTATTTTTCTTAAATTTATTTTAGTTGTTGGCGTAGCAACGCGCGCCGGGTACAACTAGTTCTTCATAAAATTTCACCAGCTGTCTTCTCGGTGTAAAGCTGCAGTTCAAAAAAGTTTAAATTTTATTTAAATAGCTTTCATTCTGAACGAGAAGTTAAGAACAAACAAACCTTTTTCTAATCATTAAAAAATGCATTTGTCGACACAGAGAGCAGTTCTGTTCATTCGCAGCGTAAATGCAAAAAAAAATTATATGTTGCATAAAAAATAAAAAAAAAATAATTGGCGCGTACACTTCTGTTAGGTGCTTGGCCGAGCTCCTCCTCCTATTTGTTATGTGCGTGTTGATGTTGTTCCACAAATGGAGGGACCTACAGTTTCAAGCCGACTCCGAACGGCAGATATTTTTTAAGGAGCTTTTTCATGGCAGAAATACACTCGGAGGTTTGCCATTGCCTGTGTTGCATATCTCAAGGGAAATTGGCGAACTATTTGAACATTTACACCATCTAACATGAATATTTTTTTTCAGAATTCTATGAATTTACTGTAGCGCAAACTATTTTGCGCAGTTTCGCCAAAGTACGAAATCATGCGCAAATATTTAATTTTATTATTGCCGCAACGGTAACTTTAATACTACGTACCTGCTTTCCGCTATACCAATAAATAACGAATCTTAGCTCTTTGTTTTACAAGGGAAGCTTAACATTTTTATTGCGCCCACTACGTCACGTTTCTCACGTAACCAATGACAAATATTAACCTATAGTACCCAGTATTGTTTATATACATATATGTACGCGTGTACGTGTGTGTAGAAGTATGCACGTACTTCTCTAATGTTCGTAGTTCAGTACAACCAACTGCAGTTTTTAATAATTGAACTGTTACCGCAAATCGAAAGTCTGCAAGCAAATGCATTGCACACTACGTATGTGTCTATGTGGGTATGTAGGTATGTCCATCAACTACACCAAAGATATATGGCTGGCTGTTAAAATGCCAGGAATTCTTTCATGTAGGCAAGCATATGCTGGCAATCACTAAAACCATGTCTACCAGCTATTCCATTAGGTATGTGTTATTGGATAAACTGAAGTTTGTATTTGCGACACATCCGTTAGCATCGTCGGTTCCCGGATATGAGCATTCATCAGCAGCACACATTACCGGTTGATCAACGACCAGTACCTTCGGAGTGCACATACACGAGTACTTATATACATATATCGACATTGGTGCCAACACAATGCAGGCGAGCAAGAGCCCAGTAGGGAAGAGCCAAGCTGTAGGCGAAATCATACTAGTGCGTCATCGACTAGAATAATACCGGTAGTAAAATGAACAAATTGTTTGCAACTTTGTTGTTTTTTGCAAAACAAAGTTTAAGACTCGTTTTTTTTTAATTTCAAGAAGCTGGATCTAGTGTAGATAGAAAAGGGACTGGCAGCTCTGAATGGAGATTTTTGAAGAGTACAGTCTATTCAGTATACTCGGATCGCGGATGCTGCACTCTATGCGATAATATGTTAGCGAGTCCTCGAACATTTTAAACCTCGTATGGCAGTCTGTAGACGTGCTCATGGCGGGAATTTAAACGATGTCAATTACAGGGTCTGACATTCGAAGTGTAACCAACTTCAGACCACACGGCCATCAGAGGTCTGTTAGTTGGCTAAATGACAATGTAACTATTGTTTATAAGCGAGCGGAAGCATTTTGTCAAGAGCAAACGCGGAAAAAGAAATCAGTGACGGATTTCAAACGTACAGAACGTTCAAAGAAGCGACTTGAGCGAAATCCCCGAAGAAGAACCAATCAAATGGCAAAAGAACTGAAAATGTTTGTGCGTAGCAACCACGGCATACTGAAAAATTATCTCAAATTCAAGCCTTAAAAGATTCAAAAGACTCATGATCTCTCACTAAAGTAACAAAAAGTGAGACTTGAGATAGCGAAGAAGTTGCTTCGCTTGGCCGAAAGCAGTCAATTTCCGAACATTGTGTCTTCTGACGAGAAAATTTTTCAAATTGAGCAATTCGTAAACTCCCAAAACCATAGGGAGAATGTTCATACGAGAATTTGAGTCATTGGCCAGAAGTAGTGGTGAATGCTGAAAGTGCATAAGGATTTTTCCTCATCAATTAGTACTGTAGAAAGATGAGTTGCTGAATTTAATCGTGGTCTTACAAACCTTGAAGGCAATCCCCATCAAGGATGTCCAAAAGCCGAAAAAATGCAGAATATGATATTGGAAAGTCTTCGAGTGACTGAAAAAGATTTAGTTGAAGCCCTAGACATCTCATTAAGCAGTGTAAGGCATATTTTGACTCAAGTATTGAGCTCTGCGCTCAATAGGTGCCTTATTCACTAACAATGGAACACAAACAAATCAGAATGCAACTTTCTCAGCAATACGTTGAGTGATTGATTCATACTACAGATGAGACTAGGATCTATCAACATGGCCTTAGATATAAATAATGGACTTAAGTGTGGTGTGAAATTGGTTATTTGGCTCCGAAACGAGATTGTGTTCATAAATTAGCCAAGAAAATGTTTGCATCAGTTTTTTGGTATGCGAAAGGAACTTTGTTTGTAGATTACTTGAAAACTGGTAAAACAATAAATTCGGATTTTTATTGTAACCTTTTAGATCAGCTGAAAGAAAACAAAAAACGCAAAAAAGACCAAGCGTGCAAAAAAAGTTATTTTTCATCAGGACAAGAGCATTTTGGCAAAAGCTAAAATCCATGAAATAAAGTTCCAATTATTGAAGCATCCCCATTATTCACCAGATATAGTCACAAGAAACTTCCATCTGTTTCTAGACCTAAAAAAATTCATGCATGAATATAATTTTTTATCGAATTATGAAGTCATAACAGCTGTGGAAGCGTGTTTTGCGGCCCTTTCAGTTTCCTACTTCAGGCAGGGAGTTCATAAATTGGAATCTCGTGTATTGATGTTCAGGGAGACTGTACTGAATAATAGAGTGAACTTGAAACCTGAAAATATTGTTTTTCATATCGAACCGCAAAACCTATTGAACAATGTAGTAATTGCCAAGAGCCATATTTGGAATAAAAATTGTGAAGCCTGAAAGAATGTAGATTTTTAAATATTTTACTTTGAAACAGCATCTAGGCGCCTTTTTTAAAAGACACTTTACTTGAACGAATTTTATTCATATTATATGTGGCCCAACACCACACGCCCAAAATATTAGAGGAATGGTTTTATATTGGAACATTAACTCAGCTTAAGCTTTAAAACCTCAAAAGAAAGAATCACCATTTACGTACGAACTGTTTCCATAAAACTCCTTAATAATGCAATATTCAATATTTTTGACGGAACTAAAGTTTGTTGCAAGCACGCGAAGAAATTTTATTCCGAGAGAAATCCTCGTAGCAACCGAACACATGAAATATGAATTCGAAATTTAACTAGCATTAATTTGATTTATATCCCCCTTAAATTTTATAAATTTTTTCAATGTCTTAAATTTTATTTCCTTATTAATATCTCTAAGGAATTGGTTTAATTTTTTTTCTAGGATTTTTTATAGTGTAAATTTTAATAAAAAAATTTTAAATGCCTAATCCATTATTTTAACAGAGAAAAGTTTCATTAAATCCTACGAAAAAACAAATTCTGCACACAGTCTTAAATGAAATGGGTGTTTTTTTAGTTAGATTTTACTGGTCATTTTAGAAATATATTGGACTAGAATTTTTGAATTTTTCTTGGCTAGCATGAAGTGGTATATCATTGATATTTTTTTGTTGTATGACCTAACAATTCACATTTCGTAGGTTATCGTCGTGTTAAAAATATTCTTTTTAACATAGAAAAAAGGCAGAATTTGAACTGGCTGCGCTGAAAAGTGAAATCATATTATTCTGTTCACAACTAGCATTTTCCCTGCAGGGTGTCGATTAGTATGTGTGTAGCCGCTGTGTTGACGAGTTCTGCTCGTGCTATCAAGGCTCACATGTCACGCTCACATGTTGCATGTTGTAGCGCTATTGTTGATTGCTGCAGCGCGAATACGTGCGAATGTACCCCAAACACATAAAAATGTGTGGCGCTACATATAGATATGTATGTGACTGACACACCACACAATAAATAAGGCTATCTCAAGACTAGCCCCAGGAATGATTTTTAAGCCCTTAACTTCGTCTTCAATTGTCCCTAGTAGACAGCAACATTGATTGGCTTGGTACTTATTGCTGGGGGAAACATTTAAACGTACAATGTAATGTGCATGTCTACTGAAGTTCCTACGAGACTGCCGTGAGGTGACGCAGTTAAGTGTTTTTAGAGCAGTTAGACTATTTGATGAAATATGGCTATACATATTTTATTGAGTAATATGGATATGTGATCCATTCATATGCCATTCACTGGGTCACTGTTTAGCTCCTTACATGAAATTTGCTTTGTTCTCAAAGCTTTGTGTAAGCTCTCAAAAATTCTGGTAGCATTTCCGGTGGCTACTCCTTCCAGAAACCATTCAACATATTTCATACTCAAGGCTCACTCACACATAAATATCTTCGAGTCCGATAAATTTGTATCCCTATATTTCAAGTGAAGCTATGGAGAATTGCCTAAACCTTTTCGACTGATTTTTCAATGAGCTTCGTTTTCCTTATTATATTACAATTTATATTTCACCCTAATAAAAGTCACGAAAAATGTTGAAAAAAGCTGCTCATAAAAAGCCATCTGCAAACAAAAAACGTAGGAGAAGCACGGCTAAAGACTAAAAAATGATGTAAGCACCAACTGTATATTTCTAATTATATAAGTATTTTTAATCTATGTATATACCAATCGAAGCGAGCAATTAAATTTCGAAAAGAAGACTTCACTTCTCTTGGTATGAGAAAACATCTCAGTGGGAGCTTGAAACTCAGGCACAAAAGCAGTGAGGCACGGAATTTGGTATGCCTTTTAAATAATTTATGGATGGACAAGCTTTTGGAAGAGGAATCAATATATGACTGCTTGCATATCTAGGCAAATGTGGCAGCGGAAACGATTCCAAGCGTATACTCAAGGAGAAGAAGATATAGGTATACACAATTATCTACTGTCAATGGCAAACTAACTGGGCATTGCATAATAAGAAAACGTGCTGTCAAAGATGCTGCAAGAGCTGCTAGAATAATACAGAGGAAGAAACTATTCTTTCTCTTCTATATAACTGTATTGCACAGTGCACAAGAAGACGGCGGTATGTGTGCGTTGTCAACTCAAAAATTCGATGATTCATTAAGGAGTGCCACTAATGAAAATCAATTTGAATTATTATTTTATATTTTCATTTTGCTGCGATTAATTGCTACATAAAGTAGTTGCATACACATTAATATACTGCGCAGTAAAATGACATGAACTCCAATATTTTGACTAATTTTGGCTACTTAGTTTTTCCCAATCTAGCTGGTGCCTCAAATGGACTTCAGCGTATGAAAAATAAGAAGTCTTAATGTTCATTATTTTTGTTATTATTTAGTACAGCTAAGTTAACAAGTAATATTTTATAGAAAAATTTCACAAACTTTACAACTCAATTTCACGATTTTTAATTGAATTTTCAGAAAAATTTTTGAAGTGAAACGTCTTTAGCGGCGGTGTGATATTTGAGCGAGAATGGAGAGTGAATTGGAAAAAATGTAACGTTTAGAGATTTCGTTACGCGAGAGAAAAAAAAAGATACAACGTAGAGAGAAGGAGAAAGAGAGCTATACATTTTCTATACCTAAGACATAGGCTTCGTTGTAAGACAGAGTATACAGATATATAACATAGAGAGAAAGAGAAGGAGAGCTATACATCATAATGTTACGCGGCAGTCCCGCTTAACAACAACAAAACGATTAACGCTAAACGATCACATTTACCATTAGTTTGTGCTTGTGCGACGACCATTCACAAGTCTCAGGGAAGCACGTATTCTGAAGCTGCTTACGAATATGACAAAAAACATTCGCAATCATTAGTTTACGTTGCTTTTTCACGAGTCACTTGTATGGATTATAACGAACGGAAATGATTTTAGATTCTACCATGGTCGACGAGCATCAGTCAGTATGTCTCATTTACAAGATGAATTCCGGAGACTATCGTTAAATAGACTGGAAACTGTGGATAAAGAAATAATCGATTTCATGACTCAGAGAAGAGGGATATCTGTATATATGGTACTCTTAATTGCCAGAGCCTACGAGCACATTCCGCAGATTTAACAGACTCTGTCACAAATCGAGTATAGTACTTTTGTTCGAAACTTGGTTAAACGATAACGAGGATATTAGTATACCAAATTTCAATTGCGTCATCAAATATAAGCGACTAAATGTTAGAGCTGGCGGTGTGGCAATCTATCACAATCAAGATGATAGCGTAAATATCGTCACACCAAACATGGAGATGACTGCAAGGCAGTCTCAGTCATATTCATCAACAGTCACACCAGTTGGCGATGTTTGCATTGCAGAACGTCAAGCGCTGAATGGAAAAACTATTGTCATAGCCGCCATCTATATCTCACCGAACCAAAATCTTGATGACATAATATAATATATTTCATTCACCGTGGTTTACAGCCACGCAGGTGCAAATGCACTTGGAAGAGGCGAAGACAAAATTCCATTGATTCTCGGGGGAGATTTCAACGTAAATTTCGGATCCAATGATTCTTTGCCGTTGATTCAATTTCTTCGAGAAACATTCGGTTTGCAGATTAACAATAACCCTAAAGAATCAACAACAAAATCCGGAACTACACTAGATGCAATTTTCACACGTTATCTACAAAATATTAAATCATGTACATATATTTCATATTTCAGCTATCACAAACCAATTATATCAGTATTACCAATTGAACCACCAACAGATGATATCATAATGCATATATAGTTAATAAAATCGAATTTTGGTTACACAAATTTTATACTGTTGTATTTCTTTTGAAATTATCGCTGTCTCCTTCTCTTCCTCTCTCGCTCTTTCTCTCTCTCTCTCTCTCTCTCTCTCTCTCTCTCTCTCTCTCTCTCTCTCTCTCTTATTCACACTCATTCACACACAGAAGTTTCACTTGTACCACGTGTACGATGCTGCACATGATTTCTTTTTATGTAGTTTTATAGCTTATCAAATTTTAGTATAAAAGCGCAAATATGAAGTAGTTAAAAAACTCCGTTGGTTTTTTATAACTTTTCCTCATGACGTTATTGCCCATTTCTCCATAAAAAACAAAAACATCGTGAAACTTAAATGTTCAGGTCCGAAAGCGGAAGTTTGTTCCAAGAGCAACAGGTTGCGGTTAAAATCTCCAAGCCCCACTGCTCTAACCACCGAGCACCTACTTTTAAACTTTTTCGTCAGTTTGTGGACTACGCTTTACTTTGAAGAAGCTCATCTACAGGACAGTTTCAGTTTTCACTGCGGGGATAATGCAGTGGCACTAACATCTGTTGCGTGTTGCATGCTGCATGTTGCCCACTTGTAAGCAGTTAAATGGCGGCAGCTCGTATACTTTCAAATGCAACTGCATACAATTTTTAGTATTGGCAATAAAATGTTTGTATCGTAAAACAATTTTACAAGAAGTACAGCAAATTTTTTCTTGCCACTCTTAACGAAACGCCAGCTTTGAAAATTGTAAACTCAAACAAAGGACCAACGTTGCATTTTAAAGTTTCAAACTTGGAATTTGTGTAGGTAGATTTCTATTGATGTGAATTATATGCTATTTTGAAGCGAAATTATTTTAAAAATTTCATTATTAGGGTTTGGACTAAGTTCATTAGGTTTTTTGATAATGCCAGCTGACGGAATTGGTGCTGCGATTTTACACTGTGGAACAAATTCAGGTTAGCAAAAATTAGGTCCATTCTGAGAGTGGCGGGTGAAAATAGAGGCGAAATTAGAAGACCCGTATCGCGCCGTTTTTTTATGTTAGTTCGAATTTTTTTTTAATCGGCCTTCGAAGTTCGAAATCGGAGCCGATTTTCGGTATATTGTTTCATAAGTACCACAAAAATTTTCGAAATCAATTTTTTCAAAAATTGTAATTGTTGCACAGGTCTCTAGCAATAATTTGGCTTTTACAGATTGAAAAAATATCAATTAGTCGACGAGTTATAGCCAAAAAACCATATAAACAATTTTGCTCCGATTTCGAACTTCGAAGGCCGATTAAAAAAAAATTCGAACTAACATAAAAAAACGGCGCGATACGGGTCTTCTAATTTCGGCTCTATTTTCACCCGCCACTCTCAGAATGGACCTAATTTTTGCTAACCTAAATTTGTTCCACAGTGTAATTCAACCAGTTCAGAAAATGGCAAATCCTCCTCCACAACTTCTGCATCAGCTTCAGAAAATTACGACCACCTTATGGCTTCTCAACAGCTTGCCTGCAAAGCATTGCGTAAGTAACCTGATGACAATTGATATTATTTTATTTTCCTACAGTCGTCTCTACTTTGAAATCCGCTTTTTAACGCTTTGATCCCATCTTTTGCCAGCTTTGCTACTAAGAATTTTTTTAAGCATCAGTTTAAAAGTGGTTATTTTCTTTATAAGCTCTTCATGTAAGTGGCTACACTACCAGGTGGAGTAGGTGGTTCCCTCTAGTCAAAATTGCTCTCAGGTACTTAGATTAGACACACCGATACTGCTCGGTAGAAAGAGAAACATTTTTAATATATTGGGGTGCCCTAGTAGGTCAGCAGGTCAGCGAGAGCTAGTCTATTGATAGTAGATTTAAAATCGTGAGTAGCGCTACGCTCGGTCCAGTTCGAAGAGCACCACTTATGAAAATACTATGTACTAGGTTTCCCTTAGAAAGTAGCTTCAAGTTGAAGTAGTTACCCATTCAACTGCGTGCTAGAGGCGTACTGAGCTTTAGCGCGGTAGAATTTTCTCTACGACCTGTAGCTTTGCGCCATTCGGACTTTTATGTCCTAGAAGAGGCCGCTTTAAGGCATATATTTCACAACCAATTTGGTTTTTCAACTCACAGTGGGACTGAACCAAACGATTTGTTATCTCTTGGTTGCAGCGCCCCATGTACTCATAAAAGGGGAAGTGTGCGTTAACTTGGCATACATTTTGTCAAAGAAGTATCGGTGATTGGCCAATAAAACATAAAATGTTTATTAATCATTCAAACTTATTATATCGCCTTTTAAAGTAACCATTTCTAAAATCATTAAAAAAAGTTTCAAATGAATTTTGTGGAATTGACGTAAGATCTCATCGTGAATTATCTTTCATGTATATTTTATAGATCGAAACGAGCGCTTCCAAGTGGTAGAGTGGAGTTTTAAAAAATCCAAAGAGGAGAATACAATGGTTATTCTTCTATGTTTTTTTTTAATTCTTGGTGTGAAATTTATTACCAGTAGTAGTATGTTGTCGCGTTGCGTTATTGTGATGCTACATTTTTTACACAAATCTAGCCCTTCGCGATGAATTTGCTCTCTTAAATGCCACAGATAAAAATTATTATTTATGGTCTATCAATATTTTTTTATGATTTTAATAGCTCCCTTGAACAACAAGTATTATAATAGAACAGAACAGAAGGGCTTAGATTCCGCATGCCATTTTTTTGCAGATGTATTCAAAATGATGGAAGGAGTAGGGGCGGCTGTCTTCTGCCCGCAGTGTGATCTCCAAAAGTCTTTCAGACTTCCTAATCACTATAGCATATTTCAAGCTGCGATCTATGCAGTAACAACATCTGCTGAATTAGCGTCGGAGTTTACTCCCCGCGACACTCGCACTAACATTTTCATCGATAGTCAAGGCGCAACAATAGCTGTAGTACCAAGTTCGGAAGGCGTGCAGGACTGTAGATCTAAAATGGACGATCGCTGTGGGAATAGGTAAGTTACAATTTACTGGGTACCAGGGCAGAAGGGAATAAAGGCAAATTAAGGAGTTTACGAGCTTGCTAAGGCCGGCACCCGTTTGCCTACGATGAGTACGTCGAATGTATGCATATCCCTAACTCTCAGTTTCGAAGGCGGAACTAAACGAGGAACTAATTCTATAAGCACAGCTTAAAAGGGAAGCCTCGAGCTCCTATAGGATTGCCAAAATATTGCTACGAACTTACAACATGTACCATAAACATACAACTTTATTTGATTACTCCCGCGGAAGGAATGTAAAATATTGGTTGGAATACTGAGGGGACTTTGCCTCACTCCATACCACGCAGCTAAAATGAGGTTGCTCCAGAACGACGCGTGCAATTTATGCGAAGAAGAAAGGGCTACGTTAGAGCACGTCCTTTGCGACTGTCCTGCTCTAAGCAGAACTCGGTTCTGAGATCGGTATGATCTCCGGTATCATCTCCGAAGGCTATTGCTGACAAAAGTTTAAACGGTTTATTAAAACTCGCATAGCCATGTATCACGAACTATGTTTAACACGTCTCCAACAACACTGGCAACACTACGAACACTTCTGGTCTATGTGAGATCCATTCAGATCAACCAGTTATACCTTACCTAACCTAAACTGAATGAACATGAACTTAATTTTTACAAGAAACCACTTCATATTAAATTATAATTTTTTATTAATTATGATTAAAAAGTTTACAATTTTGATGGAAATGTATTGCATTTTTTTCGAAGCTTTAAAGCTTTAAATACTAAATTATAAGGTTTCTAGCCTAGTAAAAACTATGATTTTATAAATAAATAGAAATATAATAAAAAGTGCGTAAATAAATAGTCAAAACAATGCGCTGCTATTATTATGAACACAGTTGTATGTGCTATAGATGAAGTTCTTATTACTGGTTTAGCTGCGGCATCTGCATTTTCATTGCAGATTAATCCGCCATTTTCCGCAATACACTTCAGCTTTATTTCTTGTAGCGAACTTGTGTACATTCTTACCAATAAAATAATAAAAGAGATCAAAACGTTCACAAAGTTTTGTTGTTCCTGTTGGCTTACATAATTCATTTTATAGCTATAAAGGAGCAGAAAAATTGGTGGCATGGGCCTGCGTGCAAATTGATGCTTTGCTAAAGCCAACGACATATTCGTACATACAATAATTATTAATAGTCGATTCGGTTGAACAGACGTGATTTTATTAGCTCTTGCTTTGTGAAAGTTTCGTAGTGAATCTACCAATCGTACAATATTTAAAAACATACAGCGATATAGACGCTTTAATACTGCAACACAATACATCTTGTGCTATCTTAGCCCAACCTTTGTTTTGCAAATATAAATACAAACAAAATAAAAACATAAAAATAATAAAAACAACTAGTGAAAAAATTTAGCATTTAAAATGCCTGTGGGGCGCTCTCCTCCCAAAGAGAGGCTCCGCTCACCAGCGCAAGAGCAACTAACAAGTGCCAAGTTCAGCTACAATGTTCCGTTCTCGGCAAGTGAAATAAAGAGTAAGTCATCAGCTGTACAACCTCACCTGGCAACCGCCGTTAACTCTATACCCACAACTCCTCACTCATGGCATGAGCAATGCCAAACTCCAATTCAACTAATCAGCATTTCTCATCCCACCACTTGTCTGGTAGCTCTCACAAGCGCAACAACAATCACAACAGTTACAACATCAGCATCAACAAGCAGAACCGCTACTACAAACTCTTCAATTTTCTCATACTCGCCAATCATGTCTACATGCCCAAACATAGTTATGCAGGCAAAAGCAGGTGAGAACAACAAAGAGCTTTCTCTTCCAAAGAGAACACGTAATTCTCCAGATAAGAATACAGAAACAACAAAAACCACCAAAAAACATAAAGCATTAGCACACCAAAAAACAATTACAACCTACTGGTTAAGTAAACCAACAAATAACAAATCAATCCCGCATACTCTGACATCAAACAGATTTGATATACTCTCTCTTGATGATGAAAAAGAAAAAGTAACGCAAAACAGTGGGACAAACAACACTAATGAGCAGCAAAAATCTAAAACTCCAAAACCACCACCTATATTTGTACAGAATGTTGAATACATCAAATATTTAACCGACGCGCTAAACAAACTTCCGAATTGCGTTTTTGAAATGAAAGTCCTGCAAAGCAATGAAGTAAAAATTCAACCCAAAGAGTCATACCACTATACACAAATCTCTAAATTATTAAAAGAAAATACTCAGTATTATACATATAAGCCCAAAGAGCAAAGGGCATTTAAAGTGATACTGAGGAACTTGCACAACTCCACAGATAAAGGAGAAATTGTAAAAGAATTAGGTGAACTTGGGCATGAGGTTACAAATATTCATAACATCTTACACGCTACTACCAAATCACCTTTGCCACTGTTTATACTAGAATTAAAAACCAAGCCCAACAACAAAGATATATACACTATTACACATCTACTACATTGCAAAATTAAATTTGAGCCTCCACATCAAAAACGCACTTTGCCTCAATGCACAAACTGCCAAAAATACGGTCATACAAAAAATTTTTGTTTTAAACACCTGTGTGTGTCCAGTCAAGGACATTAACGAAATAAAATGTGCTCTCTGTGGTAAAAACCACACAGCTAATTACAAGGGATGCATGATTTATAAATCATTAAAAATACAGCAATTTCCAAGTCTCAGACACAAAAATCCCACCACAATTACAAACACACAAGAAAAAGTTGCATCACAAACTACACTAGACAATGTGACAACCCAACACAGTACTACAACACCAAATTTATCTTACGCTCAAGTAACAGCCATAAACACCAAAAATGATGCTCAATCTATTGCAGCAACTATAACGGAAAACAAAGAAATTTCAGAATTGAAAGATATGATGAAACAATTAATCTCACAAATGTCTGCAATGATAAACATGATCACGTTACTTTGCGCTAAATTTAATGAACGAACAAGTTAAATTAAGAATTGTCCTTTGGAACGCTAACGGTCTAAGCCAACATGCACTGGAACTAAAAACATTCATAAAAAACAATAACATAGACGCAGCTCTAATATCTGAAACACTTTTCACAGATAGAAATTATTTAAACATTCCTAACTATACTATTTATCACACCAATCACCCTGATGACAAGGCACATGGTGGAACGGCAGTAATTAAAAACAAAGACATTAAATGCATTGATGTGAACCACTATAGACAGGACTACTTGCAAGCGACATCTATACAAATTGAGGACTTTAGTGGCCATTTAACCCTTTCTGCCATATACTGCCCCCCTAAACATAAAAATTCTAAGACACTATACTTTGACTTTCTTAAAACTCTTGAAGGCCGTTTTATTGCAGGCGGAGATTTCAATGCAAAGAATACCTTATGGGGATCCAGAATAACAAACACGAAAGGAAAAATTCTTTACGATGCAATAATAGAAAATAAAAGTGACTTTTTAAGCTCTGGAGAACCAACTTACTGGCCAACTGATATGCGGAAGCGACCTGATTTAATTGACTTTTATATTACGAAAGATATTAAAAGTGAGCAACTGGAAATAAATCCAAGCTTTGACCTCTCATCTGATCATTCTCCAATATTCTTAAGCTATGAAACCAGTCCTATCCTAAACTACAAGACACATAAATTTTACAATAATTATACGAACTGGAACTATTTTCGTGAAATTATGGAGCAAAGCCTTAACATAAAAGTCCCCCTAAAGAGCGAAAAAGAAATAGACTCCGCAATCGCATACTTCAATGACAGTATAGTGTATGCAACAACAACTTCCACACCTATAATCAAGATGAGTAACAACAAACACAAATTACCCCATAAAATCTTGGAAAAAATCAGAGAAAAACGAAAACTAAGGCAACAATGGCAATCTACACGCTCACCAGATATCAAAAAAAGGCTGAATATAGCAGCAAAAGAAATTAAAGATATATTAAAAGTGAACAAGGACGAAAAATTTGAAAAATATATCGCATCACTGGGAGCTACTAGAGCTACAAACTATACACTATGGAAGGCCTGCAAAAAAATCGAAAACGCAGTTATGCACCAACCCCCTCTAAGGACAAGTACAAATTCTTGGGCGAAAACACCAAAAGAAAAAGCAAAACTACTCGCTGATCATTTTAAAAAAACATTTACAAATCAACATAACAACCAAGACATTGACAATTCTGAATTTCATGCCCACCTCACAAATAACATAAATATACCAATCAAGAAAATAACTTCAAAAGAAATTCGTATAGCAATTGAGACAAAAATTGACGTAAATAAATCCCCAGGATATGACGGAATCACAGGAAGGATTCTAAAGGAGTTACCTGACAAAGCAACTCTGTACTTAAGAAATGTATTTAACTCAGCATTACGAATGAAGTATTTTCCACTGCCTTGGAAGGTTGCTGAAATCATCGCAATACCCAAACCTAATAAAGATGCCTCTGAAGCTTCTTCATACAGACCAATTAGTTTATTACCATCATTATCTAAACTTTTTGAGAAGCTTATACTTGACCGCCTTGACCCCATACTACAGGCGCGAAACTTACTTCCCTCACACCAATTTGGATTTCGTAGAAACACTCAACAATAGAACAGGTACATAGAGTAACAAATAAAATATTATCAGAAATTGACAAAAGAAATACATGTGTTGCTGTGTATCTTGATGTGGCGAAAGCTTTCGACAGCGTGTGGCACAAGGGTTTAATATTTAAACTTAAACAGTATCTTCCACTCGACTACTATTTGTTAATGAAAAGCTATTTAGCAAACAGATTCTTTTATGTGAAATATAGAGACAAATACTCTAATATTCAACTCATGGAAGCCGGTGTACCTCAGGGCAGTGTACTAGGGCCTGTACTATATGTGCTGTACACAGCTGATATTCCCCTGCCTGCAAGTATCGACATGATAGCAACTTTTGCAGATGACACTGTCCTATTGGCAACTCATAAAACCTTAGAAGCAGCAACAAACAAGTTACAACAAATTTTGAACAAAACACTAACATGGTTTAATGCTTGGGGCATACAAATCAATAGTGGCAAAACAATTCATGTAGTTTATTCCAACAAGAAAGTAAGACACAAGAATCTGACAATAAACCACTCACAAATCCCAATAGACACCAAAGCAAGATACCTTGGAATGACTATTGACTCCAAACTTCTCTGGAAAGAACATATTACGATGAAACGAAATGAGGTAAAAAACAGATTCCGACAACTATATTGGCTACTTGGCAGGCGCTCGAAACTGTCATTGCTGAATAAAATACTTATATACAAAACTGTGATTGTGCCAATCTGGGCATACGGCATAGAAATCTGGGGTACTGCAAGCAAAAGTAACATTAACATTATTCAACGACTACAATCAAAAATACTCAGAACTATAACCAATGCACCTTGGTAGATCCCAAACGAAGACATTCATCGCGATCTCAACATCGAAACAGTAGCAGAAATCATCCGCAAACGCAGCACAAATCATATTGTCCGTTTAATGAACCATTCCAATAATGACATGCGACAACTCCCAACAGCAGAAAGGGCAAACTCTAGGCGGCTCAAACGACCAACCCCAACTCAGCTGATAACTAGAATAATTTAAAGCTATGTACATACCTACACTTGTAAACTCACACAAAAACTTAACCCAAATGTAATATTGATAATGATTAATGTTATAGAATCCAAGCTGCAGAAAGAATTACTTAGTGTCATACGACAGGTGTAATTAATAAAGGAGGCAAAAACAAAAAAAAAAAAAAAAAAAACAATAATATACCGTAATACAATACATATGCATTAGAAAGATGTGGAATAAACAACAACAAGAAATCATAAATACAGGAAGGAATTTGTATGGAAATAAACATAAATATTAGGATATAAAGAGATATTCAAGTACTGTGTGTAGCTATGTGCATACATATGTGCCAAGAATCTAACAGAGGCTGTAAAAATACGTGGAAGCATTTCCACATAGGAGTCTGTGTAAGTACAAAGACACGTTCGCAAATACCCGCAGAATTTCTAAGCACCTGTAACGACTGAGTAGCAGTAAACGCCAAAGCGCAAAGCGAAAATATGAAGTGTCATCGAATGGCGCAACAATTTGATGTTACCCCTTTAGAACCTGTCACCTACTTGAAAAGCACAAATGCTCGAGATGTAAATGCTTATGAATGCTCCTGCATATGGATACTTGTGGCATGAAATTAACCCCTAAGTTGTTAATGCTGCTTTTTAATATTAATATTTTTAGGTTAAATACTAATAACTGCAAATCTTAGATGTAAACATGCTCCTATTTTAAGAATGTTTTATGCGGTTGTTACTACAAGGTGGCGCAAAATAATCATCCAATTTTGTTTTTGAATAACCTTTTTACTAAATAAAGAAAAGAAAAACATTATTTTGAGTGTTGGACTTCTTAATTTTGACGAGAAGGGGCTGGAGGGTGATTGCCTACGCGATTGACGTAGCACAAATTGTTATTGGAAAATTTGTATATAATCTGTACGATTTGCTGCAGGGATACCTGAACGTAGTTGTTAGATGAACAACGAATGAATCTGTCAAGACGAAGCTTGTCCTATTCTCGACGATACCCAGAGCTCAATTTCCCTCAATAGGGGACACTCCGTTGGCATTATCCTTGACAGTAAGTTTATGGATGGATGCAAGGGCGCTGTTAGCAAAAGATTGGCCTTTCACCTAGAGTGGTTTTTTGGCTAGATAATACCATTATGCAATCTTAAATTTCGTACCGGCTGCACGTACAGCGATCAGACTGAGTGCTTCGGGCTATAGATTCCACCTCACTTATGGGCACTCAAGTATCCTAAGAAACTTTGGGTTCATCCCCTTGTCGACGGATCAATGTACACCTTCGGTTAGTTCAAGCGGAACATTCTCCAGTCACTTTCCGCCAAGGAAAGAGTGGACGGAAGGCTACACTTGGAGACAGGGTCTGGTGAACTTGTTCACGGATGGATCGAAGTTAGAAGGAAAGATTTGCGGAGGAGCATTTTGCGATGATCCCCCATCAGATACAAATTCAGGTTACCGAACCACTGCAGTGAATTCCAAGCAGAGGTAGCCGCAATCAAAGAAGCAGCGGATTAGCTACACACGTGCGTACTAACGTACTAACAGTCAAAAAAGTAAATAATATATATACTCCGACAGCCAAGCGGCAATTAGGGCCCTCAAATCAATGATGGTACTGGTCAGGGAACGCCTGGCTTCACTTTCGATTGCATCCGAATTCTTTGACGTAAGGCTCATCTGGGTTTCTGGTCACAGCGACATACACAATCTTGGAAGGTCGCGAAACTCTTCTGGTCGTGTGGATCGGAGACGCTTGAACGAGCTTTTGTTTTTGAAAAAAATCTCAGCTCTCGAACTTCGTGGGTTTTCTCACAGGACACTATTTGCGAGGTGTGCATGCTGTCATACTTGAACATGCAAACTTGGAATTACCTTAAATCGTTTTTACGTCGGATATATGGAGGATGAGGTAGAATCATCTCCATCTCCTTAGCTGTCTTGCTGTCGCGGGTCTAAGATTTGAGCATCTTGGCTCTCACTTCTTTGCAACGCCAGTTGATACAGCAGACCTTGACATTAAAAATCTGACGAACTTTATCAGGAGCATTAGGCGGTTGACGCAATCGCAGCAAAGTCATCGTTCATAATCCACACACACTTAACCCATGTTTCAGTAAATTTTCTTGACTTCATTAGCCTATTGCTATTATTTTCGTTTTCTTGAGTATTTTTATACCTACGAAGAGATTTGAACTTTTATTCACATACCGGCTGTATGTACATAACTAGCATAAATTAATCGTGACATGCAGATATAGAAACTAAATATCAAAAAAACTCAGAACGATGATGGGAGTCAATTCAGACATACCTGCCGTTTGTCCGCTTTTGCGACTAAAAAATTAATATATTCAATAAACGCTGGTGTACACATTACTATTATTCCAAGGTATGTTAATCGGTCAATAACTACACCCGCATATCATATAAAGGCAATTTTTAAAGAAAAACGATATGACTCTGTTGTAGATAAAGCAGGAGTGCCCACATTTGGTAAAAGCGACAAACCCGAAAGGGTAAATTTTGGGTAAATGGGTATATCTCGATAATGACTTAATAAAACCCGCGGAAACTCGCCTTTTTTATGAGGAGCTTCTTCATGGCAAAAGTGTACTCGGGGGTTGCCATTGCCTAACGAGGGAAGACCGCTATTAGACATTTTTTTTTTATCATTTTGCTGTTTCATGCATGGATATTTGAACAGACGCACTCCCGAATGGTAGTCACGCACCAATCCATTCTGCTATGGCGGCCGTCGGAGTTATAGGTTCACCAATATTAGAAAAAATGCTTGGTTTTTGGTTTTGTGCTCGCTATTATGGTAATCTAAAAATCTCATTTTAATCATAAAAATAAATTTAAAAAATTAAAGCATTTTACTAGGTTGGTTGGTTGGTTGGTTAAAGTGGTGATTCTTCCAGAATCCAACTAGCGCTTCCGCGCCATTTTGTTGCCACATCCTCGTTACCAACTTGTTTAACCCTTCTGTTACATTCAAAAAAACTTACACATGTGATATTCGGGTCACGAAATGACCTTATCTGTGTTTTGCTTAGATATCAGTATAAAAGTTTATAATTTTAATAGAAGTTTTTAAAAATTCATTACTTTTATTGATTATTAAGCTGTTATATATACATATTTAAATGCATTAGATACATTTTTTTTAATTTGAATGCTCCAAACAAGAGGTTTTTGAAACCGTAACTGTTGAACGATGTTGTGGATACACAGGTTTTTTGCAAACTGTGCAGCTTTCGTACGTTTTGCGACGAATTGAGCTAGGGCAAACTGCGCAGGTGGCTCGCTGACTAGGTTTTCTTTTTTTTCGGAACAGCTCCTGCCGAAGTGCTTGGTTGCTCTGCGTCCGCTCTCATATTGCGTACAATATGTGCTGACAGTAGCGTCAAGGTCTAAGCCAAGATTTTCTAGGAAAAGTCTACGTTTATATGTTTTTGCAGCATTCCACGAAGGATTAATTTCTGTCCATAATACAAAGGCATTCAACGCTGAGATATCTACGATGTTTGCAAAAATTGGTACAGGCCAACGATTAGTTTGTCTCTTGCATGTATATGTTTCTACAAGTTGATCAATAGTATCCACTCCAGATTTTGTATTTATATTTATATTTTTTTGGTATGTATTACACAAGGGTAACTGATCCATTAAAGAAATGTCGACTGCTTAGC
Source organism: Anastrepha ludens (assembly GCF_028408465.1). Taxonomy (NCBI): domain Eukaryota; kingdom Metazoa; phylum Arthropoda; class Insecta; order Diptera; family Tephritidae; genus Anastrepha; species Anastrepha ludens. The sequence goes on along the minus strand of NC_071500.1, from coordinate 45,010,355 downwards.
ACTGGTAGACTCCTTAACTCCACTTTAGTAGCACAAAGCGGTAAAAATCGTTTATTACTCCTTACGGTGCCTACCAAAGTAATTCTTTTCTTCAATAACTCCAGTGCCAAATCCCGAGTAGTAAAAAAGTTGTCGGTTGTAATATTCCGCCCTTCATACCCACTAACGAGATCCAACACAACGCGCTGGCCTTGGTTCCGTTCCGGTGGAGCGGAAGCTGACTCCTTCCCTAAATACATTTGGAAATTAAGGCAAAATTTTGTACGCACATCCGCAGCTAGCAATGCTTTCATTCCATATTTGCTTGGTTTACTTGGCATGTAAACTAAAAAGAGGCATCTGCCCCTAATAGGAATTAAACGCTCGTCTACTGTAATATTTTCGTATGGAACAAAAAGTAGCGGTAAATTGGCCATCCACTTCTCATACAAATCGCGAATCGGAGCAAGTTTGTCGTTCATTCCTGGAGCCCTTCGATTGTCTCTGTCATCGAACCTCAAAACACGATTAATTTCAAGAAACCTGCCAAGTGACATTGTTGCACGGAATAATGGTCGGCCGTGCACTTCATCCCAGAGGCCTCGAATACTTTCTCCGTGAGAACGATATACTCCTGTAAAAAAATACATTTATGTCTTCATTTTAGCCATAAATACGGAAAATTATATTGATTTGAGTACCCAAATATGCATCGAGTTCTATCTCATCTATTTTTTTATATCCAGCTCCAATTTTTTTTTCGCCCTCTATATTGCTGAATTGTATTATAATTTGCTTTAGTTGGTACGTAAAGCATTGATCGAATGATTCCTTGATAGTAGAAATACGATGTACTGCATATGCAGTAACTCCTTGTCTTCCGTGGATTATATTTTCTATTCTGGCCCTGCCACTATTGTGCCCAACTGGTTCCATTGACCACTCAATAGCTCTATCCTTGCAATAATACATGGGAACACTGCTTTCATTTTCCAATGCAGGTACTATATCTGCATCGTCATCAGAATCTAAATATTCATCAAAAGATCCTTCTGATTCAAATTGTTCCACGATATAATCTTCATCCCCATCTTCACTACACTCATCAAAATCCTCACTATTGTCAATAATATGCTTTATTTGGCTTTGAGTCAGACGATTTGGCCTCTAAACCAAATTTTCATAAATAAACACACCAATAATAATTAAATATTATAATAAAAATACTTACAGAAGCTTGGAATCTTTCCATTTTTATAAGAATTTAACAAATACAAACTTTTGTAGCAAATAAAAAAAAAATAAATAATTGGCGCCTACACTTCTGTTAGGTGTTTGGCCGAGCTCCTCCTCCTATTTGTGGTGTGCGTGTAGATGTTGTTCCACAAATGGAGGGACCTACAATTTCAAGCCGACTCCGAACGGCAGATATTTTTATGAGGAGCTTTTTCATGGCAGAAATACACTCGGAGGTTTGCCATTGCCTGCCGAGGGGCGACCGCTATTAGAAAAATGTTTTTTTATTAATTTTGCTTTCACCGAGATTCGAACCGACGTCTCTCTGTGAATTCCGAATGGTAATCACGCACCAACCCATTCGGCTACGGCGGAAGCCTATACGGAAGCAAATACCTAACCACAAAAGAGGCGCGAAATATACACTTTATATGTAAAACAGCTGAGGGTCACCGAATGACCAGAAGGTGCGCGCACGTAAGTTTTGATGTTACCACCTGTTTATTAAATCAAAATAATTTTTTTTATGCTTTTTCTATTGGTTTTATGTCAATACACAAAGTCATGAAAGGAAATTGTGAAATGTTGTTAATAATAGCAGATATGATGAAATTCAACAAAAAAAGGTCATGAAATGACCGGAATGTAACAGAAGGGTTAACGGTTATTTACAGCATAACAATATCCAGTCTGTGCGGTTAAGGAACCTTATTAGGTTGTTAACGTCTAAACCAGATAGTTGTTCGAGACTTTTGAACAACGGTTGACCCAGGGTTAACATTCTGTCCTTCCATAGGGCAGGGCATTGACAGAGGAAATGGAAGATTGTCTCCTTTTTCTCCGGTTGTTTGCAAATGTGACAGTATGTATTGTGAGGGATACCCATTTTGGCTGCTTGTTCTCCGATAGACCAAAAGCCAGTTATGACTGTTAGTCTCCAGGCGTCCCGTCGTTTCATTCTTATTAATGCCGACGATTGCTTGAGGTTGTAGGTGGGCCATAACGTTCTGCTAATTTTGCATTTCGTCTGGACTTTCCACCTACAGTCCGCGATTCGGAGGTATTTTTGGGAAATTGTACTCTTGACTGCACCTAATGGTGTGAGTTCCGATTCTGCAAGAGCGTTGTTCATGGCAGATCCCCCTCTTGCCAGTTCATCTGCTTTTTCGTTACCTTCAATGTTCCGATGTCCCGGGACCCAGATTAAGGTAACTTTATGGTGTTCACTCAAGATGGTGAGGCTATTCCTACTTTGTTCTACCACTTTGGAGGTTGTTGTGGCCGAACCCAGTGCCTGGATTGCAGCTTGGCTATCCGAGAGAATACTAGGTTAAACATTTAATTTTTTTTATTTACTACTAAAATCTAATATAAATTTTCCTTCAACGATGTGAGTATATCTTATATAGAATTAGTTTTTAGCCAAAACACTGGATTTCACAAAGGACGCATTATCAAGCTTTGGTAAAACGTGGTTTTATAAAAATATAATATCAATTTTAAACGTAATCTACAACAGCAACAAAGACACACACAATATGAGTATATCAATGTGATTATTTTTAATGTGCATGCAGTTATCTGAGGCTCTGCTTTGCTCTTCTACTAGAATGCTAACTCGAATCTTATTCTCATCCAGTATAGATGAGGAAATGCGCGGTTGTTAATCCAGGTGGATCTGCACTTTGGCAGGAACACAATATATGTAAGTATATCAGAACCTGCGAAGGAAAAAGTTTACTCGTAAATTCTATATTTCAATAATTAAAATCGCAGTTGCAACTCACTTTTATGTGTGCGACCGCACTTAGGCAAAGGGTTTAATAAAAGACACTGGTACCATCAACTGAAAGACACAGAAATGTTTCCCGATATATCATTATTAATGCTAAAAATAGCATAGGTCTGGAGAAGCTTTAAAGCAATAAAATGCTGACTAAATGGTTATTTCCGATTTAAATACAATACATAGAATATGTTTAACATCAATTAGTTATAAAAAGGCGACTTACCTGCAAAATAATTTGCATAAAATCCGCTCAATGTTCTAAAAACAATTTCGATGAAAAGAAAAAACGTAATAATTTGTTTAATAACAACGAATTCAATCCAATTGACAATGGAACAAAAAAGGCGGATTTATTACAGGTGATGGCATCCGCAAAGCTAATTTTTTCGCCATAGATATGAATAACGTGAAAATAATTTGATTTTTTCACATCTGTTTGTTTACTTGACCATTTGCAAGGCGAATCTATTAATGAGTGCGCCCTGGGCCATTTGTGTACATTGATATTTCATAGTAGGTGATTCAAATACGATTATCAAATAATAAGAGAACTATTACAAAAAAATGCATAGTGCTTGAAAAAATTGAGCGCGGTCAAGGATCCGTTTTTGCGTTCCATGTGGAGGACATGACCCGTGTGGAGCACAGCATGCTGATTTTGACGTAATGAAATCCAACAAAATATGCGTACGTTTTTACTTATAAGTATTTGCGGATGCTATCACCTATGTTAAATTTTCTATGACCTATGTTAAAAAATATAATTTAATTCCGCTTGTTTTCCACAAATTTTTTGAAATTTCCACAAAAAATTTAATCTCTTTTTAGATATAACCGCACTTGTGCTATTCGAATGGTATTTCTTAAATACACTAAGGCGAAATATTTCCCATTTGTGTTTGTGTCAAATTTCTTTTCAGATTCGTAAAAAAAATAACTCAATATGTGACCTGGTCTATGAAAAGGTACCTTACGTGTCAAAAAATCATTTTTCACCTTTTTGTTGATTCGAATAGTGTGTGAAAGGCTCTTTAAAATGGTGAAAACCAGAAAGTCATAATTTGTTTAAAAGTTTGTTAAAAGTAAAAAAAAGAAAAGTATCTACATATACGAAAAAGACTGATTTTTTTAGAAGTTTAAACTTTAACTGCTGTTTTCTCGAAAACTAATTTTCGCACGTAAGGTACGTTTTCGTAGACCAGGTCACATATTTTAATTATGTAGTAAGAAGATAAAAACAAATTTTAATCGTAAGCTGTTATTTTTTTAGTAAAGTGTGTTACCAATATTTGCAATTACTGGCAGTTCAACCACAAATTTACCTCGTATTACAAGCAGCACGGCCGTTTTAAGGAATACAGCCATTTAAGTGTTCAATCGTGTGTAGCCTACTTAGAGCTAGCGGCCAAAAAAGAAGTTTTTTTTATTTATCTACTCAATACAGTACTTAGCGCAACAGCTAAGAGGTGTTTACAACGAAGTCGTTCTGGAAATATGGCCGTCGAAAATGACTTACAGTCTAACCATCCATCTGTCAAAAATTATACATTTATGTTGATCAGATTATGAAAGTTGCTGAGTCCGGCATGTGAGCACTTACTCAATTTTTTCAGAAATTGAAGATTAGCCTCGAAAAAAAATTGATCAATAAGCAAACTTGTATGCAACTTGCTGTTTAGCAAAGGCTAAGTAATCATTCGATATAGCTCTTTCTGCTCTAGCTTAGGCTAGGGTTAGAAATGGAGTACCCAGGAGGCATAAATCAACATTTTCGAAACCTGCTCTTATTTGCTTTTCATTGAGATCAAAAAGCTGCGGAAACAGCCCAGAACATTTGCGACGTGTATGGAGAAGATGTCATAGAGAAGTCCACAGCACGGAAATGATTTGCAAAATTCAAAAATGGTGACTTCGATGACGATAACACGTCCCGCAGCGGAAGGCCTTCTGAATTCGAGGAAGGACACTTTGAAGGAGAACGGTCGCCAAACCAGTCATAAATTGGGGGGAAAAATGTACTGCGATCATAAAACGACTCTCAATCACCTTCATTCAATGGGATTTACCGAAAAATTGGTAGCCTGTGTGCCTCACGAGGTCAACAAAAAACAACAAAGAAAGTCACACCCCAACTGCTTGCTATTGGGCAACACGCGGTCATAAACAGCGCGTTTTGTACCGAACTGTCACGGTAGATAACGAAAGTCAAGCCGGATCTTCATGCAAAAGTCCCAAGAGATCTACATTGTCCAGCTACACCACGTTGATGAGGCTGTTCGACTGGAAAGACCTGATCGACATGATCAAACCATACTCTTTCTCGACATCGGTAGACGCCTTGTTGCACAAGTCTTCAAAGTAGCACTCCAAGAGCTCGAATGGGAGGTCATTCAGCATCCGTCGTATTCTCCGGACCGATTACCATCATTTCCGCTCCCTATTAAACCATATGAAGGGCGTCACTTTCGATAGCAAAGAGGTCCTTAAAACCTGCCTCAACAACTCCTTTGACGCCAGACCAGGTAATCTTTGGCGGAATGGCATCAACAAATTGGTCGAGAGGTGGAAGATATTGTAAACTTTTTGATATAATTATTGTTTTTTGTACTTGTTCCTAAAACAATACACATATTAATATATTCGAGGAAATCTGGTATTCTCGGTAGATGGCTGTAGTGATCGATATCTCTTAAATAATCCAACCAAATAGTTTAAAGTTTAAGCTCGTTGGCAAGGTGAGATTTCACAGTAGAAAAATCGTTTTTCAGTTTTTTGCTTATTCCATTTTATTGTGAGTTACAGAGTGTTAATAATGGAAGTTAATAAAGAGAAAATTCGGTACATGAGAATATGAAAATGCAAGCCAGGCCACTGAAATTGTGAATGGTGTTTATGATGAAGATACTATAACAGGAATTTTGAATTTTCGCAGGTTACTTATATTCGAATTTCGATTTTTTTGTGTCGATATGTTGGTACTCATGTCTCTCACTCGGTCCGACGAGTTTTGCCATTTTGAATGTTCAGTTAATTGTTGACAGCTGCATTGCTTGCACGTGTTTCGGCTCGTCTTCGATTTTTACTTACCAAAAAGATGGATCAAAGAACCTGTATCAAATTTTGTGTGAAAAACGATATTAAATGCGCGGATGCATTCCGAATGTTGACTGTGTCATGCAGAGAAGCTACTTTGGACCAAAGCAACGTTTATCGGTGGTACAAAAAGTTCTCAGAAGGCCGAGAAGATGTGAATGACGAAAAGCGTGCCGGACGACCGAGCACTTCATCAACAGTCGAAAAAATTGATTAAGTGAAGAAATTGGTATTGGCCAATCATCGAATCACCGTTAGAGAAGTTGCTGAGGACCTAGACATATCGATTGGCCCGCGCCATTTGATTTTGTTCAATGGTTTGGGCATGAGACGGGTCGCCGCAAAATTCGTACCAAAACTGCTCAATTTCCACCAAATGCAGCATCGCATGAACATTGCTAATGAGCTGTTGGTCTCTGTTCGCGACGACCCAAATTTTCTCCAGAGGGTCATAACTGGTTGGTGTATGGTTATGACGTGGAAACCAAAGCCCAATCATCTCAATGGTAGCTGCCGCACGAACCAAGACCGAAAAAAGCGCGCCAAATTCGGTCGAATGTAAAAGTTTTGCTTACCGTTTTCTTCGACTGCAGGAGCGTTATGCATCATGAGTTCTTGTCACAGGGTAAAACAGTCAATGAGGAATATTACCTGCAAGTTATGCGCAATTTGCCCAAAGCAATCTGCCAGAAACGCCCGGATTTGTGGAAGAACCAAAATTGGCTCTTGCACCACGATAACGCCCCTGCTCACACATCGTTGTTTTTGCGCGACTTTTTGGCCAAAAACAACACACTAATGATGCCACAGCCACCGTATTTTCCAGATCTGGCCCCTGTTGACTTTTTCTTGCTCCCGAATCTGAAGAGGCCCTTGAAAGGACGACGCTACGCTACGATTGACGATATAAAGACGGCATCGAAGAGGAGCTGAACAATATAAAAAAATGATTTTTTGAAGTTCTTCGAAGATTGGAAAAATCGTTGGCACAAGTGCATAATATCTCATGGGGATTACTTCGAAGGGCACAAAATAGATATTAATGAATAAATAAATAATTTTTGAAAAAACACAAAATTCGCGATACTTTTTGAACACAACTCGTAACTTGCAGCAGTTGTAGCGGCCAAACAAAAGTCAAAACACAATTTGGTTATGTATTTCGTTCGTATTTTCACGCAAACAATAGATTCTCTAAAGTTTTTCGAGCTTTCAAATTACGCATTTTAGTAATAACTATTTTTGCTAAATTTGGCAGCTAGCGCAGCTGCCTAGTCAATGCCGAATTTTTCCAAAAATATTGTGTTAAAATTTTTTAGTTTTTAGACAGTTGTGATTCAGAAAATACTTTCGCATTTACTTTGCAACAAGCATTTGGAATATCGTGAATATATGACAAGATTAAAAAAAAAAAGTCATCGAAACGTGAAGCGCATGCAGAATTCATTTTATTACAATTGCAGATTCTGACAACAACCAGCAAATGTCTACAAATATAAGCACTCGTATACTATATAAGTATGATATATGTATGAAAAAAAAGTTCCGTTTCCGGCTCCCAGTATTCATGACAGACTGTAAAATATATCAAACGAATACACTTGTGTTCACATAATTAAGGCACTTTATCTTTCTACGGTATTCGCAATATTTTTCATGTTAAATTTTGTTGGTTAATTTTTTAGCCCAGGCAGTTTTACATACATACTGTACATACTTGTATAATAAATTGTAATTGCACGCGATGTTGAGAAGTTTCTTCCATGTCAAAGACATTTTTGGAAGTCTTGACATGATGTGAAGTGAGATGTGGTTTTATATTATATTTTATATTTATTATATGCACATATATTATAATATAAACTATATTTTGATAGAAATTAGTGAAAAGCTTGAACATTTTGCGAATATTGCAAACAGATAAAATGAGTTAATTATGTGAGCGCATGTGTATACATATTTAGACATATTTACGTATGTTCTCCACATTCCGGTTGATATTATATTACACATTTAATGGCCTCAAAGCGCAACGAGAAAATTTTATTACACAAGTAAATACAAATACATATTTATGTTCGTTTGCTCAAACAATTGTTTGTACGTTCACATCTATTTCTATTTATTTTGTATAAGCTCATATTACTGCCTCATTTTCCGTTTTTATTTTGTATACCCAAAGAACAAATCCCAAGGTTTTTTGGCGGGAAGAAGCGCGTCTGGTTCCGAAATACAGGTAAGTCCAAAAACATTAGTGACCTTCCTGTGCTCCTCCTTTGCGGTGCTTGGAATAATTAGATGCCCAGCAACCATTTTTGTAATAATTTTCGTTTGGTCTTCAGCAATAAACTTATTTTGGTATTTTCGAAATAAATGTTTTAATTCAGTTTATTTAAGAACAAAATGGAAATTTTTACTGCAAAAATAAGATACCGAAAATTTCGCTATCTTTACTCATGAAGCTGTAGCTAAATATGAAATGATTTCCCAAAACTAACATTAAAACCTAGAACGAATCAAACAATTTGTGGAAATATTTATTATATGAATAGACTATTACGCTTTCGTTGTTGTAGGGGCATAAATTACGCCCCATAAATTTGAGTCTTTATAGGGGAGCATACCCGAACGTTTCCTTAAGGGGACAGATACCTGTAAAATTTCAAACAAATTTTTTTTTCTTTTTATAAAATGTTAATGTAATCCTTTAAGAATATGTCAAAAAAATTTTAGAACGTAAATTTAAGTATGTCTTATATTATAGGTCGTCAACCGTGACGACTCTATTCCTTGCGTCCGAGCGCTGGGAGAGGTATAGTTACGTTGTATTCAAACTCTAGACGCGTTTTTTTTTCAAAACTATGATATATTTTTCGAAATGGCGTATACGATAACTCGAAAAGTTATGGACCGATCTCCCTGAAATTTTGTACACATCTTTTTTATCATACTACTTTCTATGTAAATGCAAGCTTTCGAAAACTTTGTAAAGTAGTAATTTTTTCGAAGCAAAAATAGTAAGAAAGTTCGCCCAAAAATTAATTTTCTTTTTTTAAGGATTTTATTCCGCGATTTTTTTTCCATTTTTGTTTAATTCATATAGAAATTATGATATTAATAAACAACAAAATGTTTGGGTTTTTGTATTCAGGTCACTGACGCCGATGCTACAATGTCCGCCGATTGAGAAGCCCCGCTGCGACCTTCCTGACAGAATTGAATGTGCATCCGCCATTCTAAATGATTAAAATAAAAAAAAATGTATATTATTTCAATGAATAAAGCAATTGTATGCCAATTTTGAAAAAAATATATTTACTTCTTTATTCTAAATAATTTTAATGAAAATCAGGGAAAATATGGCCGTTTACAGGTATCTTAACCGATTATAGTAAGAACAAATGACTACAAATTTTGGTTTTTGATTAGAATAAAACATGTCCCTAAAAGCAAAGGCCGTAGTTGTAGTATGTTTCAGTGTTTCGTTTTTATTTTTAGATTTTGTTATTTTAATAAAATTTTTTTTATTTACATTTTTTTTATATCCCAAATTTTCTTGATTGCAATGTTTTGCTTACGTGTGAAAAGTGTTATAATAACATTAATTTATTTTTGATAGAAATACAGCTGCAAACTTTTACGCGCATAATTCTTGTAGAATATTTCAACCCTTGAGAATCTCGTTTTAGAGGTACATTTGACCCCACTTTTAAGAAAATTCTAAAAAATGATTTTAAGTACAATATTGTATTTGAGGGTAAAAATGTGAAGCTTGTCGAAGCCACAAAAGGCATTAATATGAGCGTTTATTCATACAATAAGTCTGTCGTTCGCAAGCGGCGTAATACTGTAGGCCTCCCCATTTGAAGGAACAACGTCAAGGCGCACACCATAGATTGGAGGAAGTCAAACCACCAAACAAATTTGTATGTGTGCCAATTACGCGTGTAAAATATTAACTGTCTCACAAAAACACTTTGCGTATTTTTTCAGAATCATTTTTCCATTGAATTGAATTTATCCCGTTGAATTGACTGTTTATTGTCAACTGTGTAATTCACATTTTATTTGGTAGTAAAGTTTTGTGCGACATGGATGTGAAACGATAGCTTGTTTTAGAATACTTATAAAGCAACACAACTTACATATAAAATTGTGAAGCCCAAACAAAGATTTCATGTGAACAGAAGATATGTTCAGCGGACCGTTGCACGAAGTGTCGATAGAAGAAGTACGCAAATAGTGACAGAAACTGGGC